>NW_026575126.1:34442083-35065000 GCF_905146905.1 Nyctereutes procyonoides | reverse complement strand
CATTTGTTTAAAAAATATTAACCAGTGACTACTATGTGCTGAGCACTTTGCTAGATTTTGCAGGAATAGAGGCAGAAATGAGTCCCTGCCCTCAGGGAACAAACGGTATCAGAGAAGATAGATGAATGAATACATTTAATTGAGCACAGGCATTATGTATGTAAAGACATTATCTTTGATCTTCATAACTGTTCTGTAGAATATTTTTAAAATTAGAAATCTAAGATTCAAAGGAGGCACATGGGTAGCATCACATAAGTATTTAGGATCCAAGCCCAGGTCTGTCTCACTTCAAAGCTTCCTTCCTCTTGCTTTTACACTGCAGTTTGGAATGCTTTCCCATGATACTGATCTTTGATGGTTTTGTTCCAAGCCTGTCACCCTGGAAAGCACCATAGCCTTACATTAGGCCAAAGCCTGGGCCACTGGCTCTTGCAGCCAAACTGTGGGGAATAAATAGAGCTTCCTCAGTTCATTTCAGCCTCCACTGGAAGACAGGCAGTTGTTGCCAAACATCTGTCAGTCAAGAACAGTGGCCTGTTTGTTCAGGTTGTTGTGGTCACTGCGGTAAACACTAATCTGTCATGGGGACTATGACTATGGCATTCTGGTTGAACCAAAGAATAAGTTCAGTTCCAAAGGCACAGCTTGCAACAATAGCTTCATTTGAATTACAACATATTTGAAAAGGGATGTCAAACAGGCGTTAATTTATGCTACAAATATTTGTTCCAGGACTTCAGAGCCTAAGGAATGTGCTAGCCTTTGGGAGCTGAAAGATGAATGAGAAACAGACTCTGTTTTTAATAAGATTTAGAAGACAAGATGTGTGTATAAATTGCCAGAAAATATAGTATAAAGTGAGAAGTGTTGAAGGAAAATGAAAATTACATGCTGTGGTAGAGAAAATGAGAAAGTGCTTTCAGCTGGACTGCCTGGGGAGGTTTAGTGGAGGTGCAGACATTTTAACTGGGCTGGAAAGGTGCGTGTAGCATTTCAATAAAAAAGAAAGGTGTTCGGGGGGGGGGGGGGAATCCCTGGGTGGCACAGCGGTTTGGCTCCTGCCTTTGGCCCAGGGCACGATCCTGGAGACCCGAGATCGAATCCCACGTCGGGCTCCCGGTGCATGGAGCCTGCTTCTCCCTCTGCCTGTGTCTCTACCTCTCTCTCTCTCTCTGTGTGACTATCATAAATAAATAAAAAAAATAAAAAAAATAAAAAAATAAAAAAAGAAAGGTGTTCTAGGGGCACCTGGGTGGCTCGTCTGCCTTTGGCTCAGGTCGTGATCTTGGGATCCTGGGATCGAGTCTCATAACTGGGGTTCCTTGCAAGGAGCCTGCTTCTCCCTCTGCCCACTCTCTGCCTCTCTGTGTCTCTCATGAATAAACAAAATATTTAAAAGAAAGAAAGGTATTCTAGTGGGAAAGGAGGAGAGTGATCAAAGCCATGGAGATGAGAAAGCACAGGATAAGTTTGGGGCACAGCACACTCTTGCCTTTCTCCTTCACTGGCTGGCTCCATTCATCCCTGAGGTCTCAGCTCAAACCTTACCTGTTCAAGGAAGGCACCTCTGAACTTCCTGGTTGCCTTCCCCCATCATAAACTATCAGAGCATACATATATATTCAGTTCATGTCCCCCTACCATCCTGTAAGGTTCATGGGCCTGGAACTGTGTATTTTCATTGTTTGTCATTTTATCCCCAGTCCCATACAAGTGCTGCACATCTTATAGATGCTTGTTAAATATTTGTTGCATGAATAATTGAATGTGGCCTTGTAGAACTAGAATGTAGAGTTCATAAAGGAGAACAGCAGAAGATGCTACTAAATAATAAGTTCTGGAATAAAAACAGCTGACACAAAATGTTTACTACATGCCAAGTATAGTTCAAAGCACCTTGTGGGTATTAACCCACCCAAGCCTCATAATAACCTTTTAAGGTTAGTAACTTATTATCTCCATCTCACAGATAAGGAAGGGTTGTATTGAGAAGTCAAATAAGTTGTCTCAAAAGGAACATAACTGATAAATAATACAGTTAGGATTTTTTGGGGGGAGGGGCAGAGGGAGAGAGAATCTTGAGCAGATTTGAGCTGAGTGCAAAGACCAACTCAGGGCTCGATCCCATGACCCGAGCTGAAATCAAAAGAGGGGTGCTCAACAACTGAGACACCCAGGTACTCTGAGTACAACTAGGATTTTAAAGCCAATTCATCTGATCCCAGAGCCTGCAAGTTTAACCAGAGTATAGGCATTCTTTGGAAAAGAAGCAGATGGTTAAGACTGCACAAGATTATTGTGGAAATTCTGAAGGCCACTTAAAAAAAATGACACCACCTCCCTAAGCTCTTAACAGAGAGTAGGACTGCAGAGGTCTGTACCCTGTGGTGGAGGGGTAGGAGTGAGGGTGGGGTGCCTGGTGGGGCAGGGTGAGGGTGGGACTGCATAGCTTCTACTGGATTTGGGGTCTAGTTGGTATTACCTGCCTGCCCTCTCCTATCCCATCACTGATGCATGCCTCCCTCAGGCCCACCTCTGAGCCTCCTGTTTTCTGCATTTCTGGTAGTCCGTCACACTGCCTTTTTGTCCAGATTTTTCTCCCACAATCCAGCTCTTCTGTTCGCTTCTATCAACTACTGTTGTCTGCCCCTCTGCTGACTCCATTCTTTTGTGAACAGATCTCTTTTGTCATTAACCTTTTCTTTAGAAGCTCATTCCTCTTTTTTTGCTGTAATAAAAGCAGAAAACTGCTTTTTCTAGCAGTTTGCTAAGTGTTCTGGTACAAATCACAGCCTTACTCATTTGGTAATCATTTATTCAAAGTCTGCCTTCCTTGATTCTGAGACTCTTTTCCTCTTTGCTTTTTTAATCCTTCACTGTCCAACTATACTCTCATATCTTAACCTCTTTTTTTTTTAAGATTTTTTATTTATTCATTTGAGAGAGGAAGTGCTCAGGCATGCTCAAGAGCACGGGGGTGTGGGGGGTGGACTGAGGGAGAGGAAGGAGCAGACTCTCAGCTGAGCAAGGAGCTACAGCGGCTCCAGGTGGGGCTCCACGCGGGACCCTGGGATCATGACCTGAGCCAAAGGTACTTGCTCAACCGACTGAGCCATTCCTTAACCGCTTATAATCTGGCTTCCATCTTTGCTGTTGCCCTGGAACTAAACTGTCCAGATTATGCTCCCACCTCCTAATTGTCAAATTCAAGGCCTCATCTTAAATCTCTTACACTCTTATTTTCTGTGGCACAGAGGAATCCTGGCCACTTGTTTTTGAAACTTTTTCTCTTTTGGCTTTCAAAATATATTCTTTTCATTTTCCTCTTTTGTCTTTTCCTACTGTTAAAAATGATTAAGGAGATTTAGGAAAAGTCCTTGGATTTGAACATTTCATGAAGTGGACAGTCTCTGAGAGCTGCAAAGTGAGGTGGAAGGCAGAACACTTTTATAGGATAAAGAATAAAGAACAAGAAAGAGAAAATGAAAATATCTGTTTGGCTGACTGATAGTCAACCTTGTTTGGAGTGAGACAGCCCAGAGTTGGCTTGGCATTTGGGACTGGCTAAGGAATATGCTACATTTCTCGTCAAACAGAGAATTAAGTTTCCATTTGCTGACATGGCAGGAATGGCTCCATTGTGGGCCTAGAAATTTATCTCAATACTACCTCTTGGACTATTCCTTCTGTTTTTTCTGTTTCTTGATGTACCATTGCTAAGGATCTGCCCTTTGCGCCCCTTCTCTCTTGCCTTTGTTCCCATATAATCTTTAATTATTCTTTTTAAGATTTTATTTATTTATGTGAGAGAGAGCAAGAATGAGAGAGATCACAGGAGAGGGAGAAGCAAACCCTCTGCTGAGCAGGGAGCCCGACTTGGAGCTTGATCCCAGGACCACAGGATCATGACCTGAGCTGAAGGCAGATGCTCAACCAAGTGAGTCGTCCAGGCGCCCTGCCGTGCAGTCTTTAAACTGTCACCTTTGTGTTGGTGTCTCCCACACCATTTCTTCATTCCTACTTTCTCTGTGGATTTCCAGGCCTGTACTTCTGTCTATAGGACATCTCTAGACTCTTAGGCTGAGCTTACTTTTCTCCTTCTGCTCCAGTTGCTTTCCCATTTTACTTTCCAATTTATACTACTAACATTCTGTCTGGGCGCCTGGGTGGCTCAGTGGTTGAGCATCTGCCTTTGGCTCAGGTCGTGATCCCAGGGTCCTGGTACTGAGTCTCGCATCGGGCTCCCTGAGGGAAGCCTGCTTCTCCCTCTGCCTATGTCTCTGCCTATCTCCGTGTCTCTCATGAATGAATTAACAAAAATTTTTAAAATAACATTCTAGGGGGATCCCTGGGTGGCGCAGTGGTTTGGCGCCTGCCTTTGGCCCAGGGCGCGATCCTGGAGACCCGGGATCGAATCCCACGTCAGGCTCCCGGTGCATGGAGCCTGCTTCTCCCTCTGCCTCTCTCTCTCTCTCTCTCTCTCTGTAACTATCATAAAAAAATAACATTCTATGCATCTGGTTGTAAACCTCTTTCTATCTCTCTCTCTCTTTTTTTAAGGATTTTATTTATTTTTTCGAGAAACAGAGAGGCGGAGAAGCAGACAGAGGGAGAAGCAGGCTCCATGCCGGAAGCCTGACATGGGACTCAATCCCTGGTCTCCAGGATCAGGCCCTGGGCTGAAGGCGGCGCTAAACCGGTGAGCCACCCAGGCTGCCCAAAACCTCTTTCTCCACAGCTCTCAGATTCATTCAGACACAAAGTCCTATAAATTCTACCTCCTAAAGTTCCTTGTTTTTATTTATTTATTTTTAAAGATTTTATTTATTTATCATGATAGTCACAGAGAGAGAGAGAGAGGCAGAGACACAGGCAGAGGGAGAAGCAGGCTCCATGCAGGGAGCCCGACGTGGGATTCGATCCTGGGTCTCCAGGATCGTGCCCCGGGCCAAAGGCAGGTGCCAAACCGCTGCGCCACCCAGGGATCCCAAGTTCCTTCTTTTTAATTCAGGTTCTAATCATCTCTCATCCTAGGTCTTCCTGCTAAAGTGATCTTTTTTTTAAAAAAAGATACCGTGCTGTGTCTCTTCTGATTCTGCAGTGTGAAATTCAGTCTCCAAAAAGAGCATTCCAGGCCTTCCACATTCTAACTCCAGCTTCATTTCCAGCCTCATTTCCTTCATCCCCATCTAACAAACCTGGCTCTGGTAATCCACCCAAAACGTCTTCTAGAAGCACACAATGACTTTTCACCCTCTGTGCTTTATTTCTGCTCTGCTCATAACTGCATTTTTTACCTTTTATATTTTGGATCTCAGGTTCAGAAGGTTGAATTATTGATGCTCTAGTTCATGACATACTATTGTAATTGGTCCTTCCAAAGTCCTTCACCTGTTATTTAGCTGTGCATTGCCCCACAACCTTTCAATGTATTTAATGTCTGTTTTTTTTATTTGCTCCTGTAAGATATCAATTTTTTGTGTGTCTCTATATTTAATTTACATAAATGGTATTGTTATAGATATCATTATTGTTTATCATATTGCTATCGTTATATTGTTATATTGTTATTGATATCATATTGTTTCTTTTTAAATTTAGTACTATGTTTCTAAGCTCTGTCCATGTTGTTAGTCTATTTATTACTTCTGATTGCTGCATAGTACTTCTTGGTGCACACCCAGCACATTTTATCTATCCCCTGAAAATGGACACAGTGAATGTTTTATACCTGAACCCCTGGGCAAGGCCAGAGTTTCATCATTACCTAACACAACAATTCTCAACCCTATCAGACTCAAAATCTTTCTTAAATAACAGAAGTATTATAATGTCTCCTTTATGATTCTGAAATGACATTCACAGATAATATAACCTCTCAGAGAACACACAATGACATCTGCCTCCTGGTATGGTATACCCATCTTTGTGTAATCCCCTCTCCTTGAGTGTGGGCTGTACCTACTTGACTTCTAGTACATAGAATAGGACAGAGTGATGGGATGCCACTTACAAGACTAGGTTACAAAAAAACTGTGGTTTCTGTCTTGGGGGTTCCTGATTCTCTCCTTCATTTGTGCTGAGAGAGGCAAGCTGCCATGTTGCAAGCTGCCATATGGAAAGGACCCTGTGGCAAGAAACTGAGGGAGTTAGTCTACTAACCCAAAGGAATGAATTCCTGCGGACAACCATGTAAATGATTTTGGAAGTGGATCTTTCTTACTTCAGTTGAGACTGCAGCCACAGCCAACATGCTGCCAGCAACATAAGGGACCTTGAGCCAGCTAACCTGCACACAGATTCCTAACCCACAGAAACTGTGGTGAATGTTTGTTTTAAGCCACTAAGTTAGGGGATAATTTGTTATGCAACAATAAATAACAAATATATCTAACTATACAATAATATAAAAATAATATATAATGTCCCATTGTAATATAAAGATAAAATACAGTGAATTATCTGTTTTAATATATGAGTGCTCTGGCTTGAATACACTAGAGAGTATAATGATTTCAGATGCTTGCACCTATATATAGAATCACCATGAATGTAGGGGCTACGAATGCAGAATGATTTCAGTGAGCATGGGCTACTCAGATTATCACAAGTCATGTGGCTTTTGGTGACATTATTTCCTGAAATGGTTCATAGCTTGTTTGATAAGCTCAAAACAAAGTACAATATCTCTCCAATTCTAGGGCACTTGCTATTTTGGGAAAAACTGTCAGTTCATCCCTCCCTATGTGTCTTTATTCCTTACTTTCACACAGAACATTTCACTTCTGACACTTCTGGTCACCAAATGTGTGTTTCTTTTCCCACAGCAAATAGTTCTATGACACCAGCTGGGTGTCCTACAGTCTAATTCAATTCTGACACTATCTACCTGGACATAGTGTTAGATCCCACTGGCTAAGGGCTCAGTCCCACAAAACTGCCTCCCATTTTAGATGCCAATCACAAGTAGGTCCCAGGTTACCCACATGTCTGTCCAACTTGGCTACAAATCAAAAGGTCCCCATGACTTCCTCCCTCTTGGATTTATTTGCTAGAATAGCTCACAGAACTCAGAGAAATATTTATTTAGATGAATAGCCAGATGATGGAGTGAGGTCTGAGAGGGTCCTGAGTGAAGAGCCTCTGTCCCTGTGGAGTTAGGGGTGTGTAATTCTTTCTATAGGTAGATGTGTTCCCCAACCTGGAATGTCTCCAAACTCCGTATTTTTGGGGATTTTTATGCTTCTTGTAAGCATGATCAATCATTTACTACATTTCTAGCTTCTGTCCTCTCTCTGGAAAATGGGAGCTGGGGCTGAAAACTCAAACCTTTCAATCATAGCTTGGTCTTTCTGTTGACCAGCCCCCAACCAGGAGCCCACCCTAAATTGCCCACCCTAAATTGCTTCATGAGAATAAAAAATGCTCCTATGCTCTTATCACTTAGAAATTGCAAGGGTTTTAGAAGCTTTGTGCCAGGAACTGGAAGCAGAGACCAATATATATATATATATATATATATATATATATATATATATATATATATATATATAGTTATCCCACAGTTTCATTCCTAGAAAATGTGAGTTAAAAGCTTAAGACAGGGGATCCCTGGGTGGCTCAGCGGTTTAGCGCCTGCCTTCGGCCCAGGGCATGATCCTGGAGTTCCAGGATCGAGTCCTACCTCGGGCTCCCTGCATGGAGCCTGCTTCTCCCTCTGCCTGTGTCTCTGCTTCTCTCTATATATATCTCTCAGGAATAAATAAATAAATAAGATCTTTAAAAAAAACATAAGACATGTTTAGTATCTAAACAAAGTTAGGTTCTAGGCTCAGATAATTATAGGTTTTTCATTCGCATGAATGTTTAGCAGGGCATTCAGAAATATTGTGGGACAGCTTCTCCTTGTGTGGCATCATGCCTTGCATTGCAGAACATTTGATATTCCTAGCTTTAGCCTTCTAACGCCAGTGGTTTTCCTCATTGTTCTGATCACAAAATTCCCCACAAATATTTAATCCTCAGTTTAAGGGAGTGATGTCTTCCTCTTAAAAACTAGCGGCGAAGGAAAACATACCCAATAATCAGTGTAGTGCTTGGCAATTAATAATAGTGTAACTAGGGATCCCTGAGTGGCGCAGCGGTTTGGTGCCTGCCTTTGGCCCAGGGTGCGATCCTGGGGTTCCGGGATCGAATCCCACGTCGGGCTCCCGGCGCATGGAGCCTGCTTCTCCCTCTGCCTATGTCTCTGCCTCTCTCCCTCCCTCTCTCTCTCTCTCTCTGTGTGAGACTATCATAAAATTAAAAAAAAATAGTGTAAAAATAGTGTAACTAGGGCAGCCCCGGTGGCTCAGCGGTTTAGCGCCACCTTCGGTCCAGGGCCTGATCCTGGAGACCGGGAATCGAGTCCCGTGTCGGGCTCCCTGCAGGGAGCCTGCTTCTCCCTCTGCCTGTGCCTCTGTCTCTGTCTCTCTCTCTCATGAATAAATAAATGAAATCTTTAAAAAAAATAATAGTGTAACTATAGGTTGTTAAAATTGTGTAAACACACTCTTCGGGCATCCCAAGGACCACTGGCACCCCAGTGATGCGTAGCTTCACAACCCCGAATCAGGGAGCGGTGATTCCATACGTAGAAGCCAATTCAGGGCCACAACATACACGCTGCCCAGTCTACGATTTCCTTTTCTTTCCTAATACGTAATCAATCCCTGATCTTGATCACAGAGCCTGCGGCTCATCCCCCTGTCCGCTTGCACCTGCCGGTAAGTCTCCGCGCGATCTGCTCGCGGGTTGGCCGACTAGGCCCCGCCCCTCCCGGCTCGGCCCCGCCCCTCCCGGCGCGTCACCGGAAGTGAGGCAGAGGAAATAGTGAAGCGGCTGCAAGGGAGGCTGCGGCGCTCCTAGGCTGGCCGGCGGCATGGCCGACGAGGAGGAAGACCCTGCTGTGAGTGACCGCCGCCGTTCCCACCCACCCGTTTCTTCATTCCCTGGGGGACAGGAGCGGAGCCTGAGTTCAGATTCACCTTAGCCAGTCCACTCTAGAGAGTTCGGAGACTTCACGCCCAGCTAGCCTTTCCCTTCGGGTTCATCTCTTAGTACGTGGGGCAGGACGTGAAGAGTAGGACGGTGGCTGCTTGCTTGCTTTGGCTTTTGGTGTGTGTTTGCTGGACACTCCGAATCGCCTGGAAAGCCATCCGAGGACAAAGCTAATTGTTTGTTAGCGCGCTTTATGAACCGATACTGCAGCTGATAACAAAACTATGTGCTTACTGTAGAGTTGTGGGAAAATAATGGACCGAAAATCAGGGAACCTGGATTTCAAAATCTCTTTTATCTCTGAGCAAGTTTCTTAACTTTGAGCCTTGGTTTACATGTCAAAAAATGGGGTTCAGGCTTATTGGAGGGAAGTTCCTAGTCCTGTGTAAGCGATGCTTAGTAAATACTAGTTTGCTTACTTTGATTCAGTACCAATTCTTAATAGTAAAAACTGTAGTAATAGACTAACTAGTTGGTTTAAAAAAAAAAAAAAGTATGGTCATTACAACTCTTCCAGGAGAGGCAGTAGGATTATTTGTTAGGGACATCGTAGAAGCCATTCCTGCGTAAGTGGAAAGTTGGACTGGATAGTCATTAAGGTTCTTAAAACGCTGAGATTTCATGATTTTTTGCTGCTTGCTTTAGGCTTTCTGGCACAATATCAGTGTTAGAAATGAAAAAAAAATTAAACGTTAATTATTTAATAATCAAATGCAGCACTTGACATTTCACATATACGTTTTAATTTATAGTTTGAGGAGGAAAATGAAGAAATTGGAGGAGGTGCAGAAGGCGGACAGGGTAAAAGGAAGAGACTTTTTTCTAAAGAATGTAAGTAATATTTGACAATGATTCAATTACAGACAATAAAAACTTTTTTTTTTTTTAAGATTTTACTTATTTATTCATGAGAGACAGAGAGAGAGAGGCAGAGGTAGAAGAAGGCTCCATGCAGGGAGCCGGATGTGGGACTTGATCCTGGGACTTCAGGATCATGCCCTGGGCCAAAGGCAGGTGCTAAACTGCTGAACCACCCAGGGATCCCGACAATAAAAACTTTTAGACATGTTTATTCAAAGTAGATTAATGTTCTCTGTGGGAACAATATTCTCAGACTTGCCTATAAAACGTGTTTAACTTCTGAATCAAATAGTAGTGATCCTAACCCCAATTTGTGTGTGTGTAGGTGGGTGGGTGTGTATATGCACTTTTTCTTTTTAATTGAAGAAATGTGTTCAGTGTTTCAATTCAGGGCCGAAAAACATACCTCCGTTACTTTTTGTGTCCCTTACTATTGCAGCAGAACTCCTTGACTTCAAGTCTAAGGTTATGATGGATCCTGGAACAGGTGCTGATGGTAGGAATTAAGTTGGGCCTTCGGACTAAAGCATTGGACAAGACAGAAAGGTGATGACTAGTGTAAGACATTACAGTGGCATAGAGATTGTAATGTATTGGTTCTCTAGTGTATTCCCTCAATAGATAGGATTGACTTTTTTTGGCAGCAGCAAGAGGGAGAGCTGCTGTTCCTAGTGACAGTCAAAGCTAGTCCCTGAAAGGCACTGTGAGAATGTGCTCTCCATCCTGTGTCTTCTACATGTAGTTATGGCTGAGTAGTGACAAAGGAGGCAGCACATGAATATATGGTTTATTTATGATGAGTTGGACTGAATGATTCCCAAATGCTCTGGAAACTGCAGTCGGTATATATTTATATTTTTTTAATGACTCAAATCCTCCATATCTCAATGTCTCACCTAAAGCTGACCACTCCTTAATCCATCTTTGATACTCTTTATTCTGTTTTTATTTCTTGTATTAGCATAAGAAGGGGATTTCCATGGCAGAGCATCCCAGACTGATGTTTGCATTGTCACTTCTTAGCAGAAATGTTTGTTCTGCTTGGCTTGTTTTATTTTTGTGATGATAAGAGTTTGGAATATTCACAGCCTTCTCCTTGTCTTACTTTAATCTTGTATAATTTATTGGCTGAGATCTGTTATCCGAAACTTTGTTTTTTTTAATTGCTACTTTATAACACAAAGTTTCAAATCATTCACTGGTATTTGTGTCTTTACAAACCCTTTAACCAAATGCAGTTAACATATATACTGGTGAATTATGCTCATCAAAATGTTAATGACAAAGTATCTTCCTCAAATATTTAAGGAAAAATAGTAAGCTTGCAATGGAGAATCCTGGCAGACAAGTAATGTCTAAAGTATTAGCTGATGATCAAAGTCAACATCACCAGTAATGTATAACATCATGTACCTCCAATATGATGCATTAAGAGGGCACCTCACCTGTATGGTACCCTTTCTAGTAATGAGTAACCACAGTCTAATCATGAGAAAACACCAGAGAAACTCAAATTGGAGAACATTCTACACGATCACTAACCAGAATTCTTCCCAAGGGTCAAGGTCATGAAAAATGACCTTAATTTGAGAAACTGTCACTGATCAATGGAAAGTAAGGAGGCATGATAACTAAATAGTGTGGGATCCTGAAATAGAAAGAGGACATTAGTTGAAAAACCAGTACTGGGGATCCCTGGGTGGCTCAGTGGTTTAGCGCCTGCCTTTGGCTCAAGGTAGGATCCTGGAGTCCTGGAATCGAGTTTTGCGTCGGGCTCCTGGCATGGAGCCTGCTTCTCCCTCTTCCTGTGTCTCTGCCCCTCTCTGTCTGTCTGTCTCTCTCTCTCTCTCATAAATAAATAAATAAATAAATAAATAAATAAATAAATAAATCTATAAATCTTTAGGGAAAAAAACTGGTGCAATCTGAGTAAGTTCTGTACTTCTATAAATGTTAATTTCTTAGTTTTGATAAATGTCTGTGGTTCAGTAAGATGTTAAGGGGAAGATGGATATAGGGTATTTGGAAGCCCTTTACTATTTTTGCAACTCTTCTGAAGTAAGTCCGAAATTATCCGCCCCCCCCCCCAAAAAAAAGGAAAAAAAGTAATCAGAATCCAAAAGAGAAAAAAAAAATACTGGCTCTTGTGTTCATTTTTGTACCCCCTATATCTGGACCTAGGCCTGGTGTACTTCATTCTCTTTTCAGTTGGACCAGCTTGTACTCATTTCTTCCTTTGAAGTGTTCTAGGAGATCCTTTTTTTTTTTCCCCCTGTACTTAAAAAAGAGTACTAGTCTTAAGCTAACAGCTTGATGAATTTTAGGTATTTACATATACTTATAATCACCCCCAGATCAAGATACAAAACCTTTTCAACATATGAGAGGTTTTTTTTTTTTTAACATTTATATACTCCTTTCAGAATCCAGTAAAAGTTGATTATTCTTTGCAGAAAAATGTTCATACACAAATAACATAAAATTTTTGCATATAATTTCAGAAGGGCTCAAGGATTTCTCAGAGCATGCCTATAGACTGACTGGGAGTTTAGACTATAGGATGAGAATCTATATGGATCCCATCTGCCTTAAACTACCAAGAAGTGTAATACTGTAGAGGGTAGGAATATAGACTCGAGGCAGATCAGCTGCTTTCAAAAGTAGGTTCCAGGGGCGCCTGGGTGGCTCAGCGGTTGAGCATCTGCCTTTGGCTTAGGGCATGATCCTAGGGTCCCGAGATTGAGTCTCGCATTGGGTTCCTTGTGGGGAGGCTGCTTCTCCCTCTGCCTGTGTCTGCCTCTCTGCATATCTCTCATGAATAAATAAAATCTTAAAAAAAATGTAGGTTCCATCTCTTGCTATCTATGTAACCTTGGGCAAGTCACTTAGGTCAGTCAGTGCCTCAATATTCTCACCTATATAGAATAGGGATAATAATATTATCTACCTCAAAGGATTGTTGTGAGGATTAAATGGGTTATATATGTGAAAGGCTTAAAACTATATGCCCGGTAAATAGCTGTTAGCATTTTTTTTTTAACCCTGTATTAGTTTTTTTTTCTCCTCTTTTGCTTTATTTATTTATTTATTTATTTATTTATTTATTTATTTATTTTTATTTTTTAAAGATTTTATTTATTTATTCGTAGATAGAGAGAGGCAGAGACACAGGCAGAGGGAGAAGCAGGCTCCATGCAGGGAGCCCGACGCGGGATCCCCAGGATCACACCCCAGGGCACAGGTGGCGCCAAACCGCTGCACCACGAGGGCTGCCCTGTTTTGCATTTTTTAATGGTTCTTTCAGATGAAGCCTGAAAAGAGTTTGTTAGCGGAGCATTGATCTAGGAAGTAAACTGTCAAGATTCCACATAGTTTGCTTTCTTCTTTTGATTACTGTGTTCTTCATATAAGTAGTATTTGGAGTATTTTCTCTCATGTCCTTTTTCCCTGTGTTAGTATTAGAAAGGATTTTGCCTTCTCTTTTCTGATGCTCCATGCCCCTCCCACCCATCAACACCATAAACACACAGAACACTCTCAGTAAGGGCTGAGCCATTGGTACTTATCCTGTCACTGCCATGGAGTTTTCTACTTAAAGGTATCCCAGGGTTGTTAGTGAATAGATGATAGAAGTTAGGGAAAGAATATTGATGTCAGGGCTCAGTAACTGGGAGGGAACAGAAGTTCCTACTAGGGAAGAACAGGTAGGAACAGTTGGTTATGAAATGTGGTTAAAATCTTTTACATCAAAGTCCATACTTGAAGACGACAAATACAGTGTAAGTATACGTTTATACAAGTATCTTCTCTAATTTGGTCCATTTCTAATTTGAAAAAAGTATCAGTAAGATTGTTAAAATTGTTCCGGTAAACAAAAATGACCTCTTTTACAGTGCGATGTATGATGTATGGGTTTGGGGATGACCAGAATCCTTATACTGAGTCAGTGGATATTCTTGAAGACCTTGTCATAGAGTTCATCACTGAAATGGTAAGATTTCTTTGTAATTGGTCTTAGTTAATTGAGTAATAGATTTGAAATTCTAGCTTTTAGATAAGACTAGAACTTTGCCATCCTCTTGAAATAAGCTTATCCATTTGAGTGCCTTTTTGTGGAACTTACTGATTATTTATCATTAAAGATACATAGATATGTAAACATACATGTATGTAGTATATGTATACATACAATATTCTACCCTCTCCTGAATTTTATTCCTAAGGACATAATTATAAGATCCTTGAATAAAATATTAAAATATTAACCATAATCCTGTCATCTAATGTAAGTTTCCCCCTTCCAGTATTTATTTAAATGTATACAATGCTTACATAGTGGTAATCATGGTAAATATTTATTTTACTCAGAGTTTTATAGTATGTATTTCTATATTTTAATCACAATTATTTTAATAGTTACATAAAATTCATTTAAGTTGTTTTCTAATATATTTAACCATATCTCTTATATAAATCATTTGCAGATTATTTTTCATTGAATAGGTAATTTTGAATGATCATATTCATGAAATGTCCTCCCATCTCCTTGTATATACTTACAGGGATGGGGATACTGAGTTTGGTTGTGTTCCTTGACTTTATTTATTTATTTTTACTTTATTTCTTTTTTTTTTTTTTTTTTTTTTGTTCCTTGACTTTCTACCTTGTATTATATTATAGATTATTTCTGCATCGGGCTCCCCACAGGGAGCCTGCTTCTCCCTCTGCCTGTGTCTCTGCCCCCCTCTCTCTCTCTCTCTCTAATAAATAAATGAAATCTTAAAAAAAAAAAAGATTATTTCCTTAGTACAGAATAATAGAAGTAAAATTCTTGTGAATTTTCCAGAATATGCATTTTTAAAAATTATTTTCCATTTATAAAAATAATATTAAGTTTAGGAGATATTAAAAGGTTCAGGAAAGAAAATAGAAATCTGCAATCCTTCCACCTAGAAACCACTTATGCTGAGATTTTGCTGAATATTTTCTTGTTTTTGTTTTTGTTTTTTTTAAAGATTTTATTCATGAGAGAGAGAGAGGGGCAGACACAGGCAGAGGGAGAAGCAAGCTCCATGCAGGGAGCCCGATGTGGGACTTGATTCCGGGTCTCCAGGATCACGCCCTGGGCTGAAGGCAGGCACTCAACTGCTGAACCACCCAGGCTGCCCTTCTTGAGTTTTTTTACACGTATTTTTAAACTTTATTAAATTGAAATCATATATTATATTTAGTCTTAGAGCTTGCTTTTTCAACTAGATATGTAGAACTCTGACCCCCAGGTCATTGCATAACACTGTAATATTTTTAATGGCTTCTTAATATTAACTGGATATGCCCAAATTTTTTTATTTAATGCCTTATTAAATACTTAGTTTCCCCTTTTTCAGTCATTCGAAATAATGCTATGATGAACCTTTGTTTTTGCACATGATGAATATGTGATAGGAGATGAGATTTATTTGAATTTGAGAAGACCTACCACTATTTATCAGCTACTGAGACAGAAAACTTTAATGAAATGTGCAGTTAAAAAGAAATTACAGAATTACTTTATATAAATAACATAAAACAATAACAAAAAACAAAAAAGAAACCAATAAATTGGGCAGTCCGGGTGGCTCAGCGGTTTAGCGCCTGCTTTCAGCCCAGAGCATGATCCTGGAGACTCGGGATCGAGTCCCGCATTGGGTTCCCTGTGTGGAGCCTGCTTCTCCCTCTGCCTGTTGTCTCTCTCTCTCTCTGTCTCTCATGAATAAATAAATAAAATCTTAAAAAAAAAATCAATAAATTTGATAGCTTTTATATCCTTAGTATTGTAAGATGTTTATAAACCATTAAGAGAAATGTTGCTGTAATACAGTAGAAAGTGGATAAAGGACATGAATAGAAAGACAATTTACAAATAAATAGCTATAAAAATTAGAAGAGAAAATCTTCAGGTTCACCAATATTAAATAATTGGAAATTAAAAGAGTAAAATACTAGATTTGTTTTAAGTTAACTTATTTCTTTGTAATAGACTCACAAGGCAATGTCAATTGGAAGACAAGGTCGGGTACAAGTTGAAGATATCGTCTTCTTGATTCGAAAGGACCCAAGGAAGTTTGCTAGGGTTAAAGACTTGCTTACTATGAATGAAGAATTGAAACGAGCTAGAAAAGCTTTTGATGAAGCAAATTATGGGTCTTGACACTGTCTGTATTTTCTGAAGCTTCCTTATTTTCTGGGGAAACCGTGTATAATAACTGTATATTTTCCCCAGTAAGGTCCCAGTATCTATCCATGTATATGCAAGATGGAGAAACATAAAGTTTTCAGCTTTTATTTTCAGATCTTCAATTTTAGAGTGAAATTTGAGCCTTGAATTGCCTGCCCTTATATGACTATACTTGAATTACTTGTTGGGTTTTAATGACTACATGTAAGTTGAACTACCTTGCAAACCATGCAGTTCCTTCTGACTTTGACCGTCTAAATGATGAAGTAGTATTTATGTGTTGAGTGTATTTGTGCCTTTGTAGGCTATACAATAGCTGTTTAATATATGAAATCTAAAGGGCACCTTTGATTATGATTGCTAAGATGTTTCATGTATTCTAAAGTTTTTAGACTACAGAAGTCTAAGAAATTATTAAAAGTGAACTGGTTTGCATTTTTTTTTAAAGAAGATAATACAAGAAAATAATAGTGTTTTGGAGGAATGTTTATCGGTCTTAAGATATTTGTTTTTTAATATTCTTTAGATTACAAGAATGATTTTTTTTGTTTTTTTAAATGAAAAGTTTCATGTGAATTCTTCCGTATTGGAAGGCTTTGATTTAAAACCTTTTGGACTTAATAATGAACTAGTTGTCAAGTTTTAAGAGAACTCATTTTCCTAGGTCAGATTAAAACTTCTGAAAATAAATACTTTCAGTAGTAGAAATGGTGTTGCTTAAAAAGCTGATGGCAGGATAAGCATTTGAGATAGTGTTTTATTAACATGTTTGTTAGTACTTGTTCATTGTGGAAATGTGTACTTGACTAAAATCATATATGGCTATGGAAACCACTTTTGTAGTTCAGGATATACCATTTTTGTGTGTGTTAAGCTTATTAAATTATTGCATTTAGATTAAAATAAGAAAACTGCAATTGAGGGGATTACTGAATATTTCTCTGTGAAATAATGTTTTGTGTGCTGCTTATAAACATAAATCAGTATGTAGGAGAATTTCACTTTCTTAACCTGTTGATACAAGGAATAAAATGAAAAATTAGGTTTATAATTGAATTTGTGATTTATCAGCTTTTTCTCCCCATTACTAGTAATATAATTTTGGCTGCTTAATTTCATTAAAAAACGTTTTTTCTATATTATTCTTGTAGTCCTTCTGAATTGATAATGGGATTCAAGATAGCTGGGCTGATCTTTGTGTTATTTAAAAAAGCAAAAACTGGGGTTCCTGGCTGGCACAGTCAGTAGAGCATGTGACTCTCAGTCTCAGGGTCATGAGTTCAAGCCCCATGTTGGACATGGAGCCTACTTTTAAAAAACAAAAAACAAAAAGGAAAATCCAATTGAAAAGCTACTCCAATCTAAGCTGATATCAAGAGTGTGAGTAGAATAATAAGATCTCAGTATATCACTTTTTGTTGATCAGGGTATACTTCACCCTGAAGAAAGAACTGGTAATAACTAGTGGGCAGCCCGGGTGGCTCAGCGGTTTAGGGCTGCCTTCAGCCCAAGGCCTGATCCTGGAGACCCGGGATTGAGTCCCATGTCGGGCTCCCTGCATGGAGCCTGCTTCTCCTTCTGCCTGTGTCTCTGCCTCTCTCTCTCTGATGAATAAATAAATAAAATCTTAAAAAAAAAAATTAGCACTAGGGGAGCTATACTGGTACTTGTCTTAGTTAGCTAGGACCGCTATTACAATATCATAGACTGGACAGCTGAAACAACAGAAATTTACTTTCTCACAGTTCTAGAGGCTGGAAGTCTAAGATCAGAATGCCACCATAGTTGGGATCCAATGAAGGCTCTCCCTGGTAGCTTACAGACAGCTGCCTTCTCACTGTGTCTGTATTTGTCTGAGAGAGCTCTGTTGTTTCTTACTCTTTTTATAAGGGTACCAGTTCTGTCAAATCAGGGTTCCACCCTTACGACATCATTTAACCTTAATAGCCTCCTTAAAAGCCCTATCTCCAATATAGTCAGGTGGAAGGGGAGGGTTAGGGGCTTAAACATAACAAATTTTAGGGGGTTATAGTTTAGTCTATACCAGTGCAATTAATCTTACTATTTCGCCAGTCACACTGGCACATAAGTTTTTTATGGGACCTTGTAGATTGCAAGTGATAGAACTTAAAAATAGCATAAGCAGAAGAGAGGAATTTATTGGTTTATCCAACTGAAACAAGGGAAAGTGGGGATGAAGTTGATTTCCAGAGTTGACTGGATTTAAGAACTTAAGGATTGGGATGCCTAGGTGGCTCAGCGGTTGAGCGTCTGCCTTTGGCTCAGGGCATGATCCTGGGATTCCAGGATTGAGTCCCACATCGGGCTTCCTGCATGGAGCTTGCTTCTCCCTCTATCCATGTCTCTGCCTCTATGTGTGTCTCTCATGAATAAATAAAAACTAAAAAAAAAAAAAAAACAAAACAAAACCCAAAACTTGAGGATCAAGACTGTGTCCATCTTAATCCAAATTTTGGTTTTACTCTCTCAAGAACCTCTGTGTCAAGCGAACATGATAGCAGTTCTAGGGTTTCCATCCATAAAACTGATCCAAGGAGTTACTTCACTTACCAATACAGAAAATCCCCAGGATTGAGGGTAGTAGGTAAGAGCTGAGTATTATTAGTGAGAAAGGGAAAGATAGGCTGGGCAAACAAAAATAACATGTGCATTGACTCGATTCATGAACTTATTTATTTGAATTCTAAACTTTTTTTTTAAAGATTATTCATTTGGGAGAACACGCAAGCGCACGAACTGGGCGAGAGGCAGAGAGAGAGGGAGAAGCAGACTCCCCACTGAGCAGGGTGCTGGATGCAGAACTCTATCCCAGGACCCTGGGATCATGACCTGACCCGAAGGCAGAAACTTAACTGACTGAGCCACCTAGCCTCCCCTACTTACTTGAATTCTAATAGTAAGGTAATATGGCTCCCTTCTAATGTCTAGAGCTACACTGTAATATGGTAGCCACTAGCCACATGGGACTAAATATACTAAATTTACTTAATTCAAATTAAATAAAACGAAACCTTCAATTCCTCAGTTGTACTAGCTGTATTTCAAGTGCTCATGAGGCCCATGCCTAGTGGCTGCAGCATTGAACAGTGCAGATGCAGAACATTTTCATCATCACAGAAAACTATTTGGGTCAGTGCTGATTTGTAGTGTTCAGGTGCTTTTTCTGGAGTCAAGTCACTAAAAAAAAAAAAAAACTTACTATGAAAAATCTCAAGTATACACAACAATAGAATAGTATTTTGAGCCCTTGTCTTCAACAATTAACCTTTGCCAATTTTAATATCTATTCCCCCACCTTTTCGGGGAGAAGGGAGGTATTATAAGGCCAGTCACAGCTTTCATTGTATCATTTCAACTATAAATTCTTCTGTATGTCATCTCTAACAAAAAGTTTTAAAAGATAGCCAAAATACTATTATCATACCTTAACAAAAATTAACATTAATTCCCCAATATTCGATTTAATAATACCCAATCTCTGTTTAAATCTAATTTGTCTCAAAATATCTTTTGGAGTTTGTTTTCTGTGGTTTCTATAACAGATTACTGTAAATTTAGTGACTTAAAACAACACTAAGTCATTATCTTACCAGTTCTTTAGGTCAGAAGTTTGACATAGGCCTCACTGGGGCTTAAATCAAGCTACTGCATTCCTTTCTGAATGTTCTAGGAGAGAACCTGTTTACTTGCCTTTTCTGGCACCCAGAGCCTGAATTCTTTGGCTCTTAGTCCCCTTCTGTCTTCCAAGTTAGCAATGTTCCATCTTCCTTCCATAGTCCTATCTCTCTGACCACTGCTGGGAAAAGTTCTCTGCTTCTAAGGATCCATGGAATTATATTGGACCCATCTGGATAACCCAGAATAACCTCCCCATTTTAAAAGCCTTAATAACTTAATCATACCAGCGAAGACTCTTACCATGTAAAATAACATATTCACAGGTTCTGAGGGTTAGGATGTCAAAGTGTTCGGGAGGAGCTCTTGTTCTACCTCCTACCATCTGTTTGCAATAGAATCTAAACAAGGTGTCACCCATTGCTGTTTGATTACCCATTGCATTGGGTAGGTCTAAATTTCTGTTAATCTCTAATAGCTCTTCCTCCCCCACTTGTTTAAGTGAGGCTCTCTAAAAAATCATACTTTCCTTTTTTGGCTAGCATGTTTATTTGATGGTCAAGCAGAACATCTAATTTATGATTCTCTTGAAATTGGTTTTACTGTATTTAAACTGATTTTCTTAAAAGCTGTAATATTCTCAGTGTAGAAATTTTTAAGTGGGGCAATAGCTCACTTGGCTTCTCATCAGTCGAAAGAAGTGGTGTCTGGAGAGTCGCTTGGCCACTTCCCAAGATGCCTCAGGAGGTTGCATTACTTGGGTGAATATGTAGTCCAGGGTTTGATTTGCATCACTGCAGACTTGGAAACTGATTTCACTCGCAAAAGGAGAGCACATCCATGTTTCAGGGTGGACTTCGAAACCAAGCTTGTAAAACCAATGTATGAACATGGATGCCAATTTATAGATATATGTAAAACTTTCATGGGTTTGACCAGCAAATTCTTCCTCATCCTAGGCAGACAATGTGGGGAAATCAAAACATAAATATGAAGGTAAATCAGAATGAGGGGAGTTAGATGAATGCATTGCTTGGAGCATCAGGTAAGAGAAAGATAAAGTTAATACAGAAACAGGAAGAATGGCTTCCCCCAGAGCTTGAAGCTGAGCGCCATGTTTCCTGAGGAGCAACCTTCAAGATTCCTTTGTTACTAACGCTGGAAACTTGGCTTGAGTTTTTATTTTCAGTGACAATACCCATCCAAGCCTGGTCTGTTTGTGGCTTTCAGGTGGCTTGTATACTTCTACTCTAACTTATTCAAATGTTGAGCTCAGAGTTAATTCAAAGAGGACAATTTTACTTCTAGTATCTTCAGGGAAACTTCAAAATTGCTACCAAGAGCTGATACTTCCCACTGTGCTTGGAAATCATGAACTTTTTTTTTTTTTAAAGATTATGTCTTTATTTGAGAGAGAGAGAGAGAGAGAGAGAGAGGGAGGGAGGAAGGGAGAGCATGAGCAGGGCCTAGGGGCAGAGCAGAAGCAGACTCCCCACTGAGCAGGGAGCCCGACACAGGGCTTGACCCCAGAATACCAAGATCATGACCTGAGCCAAAGGGAGACACTTAGCTGACTGAGCCACCCAGGTGCCCTTTAAAAATAACCTTTTAAGCACTCTGCCTGTATTCCAGAACATTCCCGATTCTCTATACCTGATTTTCTTAGGGTCCCTATGTTTACCTCCTTAACACAGAGACTGAGAGGTGGATGACCAGTGAGCAAGGTGTTAAATGTGTTATAGACTGCTGTTTTTCCTAGATCTTAGTGAATGATTATATGACCTAGACTGTTATATTATAGGATAGGATCACAGAAAACAATTGATATATCAGCAAGTACTTACTAAGCACCTATTTTATTTGAGGCATAGCACAGATATGAGTTGGCTGTATGGTATCTGGATGAGTAGAACTCTAAAGTTATAGAGGTAAAGTAAGGAGCAAATTTCTTTCTTTTTTATAGATTTTATTTATTTATTTATATTTCATTTATTTATTTCACAGAGAGAGCACACAACCACACAAGCAAGGGGAGTGGCAGGCAGAGGGAGAGGGAGAAGCAGGCTCCGTGCTCAGTGAGGAGCCCAAAGCAGGGGTCAATCCCAGGACCTTGGGATCATGACCTAATCTGAAGGCAGACGCTTAACTGGCTAAGCCACCCAGGCACCCCATGAGCAAATTTCTTATATGTTACCAGTAAGAGTTTCAATCCGAACTTTTGTACAAAATCCTAATTCATGTGTAATTTGTAGCATTGAGACTTCGGTTCACATGCTCACTTTATTGTACTTACACAGAAAGCCTGGTAAACTACTTTGAACTTGGGTGTATTCTTTTAGGATAGGAAGAACAAATGGTAAAACATAAAACATTTTGTCATGTGCTTTTGTGTGGCTATTTATTTTTTTAAAGATTTATTTATTTATACAAGAGAAAGAAAGTGGGCACATGTGGGGTGGGTGGGGAGAGGGAGAGAATCTTTAGGCAATTTCCCTGCTGTGTGCTGAGCATAGGCCTGACTGGGTGCTCGATCCCACAACCCTGAGATCAGGACCTGAACAGAAATCAAGAGTCAGATGCTCAACCAACTGAGCCAAGCAGGCACTCCTGTGTGGCAATTTTAGATAAATAACTGTAAATTTAGTAGGAAAGAGCCTATTTAGTTACTGACCAAATTCTAAAAGAGATGCTAATACTGTACTTAATTTCTCTGAAATAGGATTTTTGTAAGTATTTTGGGGGCATGATACCTACCTAGACTCATTTTCATGAATCTCGTGTTTTTCTTTTATCTTTCTAGCAAGTTCTTTTTTTTTTTTTTTTTTTTTAAGATTTTATTTATTTGTTCATGAGAGGCACAAGAGAGAAAAACAGAGACACAGCCAGAGGGAGAAAATGGCTCCATGCAGGGAGCCCCATGTGGGACTCGATCCCGGAGCTCCAGGATCAAGCCCTGAGCCGAAGGCTGACGCTCAACTACTGAGCCACCCAGGCATCTCCCTTTCTAGCAAGTTCTACTAAATAGTTTCAAGATTCTCACTAGTAAGGTATTAACCTTATCCTAAAACAGCCATTCCAAATTATGCTGCTTCATGTGATTGATGTTTTATTAATATTTATTAACCTATAGTTTCCCCTTTTATGGATTTTGACGTATGTCAATGACTTCATTAAGGTAGGCAAAACAAAATATTTTCAAATTTTTATTTTTGTTTTCAATATAACATCCAGGATATTTAATATAAAAAAGCACATCTTGGGTGCCTGGGTGGCAGTCAGTTAAGTGTATGTCTTTGGATCAGGTCAAGATCCCAGGGTCCTGGGATGGAGCTCCTAGTAGGCTCCTTGCTCAGCAGGGAGTCTGCTTCTCCCTCTTCCTTTGCTCCTCCCCTTGCTCCTGGGCGTCCCAATAAGTAAAATCTTAAAAAAAAAAAAAAAAAAGTGCTGGTAGACCCAGGTATTCCACCTACATAATCCTTGAGCCTATTTGAAAGAGAAGCAGCAGTGATGGTATTTTGTTTGTTCTCCCAGAGCCGGCAGTGCCCTGGCTCTAAAGCACACAGCTCTTTGGTGTGTGTATTTACGTGTATGTTTTCTAAGAAGAAGAATGGAACTTTTAAAATAAGTGCTCCTATACCTGCTCAACTTCCCCTGAACAGCTTGAGGCAAGATTTCCTAATTTAAGCTTGTGCTCAGATTCCTTTCCACTGTTTGGAGAAAACCAGAAATGTCTATTTCCCTTTTTAGAAATGAAATTTGAGAATCTTTATTAAAAGGGGTCCATCTTAGCCTATAGGCATTTAAGTCACAAGGTACCATTAATCATTTCCACAAGTTAGAACCTGCATTTTCAAATGATGCCTAACCTAGTTCCTGATCCAGAGTAGGCACTGGATATGTATTTGGTGAATGATTGAGGCAGTACCTCAGAATCTAAGGACAGTCCTTCAACTAAGAAAGCCTTGTCCTTTCTGAACAATTTGCTGCTTTGCAGCAACTAGAGTGAAAGACAAGAAGATCTAATCTTAACCAGTGTGGCTGAGTGTAGAAGGAAAGGTGATACTGTAGTCAAACAGTTATTAAGGTTGTAGTGTAAAACTTGATGTTACATTAGGAAGCGAATATATAGTCAATGCATTTATCACTGAACAAGTGATAAGACATACCAGATGTCTTGTATTTCAGTGTCTGGTTCCTTTCTATCCCCCATTCCCTTTTTCTGGAAATATAATGGTCACACATTTGCTTCTAACAGTTCTGATGACTACTTGTTGAAAATTTAGATCCACATAACACTATATCACAGGATATGGGGGGGGGGGATAAACATGAATTAGACCTCTTATCCTCTCTACCTTGTCAGAATAAGGTCACTTTTTCAAACTAAAAATTCCAGTTGATACACTGAAGTAGAGTCCAAAAAGAAGGGTTTAAGAATCATAATGGTTAAAATCTTGGCTCCCCTACAGATCAGCTGTTTGACCTTGGGCAAATTATTTTCCTTAATTTCTAAAATGGGAATAGTTAACAGGCATCTTAAGGGAGATTGTGAGGCTTAAGTGAGAACATAGGCAAAGCACTTCATGTTATGCTTAATATGAATGCCCAAACAAATCTAGTAACAGATCAGGTTCTTCCTTTTGTGTAGTGCCCTGCCCTTAATAGGTGTCAAATGTTTGTCAGATTGTCCCTGATTAATAACCCTTTGTAGAGCTAGTTGAAAATTTAAATAAATAATGCTTGGTTCTTGCAACTGGTACTGTTTGAGAATTAAGATCAAGAAGTGGGGTACCTGGGTGGGTAAGTGGGTTAACTCGTCTGCCTTTGGCTCAGGCCTTGATCTCAGGGTCCTGAGATCCAGGCCCACATCTGGCTTCCTGCTCCACAGGGAGTCTGCTTCTCCCTCTGCCCCTTAACCCCTGCCACTTCTCTCTCTCTCTCTCTCAAATAAATAAATAAATACAATCTTAAAGAATCAAGAAGCAGATTCTCAGATGAATTATACTGGCAAAAACTATACTGGCATTTCTGGAATATATCTGACCACTTTTTCAATTTAAACATTCTGTAAAATTTTGTCTTGTTTTTTTAATATCAAGACCCTGGATGACATTAACTTGGGTTTATATTTATTTGCCTGTCACTACTTAGAAAGTTCTGAATGAAGGCTTTCTTCTACGAATTAATCAGGACTAGGCAATCCAAGTTGTGCATAAACTGTTTTCCCTGAATTTGTGAATTTTTTTAAAAGATTTTATGTATTTATGAGAGACATACACACACAGAGAGGCGGAGACTCAGGCAGAGGGAGAAGCGGGCTGCATATAGGGAGCCTGATGTGGGTCCCAACCCGGGAATCCGGGATCACGCCTTGAGCCAAAGGCAGGTGCTCAACCGCTGAGCCACCCAGGCCTCCTGTAAATATTTTTCTTAGAACCGTTCCCTCACACAATCGCTTCTTTTATCTTAGGTTGTATTAAATCCTTCCTGTTCAGAAATGTTTTTGATGTTTATTATCACCACTCTCTTTTCCCGAGTGAGCTTCGGGAGAGCTCGCTCTTGGCGTTGGGCCTTTATGAGGACAAGGCTCTTACAGGTTTGTATCACTTTATTAGCTCTTCTACATGGTTATACCCACTGAAAGCTCAATTCAGCTCGGTGAAGCATCACGTATATTTGTGGAATTACTACTGCACCAGTGGGGTAGGAAAGTGAGTTGTCAAGGAGCTTACACCAAGAAGGGTAATAAAAAAACAAACCTGCGAGTCCGGTTAAGTGTTAAGTAACCGGAAAGTGCTCGAAGGCATGTCAGCATCCCAAAAGGAAAAATCAAGAATAGGGCAAATAAAGCTGCTGGAGTTTTCAGGGAGGAAGTGGGGCCTGCCAAGGCGGAGACAGAGGGGAAGGAGGCCCAAGTTATTCCATTAGCCTTTATTAATAAATTGTCGGGAGGACTATCGAGTCGACTCTAAAGCGCAGACGACTCCTCGGTTCCGAGGCGGCGACAGCGCCCTCTGCGCTATTTCGGGACGCGGGGGCCCCGGCCGCGCCCCGGCCGCCGTCTCCCGGCCAATCGGCAGGCCGACCCTCGGGGGGCCGCGGGTCCTCGGAGGCTGGCCCGGCCGCCTGGGCCGCTCCCCACCTCTCAAGCTTGTGCCCGCCCGGCAGGCTCGCCCTTCGGCTCAGGCACCTGGCTGGCCGCCCCTCGGCGGGGTCCTGAGGCGCCTCGGCGGAGCGCGGTGATTGGCTGCAGCTCGGGACTGAGCTCGGCTCGGCCGCTTGACAACCGCAGTCCGCCGGGCTGAGCCGAGCGGCCCTTCGGGAGGGGCGGGCGCGGAGCAGGCCGGGCCGACCGATGGAGTGACGCGCGGGCGGAGCGGGGAGCGCCGACGCCAGCCCGGGCCCAGACCTCCGCCCTCGCGCTCCAGCTGCAGCCCGGAGCCGGCAGTGCCGGGGCCCCGTCCGGGAGCCCTCAGGTGAGTGGACTCCCGGAGGCGGAGGCGGGGTCGGCCGCGCCGCAGCTCGGGTTGCCATGGTCACCGGTCGCCACCTGTCACCACCTGGGCTCGGACTCCGGCCGCCCTCGGCCCGCAGGGCGGCGTGCGCGGCGGGGAGAAGGGTTTCGGGTAGGCTCGGGTGCCGCCTGCCTGGGGGCCGGGGTCGTGGGTGAGGCCCCGCCGCCGGAGGCGGCCCTGGAAGCTGCCGGCCGCTGTTCGGAGACCGCAGCCCCTGGACTCCACCTTCCCGTCTCGGCCGGCCCGGGGCGGGGGGCGGCGACCCGGGAGCGGCGGCGAGCGGCGGCGGGGAGCGGCGGGCGGGCGCAGGCTGGGTGCCCTGTGGCCGCTGCCGAGCGGGAGGGGCTGGCGCTCCGAGCCTTCCGTGCTCGCTCCGCTGCCGGGCCGTGGGACCACCGAGGGGCGTCTGGGCACGCCTGGGCCGCGAGGAGGGGACGAAGCTGCGCGGCGGGCGCGGAGCCGAGCTCGCGTGGGGCGGCTCGGCGCGCCGGGCTTCGGCCTGATCTTACGTCAGTGGTCGTGGGAGCAGCCGCCGGGGGTCCGGGCGGGGGTCGGGGCGGGGGCTGCCTGGGCTGGGGACCGGGCTCCGCTGGGGCGGGGGGCGCCTGGGTAGGAGACGCGGGAGCTGCGGAACTCCTAGGGCTCAGCGGGTCCCGCGTACTGGGGAGAAAGGTCGGGGTCAAGCCCTGCGGCGAGGCCTTGGGCTAAAGGGGCGAGGGCAGGAGTAGGCGGGGGCAGCTCTTGACCAGGGGCTGATGTTTTTCTTCTCTATGCCCAGACGTGCAGTCAGTAACCGCGCATGGTAGCTGAGCCGAGCGTTTTTGGCAACTTGGTTCTCTGCATAATGAAAGGAGAAGTCTTTGTTCCACCCAGATTCATAGGTTGTGATCTAACACTATTTCCCTCCCTTTGTTGTAGACTCCATAGGATGCATCAAGAAGTTAATGGCACAGAAATTAACATGTAGGCTTTAAATATGCTACAAATCTTTTTTCACAGTAAATCCAAGTAGATTTTTTTGTCTCCAGTATTGGCATGAGTTGCATTGAAATTTTACTAGAAAGGAGAAACGCCTAAGAGCCCATTTTCCTTTATATGGCATATTCTCGAGATTTCATTTAGGATGAAGATGTAATAAACAATTTTACCTTAGGTTTTAGAGGGTAGATTGCTTCCACACAGCAAAGAAAAATTATTATATAATAAGGGAAAAGAATAGCAATTAAACCATTAATAGTATATTGTCTAGTAAAAAAACCAACACTCAAACTTAGATGTCATTATAAATACATAGTTTTTTTTTGTAAAAAGATTTTAACGTGTTTATCTCTCCCTCCTACTTCCTAATTCTTTTTTCTCTCTCTCTCTTAAGAGCCAGTATTAGGAAAATATCGTAAAAGAAAAAGGGTATTATCCTAAGTTCCTAGTTACATAATTGTGTTCAGCCTCTTTTTCTCTTTGTATAATTGAGTTTATCAGTTACTGAATGGACAGCATGTGATATGGTTGAGATATACTACAGTTTAAGAAACACTTCAAAATATGTATGAAAAGATGCAGTTTTCCTTTGTAGATCAGTAAGCTGGAAATCAGATTGCCTGGATTTAAGTTTCATTTTGCTATTGATTACAATATACTTTGCTATTGAAGACTACTTATCCTACTGTTGAGTCCAATATCTAGATCGGTAAAATGGGGATAATACCTATTATTTTAGTCTGGAATGGGCCCTTCCTTAGGTTGAACAAAATAATCTGTTTGAAAGCCCTTTGGAGAAAATTTAAGGCATCTGTTGATTACCTTTTAATAAAGTGGAACATTGGCAAGGATAATTAAAATCCTCTGCATGATCCATTTAGCATTTTGAGGTCCAGGACTTCTTTCTTACAATGACTTTACAGGGCTCACAGGAGCTTTTTTTTTTTTTTCCCCCACAGGAGCTATTAAAGTGCATCCTTACTCTTTGATGCAAGTTCTTTTATGACCATGGTGACATGGAAAAAGGGTGTTTCCTTCCATATGTGTGCAATGATTGCTTTCCTGCTTTCAATAAGATGTTCTCAAATTTAGAAAATAAGGCGGTGGATACTCTGACTTGAGATTCATTTGGTATTAAGCAATCCTCAGGGAACCCTGGGTGGCTCAGCGGTTTAGCCCTGCCTTTCACCCAGGGTGTGATCCTGGAGTCCCGGGATCGAATCCCTCATCAGGCTCCCTGGATAGAGCCTGCTTCTCCCTCTACCTGTGTCTCTGCCTGCCTCTCTCTCTCTCTCTCTCTTCTCTGTCTCCATGAATAAATAAAATCTTAAAAAGAAATCCTCATTATGGATCATTGCTTCTTGAATAGTCAATAAATCATTTATTCCCTTTTATCTATGCTTTTCAAATAGTATTTGTTACAGATAAGCTGCAGTGTGCCTAGCGATAAATCTATGGTCACCTAACATGGCACTCACTTAAGGAATGTTCATCAATTTCACTTGAAAAGTTGGATAAAAAAATGCTGTTTTTACATTAAAGCACAAAATGATGACATGGAGAATGTAATCACTAATTTCTAAGGTAAATTTCAAAAGCTTCAAAAAAAATTAATTAAGGGCTCCTGAGGATGGTTCAACTGTTGTCTGCCCTTACAGAAAAAAATTTAAGAAGCATTGCCTTAGACTTACTCAGCTAATGAATGGCAAATCACTACATAGCACAGGAAATAAGTTGAATTCCAATTTCTGAAACTTTGACATTAGGTTCATTATCCCGAGTATCCCCTCTTGCTTTCTCCCCATGTAAATGTCAGAATCTTATAGTGGAAAGGTCAAAGGGTTTTAGTCCTATAGATCCTGTCGTCCCTTTCTTCTGCACTTTTTGGTGTATGACCTTAGACGAGTACCTAACATTTCTGAGAATTAGTGTAATCATCTGTGAAATGAAATTATGGAGTTGTAAGAATTTGTAAATACTATATAGGAACAGTATTTAAGAGCCTGGCATAGTAAATGCACAATAAATCTTAGTACCTTTTCCTTTACCATCTTTATATTAAGATATTAACAATCCCTCAAACCTATTCTTAGCAGAAAACCCCATTACTATTGTGAACTTCTATGGCATTTTATTTGTAATTCTTTCATGGTGCTTTTTATATTTTATGCATATTACCTTTATAAAGAAGACTTGAACCCAGGTCTTCAGACTCCAAATCCAGTGCTGGCTTATGCCTAAGGATACTTTTTTTCCCCCCATGTAGTATTCAGTATCCATTACACTGAATAGCCAAAGCTTATATATTTCAACTGATTTTTCTTCCTTTTTGTTTTGAGTTTATGTTTGTGTGAAAAATTATCCTTAAAAAATGCTACATACTCCCTTATAAACCTTTCTTTCCTGTTTCATATTTTTGTTCACCATAGTAACTCAGTCATTGTATCCCCAGGATACAACATGGTGCTAGCACTGAGTATCACTCAGATATATATTTTTTCATTTTTATTTTTAAGGGGGGGGGGAGAGAGAGAGAATCTTAAGCAGGTTCCACGCTGGGCACTGAGCTCTGTCTTACAACCCTGAGATCATGACCTGAGCTGAAATCAAGTGTTGGATGCTTAACCAGCTGAGCCACCCAGGCACCCCAGTACTCAAATATATATATATTTTATGATAGTCACACACACACACACACACACACACACAGAGAGAGAGAGAGAGAGAGAGAGAGAGAGAGAGAGAGAGAGAGAGAGGCAGAGACACAGAGGGAGAAGCAGGCTCCATGCAGGGAGCCCGATGTGGGACTTGATCCCGGGTCTCCAGGATTGCGCCCTGGGCCAAAGGCAGGCGCCAAACCGCTGCGCCACCCAGGGATCCCTCAAATATATTTTAAAGAAATACGGACTTAAAACAAGCATTACCACAGTAGGAGTGTCTTCATATGGCATCTTCAACATACTTGATCTGATCAAGCTTCCCAGTATTTTAAAATTACACCGAAAGGGGCACCTGGGTGGCTCAGTGGTTGAGTGTCTGCATTCGGCTCAGGTTGTGATTCCGGGGTCCTAGGATTGAGTCCTGCATCAGGCTCCCCACAGGGAACCTCCTCCTCCCTCTGCCTATGTCTCTGCCTCTCTCTGTGTGTGTCTCATGAATAAATAAAATCTTTAAAAAGTTACACCTTAAAATATATATATATTTTAAAGATTTTTATTTATTCATGAGAAAGGGGGGGGGGTAGAGACACAGGCAGATGGAGAAGCAGGCTCCATGCTGGGAGCCCAACGTGAGACTTGATCCCAGGTCTCCGGGATCAGGCCCTGGGCTGAAGGTGGCGCTAAACCGCCGAGCCACCCGGGCTGCCCTAAAATATATTTTAAAACAATATTTTTAAACTATTTCCTAAAATATATTTTAAAACAATATTTTTAAACTTTTTCCAACTTTTAAACTTTTATACTTTATCTACAGAGCAGTAGCTCTTCCATAGCATGTTATTAGCAGCCCTTTTGACATACTGGTTTTACCATGGATATGAACTCTTAAGGGGAGAAATTTATATTTATTAAGCACTATTCAGATACTTGCCAGTCTGTCTGGACCTTTATCTTATTTTACAAACCAACACCCTATATTCTGTAAATAGAATATACTTATATTCTATAAATAGAAGAACAGTTCTATACAGAAAATATATATAAACATTTATACAATTAGATACCTTTGATACAGATAATGAATTCTATGAAATAAACACATTTCTAAGGCTAAATTTCATGTTTTGTGACTTTTGTTGATGTATTGAAAAAGAAAATAGAATCTTATTTGAGAAAACTTGAAAAACTTCAGTATCCCTGAACTAAAATTGGAGTCCTAATATCCATTTTTTGTTTAACCTTTTTTTTTTTAAAGATTTTATTTATTTATTCATGGAGACACAGGGAGGAGAGAGGCAGAGACCCAGCTGGAGGGAGAAGCAGGCTCCATGCAGGGAGCCCCCCGGGACTGAATCCCCGGTCTCCACGATCAGGCCCTGGGCTGAAGGGGTGCTAAACCGCTGAGCCACCCGGGCTGCCCTGGTCTAACTTTTTTAAAATCTAATTTTGAAAGCCTGGAAATTGAATTGGGTTGGTTTTCATTCTAACTTCAAGATAATTTTTAGAAATGAAATTCTGGGAAGTACAAAAACAAGTATCTGACGAACAGATGTTGATGTAAAGCAACTTTAGGTTTTTGAGTGTGTATATAGTGCCCCATCATGGGAAGTGTTAATTTCAGTATATACAGTAGCTGGACATGACCATACCTGGAGTATTGTGTTCTGTTTTGGATGTTTTAAGAGGGAGATTAACACATGTTCAGAGGAAAAAGACTAGAAGAGTAGGGGATCGGTAAGCTGTGTGAAGAAAGGTTGAAGCAAACAGGAATATAAACATGATTATTGTCAGATTCAAACGTGTGAAAGTTTTAAACATAACAAACTTGTATCATTCTGATCCTGAAGACATAACTAGATGAAAGTTACAAGAAAGTAGGTTTCAGTTCAGTATGAGGAAAGCAAAATTTTGGGGTGTTGGCATGGCTCAGTTTAAGTATCCTACTCTTTTTTTTTTTTTTCTTTTTATAAGCATCCTACTCTTGATTTCAGCTCAGGTCATGATCTCTGGGTTGTGAAATGGAGCCCTGCATCAGACTCTGCACTGGTTGTGGGGCCTTCTTAAGATTCTCTTCCCCTCTGCCCTTCCCCACCTTAAAAAAAAAAAAAAGAAAAGCAAAATTTTTCTACTTGTGAAAAAATTATAGGAGTCCTGTATTGTCTATTGCTGAGTGATAAATGATAAATTACATTTTCCAAAACATAGTGGCTTAAAACAACAAATATTTATCTTACTGTTTCTGAGGGTCAGGAATCTGGGCATAGCCCTACTTAGTGCCTCTGATTGATTGATTGATTGATTGATTGATTTAAAAATATTTTATTTATTTATTCATGAGAATACACAGAGAGGAGAGAGAGACAGGCAGAGACACAGGCAGAGGGAGAAGCAGGCTCCACCCAGGGAGCCCGATGTGGGACTCCATCCCCAGACTCCAGGATCACGCCCTGGGCTGAAGGCGGCGCTAAACCCCTGAGCCACCCGGGCTGCCCAGTGCCTCTGATTTAGTCTCTCTTAAGGTTGCAGTCAAGCTGCTGCGAGGGGCTGTGGTCTCACCTGAAGATACAAATCAGGGATAAACTTCCAAGCTCAGTAACTTGGGCCTCTGTTCCTGTGGGCTGTTGGACTGAGGGTTTCCATTCTTTGCTTTGCCACTTGGATGTTTCCACAAGGTTGTCTCATGGCATGACGGCTGTCTTCCCCCAGAGTGAGCAGTCTGAGAGAACAGGGCACATGGGTACACTCTCACTATCATCAAATCTTGGAAGTGACATCTCAACATCAATGTTGACATCTCAACATTTTTGCTATGCTTTTGTGTAGAAGTGAGTCACTTAAGTCCAGCCCATATTTAAGGGCCAGTGAGTACAAAAGGTTGTAAACACTAGGCTCATTGGTGACCATCTTAGAGACTCCCTTCCACAGGTGCCTTGTGAGAGGGGTATAAAAATTTTCTGTCATTGGAGGCATTTATGTACATATTGGCAGACCAACTGTTAAAGGTAAGTATTTGGATATTCTGTACTAAATAGTAGGAGAATGGACTAATGTACCTTCCAACTCAATTCTGTGATAAATATATACAAGCTAAGGAAGTAGAGAAACTAAGGATGGAAAACTTTAATAGGTAATTATATAGTATAGTACTTTTTTCAGTAGTTAATGTTGTACAATTTTGGCTTTTTCAGTACATTTTCAACTTTTTGTGACTCTTGATACAGTACATTTCCCTATATGTTTCCAAATGTTGACCTATTGACTTAAAGCTGTTTTTTATGTAGTTCATTTTTTTTAAGGATTTTATTTATTTATTCATGAGAGGCAGAGACACAGGGAGAAGGAGAAGCAGGCTCCTCATGGGGAACCCGATGTGGGATCCCAGAATTCTGGGATCACACTCCGAGCCAAAGCTCAACCGCTGAGCCACCCAGGCATCCCTATGTAGTTCAATTTTTGAAGTATACACAAATATCTTAAGTTCTGCTTTTTCTCTTTGAAATAATAAAGTATGTGTGGGAATAAAACAAGGACATGAAGGACATTTTTAATCTGTTTTACAAAGACTTTTTATCTTGGTTTTAGTGTGCTAGAAAACTATATTGGAGGTTTCATTATATAATAAAAGATGAAATTGTGTTCTTAGATAGAACATTCTTTTTAGGGATGCCTGGGTGGCTCAGCAGTTGAGCTTCTTCCTTTGGCTCAGGGCGTGATCCCATGATCCTGGGATCGAGTTCTGCATCGGGCTCCCTGCATGGAGCTTGCTTCTTCCTCTGTCTCTGCCTCTCTCTCTCTCTCTGTCTTTCATGAATAAATAAATAAAATCTTTAAGAAAAAAAAGAGACCATCCCTTTTACCATAAAGGTAAAACAGAAAAAAATAAGGAATATTGTATGAAATTATATGAATATTTTACTTTGACCTTAGTTGATAAAGCGCTAATTTGTGCTTAGAGTTTAGAATTAATTTTTGTTATAAATATTATAAATATTAAGATTATAAACTTTCTATATTTCTGATTTACATCTTTATAGGTTGAAACTCTGCTTAGTAAAAAAAAATTTTTTTTTGAAATTTGAATTTTCACCATGAGCTGCTATGATGATTTAAGGAATAAAAATATTTAAAAATCCTTTAATTCTCTTTTTTTATAGTTTTATTTTATTTTTTGAAAATTTTTATTTATTTATGATAGTCACATAGAAAGAGAGAGAGAGAGAGAGAGAGAGAGAGAGAGAGGCAGAGACACAGGCAGAGGGAGAAGCAGGTTCCATGTAGGGAGCCTGATGTGGGACTTGATCCCGGGTCTCCAGGATCACGCCCTGGGCCAAAGGCGGCGCTAAACTGCTGAGCCACCGGAGTTGCCCCCATTTTATTTTTTAAAGATTTTATTTATTTATTCATGAGAGACACAAGGAGAACAGCAGAACATAGGCTTCTCCTTGGGAAGCCCAGTGTGGGGTGAGACTCAATCCCCAGACCTGGGATCATACCCTGAGCTGAAGGCAGATGCTCAACTGCTGAGCCACCCAGGCATTCCAACTGAAGTCCATTTTATTTTATTTTATTTTTTAAGATTTATTTATTTATTTATATATGATAGAGAGAGAGAGAGAGAGAGGCAGAGACACAGGCAGAGGGAGAAGCAGGTTCCATGCAGGGAGCCGATGCGGGACTCGATCCCGGGACTCCAGGATCGCGCCCTGGGCCAAAGGCAGGCGCGAAACCACTGAGCCGCCCAGGGATCCCCCTGAAGTCCATTTTAAACTTGAAAATTAAACTCTGGAGTTCTTAGATCTCATTTTTATTTCTTCTTCTTTTTTTTCTTTTCCTTCCTTCGGGTTCCCTTCCCTCCTGTCAGTTTCAATATTGCTTTTTTGATGACAGTATTCATTTAGATAACATAATTTTAAACTTAAGTGGGGGCTTATTAAATAAGAGTTAAGAAGTGTCTTTTATTAGACCTGGAGAGATTTTTTTTAAGTTAAAAGTAATATCTAATTTTATTTTAGTTTCTTACACAGTTGGGCTAATACTTTTTGTCTTTCTAGCTAAAAGTATATGTTTAGAAATCTGGTTAGATTTAATGCAGACTTCTGTTTACCTAACCCATTAGAAGTCTATTTACCTACCCTATTAACATTGTTTAATAGAAAAATAATGTGAAAGATCATAAAATTAGTGTCCTCTTTTGGAGTAATTTTTAAAAATTATTTCAGTACTATGAAGCTTTTTCATTTTGGTATATTTAGGTGACTCTTTCCATTTTCTTTCCTTGTTTTTGTAAGATATCTTTACTCTTCACTTGCTTGGGAATTAGTGTGATAGAGCAGAAAGCTTTAGAATCTCAGACTATGTTTCTAATCTTGCTCTAGGATTATGACCTTTGACTACTGTATTTCTTTTCTTTTCTACACTTTCTCCTTTTCTCTTTCTCTCTCTTTGCTTGTTCTCTCTGTATCTGTATTTCTATCTCTCTGTCAGCCAGAAATTCTAATTTTCATTGCTACAAAGCTTAGGATATGAATTGGGGGAAGGGGAGACAATTTCTTGTCTGGCTCCAAGATAAGGCAGCCCAGATGTTTAAGGAAAAAATGAAGAGTTCAAGTTGCTCAAATGTTCAAGGAACTAATGAAAAATTGATCTAAAGATTAGCCATATATATGATTAATATAATAAAGATAAATTACATATATAAATTATGTAAAATTGCCTTCCCTTTGTTTTGCTACCCTGCTAAATAGGTATTCTCTGGTACTTGTTAAAGATTTCCTGGTTGGTGTCCACATGGATGCTGATATCAGAATAAATGTCTTTACACACTGTTGAAAGAAGTATTTAGCTGCTTATGAAATACATGTTTAGTCTTAATGTAAATATTGGGTTAAATTTTTTTTAGTTTATTTAAGTAATCTCTACACCCAGTGTAGATGTAGATGTAGGGCTTGAACTTGCAACCCTGAGATCAAGGGTTGCATGCTCTTCTGACTCAGGTGCCCCAGATACTGGATTAATTTCTTAAATTTACAAAGCCAAGTGTCTTCATCTGTAAAATGGGGATGAAACTGCCTATCCCATAAGATTGTTATAAGGATCAATTAAACAATATAAGTAAAGATCTTAGAATAGTACCCAATAGTTTTTGCATTGTAAACATAGCAGTTAATCCTATCTTTGGAATCCTATTCTAGTTGTTACATTGATGTAGAAGAGAACCTTTGAGATCTAATCCTTTAATTTTTTCATAGTTTTTTTCTTTTTAAAATTAAAAATTGTATTCATACAAGAAATGTGTGTGAAAATATACAAGTAATGCACAAATATGTATTGTTTGTAAACCATTCTGATGTTACAAATGATAAAGAGTAAAACAATCCCCCTTCAATCCTTTTCCATTCCTAGCTTAATGCCTTGTATCCAATACCATTCCTGTCTTCAGAGTAACCATTCTGAACAGTTTGATATCCCACTAGACCTTTCTTTGTTATTTATTTGGACACAGAGATACTATGTCCTCCCTTTAAAAAAAATAAGTGGACCTATTTATATTCATTCAGCAAATATTTATTGATAGTTATATTGTTCTGTGATGTGCCTTTGCTTTGTGAGAATGCATTTGTATTCTGTATTAATGAATTTACCATAATTTAACAATTCTATTGATGAGAGCTCAGTTCATTTCTAATTTTTCTCTATTACAGGCAGATCTTCAAGGAACATCATTGTATATGTATCTTTGTGTATATTTGCAAGTACTTTTTCAGGATAGGTTTCTAGAAGTGGAATTGGTGAGTCAGAGTATAAACATTTAAAATTTTTGTAGATAAAAATTCTTTGCTTTCAGATTCTCTGTCAAAAAGTTTGTCCCAACTTACATTCTTAATATGTGAAAGGGCATTTACTCACACTCTTGCCAGGTCTGGATATCAGGTCTTTTTTTGCAAAACTAGTAGGCCATAAATTGTATCTTATTTTAATAACGCTAGTGACATTGAACATCTTATCATAAATTTATTGGTCTTTTTGTCATTCTGTGAGTTGTCTGTAGTCTTTGCTCATTGTTCAACCAGAATTTTGGAGGCTATTGATTTGAAGATGCTATTTATATGTTCTCAGTGGTAATCACTTAACCTTTTATGTGTGTTATGTTTATTCCTAGTTTGTCTTTTGTCCTTTTTTTTAAGATTTATTTATTTACTTGAGAGAGACAGAGAGTGGGAAGGGGTGGAAGGAGAGAGAGAGAGAGAGAGAGAGAGAGAGAGAGAGAGAAAATCTCAAGCAGACTTCCTGCTGAGAGCGGAGTCCAATGCCCAGCATCAATCTCATGGCCGGAGACCATGACCTGAGCTGAAACCAAGAGTCAGACACTTAACTCACTAAGCCACCAAGGTGCCCTTGTTTTTTGTCTTCTTTAACTTACTTATGGCAACTTCTATGAAAAATGGAAGGTTTATAGTTTACATTTTGCTAAATTTGACAATTCTCTTTCTTTACATTTTCTGGGTTATGGGACTTAATTGTATAGTCTAAGTCAAAAATAGTTTTGTTTATCTTAGATATTTTCAGTTCTTCAGCAATTAACTATATTTTTAAAATTCTTAAAAAAATAAAATTCTTGTGGGTTTGAATATGGAAAGAACACAACTACTTTAATCTCATAAAGATTGAAATATTTGAATCAGATCTGAGAAGAGGTCTTGTGTTATAAAAAAAATTACAAATCATTCTCAAATTTGTTCATTATATTCATTATATAACTAATTCCTTCCAGTTACTTGCAATTAGAATTTTGAAGTAATTTGTAATGGGAAATTCATTACTTATGTTTCATATTATTATTTAAAATTTTTTTGAATAGGTGATATTTGTACATGGTACAAAACTCAAAAGGTACAAAAGGGTATGTAGTGGAATGTCTTCCTCCTGTTCCTCTTCTTTAATTATCCAGTTTTCCTTTGATACAATCATCTTTATCATTTTTTTTTGTCTTTTATCCCCCAGAGATATTTTATGCATTTATACAACATATAGTTTATGATAATTGAATTCTTTTCTTTTTATAGCTATATTAAGCTGTACCTGCTTTAGAGATAATTTGGTCTTTAGGCCAAAATTATTCACAGTTCCAGAAGGTAAATTAGAATAATTGATGAATAGAGAACAACTGTCAACAGTAAGAAGGGCTACAGGCTACATTCATGTTATAAACTTTAGCTGATAAGCAGACATTACAGAGTTTTGCAGGTAGAAGGACTTTTGTTTGCATATATGATTTAAAACAAATCTATTTTCTTTCCTCTTACTTACCTGGCCTTAGAGATTAGAGACTTTAATTATCCCAGACTTTATATTTCCCACTAAGACATTTTGTTTTTGTTTTTGTTTTTTTTTTGCCCACTAAGAAATTATGTATAATTCTTGTATAACAAGAATTATATGACAAAGCAAGTCATAAAACTTGAAATAGTAGAAATTACCTAAATTAACCCTCTTGTTTTATATATGAAGAAATTGAGACCCGGAGATTAAGTGACTTGCAACATCACATTTATAATTCCAAAGGCCAGACATTTACACTTAACTTACCTGGTAGTAACATACATTTTTAGAATGCTATTTTAAAAAGATAGCAAATTTATTTCTCCATTAAAAAGAAATTTATTTATTATTTATTTATTTATTTATTTATTTATTTATTTATTATTTATTTATTTATTTGAGAGAGCACGGATGGCTGGGAGGAACAGAGGGAGAGGGAGAAGCAGACTCCCTGCTGAGCAGGGAGCCCCACTGGGGCTCAATCCTAGGACCCCGAGATCATGACCTGAGCCAAAGGCAGGCATTCAACTGACTGAGCCACCCAGGTGCCCCTATTTTTCCATTTTTTTAAAATTTTTATTTATTTATGATAGTCACAGAGAGAGGCAGAGACATAGGCAGAGGGAGAAGCAGGCTCCATGCACCGGGAGCCCAACGTGGGATTCGATCCCGGGTCTCCAGGATCGTGCCCTGGGCCAAAGGCAGGTGCCAAACCTCAGTGCCACCCAGGGATACCTCCATTTTTTTTTTTTTTTTTAAGGAAAAGGTACAGTAGTCTTATGTTGCAGTTTGGTATTACATAACAAGGCTTCATAATACTTCAGTTCTTTATCTGCATTTTTGCCTGTAAACAGGAATGGTAAGACAGTGTTATTCATTGTTAGGCACTCTGTAGTACTTGGAAGATTAAAGAGAGTGGTTTTTATTGTATGGGATGGAGTTGGAGATTAATAGAGTCGTTCTTAAGCATTCTTTTCTTGACTATAAAATTTATAATGGCTGTACCTTGATTCCCTTAATTTTATACTTGTGAATCATTCTTAGCTTTGTGCATTTTTCTTCCTTCCTTATCTGTATTATAAGTGAGTAAAGGAACACTTTGAATGTTCCTTACTGCAAAGGAACATTTAAAACATAGTTATTTATATTTGATTAGAAAGCTACCACTGATATTTTTTCATGAAACTCTTTCCATATCTATGTATAGAAACATACATAGAAGTCAATATATTTCTGTTGACATTCTGCCTTTTTTTCTTGTTAACATTTTACCTTTAATCTTAGATTTTTAAAAAATTATTTATTTATTTATTTATTTATTTGGCAGAGAGAGAGCACAAGTAGGCAGAGTGGCAGGGAGGGAGAAGCAGGCTACCCGCTGAGCAGAGAGCCAGATGTGGGGCTCTATCCCGGGGTCCTGGGACCATTACCCGAGCCAAAGGCAGATGCCTAACCAACTGAGCCACCCAGGTGCCCTATAATCTTAGATTTCTGAAAGTAATTTTATTTCTTGCCCCTTAATATATTCTTGTAATGTTGTTTGAGATTAAGCTCAGTATGAGGATAGAGACCTCATCTGGAATTTAGTTTCTGTTGATATTATATTTAAGTACTGAAATACTATTTTCCAACTGGTATCCAGAAGTACTTATTATGGAGGAAAACTTATTTCCTTATTTTACCGAGTCCAGAGTTAGATATTAGTAAAAACTTACTTCTTAAAGGAAAATCCATAGAAATGTTTTTGTGAAATTTTATAGGTAAATTTGTCATTTATTATGGAAATACACCTTCTAAATTTTTTTTTTCATTTTGTTTTCTGTTTTCAGTGGAAAACACTTTATTCTTGGCCCTACAGAAATTCTGCCTGGTGAGTAATTGTTCGCATTTACCATGGGCTGGTGTGTTTACCTAAGCTATTGTCAGAGCTGACTTTGGCTAAATAGATTAAAGGGCCAGGGGTCTATCCTTTTATTTCTTTTTTAAAGATTTCTTTTATTTCTTTTTTTAAGATTTCATTTATTTATTTAAGAGCGAGAGTACACACACAAGCAGGGACAGGGGTAGAGGGAAAGGGAAAAGCAGTTTCTCACTCAGCAGGGAAGAAACAGGCCTAGATCTCAGGACCCTGGGATCATGACCTGAGCCAAAGGCAGATGTTTAACCAACTAAGCCACCCAGGAGCCCCCACTCCTTTCTTAAAGATTTACTTATTTATTTCAGAGAGTGGGAGTGGGAGCAGGAGAAGGGGCAGAGGGAGAGAATATCCAAGCAGGCTCCCGCTGAGCATGGAGCCCAACAATGGGCTGGATTCCCATGATCCATGAGATGAGGACCTGAGCCAAAACCGAGAGTTGACAATCTGCTGAGCCATCTAGGCTCGCCTCTATCCTTTTGAGTGGCTTTTAGAATAGTAGGAAAGAAAATCATCTACTCTGTACATTTTTAGACATCTCTTCATTAATTCTTGCATCTTAAGTTAATTCAACTAACATTTATTGAACATTTAACATACTGTGCATCTCGTTTTATTTTATTTTTTTTTTAAATTTTTATTTATTATTTATGATAGTCACACACAGAGAGAGAGAGGCAGAGACACAGGCAGAGGGAGAAGCTGGCTCCATGCACCAGGAGCCCAACGTGGGATTCGATCCCGGATCTCCAGGATCGCGCCCTGGGCCAAAGGCAGGCGGCAAACCACTGCGCCACCCAGGATCCCGCATCTCGTTTTAAAAGATAATTTTAGTCGTTTCTAAACTAGTTAATTCTTTTATATCTCCCATGAGGATGGGGGATGAAGCATTTATTATTGAATTCTACTTCTGAATTAGAGAAAAATGCTAGCTTTGTAGGGATTAATTGTTCAAGGAAATTTAAAATGTTTATGAATTATGTTTTTATATGTTATGTTATCTTTAAAACTTCTATTCATAATGTTCTTAATTTCTGAATTATATAGGTAGGATTTTGGGTACCTCTATAAATGTTTCAGTAATACAAGGTGGTTAAAAAAGAATAAGATACAGTCATTAAACATATATCTATGTTTGTTGTGTTTTGCTTTTTAAAGAATTTATTTATTTGAGAGAACACAAGCAGGGGAGAAGGAAAGGGAGAAGCAGACTCCCTGCTGAGCGGGGAGCCTGATGTGGGTCTCCATCCCAGGACCCTAAGCTGAAGGCAGATGTTTAACTGACAGCCACCCAGGTGCCCCTTTATCTATGTTTTATATTATATCCAACAACAGTGAATCTTATAAGAAGTAAAATTCTAGGTTGGGTGGTTAAAATACTATACTTTTCTCCTAGCAATTTCAGAGTATAGATTTAACGCTTGTCTTTTTAAAAACCCTGACCAATTTAGGTTAATTAGAATACATTTCCTGTAGCTATTCAAACCTTAAATGTAAAGTCAGTGTAGAATATGTATTTGTAAGAATGTATTTCTTTTCTTAGGCTTTCTTTTTTTCTTTTTTTTTCTTTTTCTTTTTTTCTTAGGCTTTATTAATCAGAAATGATGTCAGCATTAAACTTGTAGTTATGATTTAAAGTGGGCCTGTTGGCCATAGATTTATAGTAACTCAAGAGTTACTCCATATTAAGACTGAATATTGAATAAATGGAGGCAAAGTATTCAGTATCATTGGGTATATTGAACAACACTAGAAAATTGCATCTCACTTCTGCACTAGGTTGTATGGTTAGTACATAGTGATATAAGTGAAGTGCCCTTTAAGAACTTAAGAGATGGAGGGGGCAATTATTTTTCTGATAACTAAATTAGTAAAAGCCATTCTTATGCTAGTAAGAATTGTATGAAGGTTTGGAAAATGCTAAAATCACTAATCATTGTGCTTTAGGTGTGATATCAGGGAAGCAGGTCTGAAATGTAATTAGAATTTACTGAGTAGAGGGGCACCTGGGCGGCTCAGTCAGTTGAGTGTCTGCCTTCCACTCAGGCCATGAATCCAGGGTCCTGGGACAGAGCCCCACATCTGGTTCCATGCTCAGCAGCCTGTTTCTACCTCTGCTGCTCCTTCCTGCTTGTGCCCTCTTGCTCTGTCAAATAAATAAATAAATAAATAAATAAATAAATAAGTAAATAAATAAATAAATAAAAATTTACTGAGTAGAAATATCTTTCATAGTGTATCCTCTTCTGAACAAAGTCTATGAACAGGAGGACAGTTACCTCAGCAGAGAGCAAAGAGAAACTCAAAGCATGGGGACCTGGGGCAGCTGCTCTGCTGAGAGAGATTGATGATTTGTTTGTTTCTTGAGGCAAGCATGTCCATATTGTTGGGGTGGATGTAGGAGATTAGCTTAGTCTAATGTCATTAAATATTTGAATCATATAATTATCTCCCCATGTTTTCTGTCCCTTATTTACCCTACCACCTTCTCTATCCAAGAAAGAAAATGTCTTCATTTGATAGGAGTATTCTAGTATGCTAGACATTTGCACTTATCATTATGAAGAAATTAATTGACAAAATAATAAATTGGAAAAAAATTAACATTTGCATACATATATGTATTTGTTTCTGTGACCTTGGTTAAAGTTGATACTGTGAGAAAGATGTACTTGCAGTCTGTTTGATCTGATAACGCATCTGCAGCTAATCTCCTTAGCATGGTAGTCTAGTCTTTTGTATTGCTCTGAGCCTTATCATTTGAAAATTGCAACAACGTAGGCCATTTAACTTGTGTGGCCTCATCTGTGAAATGACCTTCAGAATTACTCCTAGTTCTAAATCTTTATGAGTTTATAACCTATGTGATCAGTTGTATCACTGCACACTTAAAGATAAAAGAAGAGCTTGTAGAGAGTTGAAATATCTTTGTTTCACATTTAGGTTGATAGTACCAATATGACTTAACGTTGCACTTTTTTTTTTTAATTTTAACTTTTTTTAACGTTGCACTTTTTATACTAGCCTTGCTTTGTTTGGCTCCAAAGTACAAGGTATAAATAACATTTTACATGTTGCTGGTAGACTATAAGCTTAAGGACAAAGCCAGTTTTTCCTAAGTATAGAACTGTGCCTGTCAAAGAAAAAAAGCAGTTAAGTGCATACTGAATGAGTGTATACTTAAGGAAAGGTATTTATAACAAAGCTAAACGTGGTTTGGTTATTAGTGACTTTTTAAAATATTCTTTATTATGGCAAAATTTAAAAATATGTAAGAATAGGCAGAATAATATTGTCTCAGTCCATTTGGGTTGCTGTAACGTAATACCATAGACTGGCTTATAAATAGCAGAAATTTATTGCTCACAGCTTTGGAAGCTGGAAATCTAAGATCAGAGTGTTATCATGGTCAGGTTCTGATGAGAATTCTCTTTCTGGTTGCAGACTGCTGTCTTCTCATTGCATCCCTACAAGGTGGAAGGGTTGAGTTAGCTTTCTGGGGCCTCTTGAAAGACACTAACCCCACCAAGTCAGATCTAATCAGATCTAATCACCTCCCAAAGTCTTCACATCCTGATACCATCAGTTTGGAGATTAGGATTTCAATAGATTAATTTTGAGAGGACACAAATGTTCAGACCATAGCAAATATGTGACCTTCCATTTACCCATTACCTACTTCAATAGCCATGATTATTCTTGTTTCCTGTTTACCTCTTCCCAGTCTCCTCTTGTATTATTATGAAGCAAATCACAGACTTTATATCATTTAATCTGTATTATTCATTGTGTATCTCTCAAAGATAAGGACTTAAAAAATTAGTTATAACCTTTATTACATCTTAAAGAATGACTGGTTTTGATAAATACTCAATTAATTTCACTTCAAAATACCTGTACTATTTCCAAGAAATCTCTTATGTGTAGTTCCAGACAGTTAGTAACACTTAGAAATAAAACAGTAAGACTAATTTTTGTTTTTGTTTGGTTTAATATTTAGGCTATCAACATGACGGCGGAAGAAACAGTGAATGTAAAAGAGGTTGAAATCATTAAGCTAATTTTAGACTTCTTGAATTCAAAGAAGCTTCACATTAGTATGTTGGCCCTTGAGAAGGAAAGTGGAGTCATAAATGGCCTATTTTCAGATGATATGCTTTTTCTAAGGTATGATTTCATTAGTATTATGAGGTTTGTAGCTCTTTAAAAGAAGTGTTACGTATTAATAAGGTAATATGTGTACTATGGGTAGGTACTTATAGTCATGAAAAGGCTATATAATTTTTAAAAATAATGTTTTTGTAATGTAACATTAACAAAATAATGTTTTGTTTTTTCAAAATAATGTTTTATATAGAATGTTTTCAGTAGTAAGATCCAGGGGTCCATTAAAAAAACTGGAGTTACAATTCCATTATGGTTGTGGCATCATCACAAAAAATACTTGATTTCAAGAAACCAGAGACTCCAGAAAGATAAAGAAAATATTTCTGCAATACCTTTTTTTTTTTTGCCATAGAAGTGAATATAAACATATTCATTATACAAAATATATAAAAATAAGAAAAATGACCCACCACTTAGACACACTACATACTGATAATTTTCTGTGCATATTTTTAAAAAACCTAGCAATTCTGTTTCATTTATAATTTAGTGTCCTTCTTTATCCATTAACATCATAAGGATTCTGTGTTATTACAAATTTATATTGTAAAAATTTTAAATTTAATTTTCTAAAGATTCCTCTATTTTTAGACAAGTTATTTCCAATTTATCTTAAATAAATGCTCTACTGAGTATCTTTTGTACATGTGACTTTTTCTGTATCTTGGATTATTTCCTTAGAACAAGATTCTTGGAATTGTAGAGCAAAAGGGAATTAACATATTTGCCAAAATGGGAGGCTAACTATATTCCAACTTGAATTGGATGGAAAAAGAAAAACACAAATTTCCAGACAGAAAATGTATTCTCTGCTTATGTGATATTGAATATCTTTGGCAAAGAGTACAGATTCTTGGACATATGGCATTTTGTGACATGAAAAGCCTTAAAAAATGAAGCATTCCTAAGTCATGAAAAAGGAACTTTAAAAAAACCCTTCAATATATTAAAGAGAATTTATTTAAATTCCTTGAACTTCCCTGTATTTGATGTTGTGAATGTCATTTAGCTCTGCAGAGCTTAGTTAATAATTGTCAGGAACCTATCATTCTTTTGGCCCTGTCTTTCAAGCATTGCTACTCCTGGAATTTAGCAGTGGCTCTAAAATAATCCCCCTTCCAAGAACCTATTGAGTTTCTAGATGAAGTTTTACTGATATGAGATGAAATGCAAAGAATTTTGGAATGGGGGGGCACCTGGGTAGCTCAGTGGTTGAGTGTCGGCCTTTGGCTCAGGTCATGATCCCTGGGTCCTGGGGTCAAGTCCCACATTGGGCTGTCTGTGGGGAGCCTGCTTCTCCCTCTGCCTGTGGCTCTCTGTCTCTCTCTCTCTGTGTCTCACATGAATGAATGAATAAAATCTTAAAAAAAAATTATTTTTTGAATAGCAAGTTACTTTTTTTTTATTTTTAAAAAGATTTTGTTTATTCATGAGAGAGAGAGAGAGAGAGAGGCAGAGACTTGTGCAGAGGGAAAGAGAGAAGCAGGCTCTCTCTGGGGAGCCCGATGTGGGACTTGATCCCAGGACTCTGGGATCATGAACTGAGCCAAAGGCAGATGCTCAACCACTAAGCCACCCAGATACCCCAGAACAGTACATTTTTAAACTAAATGTATTTATCTTAAAGGACTAGCCTTTGAAATTTTGTCTTCCTACTTTTTAAATATTAAAACAACTCTTTATAAAATTATTATATATAGCATGATTGCTTTTTATTAATATTCCTTATTTGCAGACTCAAAAGTTGACCATCTGATATAGGTCTTCCTGCCCATCCCTTTTAAAATTTTACTGTTCTAAAAATCCTAAAGTAGGGAAATTGCTGTTATAAAAGGGCAGCAATAATGTTTTATAGCTTTTGGAAGTTCCTATAGACCACTAAAGTAGGATGAAATCTGATCTTATTCCTTGCTGTTTTTATTTTTTATTTTTTTCCTTGCTGTTTTTATTTTCAGAGTATAAGTTTGAGTGTAAAATGCCTCGAGGATGTAGAAATCAAAATTTAGAGCAGGATTTCTCAGCCTCCGCATTTAGTAACATTTTGGGCTGGATAATTCTTTGTCTTGTGGAGGTGTGTGGATTGTCCTGTCATTTGTAGCATGTTTAGCAGCATCTCTGACCTATACCCAGTTGATGCCAGTAGCACCCCCAATTGTGACAACCCAAAATGTCTCCAAACATTACCAGATGTCTTGCGGGCAAATTGACCCAATTAAGAACCACTGATTTGGTGAGTCTGGAACATACCCACACACTGGCCCCTAAAAAATATGAAAGAGCTTTAAAACTGTAAGATAAATAGGAAAATAAACTTTTAGACTTAGCCCAGTGTTTTTATATAGGTGAAAACACAGGTGTATTAGAATGAGAAGTGGTTGCAGAGCACAAATTCTTCTCATATAGGACATGTAGTTACAAATGTTATGAAAACTTTATTTAATTATAATGTTTGAGGAACCAAATATAATGTTAACCTCATTACAGATTTCATACTGAAGTTTTTGTTTCGTTTTGTTTTTTTCAGACTGAAGTTTAACGCTATCATATTTATTCTGCTTTTAATTAGTATAACCCAAATTTGATAACATGCGTGGGTTTTTTTCTTTATATAGGCAGCTAATCCTTGATGGTCAGTGGGATGAAGTTCTTCAGTTCATTCAGCCTCTAGAATGTATGGAAAAATTTGACAAAAAAAGGTAAGATTTCTTCTGGAGTTTTAAATGTCTTATCATTGGTAGAAGCTTAGCAGAACAAAACAATAAACAAAAATGTAAAAATAAGGCTATGTTTTTAAACTTTCCTACTTAGCTTTCCTAGAAAATAGTATACTCAATCCAATTGAGTTGGAGTACTTCTAGAGGACAAGTTGCATGTACTTCAGTTGGTTGAAAATCTGATACATAAACCTACCTGTTTTGGTAGTGTCTATACAAAAAGTCATAAGGGCCATATCTGAAACAGTTGTTACCTCATAATAGTATGAAGTTTTTTTTTAAATATTTTTATTTATTCAGAGATGCAGAGACACAGGCAGAAGAAGAAGCAGGCTCCATGTAGGGAGCCCGATGTGAGACTCGATCCGGGAACTCCGGGATCACTCCCTGAGCCAAAGGCAGATGCTCAACTGCTGAGCCACCCAGGCATCCCTAGTATAAAGATTTTAAAGATGTCATTCCAAAAAAAAAAAAAAAAGGTCATTCCATTGTCTCCTGGCCTCCATTATTTCTGATGAATACTTAGCTGTGTTTGTATGACAGCTGATGTATGACATACCTGATTATCTTGTATGTTTCCTTTTCCTTTTTCTTTATTTTTTCTTGACTGCCTTCAAGATTTTTTTTTCTTTTTTTAAAGATTTTATTTATTTATTTATTCATGACAGAGAGAGAGGCAGACAGAGGCAGAGAGAGAAGCAGGCTCCATGCAGGGAACCTGATGCGGGTGGGACTCGATCCCTGGACTCTAGGATCATGCCCTGGGCCGAAGCAGGGCCACCCAGGGATCCCCTATTCCTTTTTTTTAAATTGAGATATATTTAACATACAAATAACATTATATCGGCTTCGGCTGTACAATATAGTAATTGTATATATTGTGAAATCATTACAGTAAGTCTAGTTAACATTCATCCCTATACATAGTTACAAAAATTTTTCTTTCTTGTGAGCAAGATTTCTAAGATCTCTCTTAGCAACTTTAATATGTGCAATACAGGGACACCTGGGTGGCTTAGAGATTGAGCATCTGCCTTTGGCTTAGGGTGTGATCCTAGGGTCTGGGATCAAGTCCTGCATCAGACTCCCTGCGAGGAGCCTGCTTCTCTCTCTGCCTATGATTCTGCCTCTCTGTGTCACTCATGAATAAATAAATAAAATCTTTTTAAAAATATGCAATACAATATTATTAATTATAGTCACCAGGCTGTACGTTACATCCCTATGACTTACTTTATAATTGGAAGTTTGTACCTTTGGCTTTATCTGTTCTGCCCACCCTTCCCACTCCTGACTCTGGCAACAAGATTTTATCATTGGCTTTGAGCAGTTTGATTATGATGTACTTACATGTAGTTTCTGTTATTTTTCCTGCTTAGGGTTTGCTGAACTTTTTGAATCTTTAAGTTTATATTTTTCATCAAATTTGGCCATTACTTCTTTAAATATTTTTTCTGCTCTTTTTCTTTCTGGGACTCTATACAGTGTTAGATGATGATATTGTCCCACAGGATTGAGGCTCTGTTAAGTTTTTAAAAACTTTTTTTTCTGTGTATTCTTCAGTCTGGATTATTTCTACTGATTTACCTTCAGTGTTCACCAGCACCTTTTTCTGCTATTAGCAGTCTGCTCATAAACAGTGAATTTTTCATTTCAGATAATTGTACCTTTCAGTTTCAGAATTTACAATTTTTCCGCTATTTCCATCTGTTTACTTGTTGTTACTATATTTACCTTTAAGGCCTTGAACATATTTATGGTAGGTAGTGTTTGCTAATAATCTTTGTCTGCTAATTCCAACTTCTAAGTCATTTTAGGCTCAATTTCTATTGATTTGCCTTTATCTTATCTATGAGTCACTTTAAAAAAAATATATCTAGTCATTTTTAAAATGTATTCTGCACATTGTGGATTCATTGCTGGGACTCTGGATTCTGTTATCTTCCTTTGAAAAGTGTTGATTTTTATTCATACAGATAGTTAACTTGATTACACTCTAATTTAGTGTATGCCAGCTGAGATCTTTGTTCAGTTAATTAGCCTTCCATCTGTTGCTTTCTTTGGGCTCCTTGGAGTCTCCCTTACATCTTCTCAGTTTGAGGGACAGCCAAATATTTGGGCTGAGTTTTTATAGTGGATTTTTGTGCATTTTTCATTATGGCTTCCTTCTTTTTTGGCTGTCTCCTTGCTTTTCAGTTACTCTTGCAGCACCAACTTGTTCGCTGACTTTTCAAGAAAGTGAAACTGCAACTTTGTACTTGAGTTTTAGCTCACACTGTGTTGACTGGAGAGTGTCCCCAGCTGGAGGGCCTTATACCCTTGAATCTCACCTCAAAGTTTCTTTTTTTTTTTCAAGGATAGACTTCCCTCTAATTGTGCCAGCTTTTTGTTGTTTTTCATTGCTTTTAAATACTTATTTTTTAAAAACTTTATCTAGAGTTTATCATTGTTATCTGCAGAAAGGTTTGCCAGATACAAGTTATTCCACCATTAATGGAAGTATACAGCCTTATATTGTTTTTTGATCCTCCATTCATACCACTAGTTCTATATGATACCTGTTTGCTTTTGTATATTGTTCATTCATCTGGAATAGTATTCCTTTCATTGTCTCCTGCCTATACATAGCACATTCCTGGTCATCTTCCAAGAGTCAGCTCTTACAAGATTTTCCTTATACTTCCCACCTCTTCTAATAGAATTGGTTTCACACTCCTTAGAGACCTTGCTGAAACAGTATACATATTGCATACAATTTATTAGATGACCCTCTTTTTGAAGGCAAGGATTTTGTTTTATTGGACACATATTTGCTACCATAACAGTGGTTGAAGGAATGACTGAAGGTTCGTTATTATTTTCTTTTCAGTCCTTAGAAATAATTTCTCTTTAAGATGCTTAAGGCATCCAACATTTGTCAATTCTTGGACAAGTCAAGTAGACTCTTCTCCCTGAAAAAATCTCTGTTAAAAAGTTTTAAAGTTTAAAGGTTCCTGGGTGTTTCAGTTGGTCAAGCATCCAGCTCTTGATCTCAGCTCAGGTCTTGATCTCAGGGTTGTGAGTTCAAGCCTTATGTTGGGCTCTGTGCTGGGCATGGAACCTACTTGCAAAAAAAGTTTTAAAGTTTATGGATTATTTTATGACTTTTCAGAAATGTTCATTTCTTATGATCTTTCAGTTGGCTTTTTATTAGACCATTCTTATCTTTGAAAATAACAAAGACATATTTTGAATAAAATGCAAAGTAATAAAACATAATAAACAAAACATTTTGAATGTAAAGGACTTTGATATCATATTAAATGATATTTGATATCTTCCATAAAACTTGATTCTTGTTCAGAATTAATATTGGAAGTAGAAATCTCCTTTCCTTTAAGTATTAAGTTGTATTTACTACTGAAATTATTTTGTTTTTATTTATTTATTTTTTAAAAGATTTTATTTATTCATGAGAGAGAGAGAGAGATAGGCAGAGATACGAGAGAGGGAGAAGCAGGCTCCATGCAAGGTAGCCTGACATGGGACTCGATCCCAGATTTCGAGGATCATGCCCTGGGCTGAAGGTGGCGCTAAACTGCTGAGCCACCCGGGCTGCCCTATTTTTTTTTTAAATAAATTTATTTTTTATTAGTGTTCAGTTTGTCAACATACAGAATAACACCCAGTGCTCATCTCGTCAAGTCCCCACCTCAGTGCCCGCCACTCATTCACCCCCGCCCCCTGCCCACCTCCCCTTCCACCACCCCTAGTTCGTTTTTAAAGATTATATTTATTTATTCATGAGAGACACAGAGAGAGGCAGAGACATAGGCAGAGGGAGAAGCAGGCTCCCTGTGGGGAGCCTGATGTAGGACTTGATCCCAGGACCCCGAGATCATGCTCTGAGCCACCCAGGTGCCCCACTATAGAAATTATTTTAATTGTGGCTTCAATGTGGTAAGTTTTCAAGAATATATATATATTTTAAAGATTTTATTTATTCATAGAGACAGAGAGAGAGAGAGGCAGAGACACAGGCAGAGGGAGAAGCAGGCATCATACAGAGAGCCTGACGTGGGACTCGATCCAGTGTCTCCAGGATCACGCCATGGGCTGCAGGCGGCACTAAACCACTACGCCACCGGGGCTGCCCCTCAAGAATATTTTTAAAGATTTTATTTATTAGGGAGAAAGCATGAATGGAGGTGGGAGGGTGTGAAGGGAGGGACAGGGAGAGAGAGAAGCAGAATTCCTGCTGAGTGGGGAGCCTGATGTGGGATTTGATCCCAAGACCCTGGCTGGGATCATGAACTGAACTGAAGGCAGATGCTTAACTGAGCCACCCAGGTGCCTCAGTTTTTAAGAATTTTAAGAATTTTTTGAAAGCAAATGTAGTCATAGTAACTTATAAGTGCATTTGATTTATGAGACATTGGAAAATTAATTTTTAAAAAATCTTTTCTTAAGGGAATAATTAGTCCTTTTAGGACAAATGTGTCCAGTTTTGCTCTGGGAACTTGGGTTTCATTTCCAATCTTTGACATTGCTATAACTCAGCTTTAAAAAAAAATTTTTTTTAAGATTTTATTTATTTATTCATGAGAGACCCAGAGAGAGGTAGAGACACAGGCAGAGGGAGAAGCAGGCTCCATGCAGGGAGCCTGACGTGGGACTCAATCCTGGGTCTCCAGATCAGGCCCTGGGTTGAAGGCAGCACCAAACTGCTGAGCCTCCCAGGCTTCCCATAACTCAGCTTTTTAATTTTAACATTTCATATTTTATTTTTTACAGGTTTCGTTATATTATCCTGAAGCAGAAGTTTTTAGAAGCTCTATGTGTTAACAATGCAATGTCAGCAGAAGATGAGCCCCAGCATGTAAGATTTTTATTCCTGAAGGTTTGCGCCATAGTCTTGTTTCAGTCATAAGTATTTTATACACTAAAAAGATCAGTATCATGAGTTTTCAAAGTTTTGAGGTGGGAATTCGATAAGATTTACTCTTTTGCAGTTGTAGTACTTTCAATCTGTAATGCTTCTAAACTTGTTCCAAGATTTAGGCAAATATGATAAATGAATGGCTGACTGGAGAGTGTACATTCCTGTTTAAGGTGATTTAGATTGTAATAGATGTTTGAGTTAAAGATGCTACATTGTGCTTCTTTCTTATCCCAGAATTGGATTATGTTTCCTTTCTCTTTCTGTTTTTCAGTATTCATTGATCCAGAGGTGTTTTTTCCTCCCAAGTTTTTATTTAAATTCCAATTAGTTGTTATACTGTATAACATAATTTCAGATATAGAATCCAATGATTCATCACTTATTTACAGTATCCAGTGCTCAGCACAACAGAAGTGGTTTTTAATAAAATCTTTATGCCTTTATGACAAATTAAATTTAATGATATAAAGAATCTTTTAAAACATTTCTTTCTTTCTTTCTTTGAGAGAGAGCAAGCATGAGCCAAGGAGGAGCATAGGGAGAGCGAGGAGGAGAGGCAGACTCCCCCCTGAGTGGGGAGCCTGCCACAGGGCTCAATCCCACGATTCTGAGATCATGACCTGAACCAAAGTCAGACGCGTAATTTGACTGAGCCACCCAGGCACCGCATGAAGGGTTTTTTTGATTAGAAAAATTTTTTTTAAGTTTTAATAATAGTATTGTTACATCTAAACCAAGGAAACTTATTAAGTGTTACTAAGTGTTCATTGAAATAAACTCAAAAGATATTACAGTGAGGAGTTTCATGTATACTAGAGAAATGTTTGCTAGATAATGATGTTTAAATGTGGGAAGAACTCTAGAGTGTAAGTCAAAAGACCTATTTTTTTTTAAGATTTTATTTATTTATTCATGAGAGACACAGAGAGAGGGAGAGGCAGAGACATAGGCAGAGGGAGAAGCAGGGTCCATGCAGGGAACCCAGTGAGCGACTTGATCCCAAGACCACAGGATTATGACCTGAGTCAAATCAGAGCTCAACCATTGAGCCACTCAGGTGCCCTTAGAACACTATTTTTGGGGATCCCTGGGTGGCGCAGCGGTTTGGCGCCTGCCTTTGGCCCAGGGCGCGATCCTGGAGACCTGGGATCGAATCCCACGTCGGGTTCCCGGCATGGAGCCTGCTTCTCCCTCTGCCTGTGTCTCTGCCTCTCTCTCTCTCTCTCTGTGACTATCGTAAATAAATAAAAATTTTAAAAAAAAAAAAGAACACTATTTTTGTAGTTAGAATTTAATTTACTAATTAAATTATTTAATATTTTTATTTTAGTAGTGCATTTTGATTCCTGATTTGAAAGTTATCTTGCATATTATACAAATATTCTGTGACACTAGAGTTTATCCTTTTGCAGTTGAATAGTTTGTAAAGTATCTTTGTATATGAATAAAATACTCTTGTTTTCATATCTCACAGAATCTCTGTTTATAGTGATCACTTAAATTTTTCTTACAGCTGGAATTTACCATGCAAGAAGCTGTGCAGTGTTTGCATGCCTTAGAAGAGTATTGTCCTTCTAAAGATGATTATAGCAAGCTCTGTTTGCTTTTGACTTTGCCTCGTCTGACCAATCATGCCGAATTTAAGGACTGGAATCCGAGCACTGCACGAGTTCACTGTTTTGAAGAGGCTTGTGTTATGGTTGCAGAATTCATCCCTGCTGATAGGAAGCTAAGTGAGGCTGGTTTTAAAGCAAGTAACAATCGTTTATTTCAGCTTGTAATGAAGGGCCTGCTTTATGAATGCTGTGTAGAATTTTGTCAAAGTAAAGCAACTGGAGAAGAAATTACAGAAAGTGAAGTACTTCTTGGCATTGACCTTTTGTGTGGTAATGGTTGTGATGACTTGGATCTGAGTTTATTGTCATGGCTTCAGAATCTCCCATCTTCTGTCTTCTCTTGTGCTTTTGAACAGAAAATGCTTAATATTCATGTTGACAAACTTCTGAAACCTACAAAAGCTGCATATGCTGATCTCTTGACTCCCCTTATCAGCAAACTTTCTCCCTATCCATCATCTCCAATGAGAAGGCCTCAATCAGCTGATGCTTATATGACCCGCTCTCTGAATCCTGCTTTAGATGGCCTCACTTGTGGACTAACCAGTCATGATAAGAGAATCTCAGACCTTGGAAACAAAACTTCTCCAATGTCACACTCCTTTGCTAACTTCCATTATCCAGGTGTGCAAAATCTTAGTAGAAGTCTCATGCTTGAGAATACAGAATGTCACAGTATTTATGAAGAATCCCCTGAACGGTAAGTATTTACTCATAAAAATTAGAAAATATTCACAAGTGTGAGATTGTGTATATTTAATGTTCAAGTCCATTTATTGTTCTTACTTATTTATTTTTTTTAGAGAAGGAGGAATGGGGAGGGGTATAGGGAGAGAAAATCTCAAGCACACCCAGCACAGAGTTCGATGTGGGGTTCAGTCACACAATCCTGAAATCATGATCTGAGCTGAAATCAAGAATCCAGTGCTTAACCCACTAAGCCACCCAGGTGCCCCTGTTTAAGTCTCTTTAGTTGAAAGTCAGTCCTTAAATTTTACAAAGCATTTCTAAAATTTTGATAATTAAAATTATCAGGGAGAATCTTTATATCCTATTATTCTTTTGCTGGTTATTAAGGCAATACATGAACATTGAAGAAATTTTGGAAAATATAGAAGTGTGAATATGAGAATTAAAATCCCACATAATCTCACATATAGACGACAAGTCTTTTTTCTATGAATACATTTTTTAAAATTGGGACTATAATATATATTCCTTATCATAGGACAGCAGATTATGTCCTTTTTTTTTCTATAAACAATACTGAACACGTGAAAAGTACTGAATAGTAAATAGTATTGAATGTACATAAAAATATCTGGTTATTTTCACTTCTGTTTTTTTCTAGTAAGTCTTTTTTTTTTTTTTTAAAGATTCCATTTATTTATTCATGAGAGATACAGAGAGGCAGAAACACAGGCAGAGGGAGAAGCAGGCTCCACACAGGGAGCCCGACGTGGGTCTCGATCCTGGGTCTCCAGGATCACATCCCGGGCTGAAGGTGGTGCCAAACCGCTGAGCCATCCAGGCTGCCCCATGTTTTTTCTAGTAACTCTTTTTTTTTTTTTTTATAAATTTATTTTTTATTGGTGTTCAATTTGTCAACATACAGAATAACACCCAGTGCTCAGCCCGTCAAGTGCCCGCCACCTAGTCACCCCCACCCCACCCACCTCCCCTTCCACCACCCCTAGTTCGTTTCCCAGTTAGGAGTCTTTCATGTTCTGTCTCCCTTTCTGATATTTCCCACTTATTTTTTCTAGTAACTCTTAATAAACATGAAAGAAATAAGTGTTAAAGCCATCACTCAGTTTTTCTTTTAAACCTGGCATGAGGGATCCCTGGGTGGCGCAGCGGTTTAGCGCCTGCCTTTGGCCCAGGGCGCGATCCTGGAGACCCGGGATTGAATCCCACGTCGGGCTCCCCGTGCATGGAGCCTGCTTCTCCCTCTGCCTATGTCTCTGCCTCTCTCTCTCTCTCTCTCACTGTGTGCCTATCATAAATAAATAAAAAAATAAAAATAAAAAATAAACCTGGCATGAAAGAATAATTTCCTGATTAGCAGTTCTTTATTTCAAGAGTTAGAAACTTTCCGGCCTCACTTTTCCAGGAAAACCATTGGGACCTATAGTTGGTTTCCTATACTCAGATTGATACTCTGAAGTATTACTATTGACTGCAAAAATTTATTGAAAGAACACAAAAACTAAACCTTATTCATATAAGATAGTTAGAGGTATTCTTTATTGAGGAGAAGGGAGCACTGGACTTGGAATTTCTTTTTCCAATTAAAGTCAGAAGAAATCTTTAAGACATAAGAAATCCAAGATAAATACATATGGAATCATTTTCTTTTTTTTTGGAATCATTTTCTATTAAGTTGCTATAGGATTATAGAGGAGGGGATTGTGATATCTTCTTTAATATTCCTTAAAGAGAAAGGAGGATTCTAGGATGTTAAGTGAGGAGACTTCCTAAAGCCTAGGGTGTCTACGGCCATACCACCCTGAACGCTCCTGATCTCGTCTAAAGCCTAGGGTGACTTCTTAAGGCATCTTATTGCTCTACTTGAAAGATAGAGATAATATCTAGTCATGAAGATGGATGAATATAACAATATAGGAGCATCCTGTTATCTAAATCCCAAAGGAATAGAGAGTCTTGAGCATCAATAGAAACTATCTTAAACTTTTCTTGGACTTTCCAATCTCTAAAGAAAATTTTCAGTGTTTAGGATGTTAAGCTTTAGTTCTGGGGGAACTGCTGATATTCTGAATACATAAGATGATCAGAACTTCTTGGTCCGTTAATGAATGACATGTTTGGACTTGTACACCAGTGAGATTGTCTTTATAAAGGAGAACATAAAAATCCAGCCAGATATGACTCTACATTTGCTGTTGCCAATGAAAAGAAAGTAGTAGAAATTGAGGAATGACTGGATAAAGATGGAAAAAAGTAGAAGATAAGTTACTAGATTACAGGATAAGCAGAGAGGTAAAAAGTGACCTATCAAAAAGTGAGTAATACACGTGTAATTAGCTGAGCAGTAGCAGTATCCCAGAAAACAATGTCATGCTTGTGAAATTGGAAAAATTATGAGACAAAGCAGTGTGAAATAATGAATAGAATGTGATCTTTGGAGTCAGACTTGGGCTTGAATAATAGCTTTGCCATTTATCAGTTGTGTGACCTTGAGACAATTCCTTAATTTCTTTGAGCCTAAATGACCACCTCTGTAAAATAGGGTGTTGTCTTGTGAAGTGAGATAAAGCTCTTAGCAGAGTGGCAAGTATGTAAATGGTGCTTAGTAAATATAAATTTCTCCCCTTCTGAGTGTCACACTCCTGGTCATGACAATATGTCAAAAGGGCTGCTAATAACATGCTATGGGAGAGCTATTGTGCTGTGGATAAAGTATAAAAATTTACTTTGGAAAAAGGTAACTTTGTCTTTAAAAATATTTTAGGTATAATGTTAAAATATTGGGAAGTTTAATTAGATCAATTATGTTGAAGATGCCACATGAAGAAACCTCTTATTTGTGGTAATTCATGTTTGAAGTCCATATTTGTTTAAAAATATTTGAGTGTCGGGATCCCTGGGTGGCGCAGCGGTTTGGCGCCTGCCTTTGGCCCAGGGCGCGATCCTGGAGACCCAGGATCGAATCCCACGTCGGGCTTCCGGTGCATGGAGCCTGCTTCTCCCTCTGCCTATGTCTCTGCCTCTCTCTCTCTCTGTGACTATCATTAAAAAAAAAAAAAAAATATTTGAGTGTCCACTCTGTGCTAGCACCATGCTGCATCCAGGTATAGTGATTGGGTTACTATGGTGAACAAGAAAAATTAAAACATAAAAGAAAGGTTTATAGGAAAGTAGTAGTGTTTTGCAAAGATAGCTTTTCACTCAAACATAAACTCAAAAAAGGAAGAAAAACGAGTTGAAATATATAAACTTTTGGCTATTCAGTGTAATGATCTCAAAATTGAATGCCAAAAAAAAAATTCTCAGAAATGGGTCTGCATTGGATTTGGAGCCTGAAGATCTGGATTCAAATTCTAGTTTTATTTACTGGCTATATTATTTAGGAAAATCCCTTTGTTCCTCATCTGTGAAATGGGAGTCACAATCTATTTCACAAGTTACTGTGCAAGTTAAATGAGATAATGCATGTGGAAATGGTATATAATTTGCAAAATTGAATGTTACCTTATGAAGGTCATTTTATTCTATATACAGTTAATAACTTAAAAAATCTGTCTTGTGGACATAAAATGGGACCTCTTGTTATTATTAGGTTACAGCACTGAATGGTAGCTGAAAGTTTTTCCTAAATCTTTTACTTCCTCCTCTGAGTACATGTCTGATTACATATGTTGAGAAAGCTCCTAACTTCTCAATTAGAAAGCTCCTAACCAGTGGTGCCTTTGTGAAGATGACTATTTAGCTCTGCTTCCTGAACCCTAGACCTGTAGTTTGTTATGTCTTACATACTTCTGCCTGGAGAGGCCATTAAGAAGCCATCTCATAATCCAGTTCCTTCAAGGCAAAGATCGTTTTACTTTTGTACATGTTCCCACAGTGCCTTGTGCCAATAGGTAATCCATATTTGTCTGTGGTATTTTGGATGATGTTAGTTTTTAAAATTTTGAACGAGTTACTATGGAAAGAAGAAATATTAGGAACAACCTGATAGAATATATTAAGCTTACTAATTAGTATACATTAAAAATATTGGAAAGGGGGGCAGCCCCGGTGGTGCAGCGGTTTAGCGCCGCCTACAGCCCAGGGTGTGATCCTGGGGACCCGGGATCGAGTCCCACGTCGGGCTCCCAGCATGGAGCATGCTTCTCCCTCTGCCTGTGTCTGTGCCTCTCAGGACCTGATCCCAGGGTCCCAGGATCGAGTCCCCATCCGGCTCCCTGCATGGAGCCTGCTTCTCCCTCTGCCTGTGTCTCTGCCTCTCTCTCTGTGTGTGTTTCATGAATAAATAAAATCTTAAAAAATATATTGGAAAGGTGTATGTTTGGCTTTTATGTTAAGTGCAAATAAACCAAAGACAGTCTTTTTTTTTTTTTTAAGATTCTATTTATTTATTTATGAGAGACACAGGTAGAGGGAGAAGCAGGTTCTATGCCGGGAGCCCGATGTGGGACTGGATCCTGGGACCTCAAGATCATACCCCAGGCCAAAGGCAGGCGCTAAACCACTGAGCCACCCAGGGATCCCCTAAAGACAGTCTTTTAATAAAATCTTAACAATTCTTAGAATTTTGTTGAAACCTATTGGAGGGAAAAAATTAATGTTCAGATAACAAAATCACAGATTAAGATACATAAAGAGAATTCAGGCATTAGGTCATCGAGCTTTTTATTCAATTCAATTTATAGATGAAGCTGAGCAACAGAGGATGTAAGGGATTTTCCCAAGACCACACATCTTGTTTTAGACTGGAGCCCCTACCCTCCTTAATAATCCAGTGCACTTCTGTGATAAGCGTATTCTATTTGTTTAAAAAATCCTTACATAGTACCCTTAAGAGGAGAAAGGAAAATTTAAAAATCTATTTTTTGCATATTTGATAAACATTTAGACTAAATATTCATTGTGTTAAGTAAAATTTCTCTAAAACATATTTTCCTTCACCCCAACCTCTTCCTATTTGTTTTTTGTATCTTTCTGGAAGAAGTGATACACCTGTTGAGGCACAGCGGCCTATAAGCAGTGAAATCCTGGGCCAGAGTTCAGTTTCAGAAAAAGAGTCTGCAAATGGAACACAGAATCCAGGACCAGCTAAGCAAGAAAAAAATGAGGTAATGTTTAATATACCTAGTGTCTTTTAGAATTATTCTCTTTGAAAGAAGTAATAGCATTTGCTTGGGTAGAACGTAAAAGGAATTTTCCGACATTTGGGAGTGAGAGCATATCTAGACTTTCTTATTGTCATTTTCTCTCTTCCCTTAAGGATATGGTATTTTTAGTTGTCGTGTATTTTATAGCACAGGTGAACTTATTAACAATCAGAAATACCACAGTTTACATTAATTGTACGTTTCAGGACGCAAGTAACTGAACTCACATTAAATGTGGATAGTGTGTATTTTTAAGATATATCCTCTATATTTTACTACTTAGATTTAATGAACAAGAAATTATGACATGTATAATATAAAATGCTTTTATCCAAGTCTTTAGAGTTCCAAATTATTTTTCTCTGGTGTTTTGGAAAAGAAATTGTATTATGAAGGAGAGTATAAATTTTATCTTATATGGTATGCCACTTAGAAGAGATGAAGATGCTTAATAAGTTTATTTTTTGTTTTTATTTTTTAAATTTTATTTATTTATTTATGAGAGACACAGAGAGAAGCAGAGGCATAGCCACAGGGAGAAGCAGGCTCCCTGCGGGGAGCCCGATGTGGGACTTGATCCCGGACACCGGAATCACACCCTGAGCTCAGGCAGATGCTTAACCACTAAGCCAGCCAGGCATCCCATTTAATAAATGTAAACATTTTTTAATGTTTTCAACTAAATATTAAGAATGAGGTACAAAAATTACTATTAAAAATACATATGGGGACACCTGGGTGGCTCAGCGGTTAAGCGTCTGCCTTCAGCTCAGGGCGTGATCCTGGAGACCCAGGATCGAGTCCCACATTGGGCTCCCTGCAGGGAGCCTGCCTCTCCCTCTGCCTGTGTCTCTGCCTATTTCTCGGTGTCTCTCATAAATAAATAAATAAAATCTTAAAAATAAATAAAAATAAATAAAAATACATATGAACCTATGCACCAAACAACAGAACCCCCAAATCTATGAAGCAAACGTTGGCAAACTTGAAGGGAGAAATAATAGTTGGAGACCTCAGTACCATTTACAGTAATGGGTAGAACATCTAAACAGAAGATAAATAAGGATACAGAGTACTTGAACCTACTCTAAACTAACTAGACCTAACAAACATCTATAGAACATTCCAACAATATTGTTGTTTTGGAAGATGCACCTTTTTTTTTTTTTTTTAGCCCAGTGGTACCTGTATTAGTCTTTTTATTTTTTTATTTTTTAAAGATTTTATTTGAGAGAGAGAGTGTGCATGAATGGGGGGCGAGGCAGAAAGACAAGCAGACTCTGCACTGAGCAGGGAGCCTGATGCAGGGCTGGATCCCAGGACCCAAGATCATGGCCTGAGCTGGAGTAGACATTTAACTGACTGAGCCATCCAGGTGCCTCTGTATCAGTGTTTTTAGAAGTTGTTTTCTTAGACACCTTAGATGGGTGTTAGTATTTCAAGTGCTGGTAACTTTGTGTTGGGAATATGCGAAATACTAACAATATGTGAATACAAATATATAAATAAAGTGATACGAACAAGAAAAAAAGAACACTCCAGCAATAGGAAAATACACATTCTTCTCAAGTACATATGCAGCATTCTTCAGGATAGAGCATATGTTAGGACCCAGAAAAAATCTCAATAAATTATAAAAGATTGAAATCCAGATTGGAAAGGAAGAGTAAAGCTATCTTTATTTATAGATGACATGCTCCTATTTATAGAAAATCCCAAAGAATACATAAGAAAGCTACTAGAGCTTACAAACAAGTTCAGAAAAGTTGCAGGGTGCAAGAATAATACATAAAAGTTGGTTGTGTTTCTCCACTGCCAGCAATGAACAATTTGAACAGGAAATTAATAAAACAATTCCAGGGGTGCCTAGGTGGCTCAGTCGGTTAAGTGTCTGCTTTCAGCTTGGGTCATGATCCCAGGGTCCTGGGATCAAGCCCCAAGTCAGGATCCCTTCTCAGCGGACAGTCTGTCTGTCTGTCTGTCTGTCTCTCTCTCTCCTCCTCTCTCTCTCTCTCTCTCTCTCTCAAATAATAAATAAAATCTTTTAAAAAGTAAAACAATTCCACTTATTCCACTTATAATAGCTTATAAGAAGATAAAATACTTGGGAATAAATTAAACCAACAAGGTGAAAATTTTGTACATTGAAATCTGTAAAACATTGCTGAAGGAAGTTTTAAGATCAAAAGAAATGGGAAGATACCCTGTGGTCACAGATAGGGAGATTAATATTGTTAAGATGTCAGTACTAACTAGTATGATCTACAGATTCCATGTAATTCCTATAAAAATTTCACAGCCTTTTTTGCAGCAATGGAAAAACCAGTATCAAATTCACAAAGAAATGTAATATGTCCTGAATAGCCAAAACAATTTTGAAAAAAAAAAAAACCCGAAGTTGGAGTACTCATACATAGTTCATGATTTCAAAGCTACAAAGCTACAGTAGCTATAAAAGCTATAGTAATCAGACCTGTTCAGTACTCTCATAAGACTAGAAGTATAGCCCAGTGGACTACATTTGAGAGACCAGAGGTAGTCCCATATATCTGTGGCTAATTGACTTTTGGCATAAGGTGCCAGGTCTATTCAATGGAGAAAGAATAGTTTTTTCAACAGATGATGATGGATCAACTGGATTTCCACATGGAAAAGAATGAAGTTGGATCTCTACCTCACATAATGTACAAAAATTAACTAAAAACAGATCAACTACTATATTATAGGAACTCAGTATAAAACTCTTAGAAGAAAACATAAGGGCAAATCTTCATGATCTTGGATTTTATAATGTGTTCTTAGATATGATAGCAAAAGCTTGAGTAACAAACATAAAAATTGGTAAATTGAATTTCTCAAAATTAAAAACTTGTGCATCAAAGGACTTTATCAAGAAAGTGAAAAGATGGAGAGCAGAATGGGAAAAGTATTTGACAATTATATATCTGATAAGGGTTTAATATCTAGGATATATAAAGAACTACAACTGAACAAAAAGACAGTCTGACTTAGAAAAAAAGAGTTGAATAGACATTTCTCCAAAGAATATATTCAAATGGCCAATAGGCACATGAAAAGATGCTTAGTACCAGTAGTCATTAGTGAAAGGCAAATCAAAACCACAATGAAATATAGCTTCACAACTGCCAGGATAGTTAAAACAGTGGAAAATAATAAGTGTTGGTGGGGAAGTGAAGTTTAAACCCTCATACATTGTTGATTTGAATGTAAAATAGTGCACTATGGATTGGTGGTACCTTAAATAGCTAAAAATAGCTAAATATACAATTACCATATATCCCAGCAATTCCACTCTAAAGCATTGAAAACAAGGACTCACACGGACATCTATACATTCATGTTCATAGCAGCATTATTCACAGTGGTCAAAAGGTAGATATAACCCTAGTGTGCAGCCACAGATTAATGGGTAAGCAGAAGGGGCATGCATATTCATTAAATGGAATGTTGTTCAGCCACAAAAAGGAATGAAATTCTGACCTATGCTAGAACACAGATGAACTTTGAAAACATCATGCTGAGTGAAATAAGCCAGACAGAAAAGGACAAGTATATAATTCCGCTTATATCAAATATCTAAAATTGGTGAAGTTTTGGAGAAGGTAGAACAGAGGTTACCAGGAGCTCAGGGGAGGGAGAAGTAGTAAGTTACTGCTTAACAGTTACACAGGCACTCTGTAGGTTGGCGAAGAATTTTGGAAAGAGTGGTGATTATTGCACAATGTTGTGAGTATAATTAATGCCACTGAATTGTACTCATAAAAATGATTAAAGTGAAATTTTCTATTTTACCAACAATAAAACATTTAAAAGGACACATAATTTTGTCTCAGAGTTATTGCTGTAAGTCATGAAATAAAGGAGGATTGCTATTATTTCCTGGAAAAGGGGAAGCTTTAGCTTTAGTTAGCTATATAAGACGCTTCATTAAGCTTATTATCAGTGTGGGCCAATTTTAGACATGAATGACCTGTTCCAGGGGCACCCCAGTTCACATGATCCATGTTATATGATTGGATTCCAGCTTGTCAGGAAAGTCTTTCTATGCCAATATTGGAATTTACTAAATATGTATGTCCTGTAAGTTTGGGTGCTATATAGTTCTTTTAGAAGAACAAAGTAGGAGTGTTGAGATTAAGTTTATTACCCATGTATCCCACTTTCTTGTGAAAGGCCATTTGAAACCTGAATTAAAGTTGTATTTGAGGAAAATTTTTTAAAAAGATTTTATGTATTTATTCATGAGAGACACAGAGAGAGGCAGAGACATAGGCAGAGGGAGAAGCAGGCTCCATGCAGGGAGCCCGATGTGGGATTTGATCCCAGGATCACGCCCTGAGCCGAAGGCAGACTGACACTCAACAGTTGAGCCACCCAAGTGTCCCTGAAGAAAATTTTTAAAGTTTCTCTCTAGAGTAACCTAGTAAACCATTTACAAGCTTAAATTGTTGGACAAAGTTAATATTGTGTTTATTAAATATTAATGTAGCCTTTCAGTACTTTTTCAAGAGCTATACATCTAATTCCGTGACCTTATGACCACTATAATTTATATATTTTGGGTTAGTCAGAAATCCAGGATGACTATTCATTTTGGTCTTCCTATAGAATAAAGCAAATTAACTGATCTATTTGACTTTGAAAACTCACGGATACTATGTTATTATTCAAAGAACAACATATTAAGTGTTTTGTAATTGTTAAATACAGCTACTTGCATATTTCATCCAGTGTTTATAGAAGTTACTGTTGGGTAGAGACATATATTTAATCATAGTCTGCTCAAACATATTACTTTTTCTAATATTTTTCAGCTTCGAGATTCAACAGAACAGTTTCAAGAATATTATAGGCAAAGATTACGCTATCAACAGCATTTAGAACAGAAAGAGCAACAGCGACAGATATACCAACAAATGCTGCTTGAGGGAGGTGTGAATCAGGAAGATGGTCCTGATCAGCAGCAGAATCTTACGGAACAATTCCTTAATAGGTATGTCTTTCAAACACATTTTAAAACATAAGGAATCATTTCTTTTTTTTTTTTAATTTTTTATTTATTTATTTATGATAGTCACAGAGAGAGAGAGAGAGAGAGGCGCAGAGACATAGGCAGAGGGAGAAGCAGGCTCCATGCACCGGGAGCCCGACGTGGGATTTGATCCCGGGTCTCCAGGATCGCGCCCTGGGCCAAAGGCAGGCGCCAAACCGCTGTGCCACCCAGGGATCCCATAAGGAATCATTTCAAAGCTATTGAAAGCATACAATGACTGCTACTTTCTATATATAACTTGAAATTTTAAAGTGTTTTAAGTGTTTCAGGTAACAGAGAAATATCTTCCTTTCACAGCATCCTCAGGGTTATCTAATTTTGTTCTTCTCTTTAAACCTTTTTTCACTTCTAAGCAAGGAGAGCAGAAATACAGTGGTTCGGCTCATAACTGGAAGGACAGCCAGGTGGATTCAGCTGCCCCAAGGTAGCTGAGATCCTAGGAGTCCTAGTTACTTAGTTTCTTTTTGCTTGTTTTCTCATCTACTTCATAGAATAGCGGTGAAGATGAAATGAGTTAATGTATGCAAAGTGCTTAGAATAGTACCGGGCATATAGTAAGCACTATATTAAGCGTTCACTATCGTTTTTATTGTTATATGGGGTTCTTGAACTTTCAGAAGTCAATATTAAAGTTATTCATTCTAATAATTTCTGCCAGGACAATATGCATTTACATTGTTCATAATTATAGGAGGTGTGTGAATGTATAGATAGATAGTAGTGTGTCTTTTTAAAAATCAATAAACTAGAGGGCAGCCCCGGTGGCGCAGCGGTTTAGCGCCGCCTGCAGCCCAGAGCGTGATCCTGGGGACCCTGGATCGAGTCCCACGTCGGGCTCTCTGCATGGAGCCTGCTTCTCCCTCTGCCTGTGTCTCTGCCTCTCATTCTCTCTGTGTGTTTCTATGAATAAATAAATAAAATCTTAAAAAAAATAAACTGGAATATGTATATTTAAATGAGCAAAGGTTGTTGGAAGATTAAATGAGTTAATATATAAAAAATTACTTAGAGTAATTCCTAGCATATAGGAAATGTACCATAAATGTAGGTTATTATTGTGATTATGATTAGGCAATGCAGTAGTGACTGTCAGTTCTTTACTTGGTTCAATAACATTGGAAGTAATCTACTTGATACTCTGAGGGTTGTGCAAGTCATCAAGCCTAAAATTGATTCAGTCTTCAAGCCTTCACACAAGGAATGTTTATAGTGGTAATCTAAAGAATCTGAGTAGGCTTCCAAACCTTGCATTTGGGGATCATTTGCTTACCACCTCTGATAAGTTAGTAGCTTATCAAAATTATCCTATTTTGATGAACTGTCATTTCTGGTTTTTGGATATCTTCTTCATATCCATTAGGTCATGATTGCAGTTGGTTTTCCTCACCATTTTATTTTTCAGATAGCTAGCATTAAATCAGAAGATAAAGTGGCAAGGTTCTGTGATCCTAATAGTGGTAAGGGACGTACCTCCACAGAAAAAAGAGTTAAGCTGTTCAAGATGGTTTATCTTTCCTTTAAAGACAATTATAAATAGAAATCAAGTTACTTTGTGTTATTTAGCTTTTGTAAATTCGTTTCATATAAATTCTCCCTGTTATCTTAACTCTTATCTATTGTTTTCTAACCCTTTAGTATAATGATTTTATTCAGTCCTTTTTTCCTAGGCTCTTGGTTTCATATATTTGAGCCAGTATCAGGACTTCAAAGTACCTAATGCCATGGACAAATTGGATAGAAAAAGAATCTACAAAATAAAATATCCTTTCTCCCTCTAATGTTTTATTTTTTCAAATCATTCTAGCAATTAAGCTAGAATGTTTTGAGATTTAAATTTTGTATCTTTTTCCAAGAGTCATAGAAAGAAGAAAAGTCATATTACATAATCTTATTGAAAAAAATCAACTAAAGTATGATAGAATTTTTGTTAACAGTACTGTATTATTTATACTTCTTGATATTTTGTTTCTGTCAATTCTAGTAATCATCACCACTGATTTGGCACTTAGTATAAGCATATTCTGCTCCATTCTCCCCACTTTTAGAGAATCAAAATGATGTCAGCTTTTAGACTCTTTATACTTAGCATTTTCAAAATTGACTTGACCTCAGAATCATTCTTTATCGGGAGCATTTCACAGGATTCATAGAACACAATTTTGGGAAATGCAGCTTAGTTTAGAATTTTAACATAAATATTTAATAATGGCTTCCATTTCTTTTTAGTAATATTGAACTGCTCTTTTAAAGTCTTTCCTAAGCCCTGAGTATACATGCACGTGCACATACACCTTCTAATGTTTAATGTAGGAAAACTAGAAACTACAATAAACCACAACACTTCTTGGTAATCATACCACTGTGTACTCCTCTCTCATGTTGAATCTAGGCTGTAGAAAGTGATACTGGGCCAGTTCTGGGTCTAAGTTTTAACAGAGCTTGTCAGCTTCCCTTTTGTGCTGTGTGGAGCTCTGAGTCCAACAAAAGAAGTCAGTCTATCCTGATACAGGAAGACTTGTGATGAGGGAAAGACCTTGAGGCTAACTTGTTTTGCTTCCTGTTTTATCTCCTCAGTGCCTAGATCATAGTCTTCGTAGAATGAATGAATGTGTGAGTAATAGGATGCCACTTGACTTTGTCCCATCATGGTCTGCTCTAATCATACATTTCTTAGTTGATATGGTATTACTAGAGAAATGAAACGAAAATGGCATGTTTTGTCTTGGTGAGAAGTTTTGGTAGTGGTGATATTTTTGTTGACTATTTTGAGAAATTAAGTTTTAAATTGAAAATTAAACCAAAGTTATACTGGAGAAGAAATATGTTTTTAAAAATGTTTTTATGGTAAAAGGTGCTTTTATGCCTATATCCTACAGTGACATACTGTAGGAAAATTTGAAATTTTTTTTTCAGTATGATGGTTATATCTTAAGCCAATGATGGTAATTTTTAGTACTGAACTTACCAGTTACATACTGTATGTGCATTAATTTACCTTTTCAAATTTGAAATCTTCTATATATATTTTTAAAGATTTTATTTATTTGAGGTAGCGCATGAGAGAGAGAGAGAGCAAGAACTGAGGGGAGGGGAGGGGCAGAGGAAGAAGCAGAAGAAGCAGGCTCCCCACTGATAGGGAGCCCAAAGAGAGGTGGGGTCAATCCCAGGACCCTGAGATCATGACCTGAGCCAGAGGCAGATGCTTAACCAACTGAGCCACCCAGGCACCCCTTTTCTATGTGTTAAGAATGTGATTAAGTTTTCATTTTAATGTAATTGCATTGTTTTATTTTACAGGTCCATTCAAAAGCTTGGTGAATTAAATATTGGAATGGATAGCCTTGGTAATGAGGTATCAGCACTCAACCAACAATGTAATGGAAGCAAAAACAATGGATCTAATAATAATTCTCTAACAAATTTTGTTACACCACCCCAAGACTCTAGTCAGAGAATAACACATGATGCTTCAAATATTCACACAAGCACCCCTTCTAATCCTGGATCAACAAATCACATACCTTTTCTTGAGGAATCACCTTCTGGAAATCAAATGTAAGTAATTTGTAAAACCTGGAAATATTAACATCCTATTAATGGAAACCTAAAAAGTTGAACTTCTCTTTGGAACCTTGCAAACAAGTTATTGGAGCCCATTACATACCAAATCTTTTTCTAATCTGTCTTTTCTGTCTTTATATTCTTTTCTACTACTTCTAAATTTCTTAGTAGCCTTTGTTCTCCTATTTTTATTTTTTTATCTTTTCTTTTAAAGATTTATTTTATTAATTTTTTAAAAGATTTTATTTATTTATTCATGAGAGACACACCGAGAGAGAGGCAGAGACACAAGCAGAGGGAGAAGCAGGCTCCATGCAGGGAGCCCAACGTGGGACTCGATCCCAGGTCTCCAGAATCAGGCCCTGGGCTGAAGGCTGCACTAAACCGCTGAGCCCCCCGGGCTGCCTAGATTTATTTATTTTAGAGAGAGGGTCCTCCTATTTTTTTTTGTAAGATTTATTTATTTATTCATGAGAGATACAGAGAGAGAGAGGCAGAGACACAGGCAGAGGAGAAGCAGGCTCCATGTAGGAAGCCCAATTCGGGACTCAATCCTGGAACCCTGGGATCATGCCCTGAGCCAAAGGCAGAGGCTCAACTGCTGAGCCAGCCAGGTGTCCCCGAGTTCTCCTATTCTTATTTTTGCTTTCTTACTACCACCAAGACAATTCTATTTTTTTTATAAGTTGTCATAAGAGATCTTACGGTTTTATCTTCTCCCTGATTTTTTTTTTTAGCCATTGATACCTTTCAGCAAATAATATATTTTTTTAAACACTTTATTTATTCATAGAGGCACACAGAGAGAGAAAGGCAGAGACACAGGCAGAGAGAGAAGCAGGCACCACGCAGAGAGCCTGACATGGGACTTGATCCAGAGTTTCCAGGATCACACCCTGGGCTGCAGGCGGCGCTAAACTGCTGTGCCCAGCAAATAATATTTTTAATTCACAGACTTTGAGAGGGCAAGATGTTTTGTAACATTTTGGGATGATTGCAGCAAGAAAGTCTTGGCAACTCTGGCGGTTATAGCAATTGAAGACCTCTTGCATATTTATATTTTCACTAATCAGGGAAGTTTTTTTTTTAAGATTTTATTTATTTATTAGAGAAAGAGCACAAGCAGGGGGAGCAGCAGGCTGAAAGAGAGGGAGAAGCAGTCTCCCTACTGAGCAGAGAGCCCCATCCACATTGGGCTTGATTCCAGGATCCTGGGATCATGCCCTGAGCTAAAGGCAGACACTTAACCAACTGAGCCACCCAGGCACTCCTCTGGGAAGATTTTTTATTTTGCTATGATTAGTAAACGAGTGTTAATATATGCAATAGGCATAGTTAAGGAGCACTTTCTTCATCTATTCTTTTTCTTAAGTTTTTAATCACCCAGTGCTCATTCTCAAGTGTACTCCTTAATCTCCATCACCTATTTCACCCTCCTCTCGACCCATAACCATCAGTTTGTTCTCTATAGGTAAGAGTCTGTTTCTTTGTCTCCCCCCCTTTGTTTGCTTTGTTTCTTAAATTCCACATAAGAGTTTCTTCATCTATTCTTAACATTAAACATCTTTGAGAGTGCATAACTTGCTTCTGGCCTTTGGCTGCTTACAGAAATTAGCTTTATAAATTTTGTATCAAAAATTATAGTTTTATATTTAAGAGCTTAAGTTTATCTAATACTTACTTCCTTATTACAGTTTCTATAACTGTATTTTTGCACTCCCAAAACTAGAACTCAAATTTTAAAATTGATTTTTTAAAAATTAAAGTCACATAAATGAAACAGCACTTAAAAGCTTTCTTACCCATCTTTGTCTATGATTTCTATTTCTGTCATTTTTAATCCACTTAGCTATTTCTTGTGCTTTATATCTCCACATTTCTGAATAACATGCTTCTGTTACTATTTTTATTATGTCCGTTCCCTACCAATTTTAGACTTAGCTACCATACTATTCACCCACAATACATTCACATTGTCTATTCTTTCTTTCCAATATGTATCATTTTGTTAAAATCAGCATTCAGTGTTAACATTACAATGGCCATGTAAATGTTACTTATATCTGAGTTGTGTAATATGATTATGTTTCCTTTTTATACAACTTTTGTTTTTCATGGAGACATTAATTTCCTTAGTTTTAGTGTGCGAACATGCTTAATTTTCTTAGTACCTCTCATTAAACACTCTGTTGATAGTTGTCTCTTTTCCATTTTATCCCCCATGGGAGACATTCTGCAGGATCACTCTTGCTTCACTTTATATTCATTACCTCTAGGCCGTTTTATTCAGACGTGAGTCCTGAGACTTGCCTTCATTCTCCTTCTGGGAATTTCCTTTGTCTCCTCTCTGTATTGGATCTCTTGTTTTCAGGATCTCCTGTAGCTTCCTGAAAATGGGCACATTAGAGGTAAAGTTTCTGAGACTTTCCATGTCTAAATATTTCCCATTTGATTTGTTAGTATAGCTGAGTATAGAGGGCCAGGATGGAAATCATTAGTTAGAGTTTCAAAGGAATTGCTACATGTTTCAGTGTTCTTATTAAGAAATCTGATGCCATTGTGACCAGATCCTCTCTATGAAGACTGCTGCTTTTTCCATCTGGAATTTTTTAGGACTTTCTTTTCCATGATGTTCTAAAAATTTCATGATATACATCAGAATAAGTTTCTTTTCCTTCTATTCTGCTAGGTAACAATGAGACCTTTTAGGCTAGAAACAAGTTCTTTGAACTTAAAAAAATATTTTTTAGTTAGCAATTTCCTCATCTCCATTTTATGTTGGTTGTTTCCTACCATATTGTTATTTTCTAAGTTCCACCCAGTGCTGCTGCTAACCCCGTACTACCCAGGCCTCTGCCTTTGCACCCCCAGACCAGCTATTCCCTAGCCCTGGAAATACACCACATGTGAAAAGTCCCAGCCTGCTGGTAGGGGACAGGAGGGAGTGAGGAGATGGGAACCTTACAAGAACTGAGGCACCTGTAGGTCCTGCTCATCCCCCAGGTTCCCAGGGCAGAACTGGAACTAGGGCCCAGGTACAGCCACCAAGGCTGGGCCTGGGTCTCTCAGCCATTTGTCTTTGTTTCCCTGCCCCTCTGTTTACTTGTAAGTCTGTCAGTCTATTCCTAGAAAGCTCATTACTATGGGCCCTGGTACCTTCCCGGTCTGTCCCATACAGTTAACCATAAACTGATCTCTTACTTTAAAAAAAAAAAAAAAAGTTTTCCTTAAAATAATTTTTTTTGTAGATCTCATTTTTGTTTCTTGGATTTCTTTTTTCCTCTTACATCTCTCAGAATTTAAATTGTTTTTGTAGGTTTTGTTTTCTGAAATACCTCTCTCTTTCCAAATCCCCCCTTTTTAAATATTTATTTATTTTTAAAGATTTTATTTATTTATTTATTCGTGAAAGACACAGAGAGAGGCAGGCAGAGACATAGGCAGAGGGAGAAGCAGGCTCCATGCAGGAAGCCTAACATGGGACTTGATCCCGGGTCTTCAGGATCATGCCCTGAGCCAAAGGCAGATGCTTGACTGCTAAGCCACCCAGGCATCCCTAACTTTTTTATTTAAATTACAGTTAGTTGGGATCCCTGGGTGGCTCAGCGGTTTAGCGCCTGCCTTTGGCCCAGGGCGCGATCCTGGAGTCCCGGGATCGAGTCCCACATCAGGCTCCTGGCATGGAGCCTGCTTCTCCCTCCTCCTGTGTCTCTGCCTCTCTCTCTCTCTTTCTGTCTCTCTCTATGTCTATCATAAATAAATAAATCTTTAAAAAAATTACAGTTAGTTAACATACAGTATAATTTTAGTTTCAGTTGTATAATTTAGTGTTTCAGCACTTACATGCAACACCTGGGACTCATCATAGCAAGTGCCCCCCTTGATTCCCATCACCTATTTCATGCATCCCTCACCCACCTGCCCTCTGGTAACCATCAGTTTGTTCTCTATAGTTAAGAGTCTTTTCCTTGCTTTGCCTCACGCTCTTTTTTTTTCCCTTTGCTTGTTTTGTTTCTTAAATTCCACATATGAGTGAAATCATGTGATATTTGTCCTTCTCTGACTTTTTTCACTTAGCATCATACTCTAACTCCATCCATGCCATTGCAAATGACAAGATCTCATTCTTTTTTATGGTTGAATAACATTCCATTGTGTGTGTATATACCACATTTTCTTTATCCATTCATAAATCAATGGACACCTGGGCTGCTTCCATAATTTGGCTATTGTAAATAATGATGCTGTAAACGTATCATTTTATATACATGTATCCCTTTGAATTAGTGTTTTTGTATTCTTTGGGTAATGCCTATCAGTGCAATTGCTGTATTGTAGGGTAGTTCTATCTTTAACTTTTTGAGGAACCTCTATACTGTTTTCCAGAGTGGCTGCACAGTTTGCATTCCCACCAATAGTGCAAGGGGGTTCTCCTTTCTCTACAGCCTAGTCAACACCTGTTGTTTCTTGAGTTGTTGATTTTAGCCATTCTGACAGGTGTGAGGTGATATCTCAGTGTAGTTTTAATTTGTTGTATTACAAAGCCATAGTGATCAAAACAGCATGGTACCAACAAATAGACACATAGATCAATAGAACAGGATAGAAAACCTAAAAATGAACCCACAACTGTATAGTCAGTTAATTTTTGACAAAGCAGGAAAGATTAACCAATGGGAAAAGGACAGTCTCTTTAACATAGTGTCGGGAAGGTTGGATGGCAACATGCAAAAAAATGAAACTGGACCAGTTTCTTATACTATATGCAAAAATAAAGTAAAAATGGATTAAAGACCTAAATGTGAGACAGGAAACCGTTAGAATCCTAGAGGAGAACACAGGCAGCAACCTCTTTGATATCTCCTGTAGCAACCTCCTACTATATGTGTCTCCTGAGGTAAGAGAGACAAGAGCAAAAATAAACCATTGGGACTTCATCAAAATAAAAAGCTTCTGCACGGTCAAGGAAACAATCAACAAAACTAAAAAGGAACCTTTGGAATGGGAGAAGATCTTTGCAAAAGACATATCTGATAAAGGGTTAGTATCCAAAATATGTAAAGGACTTACAAAACTCAACATCCCAAAAACAAATATCCAGTTAAAAAATGGGCAGAAGATATACATATACATTTTTGCAAAGACATACAGATGGCCAACAAAAACAAATACATGAAAAATTGCTCAACATCACTCATTATCAGAGAAATACAAATCAAATTCCTTTTTCTGTTTTATTATCTTTTTAAGATTTTACTTATTTATTTGAGAGAGAGCACATGCAGAGGGAAGGGCAGAGGGAGAAGCAGACTCCCCACTGAGTGCAGAGTCTGACTCAGGCTTGATCCCAGGCTTGATCCCAAGTCTCTAAGATCATGACCTGATCCAAAGTCAGACACTTAACCAACTGAGCCACCCAGTTGCCCTGCTTTTTCTGTTTGTTTTAGTCTCTGGCTTTTATCTGGGAAGCTTTCTTCAAATATCTGGAAATCCTTACTATCTGTGAAGAGTGAGGTATAAAGGGAAAAAAAAAATTGGAAGGAAGCCTATGTATATATATGGATTTGTCTACATGACAAAAAGTGATTAAGGGGAAACACGGTTTTATTGAAGACTCTCAACTGTCAGTTTCTATTAGTCTTTTCTCTTGGGCCGGATAATTTTCCTAAAGAGCAATCCAAGTTCCTGCCTGGGGTAACATTTAACCATAGCATCCAGGCTTCTAGAACTCAGCAGGTGAAAGCTACTTGACATCTTACTATAAAACTTGTGGACCGGGATCCCTGGGTGGCGCAGCGGTTTGGCGCCTGCCTTTGGCCTAGGGCGCGATCCTAGAGACCCGGGATTGAATCCCATGTCGGGCTCCCAGTGCATGGAGCCTGCTTCTCCCTCTGCCTATGTCTCTGCCTCTCTTTCTCTCTCCGTGTGACTATCATAAATAAATTTAAAAAAAAAAACTTGTGGACCTTAACTTCATCTCCTTTCCAGAATGGCTTCTCCCTTCTTACAACTACGCTTGGCGTCACTGAATCCCAGAGCCTCTTAATAAATGGCATCAGAGAGTTACTTTGACTGGGGTTAGTGTGGGTCATTTGCCAAAAAAAAAAAATCAATATTAGAGATTGAAAGGATAAACTTAGTTTCTGTTTTATATTCAGAGTAAACTTTATTTGAATTTCTGTTCACACAGCTCATCAGAACATTCGGTCAGTAAGCCAGCTCTTGGAGATTCTTCAGGGAATCTGTCAAGATCAAGAGGGGAAGAGGTAATACTTTAAGGAAGGAGGTTTCATCATTATTTTTATTTATACTTGCAGATTTTGCTAAGAATTCTCAATTCATAGAAAGAACCATTTTTAGAAATAATCATTATTTTTAATGATATTATTTGTCTCAAGGTAGTTGAGCTTTCACTGGATAAGCGAAGAAGTCTCAGAAAACATTTGAAAGTATTCATTTTAATGGCCTAGTAGCAATCTTGCCTCATGAGTTGAGCACTAGTCTCTGAACCCTATGGTTAATTTGTTCAGATATTATTGGTTTTTCCTTTGGGCTTCTCATCAGTGCAGCTCTTTTTTTTTTTTTTTTTTCTTTAGAACCAAACATCCTTCCCTAAACTTCAGCTTCATTCTATCTTATTTTCTTTAGTTCAATTTTTACCCTATAAACAAAGCCATTATTTCAGATGGTTATAAAGCCAAATAGGTAACATAAACGAATGAAATTGACTATTGTGATAAGCACATAAAAATATTTGTCCTTTGCACAAAGAAATATACTTATCTAGTGTTTTCAGTTCTTTTGATTTTCAATAAATTGTAGGAGTGTAGATTTTTATGTTGATTTTAAAAATAGCAAGAAGTTTTTAAAAAAATTTAAACACACTGAAGAACAACAAATAAAGTTGATTGGTGACTGCCACATCTGTTCCAAAGCAACCCTTAGTAATTATTATATTATGCTATAGGGCACTTAGTCATTCCTCTCTATTTTTCTTTTATCTACCAATGCTGTTCATTTGGCAGTCACATTTCTTATATGTGGCTTAATGGGAAATGTAGCATTTCTTTCTTTTTTTTTTTTAAAGATTTATTTATTTATGATAGACATAGAGAGAGAGGCAGAGACAAAGGAGGAAGGAGAAGCAGGCTCCATGCCGGGAGCCTGACGTGGGACTCGATCCCGGGACTCCAGGATCGCGCCCTGGGACAAAGGCAGGCGCCAAACCGCTGAGCCACCCAGGGATCCCCCGGAAATGTAGCATTTCTAATCAAATAATTTCAAATGAATAAGAATTCAGTTACATAAATTAGACATAGTATGACCTATCAGATTTCCCCCCAATTCCCCCATGAGGATGTATTTATTGTATGAATACATAAAAGTTTGTGTAGGGACAAGCATAATCTCTTCATTGATGTAGGCACTGTGGGTCCTAGAGCTGAAGTCATTTGCCTTTGTGTGTACTTGACACTTATACTTCCCAAAGGCAGGATTTGGATAGATCTATTGACCACACCGAGTCTCGAGGTCCCTGTTCCAGGTCCAGTCCATTGTCATGGTAGCATAGTAGTTTCCAATAGATTCTAATAGCAAGAGTCACAAAAGCTTTTATATAGAACTTCTTCGACTTGCCTTTTTCAGAATAGGACAGACAGGTTGACAGTTTAAAATAAAAATGAGATTTAAATTAAATGGTCTGATTAAAATCACTTTTACAATTTTAAAAGGGTATTTTACAATTTCAGTTTGAAATATTAAAGTATTCATTGCTGGAGATAATGGTAAACTATCCCCCCACCCAAGTGGGTTGAGTTATAGTCTTTTCTTCCTACTTTTAGAAACACAAATGACATTCTGTTAATTTTATAAGAATTATATATGTGAGCTATTTTTTTCTTGATAGTTAAAGATAAATATGAGAATGCATATTCTTATGTTTTGTCATAGTAAGCAAAGAAAAATGTGAACATTTATGAGTTCTCTGAACTTAGTTTAGCAATGGGCGGCAAAAATAGAAAAGCTGGGTTAACTTGAATTTGCCATTTAAAAGCATATGTGATTGTAGATAGTGAATGTAAAGTGAATAATAGAGTTCAAATGAGTTTAAAATGGGCTAAAGATGAATTTTTTCAAATTCATTTTTTTTCATAGGATGACTTTTATATTTATTCTTTCTACAGGATGACAAATCAAAAAAGCAATTTGTTTGTATTAATACCCTAGAAGACACACAAGCTGTTAGAGCAGTAGCTTTTCATCCAGGTGGTGGCTTATATGCTGTAGGTTCAAATTCAAAAACTCTGAGAGTATGTGCCTATCCAGAAGTAATTGATCCAAGGTAAGGATAGATGGTTTGTACTGTCATTCTTGCTTTAGTTTTTAATTTAGCTATATTGGTTCCTTTTTCAGGATTGCCATTCATTAGTGTTTCATTTTTATTCCTTTTCTTTTTATGAAGCTTTTAAACTTTTATTTTCAGTGCTTAAGAAATATACTTAAGAATCATTGGTTAATGTTGCGCGTGGGGTGGCAATACGATTAGGGTCCTGAGGATAAGGGGATGAGGAAAATAAAAGTAAAGAGATGGGGACAGGCAGGACACAGTGGATGATGTCCAAGTAGTGTCAGCTTTATTCAAGGTTTTACAACATTTTATAGTATGAGTAAAACAAAGCTAAGAAGGTGTCTATTTTTAGCATGTTTGTGAAACCCTCCACAAAGTTTCCCTTTCTCAGCATGCAAGACAGACTCACGGGTGCCAGAAGACCTTGGTAAATAGATAAGCTTGTTGCTCCAGATGTGTATACTTCAAAGGAATATTAGATACGGTAAACAGACCAGCAAGGACAGCACAGACCCTTATTTACATTTATGACCAGGCCAGAATAAGTTGTATCTGTTGTGTTATGTGGGTGACATACAAGCGAGCCCTGAGAACCATTGCTCAAGCCCTTTCTCAATCATCAACCAACTATTTACCCTTTAGGCTCCCGAGCCTTTTGAATGAATGAGGGATGCAAGTCCGGGCCTGGTTTGGTTCAGTTACTCCAGCTAATCTGTGGTCGCCCACAGGTTAATTTTATAAATTTTTGTCATAAAATGTTTTGATTAGGCCATGAACTAAATAGGCAACTGAAAAGGGAATCTTTTGATCTATTTTCTAGATGAATATTAAGCACCTTCTAGGTATTGGCAATTAATCAGTCTTCTTTTTCTGTTTTTAATTATGAAACTTTTTGAACGTGTACAAAAATAGAGATTAGTACGCTGAAATGCAGTAATTGTCAAGATTTTTGTCTTATTTGCTTCATCTTTTTATTTGTTTGCTAAAGTATTTCCTAGATATAAATCCTAGATATATTATTTCACCATTTAGGATGAATCTCCAAAAACATATACATTTTCTTATATAGATCTAGTGTTATCATGATACCTAATAAAATTTTTAGTACCCTAATATTAGTCTGTGTTTTAAGATGCAGATAAGATACTATTACTCTATTAAACCAATATTTGACTCCACTAAAGGCCAAACTCCTGAGGAACATGGCATTCAGGACCTTCTACAGCCATGCCTGGAGCTCTTCACCTACTATGGTGTCCATCTGCTTAGTTTCCATTCTGGAAGCCCTGGGCTTCTTCCTGCTACCCCACAGTCTGTTTCCTGTACTGCACATTCAGCTGGCACTTTCCCTACAATATTTTATCTTCACTAGAACTATTCTTCTGCCATCATCAGAATACTGTAAAAATTATCCCTGTCTGTTAAGCCCTAAGTACTTTGTACTGGACCCAGAACATTTATACCTACCTGCCTTATTGTATGCAGATAGTCAGAATATCAACCCTTGCCAGATTTTAAACTCTAGAAAGAATTCTTGCCTCTTATTTTTTATTCATCTCTTGCCTTCCCTCAGCCCTAATTAGTTGCTCATCTTACGTATTTAGTAAATGTTTTTTTGAACTTTTTGAATTTGGAAGGATTAGAAGCTCTTTCTTCTAGGTTTCTGAGTTAAAATCCAGGAAAAATATGTGAAATGGAGACTTCTTTATTTTTTTTTTATTTATTTATGATAGTCAGAGAGAGAGAGAGAGAGAGAGAGAGAGAGAGAGAGAGAGAGGCAGAGACACAGGCAGAGGGAGAAGCAGGCTCCATGCACCGGGAGCCCGACGTGGGATTCGATCCCGGGTCGCCAGGATCGCACCCTGGGCCAAAAGCAGGCGCCAAACCGCTGCGCCACCCAGGGATCCCTGGAGACTTCTTTAAAAAATAATTTTGAGGTGCCTGGGTGGCTTAGCCAGTTAAGCATCTGCCTTTGGTTCAGGTCATGATCCAGGGTCCTGGGATCAAGCCCTGCATTGGGTTCCCTGCTTCATGGGGACCCTGCTTCTTCCTCTCCTCTCCCTGATGCTCCTCCTGCTTGTGTGCTCATTTTCTCTCTCTGTCAAACAGATAAATAAAATCTTAAAAAAAAAAAAGGTCTTGTTTGCTATGTGATCTGAAATAAGAGGTTAGTCTAATAATAGTTCATAATTTTACTTCTGGATTTTTAAAATTTATTTTTTAAAAGAATTTATTTATATTTATTTATTTATGATTTATTTATTCACTCATGAGGGACACAGAGAGAGAGAGAGAGAGGCAGAGACACAGGCAGAGGGAGAAGCAGGCTCCACGCAGGGAGTCCGATACAGGACTTGATCCCAGGATCATGCCCTGGGCCAAAGGCAGGCACCAAACTGCTGAGCCGCCCGGGGATCCCAGATTTAAAGATTTTAAAGATTTTTATTTATTTATTTGACAGAGACACAAGCAGGGGGAGTGTGAGAGGGAAAAGGAGAAGAAGCAGCAGTCTCAACACAGAGCCTGATGTGAGGCTCAATCCTAGGACCCTGGGATCATGACCTGAGCCGAAGGCAGATGCTTAACTAACTGAGCCACCTATGTGCCCTACTTTTGGGTTTTAAATATGCTTTAAATTCTTTCCATGAATTTTTAATTATTATTGACATGTTGTCTGATACTTTTTTGTTCCCTCCCTCAAGAACAACTATAATACAGAACTTCATTAATTTAAGCATGCAAGAAATTGAAATGTCTTTCTGTAATTTTTCTTTTTAGTGCATGTGACATCCCTAAGCAGCCAGTGGTACGTTTTAAAAGGAATAAGCATCATAAAGGATCCATTTACTGTGTGGCCTGGAGTCCTTGTGGACAGCTATTAGCAACAGGATCAAATGACAAATATGTCAAAGTGCTGCCCTTCAATGCAGAGACTTGTAATGCAACAGGTAGGTCCCAAGTATGTAAGCAGTGGCTAACCAATGTATTCTTAATGTTCTATGTTGTATCTTTGATATGTCTCTGTATTACTTTCAATTTAATCTAAGAGTATAGTCTTAAGAGTTTTTTATATTATAATTGCTTAGTTGCATTCAACTACCAGCAATGCATTAATGAATATGTTCCAGAGAGTACCTGTCTTCTCTTTCATTTTCTTTGGGATAAAAGAGAAGGTAACTCCATAGCTTTGTTTTAGGGATGATGATAACTGAACCAGTATTTTGATTTCTTAAAGTTCTTTGCTCAGGAAAGTGAGATTGATTATAGTATTAATCCCTAAATGAAAATGTAAACCACATCTCTTCCATTATTCTTGCTTAGTTTTGAGACAGTTTGGCAGTCTTAAATTATCACAGTAAGTTGAGCAGCATCTTTTTTTTTTAATTCTTATTGTTGTTTCAGGACCGGATCTGGAATTTAGTATGCATGATGGGACAATTAGAGACTTGGCATTTATGGAAGGCCCAGAAAGTGGTGGAGCCATTTTGATAAGTGCTGGAGCAGGGGATTGTAACATTTATACAACTGATTGTCAAAGAGGACAGGGCCTGCATGCTCTGAGTGGACATACAGGTATACAATAGTCCCAGATGCTACTTATATTTTTGTTCAGCCTGTGCTTCCCCCCCACCACTACATTTTCAGTAATGGGGTATATTTTATCAAAAGGGACTTCTTCAGGCAGCCCGGGTGGCTCAGCGGTTTAGTGCTCCCTTCAGCCCAGGGCCTGATCCTGGAGACCTGGGATCGAGTCCTGCGTTGGGCTCCCTGCATGGAGCCTGCTTCTCCCTCTGCCGCTCTTGCGCACGTGCACTCTCTCTCTCTCTGTCTCTCTCTATCTCTATCTCTGTGTTTCTCATGAATAAATAAATAAAATCTAAAAAAAAAAGGGACTTCTTCAAGACAGGAAATTTTTATTTTAAAAATTTAAATTGGGGGATCCCTGGGTGGCGCAGTGGTTTGGCGCCTGCCTTTGGCCCAGGGCGCGATCCTGGAGACCCGGGATCGAATCCCACGTCAGGCTCCCGGTGCATGGAGCCTGCTTCTCCCTCTGCCTGTGTCTCTGCCTCTCTCTCTCTCTCTCTCTCTCTCTCTGTGGGACTATCATAAATAAATTAAAAAATTAAAATAAATAAATAAATAAAAATTTAAATTGGGACAAACTTGGGTACAACATAGTAATGATAAGTAACATTTCCCTGGTATGCTAAATCCTTTGCTTATACACATAATTCCTTAATTTAATCCTCACTACAACCTTTTAAGGCATGAAGTTTTATCTGTATCTTACACATGAAATGAAATTTGAAAAGGTAAGGCTTGGCCAGTATCTTATAGCTAAACATGGCAGAACTGAGATACAACCTCAGTTCTGTCTCTTGCAAAGCCACTGTTCTAACCCCATGATCCAGTGCTTTGCCATCATTTGCCATGATTTCAAATGATAATATTTTTTTCAGTACTAATTACGATATCCTGAAATACTGAATCACAAAAAAGATTGTTTAGTATGGTTTTCGCATTGTGCATTTTACTGAATTTTAGTTTTTTGAAAATTGCCGATGTATTTGATATATGTGGAAAATCTCTACCAGCTAGTATACTTGATTAACCAGATCATCACATGTAAGGAGTACCTAGCTTTGAATGTGTTTAGGAAGAGCACTGTTCCACAGTAATAACTGAGTATATGATCTTTTATAGGGCATATTTTAGCACTTTATACTTGGAGTGGCTGGATGATTGCATCTGGTTCCCAAGATAAGACTGTTAGATTTTGGGATCTTCGAGTACCAAGCTGTGTTCGTGTTGTTGGGACAACATTCCATGGAACTGGTAGGTTTTTCTGGAATTTAAATGAATTTATGTGAGAAAGAAACTTTATAAAATGCACTTACTTCGTCTCCCCTGCAACACATATGTTAAAAAAAAAAAAAAACAGGAACAAATAGTAAAATAAATGCATGGTATTTTATTGATTATCTTAAATTCTTTCAAAATACTTTTCATCTGTTACTTTCTTTGTAAAAATAAAATTCAGCTTAGGAAACTGAGGCCCAGGGAGATTAAGTATAATGCCCCAATTATTACGTTGGCAGGGCTGTTTTAGAACTTATACCTTTGGGGACACCTGGATGGCTCAGTGGTTGAGTGTCTGCCTTTGGCTCAGGGCATGATCCTGGGATTCGGGATTGAGTCCCACATCGGGCTCCTTGGGGGGGGGGGGGTGCTTCTCCGCCTGCTTCTGTCTCTGCCTCTCTTCCTCTCTGTGTCTCTCATGAATAAATAAATAAAATCTTTAAAAAAAAAAAACCCTCCTACCTTAAAAAAATTTTTTTAAATAAATATGCAGCAGAGAAATTGAAATTGAACAAAGTCAATTTCTTTGAAGTCACTCCTATTCTTTGGTGTCTTTCCCTAAGGGACTAGTTTCTTATTTATTCTTCTATACAAAATCTGTTAGTATAATCAAGAAGTTTGTATATATCATAATCTGTTGTAGCCCCGGTGGCACAGCGGTTTAGCGCCGCCTGCAGCCTGGGGTGTGATCCTGGAGACCCAGGATAGAGTCCCACATCGGGCTTCCTGCGTGGAGCCTGCTTCTCCCTCTGCCTTTGTCTCTGCCTCTCTCTTCGCTCTCTCTGAATGAATAAAAAAATAAATCTTTTTTAAAAAAAAAACAAACAATATTTGTCCTTCCAATCCTTAAGCATGGAATGTCTTTTCATTTCTTTGTGTCCTCTTCAGTTTCTTTTATCAGTGTTTTATAGTTTTCAGAGCACAGATCTTTCACCTCTTTGATAGATTTAATTTCTCTTTCTGCTGCTTCATCATTGGTGTATAGAAATGCAACAGATTTCTGTACATTGATTTTGTTAAATCTGTTTATTAGTTCTAGCAGGTTTTTGGAGTTTTTAAAAAAAATCTATATCTTTTATATAGATATATGTCTTCCTTAATGATTTGGATGTCTTTATTTCTTTCTGTTGTCTGCTATGGATAGGACTTCCAGTACTATGTTGAATAAAAGTGGTAAGTGGTAAGAGTGAACATCCTTGCCTTGTTCCTGACCTTAGAGGAAAACCTCTCAGTTTTTCCCCATTAAGGATGATGTTAGCTGTAGATTTTTCGTAAATGGCCCTTATTATGTTGAAGTATGTTCTTTCTAAACCTACTTTGTTGAGGGTTTTTATCATGAATGGGTGTTGTACTTTGTCAGATGCTTTTTCTGTGTCCATTGAAATGATCATATTATGGTTCTTCTCCTTTCTCCTATTGATACAATGTATCAGATCAAATGGATTTATGAAAATTGAACCACACTTGCAACCCAGGAATAAAACCCCCTTGGTTGTGGTGAATGATTTTTTTAATGTATTGGATTCAGTTTGCTAGTATTTTGTTGAGGACTTTTGCATCTTTGTTCATCAGGGATATTGGCCTGTAGTTCTCTTTTTTAGTGGTGTCTGTCTGGTTTTAGTATCAGGATAATGCTGGCCTCATAGAATGAATTTTTGGAAGTTTTCCCTTCCTTTTTCTGTTTTTTGGAATAGTTTGAGAATAGGTCCTAACTCTTCTTTAAATGTTGCACTGCTAGGTATTTACCCAAAGGATACAAAAATATGGATTCAAAGGGATACATGCACACCAGTGCTTATAGCAGAACTATCAACAATAGTCAAAATATGGAAAGAGCCCAAATGTCCATTGACTGAATGGATAAACAAGATGTACATATATACAATGGCATATTATTCAGCCATTAAAAAATGAAATCTTGCCATTTGCAACAATGTGGATGGAACTAGAAAATATTATGCTAAGTGAAATAAGTAGTCAGAGAAGAATAAATACCATATAAATCCACTCATATAAGAAATTTAAGAATCAAAATAGATGAATATAGATGTAAAAAAAAAAAAAAGAGAGAGAGAGAGAGGCAAACCCAGAAACAGACTCTTAACTATAGAGAACAGACTTAGGGTTATGAGATGGGAGGTGGGTGCGGGGATGGGCTAGAGGGGTGATTGGTACTAAGGAGGGCACTTGTCATGAGCATTGGGTGTTATAGGTAAGTGATGAATCACTAGATTCTGTAGTTGAAACTAATGTACACTGTATGTTAACTAACTGGAATTTAAATAACAATTTGAAGAAGAAAAAAACCCCTAACTTATTCTTTCATTAAGTAAGTAAATAAATAGAGTTCTGTGGAGTCATCTGGTCCTGGACTTTTGTTTGTTGGGAGTTTTTTGATTACTGATTCAGTTTCTTTGCTGGTTATTGGTCTGTTCAAATTTTCTATTTTTTCCTGTTCCTTTTCATGTAAAATGTAGTTTACATTTCTAGAAATTTGTCCATTTCTTCTAGGTTGTCCAATTGTTGGCATATAGTCTTTCATAATATTCTCTTAAAATTGTTTGCATTTCTGTAGTGTTGGTTATTATTTCTCCTTTCTTATTTGTGATTTTATTTATTTGACTCCTTTTTTCTTTTTTTTTTCTTGATAAAGCTGGCTAGAAGTTAATCGGTTTTACTCATTTTTTTTTCAAAGAACTAGCTCCTAGTTTGATCTGTTCTATTGTTTTTTTTTTTAGTTTCTACATGGATCTTTTTCTATACTTTGATTCAAACCAGATATGATTCATTCTAGCAAAGTTGATTCTGGAGTACGCACACATGTATAATTCTGTTTTTATATTTGAGTATATTATCATTGATTGGTTAAAGTTTAGTTTGCATTGTCGCCAAAGTTAATGTATAACATGGTTTAAAGAAGAACACCTGGGTGGCTCAGCAGTTTATTAGCACCTGCCTTCTGCCCGGGGCATGATCCTGGAGTCTCGGGATCGAGTCCTGCATCAAGCTCCCTACATGGAGCCTGCTTCTTCCTCTGCCTATGTCTCTGCCTCTCTGTCTCTCATGAATAAATAAATAAAATCTTTAAAAAAAAAAGTGCAGACTCTTTACCATGCCCAGAGCAGTGCTCTTCAATTTTATTTTCATTATTGCAAACATCCTACCCCCACGCAAAGAGAAAAGCAAAATTAAATTTTTTCCTAACCAGAGAAATTAAATACTAGGAATAGATTTTGTTGGGTGGAGTAGTTCATCTTTGGATTAACTATTGTTAATATTTAAGTTTTTTTTTTTATCTCCTGGGAACCATTTTGCATCCCCTGGGTGGGGGGCATTATTGCCCTCATTGAAAATGTATGGTCTAGATTTAGGGCTGCAGCATGTGGACTCGGCATTTATTTTCATCTGATTTCTACTGGCAGTTATTGGTGTGTTGCCTAAATACATTCCCTACACTGTGTCCTAAAACATATTTTATTATTTTAATTTCTTGTTTCCCTAACTAGACTTTAAGCTGGTTATGGGAGTATTCTGGATACTTACCCAGCAGTGATAGCACTGCCTTAGGAAAAGTAGCTCATCTGTTGCACTATTGTACTATAAGTAACGGTGTTCCAGAGAGTTCCTCAAGTGACCAAAAAACGGACTTTCTCATTTCTCACAGGATCTTGCTTCATACTTTGTCTCTAAAAAAGGATGCAATTGTTATTGGTTGAATGCTAAGTTGGACTTTTCCTTAACAGTTTTGATAAGGTACATTAATTTTTTCCTGTATGGTTCAGTGAACATAATGAACAAAATTAGCTGTTGATTATGTTCACAATCATAGATATATTGATTTTTCCATATGAAACTTGTATTCTTTCTTCTATACAGGTAGTGCAGTGGCCTCTGTAGCTGTCGATCCCAGTGGCCGTCTCTTAGCCACAGGACAAGAAGATTCTAGCTGCATGTTATATGACATAAGAGGAGGAAGAATGGTACAAAGTTATCACCCTCATTCCAGTGATGTTCGCTCTGTTCGATTCTCTCCTGGAGCTCACTACCTGCTGACAGGATCCTATGATATGAAAATAAAGGTGACAGACCTACAAGGTGAGGGAGATTGACCTCTTTCTATGTTTGTGGTCTCTCCTATTTCAGATCTCTCTCTCTCTTTTTTAAATCTACATACAACTTTTTTAAAACTTTATTTTTGAAATTTCAGTATAATGTACAGTGTTGTATTCGTTTGAGGTATACAGTATAATGATTCAAAAATTCTGTGCATTAACTGGTGCTCTTCAAGATAGTTGTACTCTTAATCTCCTTCATCTATTTCACCCATCCCCTCACCTATCTTCCCTCTGATAACCATCAGTTTGTTCTCTACAACTAAGAGTCTGGTTTTTCATTTCTCTTTTTTTTCTTTGTTTTATTTCTTAAATTCCACAATAAGTGAAATCATATGGCATTTGTATTTCCCTGACTGATTTCACTTAGCATTATACCCTCCATCCATGCTGTTGCAAATGGCAAGATTTCATTCTTTTTCCTGGCTGAGTAATATTCCGTTGTGTAAGTGTGTCTATACCATATCTTATGTATCTATTCATCTGTTGATTGGTATTTGGGTTGCTTCCATATCATGGCTATTGTAAATAATGCTACAATAAAAATAAGGGTGCATATATATTTTTTTGAATTACTGTTTTTGTATTCTTTGGGTAAATACCCAATAATGGAATTACTGGATCATATGGTAGTTTTATTTTTAATTTTTGGGGGAACCTCCATACTGTTTTCCATAGTGGCTGTACCAGTTTGTGTTCCCACTAACAGTGCACGATGGTTCCTTTCTTTTTTCTCCAAATCTTCACCAACACTTGTTGTTTCTTGTGTTTTTAATTTACCATTCTGACAGGTATGAGGTAATATCTCATTAAGGTTTTGATTTGTATTTCCCTGATGCCGGGTGATGTTGAGCACCTTTCATGTGTTTGTTGGCTGTCTGAATGTCTTCTTTGGAGGCATGTCAGTTCATGTCATCTGCCCACTTTTAATTGGGTTGTTTTTTTAGTGTTCAGTTGTATAACTTCTTTAGGTATTTTGGATTCTGACCCCTTATCACATATGTCATTTGCAAATATCATCTCCCATTCCATAGGTTGTGTTTTTGTTTTGTTGATTGTTTCTCTTTCTGTGCAGAAGCTTTTTATTTTGTTGTAGTTCCCAATAGTTTGTTTTTGTTTTCATTTGCTTTGCCTTAGAAGACATATCCAGGGATCCCTGGGTGGCGCAGCGGTTTAGCGCCTGCCTTTGGCCTAGGGCGCGATCCTGGAGACCCGGGATCGAATCCCATGTCGGGCTCCCGGTGCATGGAGCCTGCTTCTCCCTCTGCCTGTGTCTCTGCCTCTCTCTCTCTCACTGTGTGCCTATCATAAATAAATAAAAATTAAAAAAAATTTTTTAAATAAAAAAATAAATAAAAAAAAAAAGAAGACATATCCAGAAAAATGTTGCTACTGCTAATGTCAGAGAAATTACTGCCTGTGCTCTCTTCTAGGATTTTTATGGCTATTTGGATCTTTTTGTTGTTGTTAATCTGGTGTAATCAACTTTATAACATTTTCAAATTTTAGTTTTATAGTATTTACTGAACAAATTACTAGTACTGTATTGATGTGAATTATAACAAATAGTTAAATCAAGTGAATAGGTTATTTTGTTAAGTATTTCTAAAATATTTGAAAGAATCAACAGTTAATACACTGAATCATTTTGAGTTCAATGATGATAGATGTTAAAATATGCATTATGTACTATTTGCTTCTACTTTTAAAAACTTAATGTATAATCTGTATAATTATTTCTTAAGCATCTAGTTTTATTTTTAATAAGTTAGTAAGCAAATATTTATTTTGTATCAACTAGTGACAGAGAGATGAATAAGACAGGTAACTTCCTCCTTGACTGAGCTTACATTGTGGAGGTAAATAAAAAGTAAACCAATAAATGGTGTAACTTCAAGTATTGGTAAATGCTATTAAGAAATCAGCAAGGGGGATCCCTGGGTGGCGCAGCGGTTTGGCGCCTGCCTTTGGCCCAGGGCGCGATCCTGGAGACCCGCGATCGAATCCCACATCGGGCTCCCGGTGCATGGAGCCTGCTTCTCCCTCTGCCTATGTCTCTGCCTCTCTCTCTTTCTCTCTCTGTGACTATCATAAATAAATAAAAATTAAAAAAATTAAAAAAAAAAAAGAAATCAGCAAGGTGTGAGAGAGTGACTGTGTGGGTGGTGAAGGCTATTTTAGGCAGGCTTGAGATGGTCTCTCTAGGGAAGTGCCATTTGTGCAGAGACTTGAGTGATGAGAAAGGCACAAGGTAGGTTAGGACCCCAGGAGGAGACCATAGCGAGTGGAAAGGTGCTGAGGCAGGAGTGAATTCAGCATGGTCATGACACTGCAAGAAGCTAATGTGGCTGGGACTTAGAGAACTAAGGAAGGGAAAGACAGAAGAAACTAGCGGCAGGGTTTTGTACACATTTATAAAAAGCATAATGGGAATCCTTTGGAATATTCAAAATAGGGAGTCATCTGATATCTATTGGTATCTGTTTAAAAGATAATTTCGAGTTATGTAGGGAGAATGGATTATAAGTGTAAATATCAGTGAGGAGGCTATTGGAACAGTTCAGGTGAGGAATGATGGTAGCTTGGATTAGAGTGGTAAATGTGGGGTGATAAGTGACTGAAATTGGGATATATTTTTATATGTTTAGTTTAAATTTAGGGAGTGAGGGGAGTGCTGACTCCTAGGTTTTTGGCATGAGGAACCAGATGGTGTCATTAATTAAGATACATAGGAGGAAGAAGAGGAGCAGATTTGGGCAAGCAAGTCAAGAGTTTGGTTTAAACAAATTAGGATGACTATCAGGCAGTCAAGTGAGATGTTGAATAGCTATTTGGACAGTGGTCTGGAGCTCAGGTGAGAAGTCAAGGTTAGGGGTGAAATGTGTGAGTCATAAGTATACAAATGGCCATGATACCATGGTACTAGATGCAATTTCATAGGAAGTGGGTGTAAAGGAAACGGGAACTCTGAAGGCTGCCTCCTGGGAAAGGAACAGCAAACCAGCAAAGGAGACCAGGGTGCAGGGGCACCAAAGTCATGGAGAAGTCAAGCTAAGAGAGTTTCAAGGAGACAGTGGCAGCTATGTCAGTGTTGCTGTGTATATTTTACTGAATACTACTGACATAATTAGGTATTTAATAATTTTTCCCTGTTTAAACCTTTAAATGTATTAATGTAGTTTAGGACTTGGCATACTGTAATGCCTTCAGGTACCAGGAAGTCTGTGAAATCTATGCATATACTTATTTTGTATTGTAAATCAGTGTCTCTCTTTTTAATTTAGGAGATCTCACGAAACAACTTCCTATCATGGTGGTGGGGGAGCACAAGGACAAAGTGATTCAGTGCAGGTGGCACACCCAGGATCTTTCCTTCCTGTCATCCTCTGCAGACAGAACTGTAACCCTCTGGACTTACAATGGATAGAGTATACCCTGTGTCAATCTATGCAGTGAAAGCACAGAGACTTAAGACTACTGAGTTGTGAAAATTAACAATTTTGAAGAACATAGCTGATCGGAAAAGTGGCTTAGCACGAGGAGGCCCCTTCTTAACGTGTATCCCTTTGATAGGAACTGTTGGGTGGTGTTATTCTGCAGTGGTTTCAGTCTTCCATGTGAGCTCGTGCTGCTGTGACCTGCTGTATGTAGTCTTGTTGCCAAAGTCTGCGGAAGAGCTCTTACGTTGTCAGTGTGCACTCCAAGTCAAGGTGGACGATGTGTTTACGGTTTAGTATTAAATGCATTCCTTGGTCTTTGCCTAAATAACAGTTTTATATACACACTGAAATTGAACTATACTTTAAGCATATTATTACATGTAATGCAACCAAGTTCTACACAGATTAAACATAGGTGTTCAGAAATTACTTTTCTCACAGTCCCATGATATTATACCACTTGTCAGCTAGAGGTCAGAATTTTCTATGTCTCTCAAAAATTACATGGTTATTTTCACTAAGGATTATTATGGAATTTAAAGATGGATGGAAAACTGCTTCTTAGTTCATTACGTGGTATTGGCGTTTTCTTTTTTTCTTAAACCCAGGGATAGAATTACTATTTTGTCACATTATTTTGCTTCAGGCTTAAAAGGTAAATAAATATGTTTGCTTCAGAAACTTGTTAATTTCAATGTTTTGAATGCAACGAGATACCTCCCTTCTAAACTGTACTGTAGAAGCAGAGCAGCAGCGTTATGTGATGCAACACTTGATGGTACAGTAAATTTACTGGCTGGCATTTATCCTCTTAAAAATTAAAAACGTTGCCATAGACTATAGCATGGTTTGAAATGCTATGTCTGCATGATAATTTAAAATGGAAAAATTTAAACTTTGCACTCCAAAAGCTTATTTGAATTTGTTCCTTGCACTGTTTTGTGTAATGCAGAATAATGATTTTATTCCTATGGCATTGTAGATCTAACATTTATGTATCTTTATTTTCATATTGTACAGTAATTTTACTTTAAATTATTAAATAGGCTATTTATTTTAAATGCAGTTGAGTTGGTTCTAATTATTGAACTGTCTGTGCACTGTGTGTAGCAAGCATTTTTAATCTATTGTATACAAGTGGAAAGGGTATTAGAAGTGTAACTGTGCTATTATTTCAATAAAGACCTCTTGACACCTGAAAGTATTCCTGTTCCTCAGTGTCTGTGACTTTCAATTTAGAATGTTTTTTGTTCCAGTTTACTTGCAGGTGGTGTGGTCCAGGGGGGAATCCCACAATTAGTTTCTTAAATTTCTTTCTAAAGTTCAACTGGGGCACCTTGCTGGCTCAGTTGGTGGAGTGTGTGACTCTTGAGCTCAGGGTTGTAAGCTCGAGCCCTATGTTGGGTGTGGAGATTACTAAAATAAATAAAGTTGTTCTACTAACTTACTTTTTACTTGGGCAACTGCTTAACTTTTGTGTGTCTCTTGTCTCTTTTATTCAGGACCTGGGGGACTTTCCATTCTGGATATATTGTGAAAGTTGATTAATAAAAAGCCCAGCAAAATATATAAATTGTAAGTTATATTAAAAATATGTTGAACTGAGTGCTTTAGAAAAAAAAAAGAAATCCCATTACTTGTATATATTCAGTAGGTACACAGTTTTCCTACCTTTGCAGAGGGAAATTCTAAATGTATGCCACAGTCTCTTCAGTTTACTTTAATGCTCAATTTCATACAATCTAGACATTACAGCAGGTCATTAGTGTTAAGTTTAAAACTAGGAAAAAGCATTTCTTGATATAGACCAGTGCAACTTCATGGTAAAAAAAAAAAATGTTCATAAAATTATTCCACTTTCAAGGAGAGAACTTTAAGATCCTCCTGTATATGGGGTATGGAATTCATTTTGGAGTACATTAGATAATAATCACTAGAAATATAATCACTATATTACATAATTTAATACATATCTGGTTACATATGTTATTTTTCCCATGCCTCCATACTGTCTTCTCCATGGAGGTTAATAGATTCTTAGAGGTTCATATGAAAAGGTAAGAGAACTGAAGTATCTATGTTCTTTGAACCCTTCTCAGTGGGGGTATAGAGAAGGAGAGTAGGGATAAGGAGTTGCAGAAATTCTTAGCTCCTTTCCACAGAAGTGTCAGAGGTCTGATTGAAAATTAATTTTTTAACAAATTTTAAGAAGATTTTATTTATTCATCAGAGACAGAGAGAGAGGCAGAGACATAGGCAGAGGGAGAAGCAAGCTCACTGCGGGGAGCCTGATGTGGGACTCAGTCCCAGAACCCCGGGATCATGACCTGAGCAAAAGGCAGATGCTCAACCACTGAGCCCACCAGGTGCCTGTATTTTTAAATATTTTTAATTGTAATAAGCCAAAGGATATAATACACAGAAAATGCAACCCACAAAATGGGAGAAAGTATTTGCAAATCATATATCTGATAAAGGATTAATATCCAGAATATATAAGAATTACAGCTCAAAAACAACCCAAAGACCAACCCGATTAAAAGATGGGCAAAGTATTTGAAACATTTCTCTAGGGCACCTGGGTGGCTCAGTCAGTTAAGCGTCCAACTCTCGGTTTTGGCTCAGGTCATGATCTTGCGGTTGTGGGATCGAGCCCCGCATTGGGCTCTGTGTTGAGTACAGAGTCTGCTTCAGATTCTCTCTCTCTCTCCTCATTCTCTCTCTGTCTCTCTCAAATATATAAAGTCTAAAAAAAAAATTCTTCAAAGAAGATAGACAAATGACCAATAAGCACATGAAAAGATGCTTAACACTACTAATCATTAGGGAAATGAAAATAAAAACCACAGTGAGATACCACCTCACACCCACTAGGGTGGCCGTTATCAAAGACACAAGATAATACGTATTGGCAAAGATGTGGAGAAATTGAAACTCTTGTGTATTATTGGTGGCAATATAAAAGGGCGTAGCCACTATGGCAAGAAAGAGGCCGCTACCCTAACTCCATCTAATCCCCAGGCTCTTAGACTTCGCTAATGCCCAAGTTCAAACAAGAAAAAAGCTGAAAGCCAAAGTGAAAAGATTATTAAAAAAAAAAAAAATAAGCCTGTCACTTCAAGCTAGTTACCCCTCCCCCTCCATCACCATCACTAAAAAGAGTGGCTATTCCTTCAACAGATAACACTCCTTAGCAGAAGCTGGCTAAGATCAAACCAGAACTTCAAATTTCCCAATATCAAAGATACAAAAAAACTTAAGACAAAGTGTGATCTATATACAGCTGATGCCAGAACTGCATGGCCCAGAGTTTAGGCATATTGAAAGCATCACCTTCCCATCCCATTATTGCCTCCAAGAACTTCACAGTCTAAAACAGTTTTGCATTTTGGAAAGTGAATTAGGCAAACTCTAGGAGGCATTGAAAACCATCTCAGAAAACTCATGCTGTCCAAGTTGTGGCCAAATGTGTCACATAAGTGGGAAACTTCCAAATGTGCCTGCCTGTGTTCTAAACCATCTCCCATCCTGCCACAGCCAGCCACTCACCTTCCTCCTCAGCCATTACTGCCTCCACTCCTCCCCGCCCCCTCTCTGCCTGTACCTCCATCACCTATAGCATCTTCGCTGCCCAGAAATCCTGATTGTACTAAAGCATTTCAGGTTGGATCATTAAAAAAAGACGGACCCATGCAGACAAGTTAAAGATCTAACTAAAAGAATACACGGGTTTTTTTTTTTTAAAGATTTTATTTATTCATGAGAGAGAGAGAGGCAGAGACACAGACAGAGGGAGAAGCAGGCTCCATGTAGGGAGCCTGATGTGGCACTCGATCCCGGGACTCCAGGATCACACCCTGAGCCAAAGGTAGACGCTCAACCGCTGAGCCACCCAGGGGTCCCAGAACACACGATTTTGAAGAAATTTGTACCATCACCAAAAGCATAGCATCCACTCATTAACTGTCTCTGACCTGCAGTGTGTTATCCTAAAACCCAATTCCAAAGTGTTACCAACTCAACTTAAAAATGTCTTAATTACTCCTGGTAAAAAGCCAGATAGATCTGCAGAAACTACATAGAAAAGTCACTATAGAGAGGAGGACAGGTGGAACCTCAGTTTCCGATAAAGAAAATTTGGAAACAGGAGCTAGGCTGACTCCAGTAATGACCTGGGCCTGGAGGAGAAATTTCAGTATGCTCACCCCAGAAGCCCAACTCAAACCCTGCCACTTTCTACAAGCAGATTTGTTGAACAAAACTGACACCTACCCTATCTTGACTGCATGTGATGGTCTGTAAGATAGATAAAATCACCCCAACTTTTTTTTTAATGTAGTAGGCCTTTATAAATAATTATCCTAATATATAATTCCTTTTTTTAAAAAATATTTTATGTATTTCTTCATGACAGACAGAAAGAGAGAGAGAGAGAGAGAGAGAGAGAGAGAGAGAGAGAGAGAGAGGCAGAGACACGGGCAGAGGGAGAAGCAGGCTCCACTCAGGGAGCCCGATGTGGTACTCGATCGCGGGTATCCAGGATCACACCCCAGGCTGAAGGCAGCGCCAAACCGCTGGGCCATCGGGGCTGCCCCTAATATATAATTCCATTTGAAGAATTAAAGTATGTTTGGAGCCCATTCATACTGTGGTATTAAGTGAGTATTTGGATATTTTTTTAGTTTGCATGATCAAAAAGAGAATAGATGGGAAAAATGCAATCCCCAAAGTGGTGTCTATCCTGGAATTACCCAACTTATGTTGGAGAGGTTGTTCAAATTTAACTAGGTAGATAATTTGTACTCAATAGGTGCAGCTAGGATATTAATGAACTGGTGGGACACGGGGGTGGCTCAGTTGGTTAAGTGTCCGACTCTTGGTTTCGGCTCAGGTCATGATCTCATGGACTGTGGGGTTCAGTTCCGCATCAGACTCCATGCTCAGTGGGGAGTCTGCTTAAAAGATTCTCTCTCTCTGCCCCTCTCCACACTCATTTGCTTGTTCTCAAAATAAACATTTTTTTCATGCAGCTAAATATATTTCATGAGGACTTCACATGAACCCTGTATTTTCCACAATGCCCCAAAGGATTCTCTGAAGTCCATAGCCGATTCACCGTGAGACCTAATTCCCTGTCCTCAACAGCCTGTGGATTCAATAACAGTAATAATACACTCCTCTTTGGATTTTTGTTCTTCCCGACCAGTCCAGGGTTGCCAGGTTTAGCAATTATAAGTACATGACACTCAATCAAATTTGTATTTCAGATAAACAACAAATAACTTTTTTTTAATGATAGTCACACACACACAGAGAGAGAGAGAGAGAGAGAGAGAGAGAGAGAGGAGAGAGGGGCAGAGACACAGGCAGAGGGAGAAGCAGGCTCCATGCACCGGGAGCCTGATGTGGGATTCAATCCCGGTTCTCCAGGATCGTGCCCTGGGCCAAAGGCAGGCGCTAAACCGCTGCGCCACCCAGGGATCCCAACAACAAATAACTTTTAAGTATAGCTATGTCCCATCAAACAATGAATGGTTTCTTTTAGTCTGTCCCAAAGTATCTCCCAAATATTGCATGGGACATAGTCATGCTAAAAAAATATTCAGTATTTATCTGAAATCAAAATTGATTTAACTAGGCATTCTGTATTTTATTTGGCAACTCTCTTAGATCTTTGCAAAATTGCAAAGTGTTTCTGGGCACCCCCAGTCAATCAGATCTATGTATGTAGCAGTGGACCCTCCTATAGCTTCAGCCAGGATCGTCATCACTGACGTGGAAGGGGGACTGTCATTAGGGTGCATGTGACTGAAGGTGCAGGATTCGCTTTGATGCTGATGACCTCCACTGCAGTTCGAGGAAGGATGGCAGAGCCTCATGGATGGGAACCAAGGAGTTTTAGGTCCTCACTGAACTTCTAGCCTGACAGGAAGCAGCTACTTCTATGATATCCTTGAAATATCCCCTGGTTACCATAGGCTAAAAAAGATATTTTAGAAACTTCCCAGAAATATCTGTTTTTCCACAGATAAATACTGTTCGAGAGGCCAAATAGGGTTGTGGGAAGTCACCGGACCGGAAAACAGGCCTGGGGACGATGTTTTGTTTTTATGAGACCCATATTTATGTTCACAACACATTTATGAATGAAAATTAAACAGATAATGAAGAAATATGTCTGATTCTAGTTTTTAAAAACCCAGGAGCTACATTTATATAAGAACAAAGGGAATGAATGATCACTGAGAATAGAACATTTAAGTATTTGTAACAACATTTTATGAGGCACTTATAGCGTTTGAAATATTAATAAACCACATTGTACTGTCTCAATTTAAATGATGTGATGATTTGATGGTTCTTATGGAATAATAGTTCATAAAAATGCTACAGAATAAAAAAGATGCTATAGAAATCCTACAAATACTTGTAAAGCTGTTATTGCCATTGTACCAGTATTAAAAGGTGGTCTACCTTGCATCTTTTACTTTTATGGCAGGTTTTATATTGTTTCCATTTGAGAATCCTGTACATGCTATGGCTTCAATAAACGTTGCCAATCCTATAACAAAAGTTTCAGCCACTGTAGACATAGCATAGTGGTTTTCAAAAAATTAAAAACAGAAGTACCATATGACCTATCAATCCCACTTCTGGATATATACCCCAAAAACCTGCACGCAGGGATTGAAGAGATCCGCACATTCAGGTTCACGGCAGCATCACTCACAAGAGCCACAAGGTGCCAGCAGCCAAGAAGTCCGCCAACACATCAAAGGATAAACCGCGGAACGCAGTACAATGAAGATTGATTTTTTTTTATTTATTTTTTTAAAGATTTTATTTATTTATTAGAGAGAGAGAGAGAGAGAGGCAGAGACATAGGCAGAGGGAGAAGGAGGCCCCACGCAGGGAGCCCGACGCGGGACTCGATCCCGAAGCCCCAGGATCAGGCCCTGGGTTGCAGGCGGGGTTAAACCACTGAGCACACCCCCCCCCCCAGCCCCGGGCTGCCCTGAAATGTTATTTAGCCTATTAAAAGGGAATTTCTATGCCACAGTATGGGCGAGCCGCAGTACCAACGTCATGCTAAGTAAAATCAGCCAGCCACAAAAAGACAAGTACCTTATGCCTCTCCTTAGGTTCCTAGTTTTGTCGAATTCGTGAGACACGAAACAGAACCAGGGAAGAGGGGAGGCGGGTGCTGAACAGGCGTTTAAACGGGCTGGTGGCTCAGTGTCGCCGGGGAAGGAGCTGCGGGGACGGCTGGGGCCACACGCATGCCCTGGACGACCCCGAACTGGCTGCCTGCACGCGGTTACGACGGTGAACTTCACGTCCTCTGTATTTTGACTTAAAGACCGTAACGAGCCACATGTACACGCCAGCGCACGACAGTATACGCCGAATTCTGACAGACTTTTACATTTGTCGCCACTCTAGCGCACGCTTCTCATTTCCTCCTGGTGTGTATGACTTAGCAGTTCCTCCTTGGAGAGTTTCCTGAAATTGCAAGGCCAAAAACAAAACAAAATTTATTATTTCCAGACTACAGCACAATGTGTAGTCCCCCCCCCCCCCATGTAAGACCACCGGAGTCCCTCACTATACCCTGCTTAAGTAATGACTGCACAGGTCACACATTCGGATCACAAAACAAATCAACACTAAGAAAACGTGCTTCGCGCTCGTGAACATTCGGCCTCCTCGTAAGGCTTGCCAGCGGGAGGCTCTGCAGCTCCCAGCGGGACAACCCGGCCGCCGCCCGCCGCCCCGCCCCGCCCCTCGGCGCCCCGCCCCGCCCCTCGGCGCCCCGCCCCGCCCCTCGCGCCCGCCCCGCCCTCGGCCCCGCCCGCCCGCCCCGGCGCCCCGCCCCGCCCGCCCCGGCGCCCCGCCCCGCCCCGCCCCCGGCGCCGCCCGCCCCGCGCCCGCCCGCCGCGCGCCGGGCAGGACGCACAGCCGCCGGCCGAGCGAGTCGATGAGCACGCGCGCGACGCCCCGCGCCCGCCGAAGCGCTCGGCGGCTCCACAGCGACTCGCCATCTTTCCCAGCCGACCGGCCGGGGGAGCGTCTTTCTTCCCGCGACGCGGAAAGGCGGGCGGTGCGGCGGTGAGTCGGCGCGGCCGGGTGTCGGCGCCGCGGGCGGGCGGGGAGGCCGCGGGGGCCGGGGCCTGGGGCGACCCGCCGCCTCACCCGGGGTCGCAGCGCCGCTGCTGTCGCGTCACCCCGTTCCGAGAGCGGCCTGGGGAGCGGGACCGGCCGGCGCGGAGCGAGACCCCGACACGGGCGGACGCCGGATGTTGTGGCCGTTAGTTACCCCTGAAAGCTGCTCCCAGAACTTGAGCAGACAGCGTCAGCGGCGTAGTTCAGACTTGGCCGCAGTTAATTTTTCAAGACTCCAAGCCGGACTTGAATGTAAAAAGCTGGACGGCGAGTGGGCGTGAAGAGCCTCGCGTTCTCCCTCGGTGGCGGCGGCTAGGGAAGCTGGCCCCGGGGGAGCGGCCCCCGCGCGCGAGCCCACCTGCCCGCGGGCGCCCGACCTGCCCGCGCAGCCTCCCGGGGAACACAGATCTGACTCGGCAGTTCGTCTTTCTCAGGCAGTTGTAGTGCATCAGATATTTTTTTGCTGTGCCCATTTCCTCTTCGCAGGGACTTTGCGGGGAGATCTCAGTCCTTTGCTGGCTCTCCACCCAGTTTGTTTTCCTGATAGCCACACTAACGTGAGTTTCTGCGAGAATCCAATGAATGTCTGTGACAGTGTTTGGCACATAGTCCTCAAACACTGCTATTGTAGATATTATAATTTTGAAATTAATGTGAAAGCTTGAAGCAATTGAGAAAGGCGATTTTAGAAAAGGAAGAGCCGGAGGAGAGAGCTTAGTGTTAACTGCCGAGCAGTAGACTCAGGTGCCTCCGTTAACCTGAACCAACACACGATGGTCGTTTTTCCTGAACACTTTGCTTCTTGGACTGAGATCTGCCGTCACCAGGAGCTGTTAGAAGTGCAGAATCTCAGGCCCACATCAGACGGGCTCCGTCGGAAGCGGTCTTTCACAAGATCCCCAGCAGGTTTAGACGCAGTTTTGCTGGGAGGAAGTGTGAGATCGACTGTGGGATTTCTCCCGGAGCTCCGGCCTTCGGTCAGTGACCGCGGGCCTCGCAGGAGGGCTTGCAGCTGGCGCCGCTCTTCCACCTCACCTCCTTGACTTTCTGGGTTTCTTCAGTTCCTGGTCCTGGGTAAAGCTCTGCATCTGCCGAAGGTCATTGGAGAAAGTAGCATGGCCCAGTTACATGACTTTTGCGGGTCACGGTCAAAACTCAGTTTCTTGACAGATGAATCTCCCTTGGTGTAGAGTTCCCGGTAGAGCTGTCTTGCCGGGTGTTCATTCCCGCATTCCAGCTTCCTGACACAGCGACACACTCTTGGCTTCCCAGGGAACCATTCCACCGTCTTCTTGATCATTACACGGATGTGAGCTCGGTCGGCTTCTGTTTTTGCTTTGGTACCTTTCTTTCTGTCCCTCTTTGTTCGTTTCTGTTAATGAAGGACGGTGAAACCTTGTTGCCTTTGAAAAGCCTTTTCCGTAAGCTGCCCATCTTCTCGGAGCTTCTGCTCAGTTCAGAGACTCCCTTTGTCACCTCAGTCCTTCACTACCTAGAAGTACGTTTCTCCTTGGCAACCTGTGGAAGTCATTTCACAGATAACCAACTAATTAAGCAATCCAGTGGCTTCCCCGCCCCCGGATTTTAGTTTTCTCAGCTTCCCTGAAGTATTTAATACAGTTGACTAATGCCCCTTTCACTGTAAGGCCCTATTGGTTTCTGCAAATTGCATTTTTCAGCTTGTGCTCTACTGCTTCATTAGTCTTACCTCCCTTCTCTTGTGTTTGGGTCTTCTGAAGGCTTTACTCCTTAGTTTAACTCTTCCCCCCCCCGCCCTCCATAAAGTGTACAGGCATCCAGTATTTCTGTTTCTAGAGTGCAATGGAGATCCCAGGATACCTTTCCCACTGTTATTATTACTTGGTATTTTGGTTTTTCATTTTTAAACATAAAAAGTTGTGGGTTTTTGTTTGTTTTTACTATTAGTAGTTGGCTTCATTTATCAGTATGCTTGACCAGTTCCTTTGCTCAACATCACGCCTTTTTCCTTTGAGGTTAAACTTCTGTAATATGTCAAGAGTCAATGGGCTGGAGACTTTCTTAGTCTTTTTACATTGGAAGAAATCTGTATTAGTTTGCTGTGGCTGCCATGACAAATTCCACAGACTATTACCTTAAATAACTTATTTTCTTGCAATACTGGAGACTGGAAATCCAAGATCACGGTGGCACCCAGATTGATTTCCTTCTTTCAGCTTGTAGATGGTTACCTTCTTCCTGTGTCTTCACCTCATCTTCCCCCTGTGTCCAGATTTCTTCTTATAAGGACACCAGTCATATTGGATTAGGGCCCATGCTGATGACCTCATTTTAACTTAGTTACCTCTTTAGAGATACTGTCTCCAAGTATAGTCATATTCTGGGGACCTGGGGTTTTAGGACTTCAACATAAGAATTTTGGAGGAATATGGTTCAGACCATACAATCTCTCAATAATCTTTCCCATTTTATTTATTTGACATACACACACACAGGACAAGCAGGGGGAGAGGGAGAAGCAGGCTTGGCAGGGAGCCTGCTGTGGGCTCCATCCCAGGACCTGGAGATCATGGCCTGAGCTGGAGCCAGACGCTTAACCGACTGAGCCACCCAGGCACCCCTACACTTTCCCATTTAAAAAAGCCTTTTGTAAAATATGAAATACAGAAAACTGTGTAAAATATAAATGTTCATCTTTGCAAATTATTAAAAAACATATACCTTTGTGATTACTGTCAATATCCCAGAAACCCTCCAGAGCTTTTTTTAATCATATCATTCTTGATCTTAGAGGGAAGGATTTCAGTACTTACCATCACGTGCAGGGTTTGCCTATAGTACACTTTCTGGCAAAGTTTTCTTTTATTCTTGGTTTGCAAATTGTTTTAGTCATGAATAAGTTTATCCTGTTTCACTCCTGATACTGATTTTGGTGGTCTTCTCTTTTTCTTCTTAATCTTACTATAGGTTTATCACATTTTTTAAGTTCTTTCAAAGAACTAATTTTTGGTTTTATTTATTGCAAGTTTGTGTCCTAATTTGTTTTTCACACGTGTTTATTTTTGTATTGAATCCTTTCTGTGGTTCTTTTTCAGGCCTGAGATGTTTCCTGCTATGTATGCATTGATCAGAGCCTTGCTGAAGACTCAAGGGGGTCTGGTTCCTTTTTTTTTTTTTTTTTTTTGTATATTTTTTTTATTGGAGTTTGATTTGCCAACATATAGTATAACACCCAGTGCTCATCCCATCAAGTGCCAAGGGGGTCTGTTCCCATACCAGTTCTCTGACACAGACTGGATGTCCTGCAATTCAGTTCTGACACAATATATCCAGAGTAGTGCACACCCTCACAAGTTAAGGTCACAGTCCTGTTCAAGGCTGTCTCCATGACAGACACACACCTTGGGGACCACCTGTGTGTCCTCTCTGTGAAATCCAGGCATGTCACTTTCCTGGCACATCTGTGTGTCACCAACCAGCTCCTCTGAGTCTCAGTGTGCAGAGTTTTTATTGTGGTTTCAGTATGTGGGCATGACTGGTTAAATCATTGGCCATGTGATTGAACGTCACCATTTTCCTTCCTTCCCTGAGGTTGGATGGTTGAAAGTTCCAACCCTCTAATCATGTGCCTGGTCTTTCTGATGACCATCCCCCACCCTGAAGCTACCTTGGGGCCCAGCAGAGTCACATCAGTAGCACCTCATCACAAAAGACACTGCTGTCACTCAGGAAATTTCAAGGGTCTTTGGAGGAACCGGGGTCAAAGACCAGATGTCCTTTATTATATTGCAGGGCCCCTGTGCAGATCTCTGGAGCTCTGTCTTTGCAACTTTCTCTTGTCTCGGTCCCCAAGATTCTCAGCTCTGTTTCCACAGGGGCTTTCTGGGCTCTGAGTTCCCCCTTCTGTGCGCATGGCCTGGAAACTGTTAGGAAGGCAGTAACCTGGGGGCAGTGGAAGGGTTGTCTGCGTTTGGTTCCCATTTTCCAAAGACTGTTATACTTGCTTGGTGTCCAGTGTCTTGAAAACTTGTTTCATAGATTTTGTGCAGTGGTTTTGGTTGTTCAGGCAGGAAAGTACACCTGATCCCTGTTACTTCATTTTGGCCAGTAGCCTGCTACTGGGGGTAGTAGCGCTCCAGGAAGCATGGGGTACTGTGGCATTTCAGCCTTCCTGCTAGTCTTTGAATGCTTCAAATTTTCTCCACCCTCTGGTCTTTATGGTTGCTAGATCTATTCTCTGGATGTTCTTTTCCCAAGTCTTCCTAAGGTTAGCTTCTTACCATTTTTTTCTGCTTAAATATTATGGTTATCTTTTTTTTTTTTTTTTTTTTTTTAAAGATCTTATTTTAGGGCAGCCCCGGTGTCTCAGTGGTTTAGCGCCGCCTTCAGTCCGGGATGTGAATTTGGAGACCCGGTATCGAGTCCCACGTCGGGCTCCTTGCATGGAGCCTGCTTCTCCCTCTGCCTCTCTCTCTCTCTCTCTCTCTCTCTCTCTGTGTGTGTCTCTCATAATAAATAAAATATTTAAAAAAGATCTTATTTTATTCATTTGTGAGAGACCCAGACACAGAGAGAGAGGCCAAGACATAGGCAGAGGGAGAAGCAGGCTCCCTGCAAGGAATCCGATGCGGGGCTCGATCCCTGATCCCAGGATTAGGACCTGAGCCGAAGGCAGATGCTCAACCGCTGAGCCATCCGGGCGTCCCAAATGTTGTGGTTATGTACTGCTGTGTGACAAACCACCTCAAAGTTTAGAGGCTTTGAACAGCCATTTTATTTCTCATGATTCTGTGGGATTATGGGCCTTACTGACTCATTTGCATAGTTCTTTATTATTTATTTATTTATTTATTTATTTATTTATTTATTTATTTATTTATTTATTTATTTTTAAGAGTTTATTTATTTACTCACGAGAGACACAGAGAGAGTGAGAGGCAGAGACACAGGCAGAGGGAGAAGCAGGCTCCACGCAGGGAACCTGATGCGGGACTCGATCCCAGATCTCCAGGATCACACCCTAGGCGAAGGCGGCGCTAAACCTCTGGGCCACTGGGGCTGCCCAGTTCTTTTATTTCACATGATTTTGGCTGGGTTACAAGTCTTTTACCGTGAGATTGGACTGGGACCATGAGGATGACTCATTCACATGGCTGGCCATTGATGATGTTTGCCAGCTGGGAGCTTTGCGACCCTACATATGGCCTGTCCATGTGGCTAGGCCTCACAGCATAGCAGCAGAGGTACAGTAGTAGGCGTTCCAAAGTGATAAAGTAGAAACAGCTGAACCACCTATAGGCCAAACCAGGCCCAGAACCAACGCAGCATCACTTCTCCACAATATTTTGGCTAAATATTGTGAAGCTTTATAAAAACCTTTGCTCATAGAAGATTGTGACGGAAACTTCATCCTGCTTTTGAAACAGGAATTGCATTCTACTCTTGAACTGGGCGAAGGCATATGACTGAGTACCTGACTGCTGTTATCTGTATTTTTAACAAAAGTTGGACCCTCTGCAAAAGGGATTTTACTAGCAACTAACATACCTAGAAAACAACTGTAAATTGTAATATCTCCCATTTATAATTCTTGGTAAACCGCTGATGTAAGGCTATCTTATCCTTTTTCTTATAAAAACCCCTAACTTTTCCCCTGCAGTGGGCCACAATTTGGGTTGCTCCCCAAATTGCAATTCTAAACCCTAAATAAATGCTTTTATTTCAGTTTTTCCTCTTTCCGTAGCCGACAGTGGTCACAGTCCAAAGTCAGGGGGAGGGAAAATAAATTGTCTTTCGATGGGGACTTGACAGAGTTCTTGGCTATCTTTAATCTCCTCAGAGACCGTCCCTACATTGCTTAATCCATCTGTGCCATTGTCCTTCATTTTTTTTCCACAGGACATTTCACTGTCTCAAATTGTTTTGTCAACTTATTGTCCCCTCTTGTCCCCTGTTTCTGTGTACCCCTCCCCTCCATGTAGCTTCTTAACAAAACCTGGCCAGGCTAATTTCCTGGTGTCTCCGTCACATAAGACAGTGCCCAATATTCAGTAGGTATTTAATAAATGTTGAACAAACGAATGCTGAGCTTTTCTCCAAAACCATGTTCTCATTCTGAATTTCTTTTGACGTTAATAATACCACCTTTTTGTTGTTGGTCAGCCTTGAAATCTTGGCCATGCTTGCTGTTTTCTTTCCTTACATACATTCAGCAGCTGAGGCTTATAGAACTGAACTTTAGAATGTGATTAAGCATCCTTTTGCTACTTCAGCCTCCTTGTAGGACTCTCTGAATCCAGTACATTCTGTACACTTAGTACTGTGATTTCCCCAAATGTGACTCCCTCGCCGTTCACAGCTACTGTTAGCAGTTGAGGTTGGCCATTGGCACTGTTCCACAGCCGACCTTGTCATACAGCTTTCTCCCAGCCCCACCATGTCCATCCTCGAATTTACAGTTTCGAAGGTTCATGGACTCCTCAGCCACCCTCACCTTGCCCTCTTAGGCACACTTCCCTGTCTCTTGCCGATGCCCATTCTTGTGCCAGTTTCTCCCAGTCAGATGTGGTTGCTTCGTCCTTTGAATCCCTGTATAGCTTTGACCATTTGCATTTGCTGCTTGACATGTATTGAATGTCCCTCATGCGCCACCCACTGGGCCAGGTGTTGGGCTTGGAAAAGTGGAGGGGGCAAGATGGAGAGTCCTCAGCAAGGTGAATTCCGATTGGAGTAAGATAGTACTTTCCCCTGGAAAAGTTCACATCATAGCACAGTGGTTTTCTAACCTCACTGCCAGTTGGAATCATCTGAGATGCTTTAAAAAGCCAACTGCCTGGATCCCACCCTTAGAGATTCTGATTTGATTGATCTGGGATGTGGCCAGGAGATTGGGGGGCGTTTAGAAGCTTGCCAGGTGATTCTAATGCACAGCTAAGATCACCAGCCACTGTGCCAACAGAAGAGACTGACCAGTGCGTGGCTAATTTGATTGTGTGTTGTGCTAGAAGAATAAAGACCATGCTGGGAATAAAGACAAAGGAGGAGTGTTTTATATATGCCTGGAGTTGCTTTTATTTTTACTAACTAGACTGTAAACTCAGGACTTTCTCATCTGGGAAATCCCTTATTTGATTTTTATTCATCGTAAATATGGAACAGGCTGTCCAAAAGAACTTTCTGCAATGATGGAAATGTTCTATGTCTGCCCTGTCTAGTGTGGCAGCCACTAGACCCATGTGGGAGCACTTGAAATGCAGCTAGCATGAATGAGGAACTGAATTTTTAATTTTATTTAATTTTCATTAAATTTAAATAGCCACATGTGTTTAGTGGATACTGTATTGGGGAGTATCGAATAGAGGCAGTATTGAGTATTCAAATGATTTGACAGTGTTTCTGCAGAGACTTAGATGAAGCAGATTATTTTCTCTTAATGGTTTGGGAGTTTAGTCACCTTGTTTGAATCTTCATACCTTTCTATTGTCCATGTGTTAAAAAAAGAATTTTGAGGGAGAGTGGTTAAATACCTCTTCTTTTCTAAAGCAGTTTTACTGAGAAGTGTCTTATATACTATTCGCTCATTCAGAGAGCACAATTCAGTGCTTTTTGTATATTCACAGACATGTGCAGCCATCACCATAGTCAGTTTTAGATCCTTTTTCATCACCTCAAAAAGAAGCCCTGTACCATTTAACTACCAGCTCTTTGTTCTGTCCCCAGCCTGAGCACCTACTAATCTACCGTCCATCTCTAGATTTGCCTGTTCTGGACATTTCGTATAAATGGGATAATTTACCATCTGGTCTTTGGTGCCTGGCATCTTTCATACAGCACAGTGCTCTCGAGGTTCATCCATGTTGTAGCATGTGTCAGTACTTCATTCTTTGTTATGGCCTAATAACCTCCCATTGTATGGGCACACCACATTTTAGTTATCCATAGACATTTGAATTGTTTCTACTTTTTTCGCTCTTGTGAATAATGTGGCTGGAAACATTTGTGTACAAGCTTTTGTGTGGGTATGTGTGTTCATTCCTTGGGTATAAATCTAGGAATGGAATCCTGAATCATACAAAAAGTTCCTATTTTCTTTTTGTCTCAGCAAGAATATGTGAATACCATTTTACTGAGTATTTTTATTTCAGTTATTATTCAGAAAGAAACCATTATCTTAGTGTTAGAGTGAAGTAGATAGTATTTATAACAAAACCATTTTTCTATAAATAATTATATTTCATTATGTCTATTACAAATTTTTTAGCCTTCATGCAGGATGCTGTATTCTCTGCTGCTTTGTGAATGTCTGTGGCTGATAACTGGTTATGCTCATGATGATGACTGGATTGACCCCACAGACATGCTTAACTATGATGCTGCTTCAGGAACAATGAGAAAATCTCAGGTATTAAAAAAAAAAGTGCATGTGCAAGTGGGTAAGACCTTATTGGTCTGTAATGGAAATAGTCTCCTTCTGTTACTGTTTCTCACAGTTTCCAGGATCAAGAGTCATGTATCAATGACTGCAACCATGTAGAATATCTCCGATTCTTAGTCTCAGAAGATTTCAACTCCACCTGTTTATTTCTGTCTTGAATATGAACGTAAAGCCCATTGAGCCACAAACTTACTTGATTTTAGTTCTTGGCTAGTATATAAATGTGAGACTCTTTTTTGGTTGTTCAACACAGATGAAAAATATAACAGTCATAAAATGATGAAGTCACATTTTAGTGTTCTTTAGGTTATTTTCACAACTGAACAATAAAATAAAATCTCTGTTTTGCTCTAGGTAAAATATGGTATATCAGAGAAAAAGGAATTCAGTCCTGACTTGTCACATGCTGACGAATTGTCGGAATGTTATAGCAAACTTGATTCTTTAACTCATAAGGTTAGAATATTTTTAATTCCTGAATTTTATATTACTTATAGTATGTTAAATTGCTGTTTCCCATCTTTGCTAACATTTTATATGTTTCTGTGTATTGTACAATTTGTATATAATTTTTTCTTTAGTTACTCTAGCCTCGTTTTCTCTTTCATTGCTCTGGCTTTTTTTTTTTTTTTAATAGTACTTTTATTTTCCTGTTATAACATTTATCTTGCTATGTTGTAATTATTTCTTTACCAGACTGAACATTTCTTGGAACAAGAAATATGTTTAATTCATTTTTGATTCTCTATCAGCTGTCACAGTGCTGGGTTATGATGGACTCATGACAAAGGTACCCATGAAGAAAGGGGCCTGTGACCACCTGATGAACATAAGAATACTCTTGTAAATAGAAGGGATTATTATAATTTAGTGTGTGGTAGCTATTCCTTCATTTATTCAATCCTTTTATATGTATGGCTGAAATAGAGTTTATGAGAAAGGAAATAAATCAAAATTATTAAGGGGTTTGAATGGATGTTGTGGGTGGGAACCAGCCTCTTGGCTGTGGAGACTCAGCTGGTGGCCCAGTGGAGGGGGCCTCAGAAGGAGACGGGTGGCAGAGCTCTAGCAATGCTGAATGCTCCAGCCGACACAGTGATGGGTGTCACAGTGATGGGTGTCGAGGAGGAAAGTGTTAGGTTTCTCTAAGGTGGAATAGGCAAGTTTGGGGAGCTGAGGGAGGAGGGAAAGGGGTGGAGTGAAGGAGGGAGGTTTCCAGCTTGAGAGGCTTGGGGAGCTTGTGAACAGAGATACTGAGACCTAAATTCCAGATCTGCAAGCGCTGCTGTGGTTCTTACTGGGTGTAAATGGTCTCACCCAAGTGCTTGCCACGAGACGCTTGGATAAAATTTGCCTCAGTTTAACTACGTTTTGTAGTATCATGAGCTTGTTTGGCTGTATACTGGGAAATGCCCCGGGGTGTGATCCTGGAGTCCCAGGATTGAGTCCCGCATCGGGCTCCCTGCATGGAGCCTGCTTCTCCCTCTGCCTGTGTCTCTGCCTCTCTCTCTCTCTCTCTCTCTCTGCATCTCTCATGAATGAATAAATACATTCTTTAAAAAAAAAAAACAAAACATTCTCAGGGCACCTGGGTGGCACAGTTGATTGAGTCCAACATTTGGTTTTGGCTCAGGTCGTGATCTCAGGGTCATGAGATTGACCTCTGCCGCGGGCTCCATGCTCAGTATGGAGTCTGCTTGGGACTCTTCCTCTCCCTCTGCCCACCTTGAAAATAAAGAAATAAATCTTAAAAGCAAAACAAAACACCCCACAGACAACATTTCCATAAAGGGGCCCCTGGGTGGCTCAATCAGCTAAGCATTCAACTCTTGGTTTCAGCTCAGGTAGTGATCTCAGGGTGGTGAGATAGAGCCCCCCATCTGGCTCCACACTAAGAGCAGAGTGTGCTTGAGATTCTCCCTCCCTCTCCCTTTGCCCCTCCTGCTCATATACCCTCTCTCTCTGTCTCAAGTCAGTCAATCTTAAAAGAATTGCTGATAGTCAGCAGAAACACTGCCAGTCAGGGCTAAGTGCTGGACTTGTATTCCTCATTTGTTGCCTACCTGCCCTCTGCAAAAGAGAACCCACAGAAAGTAGTGAGTTCTACATTTTCATATAGCTGATAATTGCAGGCTCCTTACCTTGATCTTGATGGGGCCACTAGGCTAGAAACTTGACCCTTACATGAAACTTTGATGCTATGTAATGTTGGATTTATTTTGTGATTACAGATTGATGAGTGTGAAAAGAGAAAGAAGGAAGACTATGAAAGTCAAAGCAATCCTGTTTTTAGGAGATACTTAAATAAGATTTTGATTGAAGCCAGAAAGCTCGGACTCGTGAGTATTGGTGTGATACTAATCAGTATAGTGGATATTTTCATTATTTATTTCAAATGGGGAGAGGTGCTTTAAATTTGCTATTTGAACTTTACTAAACAGTTGGAAATTTAATGCATTCATAACTTGGCAGGGAAATTCCATGCTGGCCTTTGTTTTCTACTACTTGCACATGTTCTCATTCACACTGATGTAAGATCATTCTATGCTGAGAAAAAGAACGATGTGTTTTAAGTATTTCTTCCCCTACCCCCACCAAAGCTTTTTACTGTGGCAAGGGCTACTTTATAGAATTGTGTATCATGTGCATATTGTTCATAATTAATGTTTTTCACATGTATGATCTCTGGTTTTTATGTGAGACAAATAGGTGGATAGTATTACTCTTATTTTATACATATGAAATGTGAACCACATATATGTTTACTTCCAAATTGGCTTTTCTCTTGAAATATTTCTCTTTTCTATTTTTTTTTTTTTTGGCAAATTTAATTCAGCCTGAAGAAAACAAAGATGATATGCATTATGATGCTGAGATTATTCTAAAAAGACAAACCTTGTTAGAAATACAGAAATTTCTCAGTGGAGAGGATTGGAAACCAGGAGCCTTGGATGATGCACTAAGTGATATTTTAATTAATTTTAAGTTTCATGATTTTGAAACCTGGAAGTGGCGATTTGAAGATTCTTTTGGAGTGGATCCATATAATGTGCTAATGGTAAGAAAGGACAAGGGGGGCATAAGTTAAAGCTCATTTTTAGAAATGCTTTAAAAACTCCACCATAAGTACGTTAAGAACTTGTACGAAGACACTCCTGCTGAATTGACCATGCAGCAGAATGGCAGAGGTGATGTTGCATATCTGAGGCCAGTTCTTTTGTTTTTTGCTGACAGTTATCATTTTGTGGTGGGGAGGATGGCTTGGCAGTAACTCTGCTCTCCACTTCTTCCTGTTTTCCAGGTGCTTCTGTGTCTGCTCTGCATCGTGGGATTAGTAGCTACTGAGCTGTGGACGTATGTGCATTGGTACACCCAGTTGAGGCGTGTTTTATTCATCAGTTTCCTCTTCAGTTTGGGATGGAATTGGATGTATTTATATAAGGTATTAAGTAGGTAGAAGGTTTTCAGATGTTTTAATGTTACTTCATAACAGAAGACTTGGCTCTGATTGGGGCTGAAGGCAGTGACTGGAGATGCCAGGGAGAGGGGAGGACACTGCAGCCGCTCACCTGTATCTGGTGTTTTGGTCCCTGACCAGTTTGGTGCAGGCCTAATTTTCATAACCCAATTTCTGATGGGTGGTATCTGGGCCAGCTAAATCAAAATAGAGCTAAGTAGATACATTTTTTTTTATTTTTTAAGATTTTATTTGAGAGAGAGAATGAGAGAGAACAAGTGGGGGAGGGGCAGAGGGAGAAGCAGATTCCTCGCTGAGCAGGAAGTCTGACATGGGACTCAGTCTCGGGACCCTGAGATTGTGACCTGAGCCGAAGCAGATGCTTTACTGACTGAGCTGCCCTGGCGCTCCAGTAGATACATTTTAAAAATTTTTATGTAGGTAGTTGAGGGTATATGCTTATTCTTTGCCAGAAAAGATATCAAAATATTATTTTTTAAGATTATTTTCTGAATATGATGTTAATAATAAGACAATTTAGAAAAGATAGAAGGTCATAAGGTGAAATTTGATTTTTTTAAAAAAATTACCTATAATTTTGTCACCTAGAGATAATTGCTGTCAATATATTGAGATATTTCTTTCCAGTATTTTTTCTAAATTTTAATCCTTTCAAAATTGGGATCATGCTGAATATAGAAAGTCAAATGAAGCACCTACTGTTCCTGTCAAAATAGCATTGAAGGACAATTTTAGATCTTTCTAGCAGGGTGAGTCAAGTAGAAAAATATTTTCAATGAATTTATCTGATTAAATCATTGTAATACATCCTTAACCTTTTGCTCTAAGTTCTATAGCTTCTAGAACTAATTACTTACAAATTAAAGGAAAAAAGTTTGGTTGAATATTGCTATTTTGGCGATTTCCCCCAGGGTTTGTATATATTAAAAAAAAAAAAAAAAACAACCAACACATTATATAGGCCATTTGTGCTGAAACCAGAGTAAAACACCATTTTATCATGAATTATAAAAGAAAATGAGTAGTCATTTAGTATATATAATTATATTTTTGGATGTGGTATGAATTATATCTGAACTAATTTTTTAAAACAATCTTTTCTAGTCAAAGATTTACCTTTCTCATCAAAATTACCTACAAAGATATAGTTCCTTATCCTTACTCGTTGCATTAATACTGTGCTTTGCCATGAGCAGAGAAGAGCTATTTAAAAAATGTATTTTTTTTCTATTAAAAAACCATCAGCAATCTGTTATCTGGTGAAGAAGACATACTTTGAAGTCAGGTTTTTGGATATGTAGACATAACCTTCATGTTCACAGCCGCTCATAGCTCCCTTTTGGTGTTGGTCAGCTCGCGTTTGCACAGCATCAGGCTGAGGTTGCCAAGATGGAGCCATTAAACAATGTGTGTGCCGAGAAGATGGACTGGATTGGAAGCCTCTGGGGTAAGGTGTTGGTTCATCAGGCCTCATTTTGAATAGAATTTCCAAGAAGGAGAGACCATATATTCGTAAATACAGAGAAATGATAAAATACCAGAAGGACGCTTTTCCTGACTAAGTCTTCAGTATCAGAAGAACATGCAAGAAAGGTCAGGGTTCAGTCCAGGACTCTTATGCTCATGTAATATCACAGGGAGGGAGCAGGAACCGTGTCTTTGCCAGCTCTCGTATTACCCATCTTCTCCATAGACTGTGATGGAGGTGATGCTCATCTTGTCTGTCTAGTGTTAGGAAGAGTGTCCACAATGTTACTAAAGAAGTGAGTCAGAGTTCATATGAATTAATAACCATTTTAGGCTTAATATCCTTATACTGACTTATGAAATCTTATGGTGTAGCTTTACTGTACATTTTTTTTTAAAGATTTTATTTATTCATAGAGTCACAGAGAGAGAGAGAGGCAGACACACAGGCAGGAGAAGCAGGCACCATGCAGAGAGCCCGATGTGGGACTCGATCCAGGGTCTCCAGGATCACGCCCTGGGCTGCAGGCGGCGCTAAACCGCTGCGCCACCGGGGCTGCCCTGTACATTTTTTTTTTTAAGAGGAAAGTTCTTTAACTTTTTTTTCCCTCACAGACTGTATAACATTCTCACTACTGTTGACTGCCTTTGGTTCTGTATATTTAGCAACAGGAATGGTTTAGTGTTCAGAGGCACTTTATAAACCCAAGTCCATAACTGACACAGATAGAATCTCCGCAGATTGTACAAAACAGGGTATCCAAAGTAATGTTTCTTTAAAAATTATGGGAACTAACCCAACCCAGTCTTGCTTCCTGGCTACAGGGGAAAACTGACTGCCTCCTCTAGCTCAGGCTAGTATGTAATGTACATAAGCCTGATTTAGAAAAATTGGGAATAGGGGCAGCCCGGGTGGCTCAGCAGTTTAGCGCCGCCTTCAGCCCAGGACATGATCTTGGAGACCCGGGATCGAGTCCCGCATCAGGCTCCCTGTATGGAGCCTGCTTCTCCTTCTGCCTGTATCTCTGCGCGCCTCTCTCTCTCTCTCTCTCTCTCTCTCTCTCTCTCTCTCTCTCATGAATAAATACTAAAAAACAAAAAAAAAAAAAGAAAAATTGGGAATAATGTTCTTTATTTTGCAAAATAAGAACTGACTTTTTAAATTGAAATTTTATTGAGATGATCCTAGATGCACAGGTAGTTGTAAGAAGTAAAACAGATGGGTGTACCCTTCCCCATTTTCCCCAGTGGAAGTGTCTTACCTGACTATAGCAATCACAGCCAGAATATTGACTTTCGTGTAATTCAGCAATCTCGCTCAGATTTCTGTGGTTTTACTTGGCTTCATTTGTAGGTGATAAGGAATGGTTTTTAAATATTTACCTTTTAGAAATTTTCATAAAATAAAATGTTTTAGCCACATAAGACTTGTCTAATTTGAAGAAATTTTTAAAATATTTTGGACACAAGGTGAAAAATTTTTAAATCAGTGTTACAGGGAAGCTATTTGTACAGCATTTAAATTTGGTTGGTGGCAGGGACAGGGACAAAACCAAAATGTTGTCTTATTTGGGAATGAAATGTGGCTTTTTTTTAATAACTCAGTGTTTTGTCTGTTTCTTTAAATAGAATTGTTTAGAAGTTCATGGACCTATAAGGATGACCCATGCCAAAAATATTATGAGCTCTTACTAGTCAACCCTATTTGGTTGGTCCCACCAACAAAGGTAATAGAATACATTTTGTAAAAGTTGCTTCTACAAAGTCTGTGAAAAATCTATCTATTAAAAGTTGTTAGTGTTTTTTACAATCATTTTGCTAATAATAAACTCTTGTAGAAAATATACTTCTGTTGCACAGTGATTTTCACATTAAAAGCATTTTAATTTATGAACATAATTTTGATCCCAGTGCATGGTGAATTTTGGCTCATTCTGTGTGCTCTCCATCCTTTGAGGGAAAAATTAAGTTGTGATCTTTTGTTTTAGGCACTGGCAGTTACATTCACCAACTTTGTCACGGAGCCATTGAAACACATCGGGAAAGGAGCTGGTGAATTTATTAGAGAGTTCATGAAGGAGCTCCCAGTATTCCTTCACATTCCAGTGCTCATCATCATGGCGTTAGCTGTCCTGGTTAGTATAGAGTACTGTTGACTGTCAACAGGACTTGTAGAAAAAAGGCAATTATAGAACTTAGACTTTTCTGCTGTTGTAAGTCAGGCTAAATTATGCTTATTTGTATGAAAAGATGATTTTTAATGATACAGATTTATTTATACTTACATATATATATTCCTTTAAGCGAGGACATGATTCTCATTTGACTGTAGATGTCATGGCAGTGACTTAGAATAATAACATCTTTTTAAATTTGTTCTTTAACTTGGTGAATTAATATACATGAAGGCAGTTGTTTAGTCCTCTATGAGAAAAGGGGCCTTCTTATCTCAGACTGAGTTTTTGCCTCACCGAGAAGGGAAGAGCATTGGTGTTCCCATGGAATCCGGTCAGGATGTGGAAGAAGGTAGGTTACTGAGAAGCAGTGGGGGGCGGGGGGGGATCCAGGAACAGGCATTTATTAAGAAGAAACATTATTCATCATTCTTCTGTGGTCTCTTCGGCTTTCTTATTGTTGAATTTTGGCCTCTACCTTAAGAGAGCAGTTGTCACATAAAATGAAATGTAAAGAACCCAGATGTGCCTGGGAAAGGCCAGGTTTGTATTTGTAAAGAAATGAACCTATTTAAGGTTTATGACTTTAAATATTTTCAGTGTTTACTTTCTCTGATGGATATGAATAGACCCAACATAAGAGCAATTATCAGACAATTAGTACCTTCCAGTTTAAATTATTAAATTAAAAAGAATTGTGTTTCCTGAGGATACAAAATTTGCTACATCTTACTCACTTTGAAATTGTTCCTGTTTTGGTTTTGTGTTTTGGCTTGTGATTACAGGACTCTGGTTTAGGGGTATGGTTTTGTTAGGTGACATTAATTGTATAGTAGTGCAGATTTTCCTGGACTTCGGATGGGATTATATCCTGATAAACCCACTGTAAGTTGAAAATATCATAAGTCAAAAATAGACTTGCTGCACGTAGCCTTCAGGAATCGCAGCCTGGCCCAGGCCGCCTTAAACATGCACAAGAACACTTCTGTTAGCCTGCACTTGGACAGAATCATCTAACACAAAGCCTGTTTATAACAAGGGCCAGACATCTCACAGTTCATTGAACGTTGTACTGAAAGGGAGCAGCAGAATGGTTGTGTGGGTACGGAGTGGTTTTGAAGGTAGGGGTGCTCCACCCTCGTGTCCGCATGGCCAACCAGGGGCTGCCCCTGCCCAGCATCACCAGAGGGGATCATACCCGAGGTTGTTAGTCCAGGAAAAGATCCAAATCCTAAATTTGAAGTAGTTTCTTCTGAATGCACTGCCACTTTCCTGAGCACTATGAAGCCGAACAGTTCTAGGTCAAACCATCCTCAGTGGGGGACGATGGTTTAGTCTCTGAAACTGAAATTATAAACAAAAACCCATCATCTCTTATTGCTTCATGTGCCTAAAGAAAAGGACTTTTACTACTATTGTCTTCAAATGGTTTCTTCAGCACAGTGATTTTCAAACTTGTTTTGAGGACCCTTTTGCATTTTTTTTTAAAGATTTTATTTATTTATGAGACAGGGAAGGGCAGAGACACAGGCAGAGGGAGAAGCAGGCTCCATGCAGGGAGCCCGACGTGCGACTTGATCCCCAGTCTCCAGGATCCCGCCCTGGGCTGAAGGCAGGCACTAAACCGCTGAGCCACCCAGGGATTCCCGCCCCCCTTTTGCATTCTTAATTACTGCAGACCACAAAAACAAAAAAGCTGAAGACAAAAAGAGCTCTTGTTATGGGGGTTTTATTTATTGAATCTTACCATATTAAGTACACAAGGACACCATCCATGAGCCCGTCAGAGTGTGGAAGTTATTCTAGCCCCAGGAGACCTCCCCAAATGCTCAGAGGGGAAGAGTAAAAAAAGACTAAGGTCTTTGAAATATGAAAAGTTTGACCTCACAGAGTTCCTGAAACGGTCTCTGGGATCACCCCCAAGGACCCCTAGACCACGCTTTGAGAACTGCTGCCTAGTTTTTCTCATGAAATGGGACTCAAAGGCCATTGAACTTAGCTGTCACTAGAGCCAAGTTTGTATTTATTTGTAGAAAAGTTACCCACATGAGAATGTTTATGGAATTGATGTGCAACTCTAACGTTTAGCATTTACCTCAGTTGGGTGTGAAAATAGCTGATGAGCAGTTCACAATTAGTACCTTCTAATTCAAGTTTCTAGGTTTTAGCCAAACTGCCCTTGTTACAATTCAGTCAAAATGTTCAGCTGATTGAAATGTCTACTTAACACTTAATCTAAAAAGAGGTCTCTAATGAATCAATAGTGAAACAGGTTTATGTGTCCAAATGCCATAAGTCAAGTTAGGTAATTTTGTTAGCACCTTGGATAATTTCATTGTGAGTCAGCCATTTAAATACTCAGGACTATGTATTTCTTTTTCTTCTAGAGTTTCTGCTATGGTGCTGGAAAATCAGTTAATATGCTGAGACATTTAGGTGGTCCTGAGAGAGAACCACCCCGGGCACTTGGGCCAGGTGATAGAGGACGGCTGAACGAAGTTGATTATAGACCCCCTGGTGGAGCAGGTGATGCAGATTTCTATTATAGAGGCCAGATCAGCCCCATTGAGCAAGGCCCTTATGACAGAACATATGAGGGTAGAAGAGATGTTTTGAGAGAGAATGATGACTTGAGACCTAAGACTGGCAACAAGAGCCCCGAAGTGCTCCGGCCATGTGATGTACCATACGCAGAGGCGAGGGAGCATCCCAAGATGGTACCCGGTGTAAGTCAGCAACTGTTTATTTTGCTGTCCCTTCATGCTAGGCTAAGTGCTTCCTGAGAGCGTCTGGTTAGGCATTTCTTCTTTTACTTTCCATGGTTAATTATGTCAATATATAATTGTTTACTTTCTCTTTTCTGGTCAAATTTCGGCCCTCTCAGAAGAAATAAAATGAGATTTAATTTTTATGTTACATACTATTTAACAGAACAGGTGGTAATTCATAGAAATTTTATAGGAAACCAAGTGTGACTGAAATTTTTGCCTTTGAAGAGCTCAGAGAAAAGTCCTCACTGAAGGCCTGGAACCCCGAGGAACCTGCAGGAGAGCCCTAAAGGCTCAGCTGGATGGAAGAGGGGTCAGGAGGGGTCATAATACCCCGCTTTCCCAAATCTTTGGTATCATTGGCTAGACGCTTTTTTATTTTTATTTTTTAAGATTTTGAGAGAGTGAATGAGAGAGAGCACGCGAGAGCATGAGCAGGGGGAGGAGCAGAGGGAGAGGGGGAAGCAGACTCCCTGCTGAGCAGGAGCCCAACGTGGGGCTTGATCCCCCACCACTCCAGGATCGTGACAGGAGCCCAAGGCAGACGCTTAACCAACTGAGTCACCCAGGCGCCCTTAGACCCTTACTTTCTACCTGCAGGATTGGCCATTTAAAGGGACATTTACATTTCTGTTTGAGAGAGGAATTTACATTGTCATTTGCAAAGTTTAAGTTGCACCTGTAAACCTTTGAGAAATAGTTATGAGCATAGAATCTAGAAAATCAGAATCCTTCCCATGGAGTTTCTTATAAGAATAAACATAACCACATACATCTAGAAAATTTTCAGGTGTTCCTTTCAGCTTTACTGGTTAACGGTAATGCACCGCTCATCACGGATCCTCCAGGGATTTCCCGGTGCACTTGAAGGGAAAGCTTGTGATCTCGTTGGCCCTCTCAGTGGCCCGGGGCCTGGATTGTCCCACAGTGGCCCTCCGTTAGCACATGGCTCTTCTCCTCCTACGCTCACTCTCCTTTAGCTGCAAGGGCCTCCTCACTGTTCTGTGAACTTAGAACCTTTTTACTTGCTGTGCCTTGTGTATTCGTGTGGTGCGTTTCTTCAGGTCTTTACTGCAGTACCACCTTTCTACCCTAATTTAAGCAGCAGTCCAACCCCAGCTTGGTATTTTGTTAATTTGTTGCTTGGCTCCCCAAGCTAACTGGAAGTTCAAGTGAGGGCAAGGGTTTTTGTCGGTTTTGTTCCTGCTGTATCCCCAGTACCTGGGACTTAATACAGACTCAGTAAATTTTGTCGAATGAATTATTCTCACCAGGCAAGAGGAGTTAGCAGTCCTGGTCACCAGTCCTCTTGGCCTTCCTCAAGCTGGATGACCAGACTACCTGGCATATCCTAGGTGCCCCACTCCTCTGCACACAGCTCTGTGAGGCTTAATAACATTTACATAATTACAGCACCACACCGGAGCTGGGATTTGAGAGTTTGATACAGATTTGCATAGGAACTTGTTAAATGCATTTGATTTGATTATTGAATCTTCATATTAGGTTAAACAACTAAAATGTAATTCTCTGCAGCATAAATTACCTGTTTTGGATACAAAGCCCAAAGGAATGGAGGGAATCCAGGCAGAAAGCACACCCTCAGAAAGCAGTACTGAAAGCAGCCAGTGTGTGAGGCCGGGCTCTAGCGCAGACGCCTCAGAGAAGGTGGAAGGTTCTCTGGCAGAGAAAGAGGCCCAGCTCAGGACTGATGCCAGAGGCAGCCCGGAGGCAGGCAGCGCGTGCAGCCCAGCCAGCTGTGGAAAGGATCCGGATGGCGGCCCACGTGCCTAGAGGAACACGGACTTCGACCGCAGCTTGGAGGTCATCTTTGGGTTTTGTAAAGTATACTCTTCACAGCTACCGCTCTTCTCCAGATGCCCTGACTTTTACTCCACAGGTGCCGACTTACACACCGATATTTTTACTGACCATCAGAACTACCTAATACATACCTCAGTTTGACTTTATCTTTTGTCTAATTTCACTTTCATACTGATACCTCCTGTGAAGTTTGAGGTGTTAATTTTGCAACAGGACCTTATAAATGAACATATGGCAAGCATCTCACTAGTTTCAAATAATTAAAGAGGATAGTTTGGATCAGGGGACATTGAAAACTGAGTTTTATGGTTCACAGGCATATATAGGAACCAACTAGCCAACGTAGGTGTTTCCTAGTGAAAGTCCTGTAATACCTACTTCAGTTAATGATTTGTTGTGCATTGGATTCGCTGTTTCCAAAAGTGGTGGGGAAGGCCACTAGTCGGCTTCACTGTCTTGGTACGCTTCAGCGTCTTGATGCAGTCTTGGAGTCCGCCCCCATCATCGTGGCCTCGGCCTTCCGAATCTGCCTCCATCGCTCAAGTCTTCCAGTGGCGACTGGGCCTGCTTCCTTAAGCCCCCTTTCTTTCTTTTCCCTCAGCTAAGACAGAACTGAAGATTACCAGAATTTAGTTACCACAGCTGGTTAATAAGTAGGTAATCTTGGTTTTCCATAGTCAAACTAAGAATAGCTTTACTCCTTCCCCGCCAAATGCATACTTTACACATTGGTCGAGTACATTATTTTTGCTAAACAGCAGAGTCTCTGTACATCCCTGGTGAAGTTTAAAAAGATGCCATTGTCAATGAAGATTTTAAAAAATCACCCCAGCAAGAGGATGTAAAACTTCACGTTCATATTATTTTCTAGTTTAATACTGCAAACACTTTAGTAACTCGTCAGAAAGGTAGTTTTTTCCAGAAAATGCAATAGGATTTTATATAAAAGTTTACATCACAGTAGATATGTAACAAATGAACTACTGCAAGGCTGCCTGCAGTTGGGAGTGGATTTGTGAACAGCAGTGCTTATTAAGTCCTCCCTGAGGGCCAGACCTGCTCACACCAACCTGATGGGTAAATATGTGCCCAGGGTGGTAGCTGTCCTCTGAGCTGACTGGATTCTGAAGAGCAGTGACTGTCTCAGGTGACAGCCTGGAGCTGTGAGAGTGGAGTTAATGCTATTTGAACTCCTGACTGCTTTTTATCCAAGAATGAATCTGTAAAAAATTAAGTAAAATCTCCTCTTCGTCTTCTTTTATTACAGATAACCGTTGGGGGATGCAGTCCACTTGGAGAGCTAGCAGGGCAACACACTGCTGCTGTTGACAGCAATTTAGGGAAGACACTAAAGCAGACTGAGCAGATCAAGGCCAGTTCAGAACTTGAATAGAATGGTTTATTGTCCAGCCCATATTTATCATTAAAATCAAGGATTTTAGCAGCAGGCTTTTTGGAAAATCACAATGGGTTAGACAGCTTTTTAAAAGCAGTTCTTAAATGGAATAGATAATGTGGAATGTTTACAGGGTCTAAGAACCGTATACACAAAATAAACACTTATTTTTACATTATTATGGTTCGTGTGCTGTCTTTGCTTATTGAATATGCTGCTAAGAAAAAGCCCCCATGAAATGAGAGTTTTTAAAAGGATGCTATCTAGGACGTTATGGCCTATATATAATCCCTAAAGCATCACATGATCCAGGTGTTCACTGAGTACTTTTGACAAAATCTGATCTTAGAACCAAGAATAATCTTTCTTCCTGAGCCTTTAATGTGATTCCAGACAGAGTAACTATTTTTGTGAACCTGGCCATTTGGAGAAGTGGTTCTCACTGCCCACCAAGTCCCTGAAGGATTTTTAGAAAGAACAGAGCCCCAGAGCCCATCCCAGCTGTGCAGTCAGAAGCAACCAATGGTGAATGAGTTGCCAACTTGTTCTGGGGTGTGAGCATCTGCGTTCCCTCAGACTCAGGCCCTGCCTGCTGTGTCTCATCCCTGCTGTCACCTTTTGCTAAGCTTACTTTATGTCACGTCCTAGTTTACGCTTGTAAACTACTTCAGTGCCTAGGAGGAGGGGAAGGCTTAATGATGACTGAGGACAACCTCCATCTTCCATAATTAAATTTTGCGTTTTCATCTGTTTTCTATTTTCATGGCCTAGGTTCTTGATACAACTACATGAGTTTTGAGGTTGTGGTGTTTTTTTGACATTAGGTCTTAAAAAATTTAACAGCAGTATTTTGATATAGTTCTAAGCCACACACCCTTTAAAAATAAAAGGCCCAAAACATGCTAGAAGTTTATTTAAGAGTTGTTATAAATGGCTCTGATCTAGTAACATTGAAAATACGACTTTCTTAGCAGAAAAAAAAAATCTAGATTTTTAATAAGATTTTTTTTTTTTACACATTGGGCAAGTATGTTACTTTTACTAAACAGCATAATTTCTCACTACCTTCATAGTTCAGTATTAAAAACGCCCTTGTCCATTAAGATTTTAAAGAATTAGCATGAGGATTAAACTCTAGATTCATTTACCTTCCTACTTTTCAAGCACTAGGTAAAGGAATCTAACAAGTTGCCAAAGAACACAATCCTGAGCCTTAACCACAAAAGTTGATGAAGCACCTTTGATCAGACCCCTCCACCCCAAAACAAGTCTGTGTCCAGAGGAATGTTAATACACTATTAAAGATTAAATATTTACATCATTCTAGAGCATGTTAAGCTGTATTACAGTGCTATAATTTCTCGATTTAAGGAAACATAAATTGAATTTCTTTGCCGTGTTCTGAAAGGCAGATCGTTTTTAAATAACTAGTGGTTTGCTTATTTTTTCCCCGTATTTTTAAATTCCAACAAAGCTTTACTTTGCAAAAGGTCCTTCAGTCCAAATTCAGTGTCTCTGTTTTGATCTCTTTGTAAAAGAACTCTCTGTTCATCCATTCTTTTCGCCTGAGAACGTAAAATCAAGCTAAAAAAGTCCTCATCTGGTACTGTTGGTCCCTTTGTAGTGGCAGGTGGTGGAGCACATCTTTGATCATCTAATCTGGACCCCTGAAAAGAGATTAAAACACAAATTCTGTGTTTATGTTTGTCAACCCAATAAAAACTTTTTTCACCTCATCTCTGAAATGTAATCTTTAGACCTGAAACCTAATAAATCTTTTCCAGGACTTCTATAATCAGAATATAGCAAGTATTATGGAGAAGTAGAACTTCACGGCTTTGGTAAAAAATACAAACACTTAACAGTGTACAGTCTGGTGGAGTAGCTCCAGAGCGGGAATCCACTAGCTGATCTTCAAGTGTCCACTCCTGCTGGGTGCTGTGCACTGACCGGCCTTGGCATTTAACGCCACAGCCCTGTTACCCTCACAGGCAGCTGCTCACTGGCCTCTGTGTGAGCAACTCCCTGCCGCGCCACACACACACACACACACACACACACACACACACACACCTCCGTGCTTCATTTCTCCTTTCATGGTGAGTTCATTTCATCCTCCAATTTGTCCAACTTGGGCGCTTGCGGCCCTAGACCACTTCCGGTCTTCATTCTTTACCTCTGCCTTCTCTGTAAGTTCCCATGGTTCCAGGCCAAAGTTGGTCATTTTCAATAATTGCACTGCCTTTACAATCATGATTTCAAACATCTCATGGTGACCACCACCTCCAATTTTCCAGATCAGGCTAGAGAGTAATCCCCTAGGAAATTTTTTTTTTAATTGTGGTAAAATAAAGTCTAACACTTTAACCATTTTTAAGTGTACAGTTCAGTGTTAAGAACATTCATCCTGCTGGGCGGTCATCACCATCCATATCCAGAACATGTTCATCTTGTAAAACTACAACCATAAACCTAGTAGCTCCCATTCTCCCCTCTCCAGCCCCTGGCAACCATCATTCCACTTTGTATGACTCCGACTACTCTACCTCCTGTGAGTGGAACTGTACGGTATTTGTCCCCCTGTGACTGCCTACTTCTCAGCATAACATCTTCAGGGTTCACCCGTGTTGTGACTTTTGTCAGAATTCACCTCATTTTTAAGGCTGAAAAATACTCCATTAGGTATGTGGGCCACATTTTGTCCATCTGCCAGTGGGCACCTGGTTGCCTCTACCTTTTGGCTATTTGTGAATAATGCTGCTTGTACATGGGTGTACAAATACCTGTCCATATCCGGGATTTCAACTGTTTTGGGTATATACCCAGACACGAGATTGTTAGATCAGGTGGTATTTCTATTTTTGAGGAACCACATACTGTTTTTCATAGCAACTCCACCATTTTCTGTTCTCACCTACAGTGCAGGACAGTTCCAGTTCCACATCCTCACCGATGTGCTTGTTTTGTCGTTAATGGTAGCTTCCTAATGGGTGTGAGGTAGTATTTCATTGTAGTTTTGATTCCCATTTCTCTAATTTGTGATGTTGTGCATCCCTTCTTGTGATTATTGGTCATTTGTACATCTTCTTTGGAGAAATGTCTGTTTGGATTCTTTGGTGGTGGTGGGGATGGGGGGGAGAGGCACAGAGAGAACCTTAGGCAGGCTCCACACCAGCACAGAGCCCAACACAGGGCTCAATCTCATGATCCTGAGATCATGACCTGATTCGAAATCAAGAACTGACTCTTGATGCCTAACCGACTGGGCCACTCAGGTGCCTCTTGCCCATTTTTGAAATAGGTTTTTTGGTAGTTACATTTTAGAATTCTTTATTCTCGGGGATCCCTGGGTGGCTCAGCAGTTTAGAGCCTGCCTTTGGCTCAGGGAGCCATCCTGGAGTCCCGGGATCGAGTCCTACGTCAGGCTCCTGGCATGGAGTCTGCTTCTCCCTCTGCCTGTGTCTGTCTATCAGAAATAAATAAATCTTAAAAAAAAATTAAAAAGCCCTTTAGAATTCTCTATTCTCAATTAATCCTTTATTGGTTTTATGATGTGCAAATGCTTTCTGTGAGTTGCCTTTTTACTTTTGTAAAAGTGTCATCTGATGTACAAAAGTTTAAAAATTTCAGGGGCATCTGGGTGGCTCAGTTGATTAGTTGTCTGCCTTCGGCTCAGGTCATGATGTCCTGTGATCAAGCCCTGCATCGGGCTCCCTGCTCCAAGGGGAGCCTGCTTCCCTCTCCCTCTGCCTGTCACTCCCCCTGCTTATGCTTTCCTTGTGTCAAAAGTTCTACATTTTCATGACATCCAGGTTTGTCTATTTCTTCTTTTGTTGCCTGTGCCTTTGGTGTCATAACTAAGAAATCACTGCCAAATCAAAAATCTTGAAGCTTCCCTTTATGTTTTCTACAAGTCTTAGCTCTTACATTTGGGTCTTTGATCCATTCTGAATCAGTTTTTATATATGGTGTTAGGTAAGGGTCCAGCCTCAGTCTTTTGCATGTAGATACTTTTCCCAGAATCATTTATTGATGAGACCCCTTTCCCCATTTAATAGTCTTGACACACTTGCTGAAAATCATTCAAGGATTTATTTCTGGGCTCTCCTTCCTATTGGTCTCTCTGTATGTCTATCATTATGCCAGAACCATAACTGTTTGACTACTGTAGCTTTGTAGTAAAATTTGAAATCAGGAAGTGTGAGGCCTCCACCTTTGTTCTGCTTGCTCAAGACTGTTTCAGTTACTTGGGTTCCCCTGAGATTCCACAGAAATTTCAAGATGGAATTTTCTGTTTCTGTAAAAAAAACCTTACTTACATTTGGATAAGGAGTGCATTAAATGTATAGATTATACTCTGGGTGGTTACTGGCATTTTAAGAATAATAAATCTTCTAATTCATGAACATGAGATTCTTTTCCATTTTATTTATGAGGTTTCATTCTTTCAGAAATTGTAGTTTTCATTGTTCAATTCTTTCACCTCCCTGGCTAAGTTCATTCTGGAGTAGCTCATTCTTTTTGATGCTATTTTAAGAATAATTGTTTTCTTAATTTCCTTTTTAGTCTGTTCATTGTTAGTGTATGGAAACACAACTGATTTTTGGATATTAATTTTGTATTCCTGTTATTTTGTTGAATTTCTTGGTTTTACAGGGATTTTGTTTTTGTTTTGTTTTTTTTTTTTGGTGAAATCTTTACGGTTTTCTATATAGAAGACTGTCATTTCTGAATGATTTTACGTTTTCCTTTCCAATCTAGATGCTTTTCTTTTTTTTTTTTTTTTGCCTAATTGCTCTGCTAGAAGTTCCAGTATTACATTGAATAGAGGTAGCAAAAATGAGCTCCTTGTCTTGTTCCTGATCTGAGAGAAAAGCTTTTGCCTTTTACCACTGAGTATGATGGCAGCTGTAATTCATAAATGATTTTAAAACACTTTATTTATTTGAGAGGCAGCATGCACACATAGGGCAAGAGGGAGAGGGACAAGCAGACTGAGCCAAGCACAGAGCTCCACCCACACAGCGCTCAATTTCATAATCCTGAGTTGAATTCAAGAGCTGGACACCCAACCAACTGAGCCATCCAGGTACCCCCCCCCAAAATGACTTTTATAATGGTGTGATAGTTTCTTACTATTCCTAATTTGTTGAGTGTTTTTAACAAGAAAATGTGTTGAATTTTGTCAAATGCTTTTCCACATCAATTTAGATTATTTTTTTTTAATTTTTATTTATTTATGATAGTCACACAGAGAGAGAGAGAGAGAGAGAGAGAGAGAGAGAGAGAGAGAGAGGCAGAGACACAGGCAGAGGGAGAAGCAGGCTCCATGCACCGGGAGCCCGACGTGGGATTCGATCCTGGGTCTCCAGGATCGCGCCCTGGGCCAAAGACCGGCGCTAAACCACTGCGCCACCCAGGGATCCCATCAATTTAGATTATTGAGGTTTTTTTCACTTTCTATTAATGTGATGTATGTAACAGACTGACTGATTTTCCCCTATGTTGAACCATCCTTGCATTTCAGGAACAAATTACACTTGGGCATGGTGTATAATCGTTTTACTGGATTCTGTTTGCTAGTATTTTATTGATGACTTTTGCATCTATATTCAAAATGGATATGGCCACATAGTTTTCTTGTAGTGTTTTGTTTGGCTTTGGCATCATGGCAATAATGACCTCATAGAAGGATTTCAGAATAGGAAGCATTCCTAATTCCTCTCTTCAGTTATCTGGAAAAGTATGAGGACTGGTGTTACCTCTTTAAATGTTTGGTAGAATTCACCAGTGAAGCCATCAGAACCAGGGCTTTTCTCTGTCAGGAGGTTTTTTATTACCGATATAATCTTGCAGATTATGGGTCTATTTTCTATTCATGATTTAGTGTTGGTTGATTTTGTGTTTCTAGTTATTTAAGTCCATTTCATATGGGTTATCCAACTTGTTGGCACGTAATCATTCATAGTATTATCCTAAAATTCTTTTTATTTCTGTAGAATAAGAGTAATGTCCCCTCTTTTGTTCTAATTTTAGTAATTTGAGCTTGCCCTTTTCCTTCCTCTAGTTAAATGTTTACCAGTTGTATTCAATGTTTACCAGTTGTTAAACTTTTCAAATAACCAGGTTTAAGGTTTTATTTTTTTTCTATTTTTCTGTTCTCTGTTTCCTTCCTTGTGCTAACTTTAGATTTAGTTCGTTCTTTTTCTAGCCCCTTAAGGTCTAAAGCTTTAGGCTGTTGATTTGAGATCTTTCTTATTGTAAACATTTACAGCTATAAAATTCCTAAGTACTACCTTCACTGCATCCCAGAGTTTTGGAATATTGTGTTTTCATTTTCATCAGTCTCTAGGTATTTTTTTAATTCCCCTTGTGATTTTTCTCTGCCCATTGGTTAATTCCCACAAATTTGTGAATTCTCCATTTTTTCTTCTGTTATTGCTTCTAACTTCATCCTGTTATGGTCAGAGAAGATACTCTATATTATATCTATCTTTTAAAATTTTGAGACTTCTTTTGTGGCCTAACATCTGAGCTATCCTGGAGAATATTCCATATGCACTTGAGAAGAATGTATGTTCTGGGGATGCCTGAGTGGCTCAGTGGTTGAGCATCTGCCTTTGGCTCAGGGTGTGATCCTAGGGTCCTGGTCTCAAGTCCCACATTGAGCTCTCCTGGAGGGAGTCTGCTTCTCCCTCTGCCTGTGTCTCTGCCTGCTCTCTGTGTCTCTCATGAATAACTAAAATCTTAAAAAAAAAAAAAAGAGAGAGAAAAAAAAGTATGTTCTATAAGAACTAGCTGGTTTATTGTGTTGTTCATTTTATCATCTGCCTGGCTGTCCTACTTATTATTGAGAGAGGGTGCTCCAACTATTTTTGTAGAAATGTTCACTTCTCCCTTTAACGCTGTCAGTTTTTGCTTCATTTATATCTATCTGATGGTCTGTAATTAGTTATGGGTCTTTAGAATTTTTTAAAAACCCATGGGATCACTGTCACTTTTCACTTCTAAACCTTTCATTTCCTTACTTCCCTTCTTAGATGCAGCCTAGATTTCAAGTCCCTTATTAAAATCATTCCCTGGCATGTGTTTCTCTCTCCCTCCATCCTATTCTGTCAAAATCCTGACCTTGATTAAATCTCTGTATCCTTAAGTAACTGGTTATGCCTCGAGAAAATACACCACTGTACTGACCTGTCTTACTTCAGTGACAGTGAATTTCAAATGAGTCCTCAGGGTAGCTCAATAATCCTATTACTTTTCCCTGGTCAATATGCTTTCAGTTTCTCAAAGTAACTTCTTCAAAATCACAATGCTTCAACCCCAATCTCCAATTATGTCCCTACTTCTTACTTTGCTAAGAAAATAAAAACAACCAGAGAGAAGTCCTATCTACACCTACCTCTAAATTTGTAAATATATATATTCTGCTTTCCTTCTCACCTGCACAAAAACTTCAATTATCCCATACTCTGCTGCATCACTGGTTCTTCCCTCTACTTGATCATTTACATCAAGAGACATGCAGTATTAACTCCCAAAATAAGGAAAAAAAAAAAAAACCCACCTCTATCCTATGTTTACTATTTCCCCCTTTACACTTTCCATATTTTCAACCTCCTCAATCCTGTGTCCCCATCATGTCCCTAAAACAGTGTCTTTCAAAATGACTAATAATCTGCATGTTGCCAAATCTAGAAGATCAGCCATCATCTTAGTTGGCTTCTTAGCAGTGTTTGACAGAGGTGAACATTCCTTAAAACACTTTGCCATATAAAGGAGTAGGGTATCTAGGGGTGTTGGTGGTTAAGGAAGATGTTCCAGGACTGGCATGTGAACAGAGATATGAATGAGGTGAAACAGCCATGTGAATATTTAGTGAAAGCATTCCTCCAGGCTGATGGCTGCTTTGCTGGCTTATCTTCCTCTATTCCGTTCAATTTTGTAATGCCCAGAGCTTAGTCTTCGTGTTTCCTTATCTATTCTTTAGATACTATCTTCCCAAAGTTTTAATACCAGCTATATACCAAAATATATCCCTATTTCAACTGCTATTTATCATCTCTCCTAACACCATTACACTAGTCAAAGTCACCAGTATCTTTTCCCTGAATTACCCATGTTGGTTTTCTTTCTTTTCTTTTTTTTTCTTTTTTCAAGATTTTATTTATTTATGAAAGACACAGAGAGAGAAGCACAGACACAGGCAGAAGCAGAGACACAGAGAAGCAGGCTCCACACAGGAAGCCCAATGTGGGACCCGATCCCAGAACTCCAGGATCATGCCTCAAGCCAAAGGCAGATGCTCAACCACTGAGCCACCCAGGTATCCCCCCATACTGGTTTTCTAGCTGGTTTTCCTACTAACTCTTTGGCACTTCACATACTTTCAGCAGTAGCTGGAATGATCTTCCAGACCCTCCAATGTCTTACTATCACATTTGGGATACAAGACCTCATCATAGCCTGTAAGATCTAGGCTGGTTCTTTCTCCATCCTCATCTCCTACTGCTCTCCCTTACCCTTTATTCACTCCACACCAGTCATACTGGCAACCTTGCCACTCCTTGAACCTGCTAAGCTTTTATAGCCAAGAAGAGACTTGCTGTGTCTGCATGGAATGCTTCCACTAAATATTCACATGGCTGTTTTGCCTCATTCAGATCTCTGTTCACATGGAACATCTTCCCTAACCACCACCACCACTAGATACCTTACTCCTTTATGTGGCTTTAATTTTCTTTATAGCAAGTATCAGTGTCTGACATATAATATCTATACATATGTACAGACTTATTTACTGTCTCTCCTAAAGGATCGTAAAATGTAGGCTCCTTTAAAGGCCAAGTATGTGTCTCAAATGTCTAGACTAGTGCCAAGAACACAGTGTACACTCAATAATTTTCTGTTGAATGAATGAGAGGTAGGTAGTATGTATGTGTCATTATGTCATTACCTCATCTTTTTATGAATGAGAAAACACACAGAATCAGGGTCAGACAGAGGAAATGTCTCTTTAGTGAAAATAAGGATTATTTTTCTGGTTCTATTCAAGCCATTTGAGATATTCCTTAACCATTTTGGCAAATAATTATTAAAATAACTAAAAATGAAAGCTATCTTGGTATGTGCATTTCTCCTAAAGCAGTCTAGAAAGGGCTCCCGCTAGACTCTCACCATTAATCACTGGCTCTTCCTGATACTCTCTCCTACCATTTATAAAAGAGGGTGTCTTTTCTAGGTCTCCTTCCCTACCTTTCCTAGTTTCCTCTCCACCACAGCTCAGAGAGTCATCAGCAACATCTCATCTTGCCTCACCACCCAAAATGATACAAAGAAACTACCATAGGAATCTAAAGAGTCTGAATGGTAAGTGTGTCCCTAATACAAAATAAGCCCTTCCCAGATTAGAATTATAATACTGCCAAAACTCTCAACAGTATCTGAGCCATACACAGAATGACAAAAATATGCATACATACTTGACATTTTACAAGGATGTCAAAGAAATCTTCATCAGGCTCTTTGTTGTCATTAGTCATCAGGTGGCCAAGTACAGACTTATTGTTGTTTTGTGTCAGACGAAGCCCTGGCAAATTACTGAAACTGGCCCTTTGGTCATCAAGACGGCGGCTCTGTGAGCTGGCAAGAAGGTCTAAAAACTCATCCGTGTTGGGGGACACCATGGAAACAGATGGTGCTATGAATAGGAAAAAAATCCGTAACATCACAAAAATATTTAAGCATATTTTTAATATACATATAGTTCCTTTCAGCCTTGTTCAGTCCCAACATCCACTCTGTCCCCCTGCTTTAGCTTTGTCACTGAGAGTCACTGATACACTGGGGCCTGATGATATGGGCAGGTAGGGAAGAACAAATCCCAGAGTACTTCAGATGATTCACTTAAAGGTTATTCAGATTAGACTACATTTCTTTTTATCTATGTCCACTCAAAATATAACTTTACAAGGGGTGCCTGGGTGGCTCAGTCAGTTAGGTGTTCAACTCTTGATCGCAGCTCAGGTCTTGATCTTCTGGTCGTGAGTTTGAGCCCTGTGTTGGGCTCCATGCTGGGCATGGAGCCTACTGCCCCCAAAAAAGATAACTTTACAAGATCTGGGGCTAGATTTCAGAAGGTAATACATTGTCTTATATCATTTCTCCCGTGAGGATGAATGAGACAGTCTTTATTCTATGTCCTGGATAGGAACCATTTAGCTAACTAAGAGTTAAGTCCTGGTCTATGGCAGAGGAAGTCTTTTGGTAGCTGAAGTAGAAAATTTTAAGTAACCCTTCTAAGGCTCAGGCAGGCCTTAGCTTCCACCTTAGTCATAGGTTTCTCCTCAGTCTGTCTTGGCTTTTTAAAAATCCAGATAGGAAGCATTTGTGATTTACACAGAATTATAAGATATGTATAACTTAAATTTTTCCCTTTACTATTTTTACTTTTAAAGTTAGATTTTTTTCCCAGTCCCAAAGACTCTAAGGAGACAGTATGTTAGTTGGTAGAAAGTGCACTGAACTAAAATACAGATAAACCTAGGGGAACTGAAACAAAACTTTGTTCTGAACTGAAGAAATACCAGCATTTCAGATACACCTGAGTTCAGGTTCATTTACTGTACTTGCACTGAAGAAAACTGAACTCTCAGAAAGAAATCACACGAATATCAAAGGAAACTATTAAAATTGGGGGAGAAGCACAATTACTCACTTTTAAGCATCACTCTAGGGGGAGTGGAAGATGCTGCATTTGAAGCTGGCCCACAGCTCTGTTCTTGTAAGCAGCACCTCTGATCATCCATCCGATTGCTCTGAAATCGGCTTACCAGGTCAAAGAACCCTTCATCTCCAATAGTATCTGTACTGACTTTCTGAAATATTGAGAGAAAAATCTTAATATTCCAGCATTATCATCACATCATCAATGGAGCAAAATCATGATACATATGCAAAAGGTAAAGGATGAAGATTAAAAATAAAAATTGACATTTTCATTATAAAGATTTCAAGATGGCAACCTTGATAATAAAGTTATTTCAATCCAACTAATAAAAAGCATTTCTCGTTATATTTTATTTATTCTAGTTATGTATTTTAGTTTTTAATCCTTGTAATTTCTAAGGCTAAAGAAATGTACCTCAGACTCTGGGGAACTACTTCAGATACTAAAAGATTTATATAAATATTAGTGATCCTAGGCTCAAAGTTCAGTTCTAAGATTCTACAAAAGAATTTAAAAGTAAATTAATCTAAGAACTTAAAACTAACAAAGCATAGCGATTTTCCAAGGTCCTTTATTATATTTAAAGATTTGAAGCTCTTTAAAAAACATAAACCTCATATAAATAAATATTTAGGGCAGAAGGAAACCAGTCATACTTTACTTGGAAGCTTCAAAGCTTAAAATGACAGATGCAATGTTTAATAAAAAATATTTTGCTTTTCATAATGATATAAGTATTATGGTAGAAGTACATTTATATAAAAAATTATAGGCTTCAGGAGATGGGCAAAACTAATCCTTTAGGGAAACTGTGATATTTGAATTGGCTCCTGAAGAATGAATTCACATTTACAGGTATATGCTTCATACTGATTAATATGCGATGCTAAAAGTTTGTAGTGTTCAGGGGATAATGAACTGAAGGGGGTAGGAGAGGTGAAGAGGTGGGAAGAGACCACCAAACAAGAGCCTCTGTATGACATACTAACAAGTTATCCTATATGAAGTAAGAGGAGCATTGGTAATAATAATTTTAAGCAGCTTTGAACAGAAACAGAATTGGCCCCTCCAAATGGCTGCAGAGGTTAATGCAGGGAAAGCAATCAGCTCGGTTGCCTATTCCAAACATCTGGGTAAGAGATGTAGTAATGCACTAAGGACTATGACATACATAGCAGCAGAGGTTTATTTTCAGAAAGAAGGGGCCGGAGGCAGATCTGAGGGATGCAGGGATTGACTGGATGTGGTTAGTGAAAGAGGGAGTCTAGAATGACACCTGGGTTCCTAACCTGGGGGACAGAGAACATGGCATACATAAGGGAAACAGGAGGGGTTCAGAGTACAGTTCTTAACATGTTTAGTTTGAGGACTGGGATTAAGTATGTACATAAGCTGTAGTCAGATGCACTTGTAATCACTCACAAGACTTTCCTAGGGGCAAAAAAGGCTTGAATTCAAAATTCTGAACATCAAAACACAGGGAGGCCTCAGAAGTATGGACATTTTCAGTTGGGCTAAGTGGGCTTAGTTAAGACCTCAAACCTTGAACAAAGGTATGCCCCTGAGATCTGCTGTAGGTCTAAAAAAATATTCGTGGTCCATTATATACCCCATAATATTTCCTTTTGTTAGTCATATACTTGGAAAAAACTACTGATAAAAATCAAGACAAAGGACACCACCAGGGTACAGACATAGGTGGAATGCTGATAAGAGAACCAAAAGAAAGCTGTCAAAAAAAAAGAAAGAAAGAAAGAAAGAAAGAAAGAAAGAAAGAAAGAAAGAAAGAAAGAAAGAAAGAAAGAAAAGACTACCATAAGTTTTCCAAAAGCTCTCATTGAAAAATGGACTTGATAATTTGAAGTATCATCTTTGTGATTTATTTTGATTCTTTTATCAGAGTGCAGGTTAGCTTAATTAAAGATACTTCTGATTATTTAGAAATAAAATATTATATACTTATATTTAGTAATCTGAGTCCTGTGATCACTTTTCATCAAAATAGTTTTTAATTCTATTATAATTTCAGTATAAATAGAAATTGATGCTAGCAGATACTATCTTAAATTAGTATTTTAAAATCCTTCAACCTCTAAGTTTAATTTGTTCTAACTTCTAAACTGAAAGAAGGACAGTTTTACTGGGAGACACTGCAGTAAAAAAATAAATAAATAAATAAAATAGTATTTTTGCAAACAATGACAAACAATTACTATCCAAAGTAGTAAAGCAACATATCCATGAATGGAGTAATTATAGTTTCTAGCTTGAAAAAGAAAAGATAGGGAAATATGCAAGACTTCTTTGAATAAAAACAGTATTTTGTATTAAATGTCTAATACAAATTACGGAATATTCAGTCTGAATACAAGAAAACTAAAATGTAGATACTTGAAGCACAACACTCAAAAACTTATTATTATACGTACCCTCTGAGAATTTGGAATTCGGCGATCAATGGAATTACTGGCATCCTGGAGAATGTTAGTGGAGGAATTAGTTTTGCATTTTTTTCCCTTTAATCTGTTGACAAAGAGCAACTTTGCAGAAGGTTTGGCAATAAGAGGCTTTTGTTTAGCAAGAATTTCACTGTTCCAGTTCTGTACCTATAAAATTATAAACACAAATGGAAAGCAGGGCATGAAAAAACAAAGCTATCTTTGGTTTTCTATAATATGAACCTGTCTTCACCGCCCATTTAGTGTGTGAGGCAGCTTAGATCTCTTAATAAATTCCTTTTTGCCAGTATTTCTATTTCAACAGATTATACCAAACATATACTGTGGACTTCTCATTATCAAAACATTAAAATGGTGACTTTTAAGAACTTAAGAGTAATAAAACAGAGTTTGCCAAAATCCCATAAAAATAAAATTTGAGGGGATCCCTGGGTGGCTCAGCGGTTTGGCGCTTGCCTTTGGCCCAGGGCATGATCCTGGAGACCTGGGATCGAGTCCCAAATCGGGCTCCCTGCGTGGAGCTTGCTTCTCCCTCTGCCTGTGTCTCTGCCTCTCTCTCTCTCTCTCTGTCTCTCATAAATGAATAAATAAAATCTTAAAAATAAAATAAAATTAAATTAAATTAAATTTGGTCAGGGAAAGAGCAACTTTTATTCTGGATAAGAGTTAATTAAAAATGTTACAACTGGAAATTTTGGACATATGCAGAATTTTAAACTGTAGAAATTAATATCTAAAACTTACATAGCTGTAGCAATTTTTTGGTGATACTTTTTGTTTTCACTAACTACTAAATTCTCAATAGGCAAAAACCATCAAATCAGCAATTTATATAGGCCTAGATCTGGTTTAAATATACTTAACCTCTAAAAAACAGACTCAATATAAAAAATATTTACTGAGTAGAAAGGAAAACATACAGTATGTACAGTAGCTACGTGACATTTGCAACTTTAACATTTCAGTCTTGTTTGCAAGTAAATCCAAAGGTCTATGTTATGTAATAACTGATAATTTGATAAAACATGCTTTTTTTGTAGTTACCTCATGAGGCATAAATTAGTTAGGTCCTGCCCTCAGGCTACCATACCTCAGAGAGACAGGCAGCTAGTGAGGAAACCAAGCTATCTGCATCAAATGAAGCTTTTTCCTCTCCCTCTGTTCCTTTTCTTATACAGGTTATAAGGGGAAGGTGATACTACTGCTAGAGTGGACTTCAAGGTCTCCTGATTTTAGAGACAGTAAATGGCCCCAGATGTTAGAACACCTAAATCCCAAGTAGAAATGTGAAAAACTTTAAATGTTTCCTATATACTTATTTGGACTTCTCTCTCTCTCTCTTTTAAAGATTTTATTTATTTATTCATGAGATACAGAGAGAGGCAGAGACACAGGCAGAGGGAGAAGCAGGCTCCTTGCAAGGGAGCCTGATGAGGGACTTAATCCTCAGACTAGGGTCATGCCCAGCTAAGGCTGATGCTCAACTGCTGAGCCACCCAGGTGTCCCGGAAATAATTTTCCTTCATAATTCTGAGGACATTGTTCCAGTCTGTATTCTTTAGTGTTTCTGTGAGAAGTCCAAATAAGGGATGCCCAAGTAGCTCAGCGGTTGAGCGTCTGTGTTAGGCTCAGGGCATGACCCCAGTCTGGGGACTAAGTCCCACATTGGGCTCCCTGCGAGGAGCCTGCTTCTCCCTCTGCCTACATCTCTGCCTATGTTTCGTGAATAAAATCTTTAAAAAAAAAAAAAGAAGAAAGAAAGAAAATTATTTCTAACCAATAATTCCACAGTAAGCAGAATGACCAATCAAATGTGAGAGTAGCAAAAAGGCATTTTCCAACATCTGCGGTCTGCAAGAGTTCCCTGCAACTATGCTTTCTTAAGAAGCATCTCTAACACAGATGTTTCTTTTTCTTTATAAATGGTTTTTTACTTTGTTGACAGTAATGAAATAACTCGATGCAACTTTATGATGAGGAAAAGAAAACACAGAACTAATCCCAAACATATTTAAAGATAGAATTTTGTCATTATTTGGCTCTTGGAAAAGCCAACTTTGAGTTGAATCTGGTCACCTTTTTTTTTTATTTTAAAGATTTATTCATTTATTTATTCATGATAGATATATATATATAGAGAGAAAGGCAGAGACACAGGAGGAGGGAGAAGCAGGCTCCATGCCAGGAGCCAGATGCAGGACTCGATCCCGGGACTCCAGGATCGTGCCCTGGGCCAAACCCCTGAGCCACCTAGGAATCCCCTGAATCTGGTCACCTTCTTAATGGAATCTACAGTTAGTACCCTACAGAGCTCGGCACAAGAGTAAATTAATCAGTACATTCCTATAAGAATAAGAAAAGAGGGATCCCTGGGTGGCGCAGCGGTTTGGCGCCTGCCTTTGGCCCAGGGCGCGATCCTGGAGACCCGGGATCGAATTCCACGTCAGGCTCCCGGTGCATGGAGCCTGCTTCTCCCTCTGCCTGTGTCTCTGCCTCTCTCTCTCGCTCTCTCTCTATCATAAGTAAAAAAAAAAAAAAAAAAAAAAAAGAATAAGAATAAGAAAAGAGACCTAAATTGACTTAAAAGTTTTTTTAAAAAATAATTTGCAGATTAGATAGCTTTGGAACTGACAAGATAAGAGGTAGATACTTGCGGGAAATCACAAAGTCCTTCAGAGTTTTTGAACAACTTTAATTGTTTGGAATAAAATATATTGGCTATAAATTCAAGTTAATTAGATGTTAGTCTTAAGAAAACTATTTCCACAGAAATGTCAATATTAAAAAAATCATATGCCTATTATAATACAGCAGAAAAATGTTTAATGGCATGAAAATGATGTATTAACTATGTATTATAAGATCTGTAAATATAATATTCATATAAAAATGCAAGATGAATAAAAATCAAAATATTAATAACTGTAGTTACCACTAGGGGGTGAGATTACTCATAATTTTAATTTCCTTGCTGAAATTTTCTGAAGTTATTATAATGAGCCAATTTTATAAAGAATATTTTATAAAATATACCACAGAAGAACAGCCTACCTTAACAATGTAAAATTAAGTTAAGCAAAAGTGGAAGCAAGCAGCCTTCATTTTTTTCTTCAAAAACCTTTTTACAGGGTGAGGGGATGGGTGAAACAGGTGATGGGGATTAAAGAGTATACTTGGCATGATGAGCACTGAGTAGTGTACAGAAGTATTGAATCACTATATTATACATCTGAAACTCGTAACACTGTATGTTAACTAAACCAGAATTTAAAAACTTAATAAAAAATAATAAAGAAAAATAACCTTTTTAAAATTATGTTATGTTAAAAGAGAAAAAGCCCAGACAAGATCTTGAATAAAAGTTGTTAGCTAAGAGAATGCTTTTAAGAAATGTAGCTAGAAAATATAGCTTGTTCATAAATATCATTAACCTTGCAATAATGTTGCTGTTAACGCAGTGGGGGGGGGGACCTCTTAACCTTTTTAAGTTTTTCTGATCTTCTTTTAGTTAAAAAAAAAAAAAGGAATACATGTACATGTTAAAATATTCAAACAGTTCAAGCTATATATGAAGTAAATATCTCTCCTAATTCAGACACCCAGTCCTTTTCCCAGAAGCAGTTGTTAGCAAGTTTCTTACATATTCTTCCAGAAAGGCTGTATGTATCTACAAAGAATATATATGCATAATACTTTTCTTATACAGATGGCAACATGTTATACACATTCTTTTTGGACTGTACTTTTTCTGATTCTTTTTATTTTTATTTATTTTTTCTCTGATTCTTTTTAAAGGAAAATTTTAAAGTGATACCTATACAAGACAAGGTTTATTTATACTATTCATTTAAGTTAAAAGTTATTTAAATATTTGATTTTAACAGTTCAAGAAATGTAAAACATAAAAGCTGCCAACCTTTTCTGGTGTTAACTTCATAAGTTCCATGTTTTCCATACTGTGTCGGCGTCCAAACTTGGGGCGTGCACCTTTGTAAAAAAAAAATAATAATTCAAATAAACTGGGGACCCCTTAAGACTACAAGTTCAGCATCTCTAGGTTATTCAATTTTAAAGTGTGTAAAACAAGCCCATATGGAAGCAAGAAACGTACAAACATGTATTCTTTTAAGAATAATAATTTTCCATACCAACTACATAAAAATAGAATATCCACTCCCTCTAAAATGCTTTGATGTAAGGAAGTTACATTTTGGTTGGAAACTGACTTTGGTTACTAACATTACCCCTTAATTTAGAAAAGGTGTTTTATAATAACTGGTTTTATACTATCCACATAGACTTAAAAAAAATAAGAAGGAAAAATCCTGTATGATCTCACTTATAGTGGAAATCAAAAATAAAAAAAGAAGAAGAAAAAGAAAATACCTGAACTAGAAAAAAGATCTCAAACTTGTAGTTTACCAGAAACAGAGGGGGTTAGGGAAGGGAGTAGGGGAGGGGAAGGTGGTCAAAAGATACAAACTTCCAGTTATAAGGTAAGTAAGTATTAGTGTTATAGTTAACACTGCTATATGATACTTAGGAAAGTTGCTCGGAGGGTTTATCCTAAGAGTGCTCATTGCAAGAATAATTTTTTTTTCTTTTTTTCCCTTCTTTTCTATCTGTATGAGAATATGGATGTTAGCTGAACCTACTGTGGTGATCATTACATATGTTAATGAGGCAATCATGCTGAGTACCTTACACTTAGTCATGTATATCAAATATTTCTCAGTAAAACTGGAAAAAAACCCAAATCAAATGAAAATAACATCCTGAGTACTATATTGTTACTTTCTTTTCTTTCCTTTTTTTAAGTAGGCTCCATGCCCAATATAGGGCTTGAACTCATGACCCTGAGATTGAGTTGCATGATCTACCAACTGAGCCAGGCAGGTGTGCCCCTGTTGTTACTCTTCTCTAAGTTACTCATTTCTATTTTAAGAATGAATTAGATAATAAAGTTAAAAAAATTCTCAATTTTTTTCAATAATCACTAAATATAGAGGATTTTCATATCCAGTCTTTTAAAGATCAATATTTTAAAGACATGATATAAGGAATATATGATACCTAATACCCAGCTTAAGAAATAAACCATTTTCAACACATTAACTCCTCCTCTGTGGGCAGCCCTGGTGGCACAGCGGTTTAGCGCCGCCTGCAGCCCGGGGTGTGATTCTGGCGACCCGGGGTCGAGTCCCACGTTGGGCTCCCTGCATGGAGCCTGCTTCTCCCTCTGCCTGTGTCTCTACCTCTCTCTCGCTCTCTCTGAATAAATAAATAAATAAATCTTTAAAAAAAATATATCTAACTCCTCCTCTGTGACTCTCTCTATAACTTTCCTCTTTCTCTGTAATTTTAATATTTTTATTACATATGAATAGATCTCTAAGCAATATAGCTTATAATAAATAAATGCTTCCATACTGTATATATCATCTAACTTGATTTCTTCAAGCAACGTTATGTTTTTGAGATTCAGCCAAGTTGCTATGTGTAGTTTAATTTTTTTTTTAAGATTTTATTTATTTATTCATGAGAGATAGAGAGGCAGAGACACAGGAAGAGGGAGAAGCAGGCTCCATATGGAGAGCCCGATGTGGGACTCGATCCTGGGACTCCAGGATCATGCCCTGGGCCAAAGGCAGACGCTCAACCACTGAGCCACCCAGGCATCCCCAGTTTAATTTTCATTACCATTTTAGGACTAGGAAATTCTTTATCTGTTCTACTGGGGACAGAGATTTATAGACTGGTTCCAATTTTTTTTTTTTAAATCAGATAAGCAGCACTCCCAAAGAAATTCTTGGAAATGTATCTTAGTGACATGAGCAACAGTTTCTTCTAGTTTGGGTATTGGTGGTATGTAACTGTGAGTAGAATTGTTGCTCATATGCTTAGTACATCCTCCACTTTACCAGAATGTCAGACTGTTCTTGAGAGTAGACATATTTCTATCATTATCAATACTGAGTAAGAGTTTCCATTACCCACATTTCAATACTGGTGTTCTCAGACCTTTCAACTATTTATTATTTTTTTTAAAGATTTAAAAAATATTTTTTAAAGAATGTAAAGAATTTAATTATTTGACAGAACAAGAGCACTAGCAGGGGGAATAGCAGGCAGAGGAAGAGGGGAGAAGCAGGCTCCCTGCCCAGGAGGGAGCCCTATGTGGGGCTGGATCCCAGGACCCGGAGATCATGACCTGAGCCGAAGACAGATGCTTAACCGACTGAGCCGCCCAACGTCCCTCTAGGAGCATTTCTAACCCCTTTGCACTTGAGTGGACTGGGGTTTCTTACACCATGCAGGCAGAATAAATCAAATTCCAAACCAGTACATAGGCAGGCTTAGGAATTCAGATTCTTTTTTTTTTTAATTTTTATTTATTTATTTATGAGAGTAACACACAGAGAGAGGCAGAGACATAGGCAGAGAGAGAAGCAGGCTCCATGCACCGGGAGCCCGATGTGGGATTCGATCCCGGGTCTCCAGGATCGTGCCCCGGGCCAAAGGCAGGCGCCAAACCGCTGCGCCACCCAGGGATCCCAGGAACTCAGATTCTTAAGGAACACTCCCTTTCTCTACCTTGAGCCAACACCAGAAACTGGTGTTTCCTTGAAGTTCCTTTAGCCAGCAGATTTTTCCTGGCACTGGAGATACAGCAATGAATAAAAGAAACCAAAAAATACCTGTCTTCATACAGCCACAAAGAGCAAAGAGGGGAGTGGTAGGAAGTGATGCTGAAGTAGGCTGAGATTCCATAAGGCCTTAACCATGGTGACAAGTGAGGATTTGGTTCTAGGTGTGATGGGAAATCATCGGAGGATTTTGAACTGACAAATAACATGATTTACATTTTATTTATTTATTTTTTAAGATTTTATTTATTTATTCATGAGAGACACAGAGAGAGAGAAAGAGGCAGAGACACAGGCAGAGGGAGAAGCAGGCTCCATGCAGGGAGTCCCATACAGGACTCGATCCTGGGACTCCATGATCACACCCTGGGCCCAAGGTAGGCGCTAAACCGCTGAGCCACCCAGGGACTTACATTTTAAAAGAGCACTCTGGCTGCTGTGTGAAAAAGTCAGTGTGAGGGATTATGAATGGAAGAGAAATAGTTGATAGGCTAGTACCCTAATGGGAAACGTTGGCAGTTTGTACTAAGATTGCTGCAGTGAACATTGTAATAGAGATTAGGCATATATTTGGAAGGTAAGGTTTCTGATAGGCTGGATGTAGGAAGTGAGTGGAAGAAAAGGAACAAGGATGACTCATAGGTATTTGGCCTGAAGACTTAGATGAATGGTAGTACCATTTCCTGAGATAGGGCAGACTGGAGGAAGAACATGTGTGGGAAGAAAAAACAAGAGCTCTGTTCTGGACAGGTTAAGTTTTAGATGCCAATTAGATATTCAAATGGAAATGTTACATATGTGAATCTCAAACATAAGGGGAAAAATTATGACTGGAAACATCAATTTGAAAATCATCACTATATAGAAGATATAAAAGCCAACCAACGGAATGAAATTATCTAGAGTTGTGCTGTTTGATACAGTAGCCACTAGTCCCATGTGGCTTTTAAATTTTTAATTAATTACAATTAATAATATTAAGAATTAATTTTCTCTTTTGCAATAACCAAGTGCTAAAGTGCTCAAGAACCACATATGGCTAGAGGCCATTATAGCGAACAGACAGGATATATAATATTTCCATCTTCACAGAAAGTTCTACTAGATGGTAGGGGAAGGAAGAAGAGGTTCAAGAACTGATCTCTGAGCACTACAAATTTCAAGGGTAAAGGATGATGAGGAGAGAATAATGAAGGCTGAGAGTGGCCAGTGAGGTGAGAGCAAACCAAAAAAAAGGAGGATAATCCTGGAAGCCGAATGACCAAAATATTTTGCGAGGGGAATGATCAGCAGTAGGAAACATTGCTGAGAAATCAAGTAATCTGACATTTGAAAACTGAGCAGTGATTTGGTAAAATGGAGATCTCTGGTAACCTTGAAAAGGTTTCAGTGTCATGATGGAACCAAAGCCTGAGTGAAATGAGTTGAGCAGAGAATGGGTAGTGAATGGGAACTGAAGAAGTAAAGAAATGAACTACTATTTTCAAGTTTTGTTTTAAGTGGGAACAAAGTAATGAGTCTACAGTTAGAATGGTCCAGGAGAACAAGTGATAGTCTGCTAACATATAAGAAGTAGGGATCCCTGGGTGGCGCAGTGGTTTGGCGCCTGCCTTTGGCCCAGGGCGCGATCCTGGAGACCCGGGATCGAATCCCACGTCGGGCTCCCAGTGCATGGAGCCTGCTTCTCCCTCTGCCTATGTCTCTGCCTCTCTCTCTCTCTCTCTGTGTGTGTGACTATCATAAATAAATAAAAAAAATTTTAAAAATATAAGAACTATTACAATACAGCCTCCTTGAAAATTAAACCTAGGGAACCCCTTAGTCCATTACTATGCTGCAGAGCACACAGTCCATACACTGCTCATACTTCAGTATCTTTCATTGAATGTTCTTTCAGTCTTAACAGGACGACTAGTTACTGATTTCTTTTCCTTCTTCCTTTCTTTATATGGGTTTAGAGAAATTAGAAAGATGAAAGCTCAATTTGTCACCAACTTTCAAGTCCCAATACTGATGTGAATTGGTGACTTTTCTCAGACTGAGAATTTTTAGAGCCTCCACCAGATCTGTATAATGGGGTCTCACACAATCACAGAGCGCTCGAAATGTAATCTGATGTCCTTATTTCTTTAATCAGAAGCAGAATTTTGGGGGGCACTTGGCTGGCTCAATCAGTAGAGCATGCGATTCATGAGTTCAAGCCTCACATGCGATTTAAGACTTACTTAAAAAAAAAAAAGTACAATCTTTTTCATGTAGAAACAGAGACATTCAAGCATGTTTTCCCTGTAACAATGTCAAATCTTCCTTTAGGCACTGACCTAAAGAATATTTCCCAGTTTTCTGGATTAAAAAAAAAAATAGTAATAATACTAAGAGATCACTTTAGAAAGTAAATGGGAGGGGCACCTGGATATCTCTGTCGGTTAAGTGAATGACTCTTGATTTCAGCTCAGCTCATGATCTCAGGGTCATGAGATCAAGCCCTGAGTCAGGCTCCACATTCAGTGTAGTCTGCTTGTCCCTCTCCCTCTCTCTGCTTGCTTTCACTCACTCACTCTCTCAAATAAATAAAATCTTAAAAAAAAAAAGAAAAGAAATTAAATGGGAAGAAAAGAGCTATACAAAAATCAAATATGTAAAAAACACTTGAATTTTAAAAAATGTTTTGATTTTGTCATCTTCACATTTATAAATTTTTCAGTGAGCCTATAGATAATTTAAATGTATTAAAAAATACCTTTACCATTCCTAACTTCCTGATAACAGCTGTAAAATACTGTATTCTTTATTGATAAATTAATAGGACTGGGGTAAAGCAAAAAAGTATTATAAAAAGTTGAGCTTCCTCTGTAATATTCTCTCTGGATATGATAAACATGTGATACGTAATATAAATGTAATTGAGGATAAAGAAATTGGGTGTGAAGACCTATTACTCACCATGCAAGCTGTTATCAATTTCAATATTTTCAGACATTATTGAATTATTTGTGCTGTAGCTTAGACCAAGAACCATTTGAAGATCTGAGAGATTCAGTCGTGCTGTTAGTTCACCACTTCTATCCCCAACCTACAACCACAAACATTTTTTTTTCAACCACAACATTTAGAGTAGTATTAATGACAAAGAATTATGAAGATTAGCTGAAAATGTTGTGAGCCTAAAACTCGAATAAAATACAAAGAAATGAAATAGTTATATTAGAATTAAGAGACTGAACAAAATGGTTTTTTTCAATAGTAATTGTTTTAAAGAAAAGGGAAATTTCAAAAATACGGCAATAGGAAAACTAATTACATTGTGTTAATTCATTCTCTAAATATTAGTTAAATTTCTACAATCACTTAGTAATAATGTAGTTTATTCTGTGATAACATTAACTTGTCACCACAGGATTAAAATTTCCTTAGAATATTTTGTTTCAAAAAAAAAAGAATATTTTGTTTCCATTCCATAGTAATAGTATGTATTAAGCCAGCACTAAACATTACACTAGGCACTTACAGACGCTATCTCTAATACCTGCAAGTTAGGTATTGTTCTTCCCATTTTACAAATGAGAGAAACGAGCTCAGAAAAGGTTTCCAAGCTCAAATAGCCAGAAAGTGGCAGAACTGCAATAGGAACCAATCCTTGATTATAAAAACCATGTTTACAAAACAAAACAAAACAAGTTTTTCTTTCTATACCATCTACTTTTCCATGTAGAAACAGGGGGCATATTTTAGCAACCTTTCCATTTCCTCATGCCTGGCCTTACCTTCCTGTCTTCCTACATCAAGGCCAGTGCAAACAGACCTCTGATCTGTATCTCAAAATGCTTTGTGCAGTTCTTATGCCAAGGGAATAACATACTTAAATTTATTACTAGGTCATATAGGAGCGATCTAGAAAAATAATAGGACTTCCTCCTCCTCTGCAAATTGGTGAATCATAATAGCAGAAAGGTTTTTAGTTTCATACCTCTCTTGAAATTTCCAAGTGCTTTTCAGCAAAATGCATTGCTTGATCATGATTCCCTAGAGCAGTGTACGCATTTCCTAAGCTCCAACATGCTCTTCCTTCACCAATTCTACAAAACAATTCAAAGCTAACATTCAGTTATCTGAAAGAGCTGTGTATAGAATAAAAGTTATCTAGCAGTAATTAAAGGTATAAATAATGCTCTGGATTTATTTGGTCTTTCATATAAAGAACATAAATATATTCATACTAGAGACATTAGAATACCCAGATAATACTGAACTCAAAATTAGATATTAAAATGGGAAACATTTAGGGATCCCTGGGTGGCGCAGCGGTTTGGCGCCTGCCTTTGGCCCAGGGCGCGATCCTGGAGACCGGGATCAGGTCCCGCGTTGGGCTCCCTGCATGGAGCCTGCTTCTCCCTCTGGCTGTGTCTCTGCCTCTCTCTCTCTCTCTGTGTGATTATTATGAATAAATAAATAAAATATTTTTTAAATTTTTATTTATTTATGATAGTCACACACACAGAGAGAGAGAGGCAGAGACACAGGCAGAGGGAGAAGCAGGCTCCATGCACCGGGAGCCCGACATGGGACTCGATCCCGGGTCTCCAGGATCGCGCCCTGGGCCAAAGGCAGGCGCCAAACCGCTGCGCCACCCAGGGATCCCCTAAATAAAATATTAAAAAATAAAATGGGAAACATTTAATAATAAATAAATAAATAAATAAATAAATAAATAAAATAAATAGGAAACATTCTTTTAAAACATACCATATATTATAAAATAAAATCTCAGGGATACTAGTTAAACGACTCCATTTTCTTTCCATGATAGCCCTACCAGGTAACCATTCAGTCCACATTTGAATACCACTGGGGAGAGAGAACTCACTCTCTCTTGAAGTGGTATACTTCATTTTGAACAACTAGAGAAGCTTTTCTTCATACTGAAGTAAAAATCTGTCTTCTTAAAGCAAATATCACGGATTAAATGACTGTAGAGATACACTGCTTTTTCATACAGTTTTTTTTTCATACAGTTTTTTTAAAAAAATAGCCATCAAAATTTAAAAATCAGAAGATTTCATATAAAACTCAGGACTTCCAGCTTCTCTTTAAAAAAGAGGAATATCTGGACATAACACATCTTCAGTCCTGCCTGGCAAGAATGAGCTGGAGCTGAGGAGCAGATGTTCCCTTTACATTGGGCCTTACCTGTAAGTTTACCATAATTCCCACACTGATCTAGTCAAGACGACCTTTGTAGGCAACTGAGTTTGTGACCTATTTATTGATCTTGGTTCAAGGCTCTATGGACCAGTCTAATCTTCTAAGACATGCTAGCCCTTCAAAAACAATAATATAGAGAGGAGGAGACTAAAACAAGAAATTCCTTAAAAAAGAATTAAAAGGAAAACAAAGGAAACAAAAACAAAGGAAAAATTCTAGAGATTCAATGATGCATCTATATTTTACTATAATTATAGTAAAAAGGTGTATAACTTACCTATCATTTAGCTCTTGAGCAATTGCTAAGTGCTTCAGATGATAATCAATGGCTTTTTCATAGTCTTGAAGCAAAGTATACGTGTTTCCAAGACTATAACAAGACTGTGCTTCCACAGCTCTGTCTTTAAGCTGTCGAGCCAATAGTAGTGTCTTTCTAAAAAAAGAAGTTAATTCTTTCACAATGATCATTTTTATTTTTGGCTATAATAATCATAAAACTCACACTTTTCCTCCTGCCTTTAAAGTAAATCTATTTTATAACTTCTCTATACTTCCAGACAAAATGAAAAGATGTCTTAGAAACACAAAAACCAAATCTAGACTCTAAGAATAAATTGGAGAGTCCTATTAATTCTTCAGAGAAAAGGAATACTGACATGAGGTCAAATGCCTCTAAAGATTATATAATATAGTATTTTTAACATTTAAAAAAAACTGTCCCAGTTGTAATGGCCATAACTTAAAGAGAATTTTGTCTACATAACTTGTCTTTGCAATCACATGGTTGTCTTTGCATTTTGACAAAATTTAAAATATATAGTTAAAATTCTAATGCGTAGAACATTAGTCATTGATTCATGAAAAATACTGAAGACCATATTTAAACATTAACCAAATTCTACCTAAGACTCATTGAATTGTCAATGAGAAGCTAGTGTAGCAGTTAAGATTGTGAATCCTAGAGTTTCAACTGGGTTCAAATCCCAACTTTGCCAACTATTAGCTCTGTAATGGGCCAAGTCACTCAACTTCTGTTTCTTCATATGTAAAATGGGGAAAATATCCACAGGGTTTTGTGAGGATTAAATGAATTAATATATATGAAATGCTTAGATCTCGTTCACAGTAGATGCTAATAAATGTTAATACTTAAATGACTTCTATAATCTCTGCTCAATAGTGAAAATATTTCATAGGATTTATAATTATATGAAAATAAGTATATGATAAAATATGATGGTTTTAAGCAAACAAACCTGAAATTATATATTTAATGGTGATACCTTCAAAGCTGTTACCTTGGGAGGTTACACACTTATTCTAACATTGTCCCCTCTCAAACATTTTTGGAAGACTTTTGGGTTTGCTTTCAGATCCTGGGGTATCTTTCTAGCACACCATTACTCTTTGAGGGTATAGTTGATTTATAAATGTTCAGAAGTCCTTCTGCAACCAAATTCAATTGCTAATGTAGGCTTACCCAACTACTGCTTTCTATCCTGAAGGATATAGATTTAAAATGTTAAGACAGTCTTCTTGTGTGATCCTGAAAACAGCTCTAAAGCAGGTTCCTCCCTCAGTTCTAGCCTACTTATGAAGAGGGCAGGAGGAGGAAGTTTTATTACCTAACACTCATATTTTTTAGTCAAATAGCCATCATCTGCTTTATTACAGAACTTTCAGTATTTAACACAAGTAGTTCATTTATTAAGACATTTCTATGTCTTTTGCTTTAAAATATAAGAAATTTTAATATTTAAAATCAAAATATATACTCTATATGTAGTAATATATTTTATTTGGGAAGATATTTCATATCTAACTAACCAACAAATACTAACCATTGGTCAATGTTTATAGTAGGTTGGAATGACATTCTATTTTTTTGATGGACCTAAAGCAATTTTACCTTTGTTTGTAGATGGCAAACTGCCCCAAACTCTCTCACACTGGATTCTTTAACAATAAAATATAAATCAATCACTGTATCCATGTTTTAAACTGGCTCTGCCTAACATCTGTATGGGCCTTCAATCCCCACTAATTAGAAAAAACTCCAAACTAAGAAGCATAGACTGGACAATGTCAAAGAGTCTATACCTTGCTATTATCTATGTTTCAAGTGTATTGATAGATCAGAATGACTGTCCAGAAGAAGCTGGGTTTGCCAACTTCTCAGGTAAGTGAATGGGGCCTCAGCTTATGGTGAGGATCAAAGATGGACAGAGGAGAATGAGCAAACTGTTCAACAAGGGGGTGAGATGGTGGGCAAAAGAATTCAGAGATGCCTGGCGAAAACTAGGGCATATTTTTGTTACTAGGCTTTCTCATGGTTTTTCTGAAAACACATAACTGGGTGAGAAAAAGCATATAAGCATATACACCACACATGCTGAACAGGCTAAGAAGACTTTAAAAGTTTAGAATTTCATTTAAAAACAATTAAAGATAAAAAAATATAAAGGAATCATAATACTACCATTAAATCTAAGGTACAATAATACCAGGTCCTATGCAAAGTAAATGGTTAATATAGTCTTTCATTCAATCCTCACAATACCAAAAGCAAGGAATTGGCATGATCTGTTACAGATGAAGAAATTGAGGATTAGAAGCACAAGATCCTGCTGCTAGTATGTACAAAATGCAAGTTTTAAACCCAAAGCCTATTATTTAATAGGTTTGTATAACTACTCATTTTACATTTATCTACAGAAATATTACACTAACTTGTAGTATTCAGAGGCAGTTTCAAATTCACCAAGAAATATATATGCATTTCCAAGGTTGCTATATGCTCTTCTTTCAGCTGCTTTATCTCCAAATTCTTTTGCAATAAGGAGACGCTGAAACAGAAAATTCTAATTAGATACAGCTATAATAAAACTAAAGAATAATCACTGTTCAAAACCTGATGGAAAAAATGATCTGGATCCAAAGCCTTGCACTGTACCTGCTCATGAGCTATAACTGCATCCCTGAAGTTGCCAAGGAGGTAATGTGTGTTTCCAAGATTTCCAAAGGCACGTCCTTGGGCTGCTCGATCACCCAAAGCAGTCACTAGTGATAGATTTTCCCTAAATGATAACAAAGTTGTGAAAAAATAAATTTGAGAAAAAAATGTATTGGTTTGATTTACAAATCAAATTCTTTTTATCAAAAAAAATTTAGGGATCCCTGGGTGGCGCAGCGGTTTGGCACCTGCCTTTGGCCCAGGGCGCGATCCTGGAGACCCGGGATCGAATCCCACGTCAGGCTCCCAGCGCATGGAGCCTGCTTCTCCCTCTGCCTGTGTCTCTGCCCCCACCCCCCCCTCTCTGTATGACTATCGTAAATAAAAAATCAAAAAAAAATTAAAAAAAAATTTAAACAAGCTTACAGCCATAATGTGCCACTTTTTAAAAAAGATTTATTTATTTATTTATTCATGATAGACGTAGAGAGAGAGAGAGAGAGGCAGAGACACAGGAGGAGGGAGAAGCAGGCTCCATGCCAGGAGCCCGATGTGGGACTCGATCCCGGGACTCCAGGATCACACCCTGGGCCAAAGGCAGGCACTAAACCGCTGGGCCACCCAGGGATCCCCACATTTTAAAGATATATCTATGAAAGGGGTGGCTGCAGGGCTCAGCTGGTTGAGCATCTGACTTTTGATTTCAGCTCAGGTCATGATCTCAGGGTTCTGAGATCAAGTTCCATGGCTGGCTCCACACTCAGCAGGGAGTCTGCTTGAGATTCTCTTGCCCTCTCCCTGCCCCTCCTGCCGACTGCATGCACACAAGTGCTCTAAATAAATAAATAAAATCTTAAAAATAAAAAGATATATCTATGATGGAGGGTGATTATAGTAAATAACTGGGAATACTTCACTGAACAATTAAGGCAGGCTTCTGTTCAAAGTCAAGAACAGAGTCAGTCTTGGAACCCTTACATGTAAGAAGTTCTATGAAATCCTGGTAAGAGACTAAATTTACTTCACATAACTTAGGCTAATGATTGATATTTCTTGTTTCTGCCACTAAGTGGCACTAGTTAACAGTTTAAAGGAAAGCTTTTCAGGGGAGATTACTACTAACCTAACACTATAACATTTAGCAGCTATTTGATGGTTTATTTTTATTTGCTAGTCCATAATTCTTTTCTTTTTTTAAAAAGATTTTATTTATTCATGAGAGATACAGAGATAGAGGCAGAGACACAGGCAGAGAGAGAAGCAGGCTCCATGCAGGGAGCCTGATGTGGGACTCAATCCTGGGACTCCAGGATCACACCCTGGGCCGAAGGCAGGCTCTCAACTGCTGAGCCACCCAGGCCATCCCTAGTCCATAATTCTAAAACCTTTGCCAAACTTAAAAATGTATTATTGGATAAAGAATGTAGGATAGATCCAAGGCATAGGTGGGCCACGTGAATGCATCAGTGCTACTTACTCATAATAATCCACAGCTGCCTGCAGGGCATTTCTCACTTCTTCTGGAAATTCTCCTATGTCCTGAGGACCAGGGCAACCAAAACTTTTCCCTTTGGCATGATACACATTTCCAAGATTGTAAAGTGCTCTTGCTTCTCCCACCTAGATGAAGATATCAGCAGAATTTACATTTTGAAATCAGAAGCCAGGCATTCTAATGCTGATCATGTATTTATTTATAATATCCTTGATGATTAAGAGAAAGAAACATTTACATTGGCCATCCACACAGAACCAAATGATTACTTATGAAAGAAGAATGTGTTATTATTTTTTTCTCTGGTATTTTAAATTTTTTATTTTTTTTCTTTTATTTTTCTATGAAATTTTTTGGTATTAACTTTTAGTAAACTACAGATTAAATAGAATTAAAACACAAAGCAAGTTCAATGAAAACATTTGGCCTGCCATCCAATGTTCCTTATTACCTTGTCATTAAGCTCTCTAGAAATATCTAGATGTCGCTGACAACAAACTACAGCTTCATCAAAATTCCCAAGAACTTTTAAAGTGTTTCCCAGATTACCACTAGCTTTGGCTTCCCCCAGCTGGTCTCCAATAGTCCTGGGGGGGGAAAAAAAAAAGCAAGTGGTGTTAAAAATAAAGCATCCAGAGTACAGTTTTTCCCAGAAGACAACTGACATGCTTTAGGAAAGAAGGACCCATTAGCTACTTTAAATAAAAATTTAAAACTGACATTTCTATATTTAAATTTAATTAATTTTCATTCATTTAATTAAACTCTAAGGTCATTTCACTACCATTAATTCATTTAATTAAACAGTGATCAGCCTAAAGATTAGTTTTAAAATGCAATGCTATGAATGAGAGCTCACTAAAATGTATTAAGTTCGTTTTTTTTAATTGAATGAAAATATTTTTAAGGGATATTTAGGGAGAAGGAATTAAAATTCTTTAATTCTTAAATTAATTACCTTGCAAGAGTTAAATCATGATGATGGTATTCCAATGCTTTGGCATAATCATGCAGATAGAAATAAGCATTGCCCAGCTGGCTGTAAATAGCACTAAGTGTTTTTAGGTCTTCAGTTCCAACTTGAACTGCAGCTTCAAAGAAAGACACACCAGCACGGCAGTCTCCTGATTTACACAGACGTTCCCCTTCCAAGGCCAGTTCTAGGCAAGAAGCTTCCATTCTATAAAATTATATAGGACAGACATTTACAACATTACATTATAACTATACCACAGTATTTTTTTTAAAATTTTTTTTTTAATTTTTATTTATTTATGATAGTCACAGAGAGAGAAAGAGAGAGAGGCAGAGACATAGGCAGAGAGAGAAGCAGGCTCCATGCACCGGGAGCCCGATGTGGGATTCGATCCCGGGTCTCCAGGATCGCGCCCTGGGCCAAAGGCAGGCGCCAAACCACTGCGCCACCCAGGGATCCCTATACCACAGTATTTTTAACTTCAGGTAATATAATTTTAATGCTGACTGTGGCTACTTGCTCAGAAAAGCTGCCTCTATATTTGAAGTAGATATACATTATTGATAAAACAGTAAACTATTATTTATAGTATGGGCTAATTTGCCTAATCAAATATCTGAGCCTCTGAGGTCTTTCATAAAGGGTAGCTAAATCTCTCTATATGGAGCCCATTTTAAATGGCCCATCCAGAGCAACCCAGTTTACCAATGAGAGAACCTAAAGTATGTTTCCTAAAGTACTCTGAGTCTTATGAACTTCCTGAGAGTCTGGGGAGAAAATGGGTAGCTGGAGAAGGTGAAGTCCTATAATACATACCCTTCTCTATCCACATATCTAAGTGATCTACTCATCTGTCCATCAACCCCTCCTACTAACATCCACACCTCTTACTCTCTCATACACCCATACACACATTCCTGTTCTCACCACCACACGATCATCTATACCTCAGAAAAAAGGAGGAGCAAAATATTTTCATCTATAAGGTATACTTCCATAAGAGAACTAGGTGTCAAGAAACTTCAGGTTAGAAAGGAATAATTTCAAGATTTACAGAAATTTGGGGCAGCCTGGATGGCTCAGCGGTTTAGCCCCTGCCTTTGGCATGATCCTGGGGTCTTGGGATCAAGTTTCACATTGGGCTCCCTGCATGGAGCCTCCCTCTACCTGTGTCTCTACCTCTCTCTCTCTGTTTCTCATGAATAAATAAATAAAATCTTTTTTAAAAAAAAAAAGATTTACAGAAAGTCTAATCCTGTAAGTCTGTCACTGGATTTTTAAACACCAGAAGAATTAGGTACTGTAAATCTAGGTAGGAAAAAAAACCACTGATACTTCAGGTTTTAATACTAGACTTTAGTGGGGGCCTTTTGCCAAACTTACCACTGTGTTTCTTCAACATTTTTATGATTTCTGCAATGTCTATGTATTACCTAATCATTCACTTAAATGTTTCTATAATTTGTACAATTTCTTTGAAATTGGCACATGTCCTTACAAAAAAAAAAAAAGAAAAATCTAGCTTCATCCAAAGCAGTATCATGAAACTGTTTGATGTAATACTTATGTTTATTTTTTAATGCACATTAAAACAATATGTAGTATTAGAATAAAAAAGTTAAATTACCATATTACCCTTTAGAAAACCCTGGTTGAGCTCATCAAGCATTTTGTGAGCAGCATGAATTTACTCCTTAGTAGAATTAGCTTTGAGCATCTCTAACAGAGCAGTGATTCTTTTCTTTTCTTTTTAAGATTTTATTTAACAGAGAAAGTGGCTGCCAGAGAGCACAAGCAGGAGGAATAGCAAAGGGAAAGGGAAAAAGCAGGCCCCCCACTGAGCAGGGAGTCTGATCCCAGGACTCTGAGATCAGGGCCTGAGCTGAAGGGAGATGCCCAACTGAGCCACCGAGACACCCAACTGACTGAGCCACCGAGACACCCCTGGAGAGTGATTCTTCATCCTGGTTATACAACAGCAGAGCTTATGTGGAGTGTTTTTTAAAACTCTCAGTGTGGGGGACCTGAGTGGTGTGGTCAACTTGGGTTCGGTTGGTTTTGGCTCAGGTGGTGATCTCAGGGTTGTGAGATCAAACTCCGTGTCAGGCTCCATGCTCAGCATGGAATCTGCCTGAGACTTCCTCTCCCTCTCCCTCTGCCCTTCCCCCACCACTCTCTCTCTATATAATAAATAAATAAATAAATAAATAAATAAATAAATAAATAAATAAATACAAACAAACAAATTAATAAATCTCTCGATGCTGGGACCTATTCTCTGGGTAGGTCTGGCTCGCAGTATATTTTTTTTTTTAAATACCTCCAGGTAATTCCAACATTGTATGCCAGAATTGAGAATCACTGCTTTAACAGAAAATGTGATTTAAACCACCACTCACCCTAAATTCATTCAAATATGATTATACTTTTGTATTTATGGTAGCAGGTCAAGTAACATGTTTCTTCTTCAGATGCTTTCTTTTGGCTTATAAAATGTCAAGGCGCCTTAAAGCCATAAATTAAAATGGAATTGCAAAAGTGGAAAAGAAATCTGATAAACCTAAAAGAGAAGTCTGGACTAAGATTAACAGAGCTAACTGCAAAGGTTCAAAGTAGATTCAGTTCGAAATAAACAGGTTTATTTAGTCATTTCTGATAGGTAATTTTCAAGTTTTACATGTAGGTATTTTTTTTTTATAATTCAAGTAATGCTGCCAAAGGATACTGTCCGTTCACAGTCAGACTAGTGATTTTACCCTCACTTTATTAATCTAGGCAAAATGATGCAAGTAATCCTTTAACATTTTGCTTAAACAGTAGACCAAGTCAATTAGATACAAAGAACAACTTAAGTACATGGAAAAATTAATTGGTTAAATCAGAAAGAGGAAATTGCTATATTTATATTTCTTTATGTCATTTCAAATTAATAAAACCAATTTTTGTCTTTCACAAGTGAAAACTGCCATTTAGGACTGTATTTTTTAAAATTAGAGACTTCATAAAGAAAAAGACTATTTTTGTTTAAGGTTTTATGAGGTTACTGGTACATTCTGTGTGTGAAGAGAAACAAGGCAGCAAAAGACTATTTTGTAAAAATGTGATTTTATTGAAGAGTTCTTCTACTACATAAGCTACTGAAACTAGCTGTCTTTATTTGTCTGAATACCAAAACCACTGGACTTTCAAAATTACCATAGGAAAAAAATTGGAAAAGGTATTTTTACATATAAAATATATTACCTTTTTTATTAAAAAAATTTTTAATTTAAGCATGATTCCAATTATGGAAGTTATATACTGAGCAATTTCACTGCTAGTTATTAAAGCTGTATGTACACAAATTCATAAAGATATGTGAAAGGATGTTCACAGCAGCAAAAAAAAAAAAAACCCACACAATTTAAATGTCCATCAATAGAGTATTAAAGAAAATTGCATGCCACTGTACAATGGAATACTAATGATAATAAACATTGAGTATTCACTGAGGGAGAGGGAAAGAAATAGTTACACACAGCAGCACCATCTGTTCAGGACAGGCAGCTGGATGACCAGGAAGTCAGAGATAAGCCAGAACAGGCTATTAAGATATAAGTCATGTAAAAATTGGAAATATACAACATGTTTGCTATATCCATATAATCCAGAGAAATGTTTTCTTCAAAAAAATATCTTCACCACAAATATTTGACTTTCTGAATTAAACTTATATCAAACCAAATGCTGTATATAATATTAATTCAGCTACAGATTGAATGGTGTCATAACAGCTACTAATTTATAAAAAGTCATTTTAGATAATTTTCATTAGAAAGAGTGACAGCAAATTGGAACCCTACTGGCTACTGAGCTGTCTCTGAAGTCCATGAAGTAAGAACGCCCTGTAAGGGAAACTACCTTAGAAAAGATATTTCAGTAACTAATTCCCAAAAGAAAGTCCCAAATTCTCTAGTTTATGATTAATTCTGAGAAATACTGTGGCTCTGGTATAGTTTCATTAGAAAAGAAGCCAATATTCTGACAAAATCTCCCAACACCTCAATCAAATATATCTAATTGCAAAATAGTCAAGGCAGGTTGGCTTATAAATTTTTTAGAAGATCATTAAATAGTAAGAGAGAAAGTAATTTCATAGCCTCTTTGTCTCTATGAGAGAATAGAATTACTTCATTTGTTTACCAGCTGGGTTGGAAACAAAGAACATAACCAGAGTAGAAGATAAACTGGGAAAATATCAACATATAACCCACATACCTGGTTTCTTTTATTCTCCCTAATGGCCTATCTAGTTATATAATCAAAGAAGTACACTCCTAATAACTATAAATAAACACAGTACTACCATCCTTAACTGAAATGCTGTTTTTGCTAATAGACCATTATAGCTAGAATTTCTCATTTTTTTTTGCACAAACCCATGTCATTTCAATTTGATTTTTGTATTTTATTATTTACTTTTCTTCCACACTAGATTTTTTTCCCTTTACCTCCTTAATTTTGGTTTCTTGTGTTCACTGTATACCAATGAAAGCAAAAAAGGATTAAAACCTCAATGCTAACATCATTTTAAAAGATTTACTACAGATTATGTTCAAATTTGATCCTCCCCTCAAAGGGTTTACATAATATTCAAGAATAAACAATGGAATTGAAAACTCCGGATTCAAAACAAGAGTGCTCTGCATTTTCTCCATTTTGCTGTCTTCTGTGGCTGTCAAATCTCTTTTTACAGACCTTAGCTCCCTCCACTTTCAGTGGGTTCTAATCTGGCATGGGTCTTTCCCATTATTAATCCTATCCCCCACAAACAATTTTCATCCACCCAATTTACCACATACATCTAGTTATTCTAGTTTACTTTGTGAGAGGGAAAGCCGTGTGAATTTATTTTTATTTAGATTTGAATTTTGATTGGTAACTTTTTTTTTAAGATTTCATTTATTTATTCATGAGAGACACAGAGAGAGGCAGAGACATAGGCAGAGGGAGAAGCAGGCTCCATGCAGGGAGCCTGATGTGGGACTTGATCCCAGAACCCCAGGATCATACCCTGAACTTAAGGCAGATGCTCAACCGCTGAGCCACCCAGGCATCTCCTGGTAACTTAGTTTTAAAAGTGATTTTAGGGATCCCTGAGTGGCGCAGCGGTTTGGCACCTACCTTTGGCCCAGGGCGCGATCCTGGAGACCCGGGATCGAATCCCACGTCGGGCTCCCGGTGCATGGAGCCTGCTTCTCCCTCTGCCTGTATCTCTGCCTCTCTCTCTCTCTCTCTCTCTCTCTCTCTCTCTCTGTGACTATCATAAATAAATAAAAATTTAAAAAAATAAAAAATAAAAAAAATAAAAGTGATTTTACTACATATTACATCAAACTGAACACTCAATATAACCCTCTGAGATAGGAATTATTATAGAAGAGGAAAATGATGCTCAGATAGGTTGAATGACCTATTAAAATCATATGATTACAAAGATGAGAAAATGAAATCCTATCTTTGTCACCAAATCCAATGCTATTTCCACCATTCTGCATTACCTCAAATTATTCCTCAGGAAAGAATATTAACAACTACATTTACCTAGCAAAATGGAAGAATTCAACATCAAAATTGTATTCCACATACAACTTATGTGCAATAGTCTAATTTTTACAATATGAAAGTACTGAAGTGTTTATTATTCATAGTAACAAGTATGAACAAAGACTTTTTAAAAGAAATACAAAACTAGAGGAACTAGTTTGATAATGAACCTGATATATCCATCTTTCAACATCAACAGTACCAATATATACTATTACCAGTGTATTTTAGCTCTACTTCCATCCTCACTCTCCAACCCCAGATTTTTTTGAAGTACATTTCAGAAAGCATATTTCACTTGTAAATATTTTAGCATGTATCTCTAAAAGAGAGCAGTTTCAAAAAAATTTAATATTATGCCTAAAAAATAATTGTAAAATGAACCATATGCCATTTTAAAGTTTAGAAACTAATTTCACTTTACTATCAGTCTCCATTTCTCTCTACCTCCACAAATAGATCACAAAATATAGCATTCTGGTATCCATCAGGAGCTTCCTTAATGTCTGAAGGATTATTCCATTTCAAAATTACAAACTCAGTGTGCCACAGAAACTCCTCCAGGGATGACTGTTTGCCACAGTCATCATATGGAAAAGACCATATGGATACCACATTACATGCTACCTGTTTGCCACAATCAAAGAATCATATGGATACCACATAACATGCTACCTGTTTACCAGAGGAGAAGAATAATTTATACTAGGCCAGGACTCCTAACATAAAAGATAGAAAATATTACCCGCAATTATATAACAATCCAGTCATTATTCAGAATGCTGATTTGAGAGCACTGATGTAGTCAGAGTTTGGCATATTCTTTTTTTTTTTTTTGTCTTAAGACTTTTTTTTTTAATTTTTATTTATTTTATGATAGTCACAGAGAGAGAGAGAGAGAGGCAGAGACACACAGGCAGAGGGAGAAGCAGGCTCTATGCACCAGGAGCCCGACGTGGGATTCGATCCGGGGTCTCCAGAATCGCGCCCTGGGCCAAAGGCAGGCGCCAAACAGCTGCGCCACCCAGGGATCCCGAGTTTGGCATATTCTTACTAAAAATAGTTACAGAGTTTAAAGTTCCTTTTGGTGAAGTCCTATACCAATATATAAACTATGTTTTATATAGTTTTGACCTATCAGGTTAAAAGGACAAATCTAAGACCCTCCTACAGGCAGAGGTATAATCCACTCCTCCTTTCCTGCTGCTCTTACAGTATTAAGAAGTATATCACTCTTAAAAATGTTTAGTAAGACAGATAAAATGTTACTAGACTTATCTGATAGTTCTGTCCAATGGAATTACATGGACATTCCATCAAACATGCACTATGAGTCAGACAACATGCTAGGCATCGTGGCTGCCCTAAGGAAATTAATAGTCAAGGAAGGGAGTAGTCAAGAAGGAGACAAACATATAAAGAAATACAATGAATTTTAATATAGTTGATGCAAAGGAAGAAATATGCAAAGGATGTTACGTGAGCACAGGGAGGGCACACAGTCAAACAATCACATTTAGAAATGGTTTCCAGGAGTAGATAATACAAGTCCTAGGGTACAACATGAGCAAAAGCACAGAGACATTGAACAGTAAGACATGTACAGGGAAGAAGAACTCAAAGTACAACGTGAAGACTGGAGAAAGTAAGGACAAAGGAATATATAGAGGCTAGAAAATGGAAGATCTTGTATATATGATAAGCCTGGCTCTGCCCTACCGATGACAATGAGCCACCATAGCGATAAAGCAGAATTTGCACAGTTGGCTCTGTGTTTTTAGACTAAGCCCTCTAGCGGCAAATTAAAAAAATGGATTCTAAAAGACAAGAATGGAGAATGGAGGGAGTCTACAGGGAAGATGATGGGGGCCTAAACTATACCAGTGATAGGGAGGATCCAGATGGATAGGTCAATCTGAGCAACATTTAGGAGGTAAAACTGGCAAGGCTTCACACTGGATACAGAGAGTAAGTGGGAAAAAAAAGCACATAAGATAACTTCCAGGTTTCTGGAACTATGCCCAAGAGAGTAGAGAGAGGGCCTTTAAAAGCTCATTTTAATTATGTTGAATATCTTCCATTTCTTCTATTCAAAACTTTTTTAAGATTTTTATTTATTTATTTATTTATTTAGTCATGAGAGACACAGAGAGAGCTAGGCAGAAAAAGGCAGAGGGAGAAGCAGGCTCCATGCAGGGAGCCCGATGCAGAACTTGATCCCAGGACCCCAGGATCATGACCTGAGCCAAAGGCAGACGCTCAACCACTGAGCCACCCAGGTGCCCCCTCCTTTTTTTAATAGAAATACCCTCATCTTACCTATATAGACTTCTGTGGTGGCACCTTGCCCTAACATGAATCATGTGCTCCAACAAATCTACTTCCTAAACATGTGTTAAGATATCTAAGATTTGGCAACCAACACCTTCAACTTATTAGAGATGCTGAGTACTACTCGTTGCTGCAAGTTCTGATGTTTATTTAATATTAATTTATAACAGTTTTGATAAAGAATCTATTAGTATCAATTAGTATTCTAATCACCTTAGTAACAATCACATGCCTTTCATCCCAATATTTAGGTTTATGTTCATTTTACAGTTTAGTGCAATGACCAGAACTTCTAGAATAAATGTTAAATAATGATGCTGAGGGCAGCCCCGGTGGCGCAGCGGTTTAGCGCCGCCTGCAGCCCAAGGCGTGATCCTGGAGACCCTGGATCGAGTCCCTCGTCAGGCTCTCTGCATGGAGTCTGCTTCTTCTGCCTGTGTCTCTGCCTCTCTCTCTCTCTCTCTGAATCTCTATGAATAAATAAATAAAAAATCTTTAAAAAACATTTAAAAAAGATAATGATGCTGATATCAATGCTTTGTTCCTTTTTTTTTTTTTTTTAAAGATTTTATTTGGGGGATCCCTGGGTGGCTCAGTGGTTTAGCGCCTGCCTTTGGCCCAGGGCGCGATCCTGGAGTCCCAGGATCAAGTCCCGCATCGGGCTCCCTGCATGGAGCCTGCTTCTCCCTCTGCCTGTGTCTCTGCCTCTCTCACTCTCTATGTCTATCATGAATAAATAAATAAAATCTTAAAAAAAATAAAGATTTTATTTATTTATTCATGAGAGACACACAGAGAGACAGAGACACAGGCAGAGGAAAAATCGATCCTAGGATCCTGGGATCACGACCTGAGCCAAAGGCAGATGCTCAATCAATGAGCAAACCAGGCGCCCCAATGCTTTGTTCCTAAATGTATCCAAAAGGCCATTAACATTTTATCACTAAATATTAAACTGGCTATTAGTTTATGTTTAGAAAGTATCCACCCATTTCAATGTTACTCACTTTTTAAAAAGTTTATTTATAAAAGATCACCATTAAAAACTGAAACACAAAAATTAGGTCATTCATCTGACATATTACAGTCCGTCTTTTACCCCAAACATTTAGAAATATATTTTTTATATTTGCATTACAACAGTTACAAAATATAAATTATCCATAAACTTTTCCATAAAACATTAATAAACTATAACATATGATTAGTTTTTACCACCATTTTCCTATAGAAAGGATATAAGACCTTACAACTACCACAACAAAAAGAAAATATCGTATACAGGAGATATTAAGGCTAGTTTATTTTGAATATATTCAAATTTAAATTTGAAATGATCAGAGCTACATACATGTTTATATAAGGATTAAAAGCCACCAAGAAAGCAGTAGTCTTACCTGTAACGAACATGAAAAGAATGGTCTTCCCTCATGCTTATCAAATTTTCCTCCATCGAGTCATATTATAAGTTGAGTAAAATTGAAATTATTTTATTTTGTGCCAATCCAATTCTTTACAATGTAGAATTGTTGCAGAACATTGTCCGGTTAGTATATTAATGAGTTGGTGTTAATACATGCTAAGCTCCTGCTTCTTCTTTATTAATAATGAAAGAAGGTCAATGTCAGACAGCTTAAAGGTTCAAAATGTGTCCCAAATCCTTGCATCTCTGGCCCTTTCAGCAGCACTTCAGCAAAATTTCTGCAAAAGGAATACAAGATGCCTTGCTTGAAGTCCTATTTTCAAATAATAACCTAAAGTAATTCCAAGCTGTAGTACATAATCACACAGCTAACTCCACTGTCATATCAATCACAGAAGAAAAACAGCAGAGGGCTTAACTGTCACCACAAAGCTTCTAAATAAGGATGTGAATACATTACGTTTATTTGGGACCTGTACCTTATTTTTAAAATCATTTTAAAATACAATAATTTATGTAATGTTTTCTATTATAAACCAATATAGAAGAATGTGTTACGGTATCTAAAGAGAAAATTATGATTCTTTAAGCTTTTAAAAATTGCTATTATAAGAGGTAAAATGAGAATTCAGTAATGATTTGAACAAGCCAATTCCAAACTTTAAACTTATTCCTTCAAAGGTATCTGTGCTGATAATTAGGTTATACTTTGTACTCATTTGCTCTCAGAGTATATACTATTCTTACTTTTTTTAAAAAAAGATTTTATTTATTTATTCATGACAGACACAGAAAGAGAGAGAGAGAGAGAGAGAGAGAGAGAGAGAGGCAGAGACATAGGCAGAGGGAGAAGCAGGCTCCATGCAGGGAGCCCGACATGGGACTCGATCCTGGGACTCCAGGATCACGCCCCGGGCTGAAGGCAGGCGCTAAACCGCTGAGCCACCAGGGCTGCCCTTATTCTTACTTTTGAAAGTCTTTAAAATGTTTTTATTAATATTGAGTAGGTACAAAAGAAATTTAGAAAATATGTGTATAGTAGAATGACACAACAAATATTTATATAACACCACCCAGTGTAAGATAAAAAACATTATCACTGCCTCTGAAGTGTCCTGGGTGCCTCAACCTAATCAATCACACCTTCCTTTCCCCTCTAAGGTAGTCTCTAAACTGAATTTTGTTCATTATTCCATTGCTAATTATGGTACAATCCATCAGCCTAAAAACTATATGATTTAGTGTTGTATGGCTTTGCTTAACATGATGTTTTCGAGATTCATCTCACTTGTTGCACATAGCTACAGTTTGCATATTTTCACTATTATGTCATATCCCATTAAATACCAAATTTTTTTTTATTCTGTTGATGGGCATTTGGATTGTAGTTTTTTGGATTTTTTTACTACTATTAAAAAAGTGATGGTATGAACATTGGTATTAATAACCTGCTAAAGAGAGCATGCGTGAATTAGAAGAATATCTGAAGAAATTATCCAGACCTTCACAAAGAGATAAGAGATGAAAAATACTAGAGCAGTTCAGAGAAAAGGAAGACAAAATGAGAGGCTCTGACAGAGGTCTGATTACAGTACTTGAAGGAAAACAGAAAAGTAAAAATATCTTCAGTGATAAAGAGAATTTTTCAGAAGTGAAGATGGACTTAAATTGGCAGACTGAAGCAGCACACACTAAGTCCTAAAAAGGAAAAATGAAAATGAATCCCATACCCAGAAATATTACAGAGAAACTATAGGCTATCAGATATAAACTGTAACTTCTAAGGTAACAGTTGAGAGAAACAAATAAGGTAAAATATATGTATGTGTGTATATAAATAAATACAGTTTATACATACACACACACACACACACACACACACACACACAATTATTAAGTCCTAGAATCTCAGTGTTATAAACAACCCTATAGGTCAGTTAGTCTAACATTTTACCACAGCATTCCCAGAAAGGTCCCAAACTGGCTAATCCTAATTTTGAATAGTCCTTTTAGAAATCTGTTCCATGCTTTGAGCAATCTTTCCATTTCTCCCATTTTTCCCTTCTGCTGCCATCCAATAAGCCTAATTCCTTTGTCATATAACCATCCTTTTAAATACTTCAGCTAAAACATAAACTAGACTCTAAATCACACACACCCACTACTTTGTTAATCAAGTACAGTTAGAGAGAGGTTAGTAAGGAACAGAGCATAAAGGACCTGTGAGGAGGAGGAAGGTGGAAAGGACCAGCCTCGGGAATATCGACAAGCTTCCCAGGGCAAATGAGATTTTCATATTAATAACCAGTTTGACACATAAAAAACAGAAAACATCCCTTTATCTCTTCCCTTGTCCAACAAAGGAAGTAGTGTCTTAAGAAAGGCTGAAAAGATAGGGTAGCAGCTATTAATCCAACAAATCTTTTTCTATTACTCAGAATTCTATTGTGCCTCCTTCATAAATACAACACTATAAGGAGAATTAGTGTAGATATTAATAGCAGTACCTTCAAAGAACATCTAGATTATACAACAGCTAAACTGTCAACCGAAGGTCTTCCCCTACCCATGCTGAGGTTTAGGCTGTTATTTATAAAAGGGGTAGACGGTGAAATATTAAAATCAATTTAACTTTGAATTAAATTAAGTTACAATTTAACTGAAATATTTTTTCATCCAGGTCATAATAAAATTCTAAATTTTACCAATCAATAAAAAATATGCTAACTCCATACTGATTAAAATGTAAATATGGAGTAAAATTAACAAATGTCTATCACTGGAGTTGTGAAATAACCTTACCTAAAACTGCGTAGAGAAACATTTTAAAAATAATTAAAACGAGCAAGAAGATATATTACTATCCACCATTACAATAAGGGCAATTTGTAATATGGTTTTACAGTTCTCAGAAGAAGTGTATCCCAAACAAGTCACTCTTACATTACAATCTCCATAACAAAGTAGCATTTCTTATAATTATTCACTGAACTAACAAGCGATTCTTGATCCAATGATTAATTCTGCAAGAATTCTCTAAACAATTCAGTAACCACTGTTCATTCATGTTCCACATCACAGAGTTAACAAACCCACTTCATATTTAACATATAGTTTATATATTACCAGTGTAACACTAATAAAATCTGCAATAAATATTAAATTATGTTTGCTAGGATAAGAAAATTTAACAAGACCAGGAAATGGAAGTTATAGGTTTGAAAGAACGTTAAGAGGTCATCAAATTAAAAAAAAAAAAAAGAGGTCATCAGATTTAATCTCCAATCTCCATTAAGATTTAATTTACAAGGAAATATATGTCCTTAATAACACCTTCCAAGTTTTAAAAAACAGTGCTCCCAAAACCTCACTGCTAACAAAAACTCTCAGCATCTTTCAGTCTGATCACAGAGAAATAAAGAGAAAGAAGTAATTTTTTTTCAAAATGCTAGAAACTGATAAAAGCATATAGAAAAATAAAGTGGTATATCACTAATTGCCTCACATTTAATTACCTGATTAGGAAGTCAAAATAGGTGGACTAGGCACTGTCCAAGGTATGGAATCAGAGTAAATAAATCCTAGCCTTGCTTTACTCCACTGGCAGTAAAATATTTGCAAACTAAGTGATGGGGGATACACATTTACATGTAAATCTTTTGTCTTTTCAATTTATCCAAACTATCCAAATTAAGTGCCAATAATCTCTGGTCTTATTCTTTAAGTATCTCCATAAACTGGCAACACTCATCACACAATAAATATAACTTACTTTTCTTGCGTATAGATTAGATGATCTAAATTCTTTAAGCTTTTCTTATCTTAATAATTCCCTTTAAGGTACAACAAATTCCCCAAATCCCTTTCAGTTGTAGTGTTTCAAGTCAGATACAATAGCCCTTTATCAATGTGAGCAGGGATAAATATGGAGGAAGAATCAAGAACATATTTTAAATGAAGATCTTTTATATTAGACTTAGAGTAGAGGTTATAACAACAAATACACATTGTAGTAATAATGGGAGTCATAAAGAAGGATGCCAAAACAAAGTCCAACAGGGAGAAAAGTTCGGAGCTTGGTTTTAGTGTGGCAGGTGTTAAGGAGCCAACTAAAAGCAAGAAAAATTATTTTGAAATCAGAGTATATGACTGATGTTGGAAATTAGTGCTTGAAGCAAGGGAAATCAGACTCAAAAATGGCAGGGTCCTTAAGTAATCTAGCTAGGAGTTTCTAAAGAAAAATGAAAAACAACACCCACTCACTAGATGTGAGAGGCAAAGGTCAAGCAGTTAACAGAGAACTTAAAAATTTCCAATTTTCAAGATAGATGGAACAGCAGTAGTACACAGTGACCGACAAACTGGATTGCAAGAGGGATAATTCCAAGAGGAGAAAATAAGCTATTCCTTCAAATGGGAAAAAGCAGAATCCTTCTATTAAACTTGTACTTGGTAAAGTGCTATATTCACAAATAATAGCTGAAAAAAATAAAGATATCAAACTTGAGATCATTTGAAATCATATAAAATTTGATAAGTGGGAAAGAATCTGAGGGGTAAAAAAAAAAATGAGTGACTGACATTTCTGAATTTTTGTGCATCTTTAAATTAAAATTTTCTTATAGTACCAATAAGTCAGTGGCAAAATTAAGAAATAAGTACAATGAAAGAAAAAATTAAAGCAATGCATGATAGTTTTGATCATTTTTTCAACATAGTCAATCTCTAAACCAGTAATATAACCAAATTTTTACATAATACTCTGAACTAAAGATAGATCAAGCCTATGTATGTGTATATCCATGAATACCCACGTATAATGCTGAACATGAAGTTAGTATCCTCTAACAACTGTCATACATAGCAAATGTAAATTACTTTCCATAATCCCAAAATAATAAAATAAACAATCAGTGCTTAGTTAAGCAGATTATTCTATTCTCTATCATTCTGGAGAAATGCAAATTTACCAAGTTATGCTATAAAAACTGTATGAATAGGCAGCCCGGGTGGCTCAGCGGTTTAGCGCTGCCTTGGGCCCAAGGCCTGATCCTGGAGACCTGGGATCCAGTCCCATGTCAGGCTCCCTGCATGGAGCCTGCTTCTCCCTCTGCCTGTGTCTCTGCCTCTCTCTCTGTGTGTCTCTCATGAATAAATAATTTAAAAAAACTGTATAAATAAAGTTTTCCTTAAGCAAATATATAATCCTAAATTACGTACTCCAATTAAGGTTAAGTCTTAATTTATTGCTAATCTTTATGTGTGCAACAATCAAAGGTTAGTCTGTGAGATGTTAGGCCAGGTATGTTTAGAAAAGAAGCATAACTGTGAAACTGCTAACTAAAACACGAATTTTATTATAGAAACTTTCTAATAAGCTGTCTGTGACTATTAGCTAAATAAACAGAATAAAATTCAAAGAATAGATTAATGGTTCTAGATTCCAATAAATCTATATCTTAAAAGTACACCACCAGTCAGAAGGGTTTCCAAGTGTATTTGAAATTAATTCTCAAAGGCCAATATGAAAGATATCAAATACATGCAAACTAAAGATACTATTAATTTCAAACTCTCATTTTTATTCTTGGCAGATTAAAAAAAATTCAGATCTAGAGCCATGGCCTTTAGAAATATCAAAACAACAAATGCAACCACTTCAGAGTAGTATGATCCAAACAATTTTAGCAATATACAAGAAAAATTCCTTTTCATGTTTTCAAAGTTTATACATAAAAGCTTACCACTCTAAACAACTAAATATGCATGAACTTTTTTTGTTTTGTTTTGTTTTTAAGATTTATTTATTTTATTTATGATGGGGGGGGCAGAGACACAGGCAGAGGGAAAAAGCAGGCTCCGATGCGGGACTCGATCCCGGGACTCCAGGATCGCGCCCTGGGCCAAAGGCAGGCACCAAACCACTGAGCCACTCAGGGATCCCCGAACCTTTTTTGACGAGAAACATTTATATTTAAGGACTCCAATGAACTATGCTTCCTGAATAACCAGATACAAATAAACCATATATGAAAATTCAAATTAGATAAATACTAAAACAAAATGTAATCTAGAAGAAGAAAAAGATTTGAATATTTCAAGCTTTCACTGTTGTTTGTTATACAGTGAGAAAGGATCAATATGAGTCTACTTATATGAGAAATGCTGAATGTAGGTCACCAGGAGTTTCCAAAAGTCTCTACACAAAGTACTATGGATATAATAATTACTGCATGAACAAACTCTTAGTGTCTTTGGTTTGGCAGCCCATGATAAAGAAGATTTTTCATAGGGGGAGGTGTGTGTTATAAACTAGAGAGGGGCTCTATTTTTAGGTTATACATGGAGTGAATTTGAATTATGCCAGTGACTACACTAATCACCAAAACTTTTGTTTTGTAATTATAATCCTCCATGATTATAATTCAAGAGGATGAAGCAGTTGCTTAAAAATTTCAAGGAGAAAAGGGAGATTGCTCTTATGTAACATCCCTAATCTTGGTTTCCTTTTTCCCTACAAAGCAGTTATCAAATCAAAAGTCCTGCTCCAACAAATTACTATTTTTTTTCAGTAGGCGCTACACCCAATGTGGGACTCAAACTCACAACCCCGAAATCAAATCACATGCTCTACCGACTGAGCCAGCCATGCACCCCAAGATTACTTATGTATATTTACAAATATGAATGTAAACATAAATATATTTACAAATATAAATAAGTAATCAGTGACTCAGTTGGTTAAGCATCCGACTCTTGGTCTCAGCTCAAGTCTTAATCTCAGGGTCATAATTCAAACCCTGCACTGGGCTCCATACTGGGCATGGAGAGAGTGAGTGAGTGAATGTGTGTGTGTGTGTGTGTGTGTGTGTGTGTTCAACTAAATGAGTATGTTTATTAGAATAAAATTAGTACTTTTCTCCATTAGTTTTATTTCTCATCAAACCGAAGCCTAGAGTTTAAAAATAATGTTAATTTTCTTCCCTATAAAATGTTAATAAATACGTGTTTTTTTTTTAAAGGATTATTTATTTATTTATTCATGAGAGACACAGAGAGAGAAAGAGACAGAGAGACAGACAGAGGAAGAAGCAGGCTCCATGCAGGGAGCCCAACATGGGACTCCATCCCAGGGCTCCAGGATCACACCCTGGCCTGAAGGCGGCGCTAAACCACTGAGGCACTCAGGCTGCCCTAGATAGTTTTTCAATCCATTAGTAAAATTAATAACCTTTTGAAAGAGTTTCAGTTACACTTGTGTAAGAAATATGATTTGTAGTTGATTGTTATAAACACATAAAAACGGATACTTAGAAGTATTACAATACCAAAGTTATAAGAGACCTATTAATGTTTTTTTTTTTAAAAAAAGACATTCTACATTTTCATCAATCCCAATTACATTTTCAGTGCTTTCCAAAGGACTATTCAGGTTACAAAACCAGGAGACCACAAGAGTATGTCTGCAATCCAAAAAGACTGAGGATTCAAACCAAGCCCAATTTCTATCAAAAACACCCCAACCTCTTAATGTATATATATTAGTACTTGCCCCTTCTGATCTATAATCTTTTTGTTAATAAATATGTAGAAGTTTATGGTTTGTTTTTCTTTTTAGGGCCTATGTACATTATTGGACAAACATGATGCAATTAATAGGGGCTCAAAGAAACAAATTCAAAATAAATATAGATTTATGAAGACATTACTATGTCAAAAAGAAAAAAAAAAAGAAAAACCATAGGGAACACACAAGTTTGACAAAAACTGGTTACCAATCAAGAGAGAATATTGGCCTATATAGCCATTTAGTACCACCAATGTTAGTCAGCCATCAGCTTAAACCAATATATATATGAAAAACTCAGTAGTGAATAGAAGTAGTCCTTTCTATTGGGCATTATTCTTGAGTTAAATGACAATAAACCAGTTCTCCCAATTAGAGGCAAAACTGATTTCAAAATTTTAAGCAGAAATAAATCCCAAATGCAAAAAGGTTAAAAATGTCTACAAGAGTCACTGAGAGTTTGAATTCAGAATTCCGTATAGGAAAATATAACTTTGTCTTCTTCCAAAAATTATCACTATCCTGTGGAAAATGTTTTTATTCAGTTCAGTAATGTTATGAGAGGATATGGGAAGAATGATTCTAAATAAAAAGGACCAGGGAAAGCTTTTTAGAAGCAAGGATATCTGTACTGCACCTTGAAGGATGGGTAGACCTTATTAGGCAAATGAAGGAAAGGCATTCCAGTCACAGGGAAATGTCTCCAGCAGAAGTAAGGAGGTAGGAATGCACAGAATGTATGCTCAAGACAAGCACACTGGGTTAGGAGGAGGAAAAGAGAAGTCTAAGAAGGTACTAAAGTGTTAGGGATTGTGAATATGTATGTGGCCTTGTATTTAATATTGTAATTTTTTCAACAAAGGAATAGCAAAGTTGGATCTGTGTTAGTAAAATAAACTGGCAGCAACATGTAGGGGAGAGGAGGGAGACAGAAGAAAGATACTTCAAAAACTCCAGGAGCAACTGCTGAAGAGGAAGTTTTCTTTTGTCATCTCAAAACACCAAGCAAATTGCCTTGGACATAATCGATGTGCAACATACTTTTTTATTTTTTTGCCTGGGAAGAAGAACTATGAACCAGCAAAGAATCCTATAATAGTGAGAACACTGGGCTTTAAGACATATCTTATAGACTATACTTATATATTTGTATTAAAATATTGGGCAGCCCGGGTGGCTCAGCGGTTTGGCACCTGCCTTCAGCCCAGGGCCTGATTCTGAAGACCCAGGATCGAGTCCCACCGTCGGGCTCCCCGCATGGAGCCTGCTTCTCTCTGCCCCCGCCCCTCTCCTGAATAAATAAAATATCCTTAAAAATAAAATATAATATAATATTTGGCGGTGCCTGGGTGGCTCAGTGGTTGAGTGACTGCCTTCAGCTCAGGGTGTGATCCCAGGGTCCTGGGATCCAGTCCCACATCACGCCTCCCCTCCCCCGCAGGGAGCCTGCTTCTCCCTCTGCCTATGTCTCTGCCTCTCTTTCTCTTATGAACAAATAAAATCTTTTTAAAAATATATATTTGTAACACTACATGTCTGATTTAATAACACTGGAAAACACACCTAAACTGCTGCTCTAGCCAAAGCTGATTTTGTGGGCAAAGCCTCTGCAACACTTCCTTACAACTTTTTACTTTGTATCTGCTCCACCCCTCCTAGTGCACATGCCCGCCCACGAAGGAGCCTGCCAGTTCACCGTCGACGTAGAGCGCGGTAGTCTGGCACTGCCCTCCCGCCCCCCGCCCCCGCCCCCCAGTCCTCCCTCTCCTCACACACACCCAGGTCAATCAACAGCGATCGTCCCTTTGTTCACAAGTGAGCAACAGAAGAACCAACCCAAGCTGCTTCTCGAATAAGGGGCAACCCAAGCAGCAGTGGTCTTTATCAGAGGTAATCACAGTGGCGGCTATCACACCGGAAATCTCCGGGCACCCTCCTAGAGTGGCGGCTTGAAAATTCAGCTCGGGTGGCATGCTGAGCCCACACACGCTACCCAGACTCCAACCCAAGTCGACAGAAAGGAAAGCCAAGAAGCGACTTCGTGCCGCTCTGCGCTGCGCAGAGTTGAATTATGCATCAAGGCAAATAAAATTTCCAACCTTACCCGTTTTCTTTAACGGAGTCCAAGTGACACCAGTTAAAAGGATACGACTGGCAACCATGAAAACAAAGAACTGACAGATTTCCCACTTTTTTTTTTTTAACTCTTCAAGGATAGTCTATAGATTATGCAAATTTTCAGACAAGGGCCTTAACGTCCTCTGCTCACCGGGGCGTCTTGCAGCCGCCTACCAGCCCCGTCGGGCGCGGATTCACGAACCGCGACGCGATGGACGCAGGTGCGCGCCGGCCCGCCAGCTCCGGGGGCAAGCGCGCGGGAACGCCGCCCGCCGCGGCGCGACTCGGCGCGACTCGGCCGGCGCTCGGGGTCTTCGCCCACCGCCGCCGCCCTCAGAAGGCGTGAGGAGTCGCGGTGCCCTATCGGACTTTTTATTTCTGAAAAGTTGGAGAACAGAGCTCTTACGCGGGACCCTCCTGCAAAGCCTCGCCACAGGAAAACAGCTCGCGCCCTCCAGCCGCGGCTCCTCTCCCCGCTTCTGGTTTCCTCAGCCTCCCGGCCGACCCCCGGGACGCCGCCCGCGCACCGGCCCCGCGCGCACACACGCCCCCCGGCCGGCTCCCCGCGCGGGGCGCCCTCGGACGCCTCCGCACTCACCTCCCGCGGGCCGGCGAGTCCCGGAGCGCGGCGGACGCCACGGGGCTGCAGCGGCGGCCGCCTCGGGCGCCGGACGGTGGCCGCGGCCCCTCCCCCAGGCGGGCCCGCGCGGGGGGCGCGTCTCCGGGCTGGGGCACCAGGGAGGCAGGCGCGCCCCCCCGCCGCTCGCCCTGGGTCACGTGGGCCAGAGCTCGCTGGGCCGTCCTCGCCGCCCGGGGCCCCTCGGCGCCGCCCGCCCCGCCGGTCCCCCTCTGCGCCTGCGCCCCAGCTGCCGTCGCTCCCTTTCAAACCGACAACGCCCCGCGTCTTTCGGACCCGCCAATGGCCGGCGCGGGGGGCGGGGCCGGGGCGCGGGGGGCGGGGCGGGGGCGGGGCTGCGCGTCCAGCTGCCCGGGATCCGGCGGGGAGGCCGGACCGCGACCTGATATCAAGTGGGGACCGAGGGGGGACGGCTTTCCTGGCGTCTTTCCGCAGACACCGAGGGGTGCAGCGGTAAATGTCGCGCAGCGTGCGCAGAGGGGCTCTGGCCCAGACCCCGTTAAAAGCTGGTGCTCAGAGCAGATGTGTCCTGCACTTACGGCTCCGTTCCGCCTGGAGAACGAGTTTCCCAAGCGGCATCGGCGGGATGTTTAAGAAAAAAAGAGGGACCCGTGTCAAAGTCTGAACGAGGCAGCCTCCGTTCTTGCGGCCCTGTCCCAATTCTGGCATTTCCAGCTGTGAAGACGGCAAACTTGGGTCGAAAGCGGAGTTGCCGGTCCCCGGGAAAATGGGTGGCGCTTAGCTCGGCTTCAGGCCAGTGTCCCAGCCAGACACAGCGGGGCAGGTGCGGGTGGCATCCGTGCACCTCCTCTCTGTATCAAGTTCAACAAAAACGTGGATTTGATTAGATTATTTCTCCACTGAAATGAAAGTTAAATGTTCCTGCAGGCTTAAGGATGTGTCAGGGAAAACCCCAGATTCAGTATGTCTCTGAATGGTGGCCAAAACCAGCAATCCCAGCAGCATTTCTCTTACTGGGGGAACGTGTTTTGGCAAATTGGTCAGAATAACAGCTTTGGCATCAAACTTGACCTGGATTTGACTCGCATCTTTGCCTCTTGTGGGCTGATTGACCTTGAAGGAGTTACTTATCCTCTTTAGCCTCCCTTTCCTCAGCTGCAAAACACAGGTAATGAAGGTGGTGGTTATGCTTCCGTGAAGTAAGTTTTGCTAAGCGGCTAACATAGTGGCTGGCTGCTTAATAAATGGTAGCTCTTACTATTATCAACAACTACCTTTAATATCAGGTACTTATAAACATCAACTGAATTAGATGCCTGTACTATTTCAGAGGTAGGTATTATAATTCCTTCTCACCCATAAATTCTTTTTTGGGTGTTGATAGGAAAACCACAAAGGAAGTGTAGTGTATCAAAATCAGCATGTCCAAAATGAATCATTATTTCTAACCTGGCAATCTTCTCGTACACAAGGGATTTTCTTTCACGGGTGTTAGTTACCTCCATCTTACTCAAGGTGACTTAGTTTTTTAATTCTCCTTTTAAAAGGCATAAATCAGATTATGTCACTCTCCTGTTTGAAAACCTTTAGCGGTTTATCATTTGATTTAAAATAAAATCTAAATTCCCTACCACTGCCCACCAAGCCCTAAGTCATCTTGCCCTACCCACCTCTCTACTCTCCTGTATTTTCCTCTCCTAGCTTACTTCCCTTCCAGTACACAGAACATTCCTCCATCCCTAGAATACACCAAGCCTCAGGGGTCCCTCAAGGCCTTCTCCCTGGCAGTTCTCACTGCCAAGATTTTTTTCCCTCAGGTCCTTTAAATGGCTGGCTCCTTTTCAGCCCTCAGCTTTCAGCTTATTCATTACAGTATTTAGCAAGTATTTATTAGGTTTATACTATGTGTCAGGAACTGTTCTAGGTGGTGGGAATATAGTAAGGAGCAAGACAGAGCACAGCCCCTGCTTTCATGGAGTTCAATAAAAATAAATACTAAGAAAAGTATCAGGTTGTGACAAGTACCGTGCAGAGAATTCAAAGGAGGGTGATGTGAGAGTGAGTGATTGAAAGATACTTTACATTGAGGGTCAAGGTAAGAAAGTCCACTTTGAGAAGGTGGTATTCAAACCAAGACTTTAATTATAAGGAGCCAACTTTAAACTTGAGAACAAGCTTTGTGGGTTTGAGAAACTGGAAAAAGACCACTATGGCTTAAGTGAGGTGAGGTAGAGAAGAACTTACAGGGTCAAGTCACACCAGATTATGTAGACGTTTGTAAGCCAGGATAATGAATGTGGGCTTTATTTTCTAAATGTTAGAATAGCCAGAGGAGATTTTAAACATGGGAATAACTTCATTTGTTTGTATTTTTAAAGGAACACTCTGAAACAAAACCAAAATTTCAGATATTCTCTAAGACAATTAACTCAGACTCTTCATGAACATCATTGTCACGAAAAACAACCAAAGGAGGTACATGAGTCTTGATAGACTCCTAAATCAGAGAGAGATGATGAGAGACTTTAAAAAACATTTAAGAAACAATTGGGGAAATTTGAATATAGAGAATATATTAGATATTAAGGAATTACTGTTAATTTTCCTAGAGATAACATGGAATTATGGTTATATGGAATTTTTTTTTATTACTTTTAGGAGATGCAAGCCTGAGGTACTTAAGGATAAAAAAAACCATGACTTCCGCAACTTACATTCAAATGGTTCACCAAAAGACAGAGAGAGAAATACAAACTAAATGCGAACAATTAGACCTGGGTAAAGATATATTTCTTATTCTTGTACTGCACTATTTACATATTATTCTTTTACTTTTTCTAGAAATTTGGAGTTTTTCAGAATAAAAAGTAAGGAAGAAAATCACTCTGTAAACTTCGATGTCTAAGAGTAATAACCCAGATACGCTGTTCAACACTCCCACTGAAAACAACCTAAAATGCTTTCAAATATTTAAAAAAATAAAAAGAAAATTTATTAATGACCTAGCATTCAAGTAAACATTATTTGGAAGCTAGGAACTAGTAAAAATCGATAAGCAGATGAACTTGAATTTTAGTTATCATGGTCTCATGAGGCATAGAAAAAAGAGACAAAGGCCAGGTCCTACCATGATGGGAATCTAATAAGAGACTTCACACATAAGCCAGGATTCTCAAAGTTCCCTCCTACCTTTTCCCAGAAGACAGCAGAAGAAAATTGCCTATGATCATCCTTAATATAGAATAGAGGAGGAAATCTCTTCTGATGTTTTTTTGTTTGTTTGTTTGTTTGTTTGTTTTTTTACTAAAGACAAAATCTGCTCTACCTGGCTCGTCTGAAACTCAAACACGTAATTTACTTTAAAGTGGTTTCAGGTTAATGGTACCCCCAGGCAACTGGCAAAGCTAAACCAAATCACCTCTAGAGACTGAATGTTTGTGTCTCCCCAAAATTTATATGTTTAAATTTAATTCCCATTGTGATAGTATTTGTGGATAGGGCTTTTGTAATCAAAAGGTCAAGAGGGTGGAGCACTCATGAATGAGATTAGTGTCCTTATAAAAAAAGACCTGAAGGGCAGCCTCACACACAAAGACACAGTGAGGTGACAGCCCTCTAAGAACCAAAAAATGGGCCCTCGCCAGACACAATCTGCTGGCACCCTGATTTTGGACTTCCCAGATTCCAGAACTGTCAGGAATAAATGTTTCATTTAAGCAACCCAGTTTATGATATTTTGTCTGCTCAAGTTGACTAAGACACCAACTTAATCCAAACCCCTAAAATTTACACAGAAGAAATTCCAAGAAATGCAAACTCTTGGTCAAACTGTAAATCATACAAAGAAACAAGGCATCTTATATAAGAATTAGTGAGGGGAAAAAAGCAAAATCAAACTCATAAAGACATTGAAATTGGAATTACCAATCATAGAGTCATAGAGTATAAATATGTTTAATAGATTTAAAGCAATTAAATAGAAGATTGAAAATATAAATAATGAGCAAAGTTCTGCCAAAAATGAACAGCCAGGTTTTAAAAAGAATTCAAAAAACTTTCTAGACTTAAAAAAAAAAAGATATATAGGGGCAACTGAGTGGCTCAGTGGTTGAGCATCTGCCTTTAGCTCAGGTCGTGATCCTGGGATTCTGGGATCGAGTCCCACATCAGGCTCCCCGTGGGGAGCCTGCTTCTCCCTCTGCCTGTGTCTCTGCCTGTCTCTGTGTGTCTCTCATGAATAAATAAGTAAAATCTTAAAAAAAAAAAAGACATATAATAATTAGAATTTAAAAGTCAATAGGCAGGGGGCGCCTGGGTGGCTCAGTCAGTTAAGCATCCAACTCTTGATTTCCACTCAGGTCATGGTCTCAGGGTTGTGAGACTGAGCCCCACTTCAGGCTCTGCACTGGGGATGGAATCTGGAACCTGCTTCAGATTCTCTCTCTCCCTCTGTCCCACCCCCCACTTGCTCTCATGCTTTCTCTCTTAAAAAAAAAAAAGAAAGAAAGAAAGAAAGAAAGAAAGAAAGAAAGAAAGAAAGGCCAGTGGGCAGGTTTATCAGCAGATTAGATATGGTGAAGAGAAAATCAGTAAACTGAAAGATAGAATCAAATTAATTTTTTCATATAAAAGTGAAACAGAGGATAGAAGATCTAACATGTGTCTAATCAAAATTCTAAAATGAGAAGAAAAATAGACAATAATTTACACAAGATTTTAAAAAGAGAAAAAGAAAAAAGATATTTACACATAAGATAATGAAAATGCAGAGCACCAAAAACAAAGAAGTAGCTTTGTAACAAGTACAAGAGAAAGAGCTGACTACCTCCAATGAAACAACACTTAGCTGGTGACTTTGCAACTGTAAAAATATAAGCCAAAAGAATGTACTGAGAGAAAAATGATTGTCAACCTAGAATTATTTAACCAATGCAGATATCTTCTAAAAATGAGATTGAAATAAAGGCATTTTTAGGTAAACAAAAACTGGTTTTGCCATCACAGACCCTCACTAACTGAAGTTATAAAGGTTATCCTTCAAGAAGGAAAATGATCTTGGATAAAGATGCAGAAAGCAGTTGATAACCACAGTAAGTGGCAAGTATGTGGATAATACTATAAACCAATGTCATTGCTCTTTCTTGCCTTGTAGATTCCCTCATTCATCTGTTCAAGAACACATGTGTTTAAATACCTATTATGTGCTAAGCACTATATTAGGGGCTAGGGACATAGCAGCAATTTTATTGCATTTCCACATGACTTGAAAACCCCTCTGATGTTAACACTGCTGATATTGGCACTTCCTTGATCATTTCCCAGTGCCCTGGAGAAGGGAGAGAGCCTTGAATGTGCATAGTTCTACAATGTGCAAGGTTGTTAAGATAGCCCAAGCTTAGTGTTTTGTTTTGTCTTGTTTTGTTTTAAGATTTTATTTATTTATTTGAGAGACAGAGAAATAACAACAGAAAAAACAACCAGGAAGGAAAGAGAGAAGCAGGTTCCTGATGGAGCAGAGAGAAGCAGGCTCTCAACTGAGCAGAACCCTGGGACACGATCTAAGCTGAAGACAAACACTCTACTGATTTGAGCCATCCAGGTGCCCCTTGTTTTGTTTTTTAAGATAAAGCTACAGTGGTTGGACTTTCCTCTAAGTTATAAAGAACTCCATTGAGTCCAGGCAAATTTGAATAATCCAGGAGAAAACACTTGTTTCTTCCCTTTTCAACAAAGTCTATCAGAGAATAACAGTGCTCCCTTAACAGAAACCAAGAATATTAGATGTAGAAGTTCCTCAGCAAGAATGTGGACTTGGTAGAAGTTCCTCAGCAAGAATGTGGACTTTTGGAATAAAAGAGGGAAAAAATGAGGGGAAAGAGCTTTCCAAAGGAACACCTAAGAAAAGGGGCATGGGAAGGAGACCTCAAAATCCAGGAGAAACAGCCTATTAACAGACTTAATCTTCTATTTGAAATATAGAATGACTTAATAGGGGTGCCTGAGTGGCTCAGTTAGTTAGGCATCCAACTCTTGGTTTTGGCTCAGGTCATGATCTCAGGGCTTTGAGATAGAGCCCCATGTCAGGCTCTATGCTCAGTGGGGAGCCTACTTCTCTCCTTCTCCCTCTAACTCTGCCCCTTTACTCTCTCTCTCCCTCTCAAATAAATAAATCTTTTAAAAAAAGAATGTAGAATGATTTAATAAATAATAATAATTAAGAATTATTGATGCTAAATATATACCAGCACTGTTCTAAGCACTTAGATATTTGAAGACTATACCTGGACCCTCATTGGTAATAGGAACTAAATGGACTAATACATATAAAGTGTTTAAGACAATGCCTTATGCATAATAAGTATCTTTACAACCCTGTGACACAAGTATTAATAGCATATTCATTTTACAGAATCTTAAGTTGATTCCCTATAAGCAGGTCCTGAAACAAGGATTAAATATGCATGATTTATTGAAGAAGAGCTTTCAGGATGAACCTGTAAGAAAAAGAGTAAAACAGGATAGTGAACAGAAAAGGGTCAAGTAAGAATGGATCTTAAAAATCTTAGCCTTGGTCTGACTCACACAGGGAAGTCTCTAGAGTCTAGAGCATGAACCATAAAATTAGCCCCCCACTTTACAGAAGAGTGGCAGCTTTTTGTATCTCCATATTGGGATGGGGTGGGGTATAACTTCCCCAGCTCCTTGTAGTGCAAACTCTACAAAGAGAAGGACAGCTGTAATCCTTAACAGCCAACCTCACAGGTCTGGGAGATGAAGGTACTGGTGAGTAAAGGGTATCCAGACAGGGCACCTAAGCAGCATACACCACAGCTGGCAAATGGCAGAGCCAGTCTGTCTCAGGGGCTAGGCTTTTAACCTCTCCATATGTTGCTTCTTATAAAGTCAAAAGGAAGATGACAAATGAAGACATGTGATAGACAAAGGGTTAATATTAAATACTTATATTTTAAGAGCTCTTACTATGAAACAACCCAACAGAAAAAATGGCAACAACCCAATAGAAGGAAAGGCCAAGGACTAACACTTTAGAATGGAATTTTAAGAGCCCACAATGAGCCCACATATGAACTTCAGCATCACTAGGGTTTAAATAAACTCAAAACAATGGGATACTTTTTTTGCCTATCAAATTGTAGATGAAAAAGGATGATAATACTCAATATGATGAAATTAGTCCTCTTACATGTTGCTGTTGGGGCTGGAAATTGGTATAATCATTTTGAAGGAAGGTTCTGTAATATATATCAAAAACTTTAGCACCTCTGGACCAATTCCAGAGGTAATAATTCCATTTTTAAGGACTTTACCTACATAAATGATCAGACAAGTGTGCAAAATAAATGTACCAGGTGTTCATCACATTCAGCACCCAACCATTTATAATATGGAAACATTAGACACAATTTATATGCCCAGAGATTAGTGAAAACAGTACTTGTTCACCCATACAATGGAATATTACACAGCCATTAAAAATTATGGCTTAAAACACAGTCTACACAGGGAATGACCATACACAAAACCATTCCTTCAAGTTTAGGAGAAGTAGCTGTTTTGCCTAATTTATAGAAACAAACAGGACATCAAGCAAAATGAAGAGACAGAAGAATATGCTCCAAATAAAAGACAAGACAAAACCTTGAAAAAAGAGCTAAATGAAACAGAGATAACCAATCAACACAAGAGTTCAAAGTAAAGGTCATAAAGATGCTCACTGGATTGGAGAAAGGAGGGATAAATTCAGTGAGAACTTCAACAAAGATTTTTTAAAAAGAACCAATCAGGCATCCCTGGGTGGTGCAGTGGTTTAGCGCCTGCCTTTGGCCCAGGGCGCGATCCTGGAGACCTGGGATCGAATCCCACGTCGGGCTCCTGGTGCATGGAGCCTGCTTCTCCCTCTGCCTATGTCCCTGCCTCTCTCTCTCTCTCTCTCTCTCTCTCTCTCTCTCTCTCTCACTATCATAAATAAATAAAAAATTTTAAAAGAACCAATCAGAATTGAATAATACAATAACTGAAATGAAATATACATTAGAAGAAATCAATTGTAGATTGGAGGATGGAGAAGAACAGATCAGTGATCTGGAAGACAGGGTAATGGGAAGTACATAAACTGAACACCAAAAAATGAAAAAGAACAAAAAACAAGGAGAAGAGGTTAGAGGATCTCTTGAATAACATAAAGTGAGCAAGCATTTGTATTACATAGATGCCAGAAGAAGAGGGAAAGAACGGGGCAGAAAACTTATCTGAAGAAATAATAGCTTAAAAATTCCCTAAGCTGAGGAAGAGCACAGATATCAAGGTTCAGGAAGCACAGAGAGTTCCAAACAAGATGAAGCCAAGGAGAACCATACCACAACATAAAACAATTAAAAAATATATCTACAAAATTAGTTAAGGGGACTCACAAAATAAAAAGATGTGAAATATGACAACATATACATAAAATGTGGTGGGGGGTAAAAATGAAATTCTTTTAGAATGTGTTTGACTAAAAGTGGCCATCAACTTAATAGAGACTGCTATATACTTAAGATGTTATATATAAACCTCCTGGTAGCCACAAACCCAAAGCCTATAATAGATACCCTAAAAATAAAGAGGAAGAAAGCCAAGTATAACACTAAAGAAACTCATCAATCACAGGGAAAGAGAGCAAGGGGAAAAGGGAACAGGGAACTAAAACAAAAACAAAAAAACCGAGAACAATTAACAAAATGGCAATAAGTACATACCTATCAATAATTCCTTTACATGTAAATGGTCTAAATAATGGCCTAAATTCTCCAAAGACATAGGGTGACAGCAGGGATGAAAAAATAAGACCTACCTACCCACCCATATGCTGCATGCAAGAGATGTAGTTCAGAGACCAAAAGACACCTATAGACTGAAAGTGAAGGAATGGATAAAGATATTCCATGTGAATGAAAACAGGAAAAAAATAAAGAGCCAGGGTAGTAATACTTATACAAAATGAACTTTATTTTTTTCTTTTTACTTTTTTGACATTTAAAATTTTTAATTTCAAATAACATATAAAATAAACTTTAAAACAAAGATTGAAGGACACCTGTGTGGCTCAGTGGTTGAGCGTCTGCCTTGGGCTCAGGGTGTGAACCCAGAGTTCTGGGATCAGGTCCCACATTGGGCTTCCTGCGTGGAGCCTGCTTCTCCCTCTGCCTGTGTCTCTGCCTCTCTGTCTGTCTCTCATGAATAAATAAATAAATAAAATCTTTAAAATCAATCAAACAAACAAATATTGAGGGATGCCTGGGTGGCTCAGCGCTTGAGCATATGCCTTCAGCTCAGGGCATGATCTTGGGTCTGGGGATCAAGTTCCACATCAGGTTCCCTGTGAGGAGCCTGCTTCTCCTGTCTACGTCTCTGCCTCTCTCTCTGTATCTCTCATGAATAAATAAATAAAATCTAAAATAAATAAAACAAAGATTGAAGAGGCACCTGGATGTCTCAGTAAGTTAAACACTTAACTCTTGATTTTAGCTCAGGTCATGATTTCAGTATTATGAGATTGAGCCCTGCATTAGCTACCCTACTTAGAGGTGAATCTGCTTGAGATTCTCTCTCCCCCTCTGCCTTACACCCCACCTCCCCACTCTCTCTCAAATAAATAAATCTTTTTTAAATATTGTATTTATTTAGTTATTCATGAGAAACACAGTGAGAGAGAGAGAGGCAGAGACACAGGCAGAGAGAGAAGCAGGCTCCATGCAGGGAGCCTGACATGGGACTTGATCCCGGGACCCCAGGATCACACCCTGGGCTGAAGGCAGGTGCTAAACTGCTGAGCCACCCAGTCGTCCCAATAAATAAATCTTTAAAAAAAAAAGATTCTCAAAAAATAAAGATCCTCTCTCTCTCCCCACCCCCACCTCTTTCTCTTAAAAAAAAAAAGAAAAGAAAAAAAGAAACAAAGACTGCAGCAAGAGACAATAAGGGTATTACATAATGATCAATTCCAATAAGAGGATATAACAACTGTAAATATTTATGCACCCAACATTGGAACATCTAAACACATAAAGCAAATATATGTAATGGAAAAATTGACAGTAATACACTAATAAGTAGAGAACTTTAACACCGCACTTACATCAATGAATAGATTATCCCAGCAGGAAATCAATAAGGAAACTGTGTCTTTGAATGACTAATAGATCAGATGGACTTAAAAAATATATACAGAATATTCCCTTCAAAAACAACAGCATACACAATCTTTTCAAATGCACATGGAAGATTCTCCATGACAAATCACATGTTAGGTGACAAAACAAGTCTTAATACATTTAAGGAACTTTAAATCATATCAAGTATCTTTTCTGCCCACAATGGTATGAAACTAGAAATCAATCATAAGAGAAAAACTGGAAACAGCACAAACACATGAAGGCTAAACAACATGCTAAACAATCCATGAGTCAATGAAGAAATAAAAGGAAATTTAAAAATACAGGAAGACAAATGAAAATGAAAACACAACAGTCCAAAATCTTTGGATGCAGTGAAAGCAGATCAAGAGGGAAATTTATAGTGATACAAGCCTACTTCAAGAGACAAGAAGAGGGATCCCTGGGTGGTGCAGTGGTTTAGCGCCTGCCTTTGGCCCAGGGCGCGATCCTGAAGACCTGGGATCGAATCCCACGACGGGCTCCCGGTGCATGGAGCCTGCTTCTCCCTCTGCCTATGTCTCTGCCTCTCTCTCTGTGTGTGACTATCATAAGTAAATAAAAATTTAAAAAAAAGAGAGAGACAAGAAGATCTTAAACAATCTAACCTTATACATTAAAAAAAAAAAGGGGGGAAAGAAGACCAAACCCCAAAGTCACTAAAGGAAAGGAAGTAATAAAGATCAGAGCAGAATTAGGGACCCCTGGGCGGCTCTATTGGTGAGGCATCTGACTCTTGATTTTGACTCAGATCATGATCTCAGGATAGTGAGATTGAGCCCTATGTTGGGCTTTACACTCAGCAGGGAGTCTGCATGAGATTCTCTCCCTCTACCCTTCCCTCCTCAAATAAATAAAAGTAAATATATTTTTTAAAATATCAGAATTAAATGAGAGACAAAAAAAAAAACCCAATGAAACCAAGATCTAGCTCTTTGAAAAGAAACAAAATTCATAAGCATTTAGCAAGATTCATCAAGAAAAAAAGAGAGGACATGAATAAATAAAATCAGAAATGAAAAAGGAGACATGGGATCCCTGGGTGGTGCAGCGGTTTGGCACCTGCCTTTGGCCCAGGGCGCGATCCTGGAGACCCGGGATCGAATCCCACATCGGGCTCCCGGTGCATGGAGCCTGCTTCTCCCTCTGCCTATGTCTCTGCCTCTCTCTCTTTCTCTCTCTGTGACTATCATAAATAAATAAAAATTTAAAAAAAAAAAAAAAAAGAAAAAGGAGACATAACAACCAGCACAATAGAAGTACAAAAGATTAAAAAAAAAAGAAGTACAAAAGATTATAAGCAACTACAATGGTACATTATATGCCAATAAATTAAACAACCTAGGAGAAATGGATACTCTCCTAGAAGCATACAACCTTCTAAAACTGAATCAGGAAGAGGTAGAAAATCTTAATAGACTGATTACTAGTAATGAAATTAAATTGGTAATAAAAAAACTCCCAACAAACACAGCTCCAAGATCAGATGAATTCACAGGTGAATAGTATCAACCAATTAAAAAAGACTTAAGATCTATTTGTTTCAAACTATTCCAAATAATATAAGAGGAAGGAAAGCTTCCAAATACCATTCTATGAGACCAGTATTACCCTGATACTAAAACCAGACAAAGACACTACAAAACAAACAAACAAACAAACAAACAAACAAACAAAACAAAATACAGGCCAATATTCCTAATTAATATAGATGCAAAAATTCTCAACAAAATATTAGCAACCCACATTCAATAACATGTTAAAAGGGTCATATACCAAGATCAAATAAGATTTGTTTTAGAGATGCAGGGATGGTTCAACATCTGCAAATCAATCAGTATAAAAAACACATTAACAAAATGAAAGATCACACAATAATCTCAGGTGCAGAAAAAGCCTTTGACAAAATTCAACATCCATTCATGATAGAAACTCTCAAAAAAGTGTTTTTATTTTTTTAAAGTATATTGTTTCTCCTTTTTTTTTAAGCTTTCATTTTTATGTAATCTCTATACCCAATGCTGGCCTCTAACTCATGATTCTGAGATCAAGAGTTACATGCTTCACTGACTGAGCCAGCCAGGTGCCCCCAAATAGTGGGTTTAGAAGAACATATCTCATGCTTGCTTCGGCAGCACATATACCAAAAATTGGAATGATGGACACTTGAGTTGTTTCCATATCTTGGCTATTGTAAATAATGCTGCAATAAACATAGGGGTACATATATCTTTTCAAATTAGGGTTTTCATTTTCTTTGGGTAAATAACCAGTAGTGGAAATACTGGAGCATATGATATTTTTATTTTTAATTTTTTTGAGAAATCACCATACTGTTTTCCACAGTGACTGCACCACTTTGCATTCCCACCAACAGTGCACAAGCGTTCCTTTTTCTCTGTATCCTCACTAACACTTGTTATCTCTTGTCTTTTTGATACTAGCCATTCTGATTCATGTGAAGTGATATCTCATTGTGGTTTTGATTTGCATTTCCCTGATGATTAGTGACATTGAGCATTTTTTCATGTGTCTATTTGCCATCTGTATGTCTTCCTTGGAGAAAATTTCTATTCTGTTTCTCTGCTCATTTTTAATTAGATTATTTGTTTTTCTGATGTTGAGTTGTATAAGTTCTTTATGTATTTTAGATATTAATCCCTTATTGGATATATCATTTGCAAATATCTTCTCCCATTCAGTAGGTTGACTTTTTGTTTTGTTGATGGTTCTTTCCTTTGTGCAAAAAGCTTTTCATTTTGGTGTAGTCTCAATAGCTTATTTTTGTTTCCCTTGCCTAAGGTGATGACATATCTAGAAAAATATTGCTAAGATTTATGTCAAAGACATTATTGTCTATATTTTCTTTTGGGAGTTTTATAGTTTTGGATCTCACATTTAGGTCTTTGATCCATTTTTAGTTTATTTGTATGTATAGTCTAAAAAGGTGATCCAATTTTATTCTTTTGCATGTAGCTGTTCAGTTTTCCCAGAATCATTTATTGAATAGACTGTCTTTTCTCCATTGTATGTAATTGGTGGTTGTCAGAGAGACGGGGTGGGTGTGATTGAGCAAAACGTGTTTAAGGATAGTGGGAGGTACAGGCTTCCTTTCATGGAATGAATAAGTCACAGGGATGAAAGGTACTGCATAGAGAATATAGTTAATTGTATTATAATAGGGTCATAATGTAACATTTGGTAGTTATACTTGTAGTGAGAATAGCATAATATATAGAGTTGTTGGAATCACTATGTTGTACACTTGAAACGAACATAACGTTGTCAACTATACTTCAAAAAAAAAGATGGCTTAGATGTATCCTGGTTGACACAAATACAATATGTTGAATTGAGTTCTTACATTTTCTAACACCTTTCATAATGAACATGTATTATTTTTGTAATAACAAAAAATAGTCATATTGTGGATAATAGTTAAATGAGCAAAGGACTGAGAGAATTCACAAATTAAAAAATTAAAGAGCTAATAAACATATGAAAAATGTCCAGACTTTCTAGTCATCAAAGTACTGCAAACTGAGACAACATTGAAATACTTTATTTGTTGACAAAGATTTTTTTTAAATGTCACTGTTCAGTGTTACAGAGCATATCAAACTATCATTGCCATGTTGCTGGTGAGAATATATGCTTGTACAGACTTCTTGAAATCATTATTAGGAACATTACAATTTTTATACTTGTCCTAATACTTGCTCACCTAAGAATTTATCCCAAGGAAATAATTTAAAATATAGGTAAAGATAAAAATTTTGAAAACTGGAATCAATCTAAATATCTGTTGTTAGGAAAATGATTAATTACAGTGTAGCCATGTAGTGGACAGAACTATTAAAAATAAACATTTATTTCAAAGTACAATAAAATGGGGAAATGTTCTTTATGTTTAGTGAAAAAAAGCATGTTGCAAAATTGCTTAATTTATTATGATCACAACGATGTAAAACATGTTTAATAAACACAAAAGAATTATGCAAAAGCCATCTGAGTCTGGACATTTCTGTACTTTTCTCATTTTATACAATAAGCTAAAAGCATCAAGCAATAAAAAAGGTTAAAACTAAGAAAAAATGCTATGGATTTGAACATTCCCCCACAAGTGTGCTCTCTGTTACTTCCTTCTGGTGGCTTTCTATAAAAAAAAAAAAATACATGGAAAAAAAAAGACATAGATATGAAACAGGTGTAAATACTTAGGGGTCAGGGGATAACAGTTTAGGAGTTTGGTAGAGTTGAGGGAATCTGCCCTACACTAGGGTGACTAATCATTCTCAGACTGAGGGCATCCCAGGATGCAGAACTGTCTACTTTAAATCCAGGACAGGAATTGGAAAGGGCAAGTGAGCAAGGCAACACTTTAGGACTTGTGGAACAAAGAAAATAGGTTTAAGAAGCCTGTCTGAGAAAGAAAAGCAAGTGGCAGTTCAGGGCTTTAACCAGGAAACACCCTGTGTTCATTTACAGGGTTAACTTTTGGGGTTCTCTAAAGTTGAAGTGTTCAATATCATGGCTTAACAGTAGATCTGGAGGCTGCCTGTTAGCAAGGCAATCAAGTGCTTTTAATTCACGTGGTGTCATGTACAAAACAAGTTGCACAATGAAACTTACTTACTATCCTGTTATTCCAAATATCACTTAGTAGGATGGATTGCTTAGAAAGGAGGCAGGACTATGATTACTACCCTGGCAGTCTCCTGTGTGTTGAACTTCTAAGAGTCTATTTGCCTTTAGGATAATATGCATGCTCAGATGTTCTTCTCTGAAGATTATACCCATTATTTTATGACACTTTTTATCAGTCTTAATTATGGGATTGCAGATGTGCCCAGAGGTTCCCTTGACAGCAAATTGCACAAATCTAAATTGTGGTCATTTAGAACTCTTTCTACTTTAGTAGCTAGACTCCACCTCAGTAAGTGTCACAGTTGGTCCTCCCCAACCATTTTTTTTTTCATCAGTAGGACCTCAGTAGGATCCTGATCTCAGAGACATAAAGGACTAAGTAACTTTTTAGAGGTGCCTCACTTCCCAGTTGGCTCGAATTCCTTCCAAGAAACCAGGTATGGTCATCCTACATTTACTTGCTAGCATGCTAAAAGGATTATGAAGAGTAGGTCTTTCAAAAATAGTGAGCAACATTTCAGATCAGTGTCTATGAATGCCCCTCGTTGCTTCTACTCACAACCCAGCCCTGAACCACAGGCTTTTTTAAAGACATTTTTGAGTTCTCAGAGTTTCCAAAACCCATTTAAAAGGCTTATAGAAGTTCTTTCCATCAAACTAGGCATAAGGGTTTTTTCAGTCCAGCTTCCTCAACTAAACTTCTACATGTACATGCCCTTCACTTAGGGGAAAAGCGGGGAGAGGGGGAAAGAAGATTTGATATTTATTGAACACCCTCCACGTGTCAGACGCTGAGCAAGATACTCTATGTACTTCTGTCATCAAATTCCTACAAGCACCCTTTATCCTCATTTTGTGGATGAGGAAACTGAGGTGTAAATCACTTAGATAACTTATTCAAGTTCTCAATTAATAAGGAATAGAGAGCTAAGAGTCTGGTTTATAGAAATGTGTGCTCCTTCCACCCTCCTCAAACAGCCAAATGGGTCTTCCTTTCTGCTTGCCTTCCTCCTCCTTCCGTCTTCTCTCTCTTCTTCATTCCACCAACATTTTAGAATTGTAATAAAGGCTATTAGAGAGATACGCAGAATACTCTGAAAGCTTCTTAGGGGAAGCAGGCCTAATAAAGGAGATGAGGGAAGGTTCTAGGAAATGACATACTGAGGGATATGTAAGAAATAACCAGGCAGAGGGAGGAAGGTGGAGCGGTCACTCTGGGCAGAGTGAACAGCATGAAGTGAAGGTTCCACAGTGGGAAGGAGACCAGGTATCTGAGGAATATGAGATGAAGGGGAGACAGTAAGAGGGAAGAATGACACTTGGCTAGTGAGAGAGATAGGGATAAGGAGAGCGAGTGTTTGCAGCTGGGGGAGAGGACTTTGGCCCTTCCCTGAATGCACTTCCACTCACCTGAAGCACTGAAGAAAAGTATTTTTAGTCTTTACAGAGAAAATAGTTTTTATTTTTACAGTAGTATTTTTAAAAATTAAAGCCTTATTGGCACGCTGGAGGTGATCATTCTTTGTACGGGGCTCCTCTGTACCTAGCTTCCTTCTTGGTCTCCAGGTACTAAATACCAGGAGCACCTTCTGAGTCAGGCAGCACTGTGGTAACCAGAAACACCCTACAGTTTCTGAACCCCTCTGCAATGGTCCTGCCTCCTGCTGAGAACCATTGCTCTCCTTGGGGCTGCAGTTGCGTCATTGCCACCAAGGTCATGACCATGCTTTATCCCTTCATCTACCATAGCCAAACTTCTCTTTTCGTGGATGTCCTTCCCTACATACACCCTAATGATGGAGTTTGTTCTATGACATACTGGGAACATTTCTAATTCCATGAAATAACTGTTGAGTCTCTGCTATATGCCAAGGTCGGGAGTACAGGTAGGCCAGTGACAGAAACAGAAGTGAAACGATTAGTTATAATATGGTGGGGAAAGTGTAGCCGAGAATGGTTATCCAGGAACTGGAGGTGGCGGAGGAGGAGGTGATGGCTTCCCCTGGTCAAGGAAGCTGAGAGGAGGGCAGTACATTTTATGGAGACATAAAACACCAGGTGAGCTTGGACAACTATAAATAGTTTGGCATTGTAGAAGCATGAATTTCAAGTCCAAGTGTAGTAGGAAGACAGGTTGGAGAGGCAAGAGGCCCACACAGTTCACAAAGGGCTTCATATGCCAAGCTAAGATAAGCTTAGATAATATGCAAAATAAACTCCCAAATGTATTATACTTGCAAATCTTTAATCATCCTGAAATGATAACATCTGGATGAGGTGTGTTAGAATTTTCTGAAGAGCTATATAGATCAGGTTATTTTGCAGGGTGACACAAGTTTTTCTTTAGCTCTTTCACCTCATTATGAAGTCCTTGTGCACCTCGGAGGTTTTGTTTTGAAGTTTCTTTTCATGTATTTTTTAACAGCTTTATTGAGCTGCAATTAACATATAATAAATAGCACATAAAGTACACAATTTTTCAAGTTGACATTTGTATGACATATTTATACATCTGTGAAACCAACACCACAATCAATATATCCATCAATCCAAAGGAGGTGGATGGGGGAATGCGGTAGCTGGGTGATGGGGATTAAGGAGGGCACTTGTGATGAGCACTGGGTGTTGCATGTAAGTGATGAATCACTGACTTTTTTTTAAAGATTTGATTTATTTATTCATGAGAGACACAGAGAAAGGCAGACACATAGGTAGAGGGAGAGGCGACTCCCTCTGGGGAGCTTGATGCAAGACTCGATCTCAGGACCCCGGGATCACCACTTGAGCCAAAGGCAGATGTTCAACTCCTGAGCCACCCAGGTTCCCCTGAATCACTGACTTCTACTCCTGAAACCAATATTGCACTATGTATTAACCTGATAAGAACAGATACTACACTTGATCTTAGCCAAAAGACCAAGAAGCAATTACACTGTGCATTAACCAACTAGAATTTAAATAAAACTGAAAAAGTAAATTAAAAAACTATATATATTCATCAATACTAAAAATGTTCTTATGTCCCTTGGTAATCCTTCTCCGGGCCTGCATCCCAACCCCAGACAACCAGTGATTTGCTTTCTGTCACTGTATACTACTTTGCATTTTTTGAATTTTATATAAACATGTACTCTCTTTTGGCTTATTTCAAATGGCATAATTATTTTGAGATGCATCCAGGTGGTTGCATGCATAAATAGCTATCATTTATGGTTTTTTATTTTTAAAATTGTTAATTAATTAATTTATTTATTTAGGTGGGCAGCAAAGCAAAGTTTATTGAGCAATTGTACAAAGCTCCCGTAGAGGGAGGGGACCCAAGAGGGTTGCCCAATTTTTTATTTTTTATTTTATTTTTAAAGATTTTATTTATTTATTCATGCGAGACACACAGAGAGAGAGGCAGAGACACAGGCAGAAGGAGAAGCAGGCTCCATGCAGGGAGCCCAATGCTGAACTTGATCCCAGGACCCTGGGATCATGCCCTGAGCCAAAGGCAGACCCTCAACCACTGAGCCACCCAGGTGCCCCAATTTTTTATTTTTTAAAATATATTTTATTTGTTTACTTATCTGAGAGAGAAAGAGAGAGTGCACACTCATGAGTAAGAGGGGAGGGGGAAGGGCAGAAGGAAGAGAGGGAGAAAGACAAGCAGATTCTGCACAAGCATGAGCACACAGGGCTTGATCTCACAACCCTGAGACCAGGACTCTGAAACCAAGAGTCAGTCACCTAACCAACTGAACCACCCAGGTGTGCCAATCATTTACTGTTTTTTTTTTTAACTTTCTACTTTTGAGATATGTCCTCCTAAAGTATTTACTGTATCTCAAAAAGTTTGCTCCATGAGATGACAAAGCTCTATTTTAGGAGCGGCTTTGTGGGTAACAGGTACAAGAGATACTAGTTGGGGAAGAAATGATGAGGCATAGATCCTGGTTTTCTAAGAACTCTCCAAAATATAAAATATAGTACTGTGATAAGCAAAACAATGGCCCCCAAAGATGCCTACATCTTAATCCGTGGAACCTTTGAATATGTCACTTTACAGGTCAAAAGAGGTTTTGCAGATGTGGTTCAGTTAGGGACTTTGAGGGGACGAGAGCATCTTGGATTATCTAGGTGGACCCATTTTTGTAATCACAGGGGTCCTGTGAAGTTAAAGGGGAGGTATGAGGGTCAGAGTCAAAATGAGATTTGAAGATGCTATGATGTTGGCTTTGAAGATGAAGAAAGTGGCCACCACTCAAGGAATGCAGATCACCTTTAGAAGCTGGAAAAAGCAAGGGAATGGATTCTCCACTAGAGCCTTCAGAAGGAATGCAGGCTGCTGACACCTTGATTTCAGCCCACTGAGACTCATTTTTGTACTTCTGACCTCCAGAACTGAAAGATAATGAATTTGTGTTGTTTTAAGCCACTAGGTTTGGGATAATTAGCTACAGCAGGAATAGAAAATTAGTTACCAATCCTGTTTAAAAAAAAAAAAAGCTCTGGTGAGTCTGACCACTATTTCTTTTTCCACTTTGTGACATGTGGTCTAATAGGAGCAGAAACAAGTTGGCTTTAGAATCAGTCTGAGCTGTCCTAGCTGCATTTCTGAGCTCATTTCCTTAGCCCATAGCAGGGATGATAGAGTATTTAACTCAGGGGCCATGGAGAGAATTGATGAGATGAAATACACAGAGGGCCCAGCACATAGTGAGTCCTCCATAAACCTTTGCTTTCTTCACTTTCCACCTAATACTGGAATCCAAGGGACTAAATCTTTGCTGCTAGTGACCCTCTGTGTAATTCTGGCTAATTTGCTTTCTCTCCTTCAATCTGTTGAGGTTACGGGGAAATACTTATTAAGCCTCTGAGACTGTTTAATTAGAGTTTGTAATGTGGCTGGATACTCTTGGTTGGAAAGTGTTATTTAGAAGCAAAGCACTGTTATCTTTTGAGCAGGTAATTATTTCCTGGCCTAAATTGTTTAGCACTGTAGTGAGTTTCCATTTCTGAGATGATGGTATTGCTTGAGTGGGTGAAGAAATACCTCCTCTGGGTATTGTGTGCCTTAATTAATGTTTATTAAGCCTACACAAGCCCAACATAATAGGCTGAATGCTGAACCTTATTTTCCTTTTGTATGGTTGTCGCTTCTAGGATCTTAATATAGCAAGTAAAATTGATAAAAATTGGCATTTTAGCATTGGATTAGGTAATATTTACTTCATAGTCATGTTGGGAAGAGTCTAACTGATTACTAAAGTGCCTTGAGCTTTTTATAAGAAAGGGGCTAAGGAAGTAGTGCTATTATTTTTCTATAAGGACATAATTTATATTCTGGCCCCTCTTATCTCTAAGAGTTGCCAAACTTAAGCTAGAAAGTTTAGAGAAAGGAAAAGGTTTTTTTGTTTTTAGATTATAGGGATGCCTGGGTGGCTCAGCGATTGAGCGTCTGCCTTTGGCTCAGGTCATGATCTCAGGGTCCTGGGATCAAGTTCCATATTGGGCTCCCTGCAGGGAGCCTGTTTCTTCTTCTGCCTGTGTGTCTCTGCCTCTCTCTGTGTGTCTCTCATAAATAAATAAATAAATAAATAAATAAATAAATAAATAAATAAATAAAATCTTTCAAAAATTACACTTCTTTAAATCAATGTTCTTTAAAATTTGTGATTAGAATTGTTGGTAGAAAATCAGTTGGCAGGAGTTTTCGAACTGTTTCCAAAGCACAGCAAAGGTCTATGGTTCATAGCACAAATTAGACAATCCAAGATAACTACATGGTTATGTCAATGGGAAAATTGGATAAAGAGGCAGCACTGACTCCCAAAAGGCAGGTATACCAAACAAAGGCTGCTGATAAAACACAGGGAGGAAGCTTCTCCAAATACTAGTTCACTCACAATTTCAAAAGCCTTTTGCTTGGATTTTTCAAATAGTTTCAGGATAGATAATTTGTAACAGGTGGTCATCAGATTCATGCACATTTACCAAGGGTCTGTATCTCCAAGATGGGCTGTAAATAATATACCCAGATGGCTCTCGAGGGAGCACTGGGTTGATTTGTTGCTCCAACAGAGTGTCTCCCTTCTGCCATTCAATGACAGGAGGAAACCAGACAGCCATACTGCAAGGTATATGGTTGCAGCTATATAGACCCTATTTGTGTGCACCCACATTTCTGAGATAAAGTTAGTTGATAGCATTACCAGCACATAATCAAATGCAGTCATTGCAGAGGGAGCCTGTATCATATTGCCTTTGAAAATACTTGAATCTAAAACACCATACACTGGAGACAAAATCCATGAATACCTTTGGGCATAGCCTACGACATATTATTCTAAACCATCTCCTATTTGCCTTCATGGGTAAATAGAAATCTTGAGCTAGAAACAGAGAGAGAGAATTTGAAAATTCAAAGAGTCAAACTAAGTATTTTTGCGTGCACCTAAAAGACCACACACACACACATACACACACGGACAAGTTTAGATCACATCAGAAGTTCCTTAGGTAGTTTTCAAAGTTAATTTCTTGCAATTGAAGGAACATGGAAGGAGCAGGCCACCATGGTTTGGATGCTCGGTTTTCTATTACTTAATTGCAGCCAAATTCCTACTATTGAAAACAAGGAAGATGATTTAGAATTAAAGGATTTCTCATCTGTGCTGAAAGGTTCATGGCTTCACTCCATGAGGTGCAGAGATCCCAGGATGGAGGAGAGTCTCTATTGCTACCACTGTAGTTTTACCTCTTTCTGCTGACGGTGGTGTGTGTTGGTCGAAGACTTAGAGCTTTAGGTGGTAGAAAAAACCGTAGCAGGGGCACCTGGCTCCATCAGTAGATCCCGTAGCTCTTGATCTCAGCGTTGGGAAATTGAGCCTCATGCTGGGTGTAGAGATGACTTAAAAATTAAAATATATATATATTCTTAAAAGATTTTATTTCTTTACTTGAGAGAGAGAGCAAGAGGAGGGGCAGAGGGGGAGGGAAAGAAAGAACCAAGCAGACTCTGCACTGAACGCAGAGCCCAGAGCCCAACGTGGGGCTCAATCTCTCAACCCCTAGATTGTGATCTGAGCCAAAACCAAGAGTTAGATGCTTAACTGACTGAGCCACCCAAGCGCCCCCAAAATAAAAAAGTATTTTTAAAAAGATTTCATTTATTTGAGAGTCAGTGAGAACACCCAAGTGGGGGTGGAGGGGCAAAGGGAGAGGGAGGAGCAGACTCCCCGCTGAGCAGGGAGCCCGACTTGGGACTAGATCCCAGTACCCTGAGATCATGACCTGAGCCAAAGGCAGATGCTTAATGGACTGAGCTATCAAGGTGCCCCAATACAAAAAAAACAACCAAACCAACAAAAATAAAACTTAAATAATTGGATCATGAACTTAAAGTTTCTAACTGTGACATATATGACATATAAAGAAGGAAGAAGAATTTGGATCTAACTGTAAACTGTTTTTATTACACTTTATAGGGTTGATCTTAAAAGAGTAGGGTTCAGGACCTGAGTGTTAAGTGGCTTAATTTACGGAGGAAGTCTTGAAGGGTGGGTAGAAACAATGTCTGCTTTCTCCCCTGCCTCTGCCTCATAACCTGTCTGGAGACTAGCAAAGGTCTAAACACAATGGTAGGTATTCGGAATGAAGTTAAGTGAGTGTCACAGGCACATGGCCTGGCCCCACAGTTTTCCTTTGAAGATGGGAATAATCCTCCAATATAAAACATAATACATAACATCTTATTACCACTAAATGGGCTTAGTGAATAAAACAAACATCACCTACTACTCAGAAACAATGATTCACTGACCATCTTTGATCTCTAACCACTAAGGAGTTTTTGTTTTCCCTTCTTTAGACATTCTTAATTGATTCCATCAGATTCCTAATCATCCTAGCCATGGTTACCTTCTCTTAAACTGGGCAAATTACTAAGCACAAGTCACCACTTCAACACCAAATTCAGACTTTATAAAAAAGTAAACCACACAGGGGATAGATGTCAGCATGGTGAACACCTGTTGCTTAGGTCCCAGACTGAAGTGTTTTCACAGGGCTGGGTCACTGGGGTGTGCTAGCCTTATTTGCTCTAAGTGTTCATGCTCAGGGTGATTTGTGAGCTATTGCTGAGCACATAATGGTCAGTTAGCTACATAAGCAGTCATGGCCTTAGATGTGTTCACGTGAACTCAGTAAACCAAATTGGGTCTTATAGAAAGGTTTTGTTAAGTTCTGACCAGAACCTCTTCAGATTCACCTTTGGATTCTGAGATTGAGCTGGTTTCGACCTGAGAAGATGTTCCAGTTCCTTACAGCTACCTGTAAGACGCCCATTATAATGCTAAGGGTGTAGATTATCTTGGTAGTCTCTCTCTTTTTCTTTTTCTTGGCAAAAATTAAATGGTATCAGTTTAAGTGGGATGATATTTGAGTAACTAGGATCCCGCTAACAAAAGGTCTTTTCTTTCTTAAGCAAAAAGGGCTTAGAGGTGGGGCACCTGGGTTGCTCAGTGGTTGAGCATCTGCCTTGGGCTCAGGGCGTGATCCCGGGGTCCTGAGATTGAGTCCTGCATCAGGCTCCCCACAGAGAGCCTGCTTCCTCCTCTGCCTATGTCTCTGCCCCTCTCTCTGTGTCTCTCATGAATAAATGAATACAATCTTTAAAAAAGCGGGAGGGCTTAGGGGTCAGCAAGGAGCATCTCAAGATACAAAAAAGGCATGAGGATGAGTTTTGGGGCTGTAGCTTGGGTTACTAAAGTCCTGCAAAGCTAGACTTCATCTCTCTTTTCTCTTTTCTCTGCAGGCACTTAAAGATACTCTTTTTTTTCTCTCAGAAATCAGACTTTTTATTTATTTGTTTTTTTTGAAATCAGCCTTTAAAAAATTTATTTATTTATTCATGAGAGCCACAGAGAGAGAGGCAGAGACACAGGCAGAGGAAGAAGCAGGCTCCATGCAGGGATCCCCATGTGGGACTCGATTCCAGGAACCCAGGATCACGCCCTGGGCCAAAGGCAGATGCTCAGCCACTGAGCCACCCAGGCGTCCCAAAATCAGACTTTTAAAATGAAGTATATTTGACATGTGGAATCATGTAATTTTGAAGTGTACACATGTTAATTTGATACATTTATATATTATAATATGACTGCCTTTGCAGTGATAATTAGTACCTCTATCATATTACATAATTGCATTTCTTTCTAGTGGTTGGAATAATTAAGTTCTAGTCTCTCAGCAAGTTTTATGATTATAATACAATGTTATTGTCTATATTCATGATGCTGTGTATTAGAGCTCTAGCACTTATTTACTACTCATTGAAAGTTTATATCCTTAAACTACATCTGTTCAACCCCCCACCCCCATTCCCCGGTAATCACCTTTTTACGCTCTGTTTTTAGGAGTTTGGCTCTTTTAGAGTGTACATCTAGGTGATACCATTCACGTACTTGTCTCTCTGATTGACTTATTTCACTTAGATGTAAGGATGTCCTTCTTTCTCATTTTCTTTATTCACAGATTCATTGATGAGCACTTAGGTTGTTTCCATATCTTGGTGATTGTGAATAATGCTGCAATAAACATGGAAGTGCATATATCTTTTTGATATCCTGTTTGCATTTTCTTTGTGTATATACCCAGAAGTAGAATTGCTGGATCATATGGTAGATCTATTTTTAATTTTTTGAAGAAACTCCATATTGTTTTTCATAGTGGCTGAATCAATTTACATTCCCACCAACAGTGTTACAAGGGTTCTCTTCTCTCCACATCCTTGCCAAGATTTGTTGTTGTCTTATTGATGATTGCCATTCTAACAGGTGTGAGGTGATATCTCATTGTTATTTTGATTTGCATTTCCTGATAATGAGTGATGTTGAATATTTCTTCATGTACCTGTTGGCCATTTGGATATCTTAGACACATTCTATTTAAATTTATTTAGTGATAGTTTCACCATCAAACAATATATTCATTTACAGGTAGATTTTAAAAATAGTTTTAAAACTCTTATACAGATCATGTCTTATATACACTATTTTTTCCCTTATCCTTTAAATATCTGCACAAATAGAGTACCTAGTCTTCTGTATCTGAGCATTCTTCAGTATTTCAACACTGAGACTCTTTTTTCATTTTTAAACTACCCTTAGGGATCCCTGGGTGGCGCAGCGGTTTGGCGCTTGCCTTTGGCCCAGGGAGCGATTCTGGAGACCCGAAATCGAATCCCACGTCAGGCTCCCGGTGCATGGAACCTGCTTCTCCCTCTGCCTGTGTCTCTGCCTCTCTCTCTCTCTCACTGTGTGACTATCATAAATAAATAAAAAAATTAAAAAAAAATAAACTACCCTTAATTGAATGCTTACTCTGTGCCAAGAGCTTTACTCTGTGCCAAGAGCTTCTTCTAGCAACCCTATGAACTAGATATTATTATTCTAATTTTTCAGAAGAGGAAACTAGGACTCAGGAAAATTAAGTAACTTGCCTGATGGCATATAGCTAATAGGTAGAGAAGCTGGAATTCACATCTATATCTCTCAATTCTTGCTTTTCCACAATGTTTTTTTGACTTTTCTGGGAAACATTTTCCCTTGTTCTTCAATTTGGGTTGGAGTAACGTATAATTCTGTTTATGAAGATATACCTCACTTTACAGTAAATATTAGGCTCTAAATAATTTAAATTAATCCTACAGTGATTCTTCTTCTTCTCCTTCTCCCATCCTCCTACTCTCCCTATTCCCTCCTCCCCCTCTTCTTCTTCCTCTTCCCCTTCTTCCCTTCTTCTCCCTCCCTCCATTCCCCCTTCCCGCCCCTTCACTTTAAACAAATTATCTTTTTGATTTGAGTTCTTTAACATCAGCACGTATCTATAAATTAAGATTTTTGAACAATGTTCTATAAATGTCTTTACCACATTTAGTTTATACTACTCTTTTTCTTGGAGAATTAGCTCATTTTGAGGGGGTTAAACATATTATTTTAGATTTTCAGATTATCTAATAAACCACAAGTTCACAGACTCATAAAAATTTAGAGGAGGAGACAGTTTCAGAGATCCACTCATTCAACCCTGTCATTATATGAGCAAAGGAGGGAGCTGGTGGCTTCAGATCCCCTGGTTGAGTCAGAGCTTCAATTACTCCATTTAAAACTGGAGGAAATCTTACTGCTTCTAAGGAGTTGTTCCAAAAGTTTGCAAGTCAAAAAGAGATATCTAAATGGATGTTTCCGAGTTTGTTTAAAAAAAAAAAGAAAGAAAAAGAAATACCGATATCAAATGGCAGATAGTTTTGCTCTGACCATTTTCTGAAGTGCCCCTAAGATACACTGCTGCAACCAGGCTGTGGCAACCAGGTGGGACTGCTCAGAGCAAAGTAGCCTGTCCTCTCTGGGTTCTGCCCAGGTTTTAATTAGAAAAGGGAGGCTGGCGTTCAAAAGCACTTTTTGTTCCTTGGTCCTGTTTCTATTAGTCCTCTGCCTTTCTTTAACATACAGGAGAAAGGGGGAAAAGGACAGGGACCAGAACGTCTGGAGGGACAGATGGAAAAAAACAACAACACCAAAGCAGAGAAGGCTGGTGGTTATATTTGAGCTGAGCCAACTTTCAGTACCATGCAATCCCTGGCAGTTTATTTTATTTTACTGATTATTATATTTATTTTATTTTATTTTATTTTATTTTATTTTATTTTATTTTATTTTATTTTATTTTATTTTATTTTATTTTATTTATTTATTTTTTTGAGGCGGGGAAGGCCCAGGCCTGCTGCCCCCTCCCCGCCCTCTGGCACTTTAAAATAACAATCTTTCACTTGCTTCCTAAGCTCCTATTCGGGTAGAATAAATTCCAAATAGCATTTCTAAGGAGAAATTGATAAATATTTGGGAGACCAGAGACCAAATTCTCCCCCAAAATTCAATAAATAAAAAATTTTAAATATACTCCCAAACTTTTTTTTTCCTTGCTTATATATCACTTGGCTGAGCATTCTGCATACATGGTTGTAACAGAATTTCCCTAAATGAAAAGCATCCATTTTGTTTTGGCATAAATAGCAACATAAGCATAGTTTCATACCTTATTCCAGTATATTTAACAATGAGGTTCTTCTCATTTTGTACAGAATAGGACATGCAATGAAGACAATCAATGAAAACCAGAAGATCTACTATTACAATTAGCATCAAGAACAGGCAACAAAGGACAAAGGAGGTCAGGCTGCATGGACATGGACATGTCATACATGGACAAAGCCAATTTCTCAGAAGCTACAACTTCTAAGCAACCAAAAGATTTGCCTTATGATGGGGATTTCTCCCAAACTAAGATATACAATGATTATAATTTTACCTCAAAAAATGACATCCTTGATGTCTCAAATCAAATTAGTTTAACAGTAGATGACCCTCAAGGAAAGGCTACATATAAAGGGACTTGCAGAAATGCAGACATAATCATGACTCTGGGTAAAATGACTAAAACTGTTATCAACAAAAACCATGATACAGAGAAGCAATCTATCACAAATCTTGACATTCTGACTAATGAAAGAGACCCTTCAAAGTCAAACATTTCTGATATTTTACTCCATCACCTTTCCAATGAGGAATTCTTAAAAGGTCAAGGCATTAACTGTGAAACTCTCCCAGAGATTGCTGATGCTGACAGTTCTGATGAAGCTATTATTAAAAACATTATTTTGTGCCATGTTAAGAATTCTTGGCCAAAAGAACAAACCCCAGAACTCACAGACCAACTGAGCCCCAAAAGGGATGGTGAACACAGCAATGTGCCCTGTTGTTCTCTAACTATGACAGAAGAAAACACCTCTGATATACAGGCTGCTGGAGAGAGCAGCCATCAAGAAACTTTAAATTTTCTAACTAAAATCAGGAGTCCACATGATAAACCAAAAAGTTGCCAAGGGCAGCCACCCCAGAAACTGCAGACTGAAAAAGCAGTTTCAGGCAATGGGTTCAAACATGGCCATGGTCAGGTTCTTTACCAGCTATCTGATTTCTCTAAGGTTGCACCCAAAGTGAAAAACCCTAAAAACAACATAATTAATAAACCCCTTACAATAGATAAACAAGCCAGCTTTTCTCCTAAATTGAGAGATAAGTCAGTTATTGTACAAGATATTTTAGAAAGCATGTCTAGGTCAAACTGTATTGAAAAACAAGAACAGAAAAGGAAAAGTGCTGAATCTTCACAACAGGTAGAGGTAAGTGAAAGCAATCTCTAGGAAATGCATACTCGGGGCCACTGCTCATCCATATCTGTGTGAGTCTTTGTGAGGCACATGGAAAGGACTTCTAGTCTTTGACCTGGTCAGAAGCTCAGAAGGTGTCTTCCTGAGAAGAATCAGGGGCTAGACAAAAAACAACACCATCAGAGAATAAACTCCAAATTCTTTGACCTAGAATTTGAGTTTCCCCATGTTTTTGGCTCCATCCTACCCCTATAAACTTAGTTCTCGTCCCCCAGGAGTCATCCTCAGTGACCTGGCTGGTCCCCAAGCTCTCTGGCCCTGTACCCTCTGAGCTCCTGCCCCACGTGGAACATCCCACCTCTGCTTATCAAAGACCTCCTTGTTTTCATGGCCTCCTTCAATTGCCAGTTGACTGCGTGACTTTCCTGACACTCATTCCCATCCCCAGTTAGTCCTTCATATCCTCTGTTGTTTAGGTTTCTTTTTTTTTTAAGATTTATTTATTTATTTATGATAGAGAGAGAGAAAGAGAGAGAGAGAAAGAGGCAGAGACACAAGAGGAGGGAGAAGCAGGCTCCATGCCGGGAGCCTGATCGCGCCCTGGGCCAAAGGCAGGCGCCAAACCGCTAAGCAACCCAGGGATCCCCTGTTGTTTAAGTTTCTGTCAGAACATTTATCTCAGCCTGCTTTGGATCATAGTAATTTGGGAATATCTGTTTCTTCCACTAGACTTGAGTACTCTGGAGGGCAGCAACCTTGTCTTCATCTTTCCATTGCCTAATTCCCCCAGGGGCCTGGCCTTCTGTCTTCCATACATTACACCCTTATTATTATTAATGATAGTTATTAATGCTAAATCAAATCAAATTAAGACCTTTAAGAACTTATTCCAAGCTGGCTATATTGGTAACTATTAAGTACCACATTTTTTAACACTTACATTGGGATTTGATTTTATTTTTTAAATAATCTCGTCACCTAACATGGGGCTCAAACTCACGACCCCAAGATAAAGAGCTTCGTGCTCTACCGATTGAGCCAGCCAGGTGCCCCCGAAGACCAAATTTTGTTAATGTTTAAGTTATACTATTTCTCCTTTCCTCATCTTCCCATCCCCCCATCCAACTTCCCAACACATTGGGGCTTGGGATCTCATTGATTATTTGAGGTTCAGTTGTTAGCATTTTAGTTCTCTGGCACTTTGCCATCAAAGGATGATCTTTCCCTTAAGCTTTGTATGAAGACACTTTGGACTGAACACTCTCTGCCTGTTTCCATTTCCACCCCTTCATGTTTCAACTCCCTTCTCTTTTGGTTGAATGCTCTGGGAAGCTTGAGCAGAACACTCACACACACCCGCTCTCCCCCCCCCACACACACACCTGAAGCCGGCAGCCCACCTGGCCTTGACTCATAATGTTTCTGTGTCTGACACTGGCAAGTCTCAGAGGTTCTCATTCTGCTTGCAGAAAAACACCCCTGGGTGTGCAAGTCCTCAGTGTAGGAGCAGAATGGATGTTAGGCACCCCTCCCTGGCAGTGGCAGTTCAAAGTCAGGTGTCTGATTTTTCTCTAGGGTTGTCAATTTAGGTTGAGGAACTAGACTATCCACCATACAATTGAGATATTCATAATAACCAAAGTCTAGTTCGACCACCACTGTTGAGTTCTCGGGTACTAGCGTGTTTCTGAGCTTTTATGTGTTGAGAATAGTGGGAAGACCCTCAAGGTGGGTCACTCTAGAATTTAAGCTCCTGTCCTGTTTGTCTGTGGTGAGTAAACAATCACTATCTTGACTCACATTTTGGAACTTAATGCGTATTTTTTTATGTTATTTTCCAACGAATGGTTACTGTGCATGATATTAGTGATAGCAGAAGCAACAGAGCTGGTGACAACAGTTTTAGGAAAAATGTTTCAGTATTTCCCATAATAGCATCAAACATGGTAGTAGTAACAGCTGGCATGTTAGGAATGCTTACCATGTACCGGATATTATTTCATTTCATCCTCATAACAACCTTAGGAGGTAGGTTCTATTTCTATCCTCATTGTTGAGGAATTTGAGGTTCATGGAGTAATTGCCTTGAGTCACCCAGCAGATATGTGTCAGAGTAGAATTCAACCTTGGCACCAGGGACTCAGCTCTTGACACAATTCTGGGATGCCCCCATGATGACCACAACATTTTGGATCGCTTGGAATAATGGCGTCATTGACCAGTTTCATCAACAATAAATAATGTTTCTTATACTTTGTACAGATGGAACCCACAATACATATTCACCAAGAATATCTCACAGGTACTAACATTTTAATTTTATTTTTTTATTTTTTGTGTGGGGGGAGCAGAGGAGATGGATGGAGGGGCAGAGGGAGAGGTAGAGAGAGAGAATCTTAAGCAGGCTCCACGCCCATCATGGAATCAGATGCCAGGCTTGCTCTCTTGACCCTGAGATCATGACCTGAGCCAAAATCAAAATCAGATGTTTAACCAACTGAGTTACCCAGGAGCCCTAGGTACTAACATTTTTAAACCTTTTTGATTTAGATATACATTTTGAAAACTTTTTTTTAATAGCAAATGGTGGTGGTTGCTACAGACTTCTATTTTTAGTACTTAATAAGTCTGCGGTGAAGTTGAGACAAATGGAAGCCAAAACTTATTCTTTCTTATACAGGAATAGAATCTGAGGCCAGTCTCTTTAAGGTGTCATCAACCTCTCAGAAAGACCCTTCCCCAAGTTCTTCGTACATATTTCAAAAGATAACCCGAGGGAAACAGATGTGCCAGAAGTTAAAAGAACAGACTGATCAACTGAAGATTAAAGTAATATTTTTAAAGCTAATTATGGCCAATAGAAGACCAAATTCAGACATAAGACATCATGCCATTAACGAATCATTGCATTTTTCCACTGCAGGTACAAGAATTTTCCAAAAGCATAGCACAGGATGCTCCCTATCATTTGCAAGACAAGAAACTGGTAATAAATTTTATTCAGTTTTAAACATCTTTGTTAAGGAACTTGACATGAGTAAATATAAATGACTTTATAGCACCATGTTTTCTCTACATTGGTGGGGGTGGAAATGCTTTGCTGAAGATTAAGGACAGTAACCTCAAGAGGCCTGGCTTTGTGTCTTACATATATTATGTCCTTAATTATTAATGCTGACTTAAATTAAGATTTAAAAACATATTTCAAAAAAATAAATAAAAAATAAAAACATATTTCAAGCTTGATATATTTGGTAACCAGTACAAAATGTTGTCAGTGTTTAATTTACATTTTTTCCCTTTCCCCATCTTCCCATCTGCCCCCACCCAACCTCCCAACACGCTGAGGCTGAGTATCTCGTTGGTTATTTGAGGCTCAAGAGCTTTGTGTTACTGGGGCTGAAAGAGCTTAAAACTATATTTCTATAGTTATTTAGCCTTCTCTCATTCTTAGGTGAATCTGTTACTTATGGCTATTATTTCTTAGCAGTCACCCCACAATAAATCTGAGACCATAGTAGCCTTAAAAGAATAACATGTCAGTTATTATAAAGGGCAAACTCATCCAGAGTTGTTGGGTCTTGGGGGATATGTTTATAAAATGTGACAGTATCTGAAAACTCAGTATATAAAACTTTGAAAACTTAAACTGATCTTAAAGCTATGCTTTTCAGATCAAAATCTGTGACTTTCCCATTCTTACTTGTTGTTGCATTTCATCAAATCACTAATTTATATTGTAACCACACAGCCTTGTTCTTCAGTGCCAGGGTTGTGGGAAGTGGGGGGTGGAACATGGCAACGGGGTAAAAAGCTGAGATTACCGGAGCCAGAAATGTGCAAGGTCAAATATGTCGCTCAGGCCATTAGGTCAGCAACAGGTGGTCAGAAGGCAGGTGGTCAGAAGTCCTGATGTGAAGAACCAAAACAAAACTCGGGGTAGGCTATGCAGTAGAAACCAGACAGCATAGACAAAAACTAGGAAGACTCCAATGTTAAGAGACACAGTGCATTATTCATTCACTCATTGAATTAATTAAATAACTCATTCATTCATTCAACACACACTTATCAGGTACTTCCTATGTCCCAGACTTTGTACTAGGTGTTAGGGATTTGGAGATGAAAGAGCAATTTCAAGCGGCTGACAGTCTTCTAGGAACAACAGATTGGTAAATAGACAAACAGCATGAAGCCTAAGAAATGTTACATACGATGCTAATAGCAGCCTCAGAGAAGCTCACCCTTGCCAATTAGAGGGCACTTTGGAAGGCTCCCTAGAAGTGATTGACCTCTGAGCTTGATAGTGTAGGATGAATATGTGTGAGACTGGCAAAGTAGGGGTAAGGGGGTGCTCCAAGAAAAGGAATCAGCAGGTACAGTGGCACAGGGGGCAGAAAGTGCTGATAGTTTAAGGAAATGTATGGCATTTTAATTGGCCAGATGGAGCTCAGGGTACATGTGGTGAAGAGAAAAGGAGGAAACTAGAGGGAGAGTTAGGACTACATCATGCAAGACCTTTACACACATGATAAGGAGCTTAGATTTGGTCCTGAAATTGAGTGATGGGGCAACATTGGAGTATTGAAAGCCAAGGAGTGGCGAGCCCCTGGGGGCAAGGCTATAGCTAGGAAGTCATACTCCAGGTAACAAGTTATGAGGGCCTGAAACAATATTGGCGATGAGTATAGAGAGGGGAACAAATCTAAGAGTTTAACAAAGTGGTGGCAGATTAAGACCGGTGAATAAAGGAAGGGAGGAGGCTTGGATGAGTTTCAGATTTCTAGCTTGGGCAACCAAGGTCAGGACTAAAAATGGAAAATCCAGTTCCTAACGGGTGTGGGAGGCAAGCAGGAGACAAGGTGCCAAGTTCATGCTGAGATCCCTATAGGACATCCAACTGGAGAGATCCAGTAGGCAATTAAATCAGTGGATCTAGGCCTTAGAGGAGTTGTTCGGGCCAGAAAGGTGAATTTGGGTCTAGCTGTGGGTTGAAGCTATGAAGTCTATGAGATTGCCCAGGCAACATGCAAAGTAAGCAGTAAAGAAGTGAAAGGAAAGAATCCGCAGAGGCAGGTTAAAGAAGAGGGGTCCTCAACGGAGACCAACGAGGAGTGGCCTGAAAGGTCAAGGTGGACCTACAGGGGGCAGAGCTGTTAAAGCCAAAAGAAGGGATGTCTGGGTGGCTCAGAGGCTGAGCATCTGCCTCGGGCCCAGGGCCTGATCCCGGGGTCCTCGGATCGAGTCCCACATCGGGCTCCCCGCATGGAGCCTGCTTCTCCCTTTGCCTGTGTCTGCCTCTCTGTCTGTGTCTCTCATGAATAAATAAATACAATCGGACAAAAAAAAAAAAAGAAAGAAAGAAAACAAGGGGAAATGTCAAATCAAGGAGTGCATTGGATTCAGCAACCACGAGATCACGAGGGACCTTGGCAAACCTGGTTTCAATAAAATGGTAGGTATGTAGAAGCCAGATTGCAGGAGTTGAGGAGTGAATGATAAAGGAGAGAGCAAAAAACCCTGGGCTCTCAGGAACAGGGGAACGCAGATTTTCAAAGGGCTGAACAAAGCAGAGGGAACTGGTTCTAGGCACCTGCCTTCTGCGGCTTTGATCCAGGAAGTTTCTCCTTGATGCTAGAGGACGTGTGGGGATTCATGCTAGGACAGAGAGTCAAGGTGACTCCACACAGCGTCAGCCTTGGCCTGAGAGTTCCAGATCCATTTGGTTCAGTGCTGGAAGAAGGTCAGCAGAGCTAAAACTAACGTCAGCATGAGCAGCACCACAGGATGGAAAGCAGTTGGATGTTGGAGCAGATATGCTGGCTCTATGTGTTGGTGGTTATGACCTAAGGCATGTGGTGTGTCTTCCCATCTCAGAGTTCCTGTGAGAATTACAGGAGGTAATTTATGGCTAGAAAACCATGCCTTCTCTTCTGAGAGAGAACACAATTTAAATCCCAAGATCTTAAGTTACAACTTGTGACTGGCTTTCTCTCTTTTCTCTTTCCCTTGAACACCTAATTCCTTCTCAAGGTTTTCACTGCCATTCCATCTACCAATTCTTAAATTACTGGTCCTAACTTCTCATCCACAGCTCCAAATGCTTGTGGGTATCTCCACTTGGTTCTCCTGCTCTCACTGAAAATTCTACTGGTCTAACGTTGACAGCTTCATTCAGATCCATTAGCTTTTTCAAATTCCTCATTTTAAGTTGGGTTTCGCATTTTTTCTGCCTCCCGAGTTGGAAGCCTGAGCTTTGTCTGTGAGATTTACAGTGTCAGTCAGGGTCCTCACAAGACCCTGGTGGTTTACTCCAGTGGAGCAACCGAGGAGAGTTTACTAAGGCATCATTTTACAACAGTGCTGGTAAGAACAGTGGGGCAGAGGGGAGGAGGAAGAGCATATTTTGGAGCCCAGGGAGAGTAGCTATCGCTGCAGGAGTAGCTGATACAGGCAGGAGGACATCAGGGACATAGAGACCCCTCCCTCATCCTTCTGCATTTCTCTCTTCTCCTGTTGCCTTCCATTGGCTGAAACCAATGCTGGGGTGAGGGAGCTGTAGAGGTGGTCCACTGAAGGTCAGCCTCCCGGCTGGCTCGCAGAAAAGACAGAGGATGAATCTGGGGGTAGGGCACATGGAAAACATCGACCACACCTGCCATTTTGTATGTCCTTTAGCCAATATGTTTCCAAACTTGTTTTTTTTTTTTCATTTTTAGAAATCGGAATTAAAATCAGAAATCCGATTTTAGAAATCAGAAATCCTGGCACTCAGCATGAACTCATTTAATTTTCACAGTATGAGGTGAAGGCTATTTTTATCTCAGATGACAAAACTGAAGTTCAGAGTTCAAGCTGACTAACATCACACAATTATTAGGTGAAAGAGTCTGAACTTGAACCCTGGAATGTCTGATCCCATAACCCCATTGTGTTATATGCAATATCTCACCAGTCATTTCTTGCTTTCCATGTTCATGAACACTGCCTGGTCCAGGCCCTCCTGAGCATTCTTCAAGCCTGACTTAGGTCTCACTTCTTCTATTGAACCGTGGCAAAATCCTCAAATCCAGTCTCTTATCCCAACTGGAATAAAATCTCTGAGACCAGGTATTGTTGTGCCTGATATAACTTTTCTTTCTCATACTTTGGCTGAGGGCCACACCCAGGCAGTACTCAGGGAGCTAAAGCTTCTACACATCAAGACCAGACCTTAACTTGCATGGTGTAAGTATTCATCTGCCCAAAACTGTGTGTATGGATGTCTCAAAGACCCATTCGAAACGCTGGCTAAACTTCCTGATGTCCCTTCCCCATCTCACACTCCACATGCCATAGACTTAAACTCGGGTCCTCTCACATCAGTCCCTTCTAAGGTCTATGTAGCTTCAGACATCACTCCTAGAGCTCTGGTTTCCTCCTGTATGCAACTGAGATAATAAAATCTATTTTGCAACATTGACAACATTGATGTGTGGATTAACTAAGATAATGCACAGGAAAGTGCTCTATAAGCTAAAACTCGTTCTGCAAAAGCGCAGATTATTGACATCCTATTAGGGGAGTTCAGAGGCCCCTGATGGGGTTCTGCGAGAGAAATCAGGTCAGCGTGCTGAAAAGGCTGTGTGCTAGGAGGATGTTGTAAACATGGAGGTGGCTTTTCGGATTGTCTGCATTTTAGAGGCCAGACTCTGAAACAAAACAATTGCCAGGAGAAGGATGGTGACTTCATTTTGAACCGATTGTAGAGTACACCCTCCTTGTATTTTGGGGGAAACAACCACATGCAGAGGCTTACATGTGTATGATTCTGGTGACTTCACTGCTGCAGGTCCTGGAGAAGCTACAGGGACACCTTGAACTGCTGGAGCAGGAGTTTCTGGACAACAAGGAGAAGCATCTGACTTTGAAGCAGGTTCACAGGCATGAATCCCCAGCTGTCGGTGACTTTGATCCAGAAAGGTCAGGCTTAAACTGTGTGAGGTGGAGGGGGCAGAGGCAACCTCCTTCAGGTGGGATTCTGATGTGGCTGCTGGCTTCATGCCTGCACAGCCCCTGATCTAGGATCAGCTAAAAGTGTGCCACCAGTGCCACTTTTACCCTCTGGTGACACGCAGCGCAGAATTCCTGCTACATATGAAGTCCTGTGTTGGGCACTGACCCGGATGGAGGCCTAGAGAGGAACAGCTGTCTCCTGGGGGACAGATTTTGTACCACAATCTTGTCCTTTGTTGGGTGTCAGAACTGGTTCTGAGACCCGGAACAGCACAAGAAAACCCTAGAAGGGCTCACACGTTCACCCCAGAGAGCCTTCTCTCCAAGCTCCTCATGTCCTGCCTCTATTCCCCCTGGCTGGTTCTTCTGTCCCCCTCTTTACCATCCACAGATAATTCCAGAGGGGCAGTGGGCACAAAAGCACCATTGTAAGGTTGGTTAATGTGGGGCTGAGGGACCCACAGATCCCCATAAAGGGACAATATTAAAGCTTAGAGGGAAAATGACTTCTGAGTTAATTCACATTAGAAACTTGGAAGCAAACTCACTGAAGTTTCCAACTGGCCATGTTTTCTGGCCCTGCGCTCCTCTCTCTCCAACCCAAATAATTTTAAGATGTATTCCAGGACTTAAGGCTAGGATTGTTTCCATTTAATTTCCTGGTATGGTTTAAAAGAATTCATTCAGGAGGCTTAATCCTTGTAAATTCAGCCCTTTCTATTCATAGCGTTTTAACATGGAATCATTCTTGATGCCAGATTACTTGAATGGGTTATATTTTGGCATTCATGTCCTGAGGTGTTTTTTTCCCCAAAGTACAATTTTACTTTCTTAAGATGAACGGAATCTCTGTCTACTGTTATTTCAACACGGAGTAATTAGACAGCAAGGATGAGGTTTTAATATTGACTTCTTTCCCCCCGCCCCAAAGGTTTATTTTGTTTTGTGGGAAAGAAAGATCTCTACATATTTTCACTATTTATTTAAAAACTAATAGAGGGAGGATATTTCTATTCCAAGGAATCCACTTGTCTGAGCAGTCATTTTAAAGTCAGGCCTCTGTGTGCAGTAAGACCAAAGTTATGCAACGCCGTATTTATATCCTAGTTACACCCACAGTGTGCTGGACCCAGTATAAATCAAGAGTTTCAACTGCAATTATATCCCAGATACAGGAAAAGCTTTCAGTACTGGGGCAAGGGAAGGACCCAGTCTCTCCTCAAACTGAGTTAAAACCATGTCAGAACAAGTGAGGTTACCCAGCTTGACACTGGGCCTCTTGTTCTCACATAGGCATAATGTGGGAAGGAGCAGAAACCCATACAATTAACTGTCCAGAACCTTCTAAGTGTTGAGTCCAAAGGCCATTGCAAGGGAAAGAATTCTGCAGATTCACTGACTAATTACTTGCTTAAGTCCACTATGTGCTCTTGTGAAAACCTTATTGTTGCTTTTAAAGGGTAATAAGCAAAAATAGTTATTTTATTACATGCATCTTGTCAGAAAGCAGTCTGATGGTCATTTCACATGCTAACACCAGAAGCCAGGGGGCCAAGAAATGGGGCCCTGCCTCCACCAATTACTTCTCTCTGATATCAGCTTGTCTTCTGCTTTGCAGAAAAGATCACAAATTCCCTCAAAAATGTCTTTTCCTGGGCACCTTGCTGGCTCAGTTGGGAGAATAGGTGACTCTTGATCTCAGGGTCGTGAGTTCAAGCCCCACGTTGGATGTAGAGATAACTAAAAGATAAATCAACTTTTTAAAAAATGTCTTTTCCCCACCTCCAGATCTGCATGTTTTCACCTCCTCTTTCTTTCCTCACTCACTTCCAACCCACATGGCCATGGTCCTTAAACCCATTTCTTCCCACGACCTTCAGGCCTTGCTCCACCATTTTACTTCCTTCAGATTTTCAGCCTCTCCTTGTCCTCTGCTCAGTTCTTGTTCACTTGCTAGATTAGAGCATATTTTCCTATATTTTTACTTGATGATGAATATAGCTTTCCATGCTGAGATCTTTCTCCTGCTGCTTCCTGAGTAGAGCAGGCTTTTCCACTGGGTAGAAAAGCCACTTTTATCCTATTAAGAAAAAAAAAAAAAAAAAAAAAAACCTCTTCACGTGTAGACGGGACTGGTTCTCTTCTATCCCACTGAGTTACGTTTCTATTTCCACATTAACCACACAGTTTTAAATGACTGCAGTGCAGTGTATATTTTGAAATATTTATTCTTTAAATTTTGTTAGCTGTTCTTGCACTCTTCTTACCCATAAAATTTATAATCAGCTCGCCGAACTTCCTTAATGAAATTCCACTAGAATTTTGTTCAGGATTGTGTTGAATTTACAGATTAAAGAGTTGAAACCTTGCGATGAGTGTTCCCATCCAGGAGTGTGTTTTCTTCATGTAGATTTCATGTATATTTTGTTAGACTTATTCCTAGGTATTTTATAGGTTTTCTGAACATGAGTAACAGATGTTTTCCATAATTGATATACAAGAAACAAAGAAAAATCATATATTCAATTTGTGCTGGGCCACCTTACCCAATTCTGTTCTGTTTGTTGATTGTCTTAGTTTTTAGGTATGACAGTCATAGGATTTGAAAATAATGATAGGTTCGCCTCTCTCCCAGTTCCCTCCTAAATATTTATACTTTATCTTTTCTTCCCTCCAATTCTTATATATCACATTTCTTTTTACTAGTGTATTTTATTTGCTAGGTTTTCTAAAACAATGATAAATAATAGCAGCAAAGCAATCATTCTTATCATGTTCTGAACACTAAGGGGAATTTTTTTTCCAAGTATGACGCTTGCTGTAGTTTCAAGTAGATAAGCTTTATCAAGAAAGTTTTCTTCTACTCCTACTTTATTAGGAGTATATTTTTTTAATTTAGGAAAATGTTTAATCAAATGGGAGGTAGAGATCTATTTAGTTTATTTCCTAAATCTATTAATATAATAACATATATCAATAAATACCCTAATATTTAACAATAAAATGATTTGGGAAATTTTCCCTTTTCTTTTTATGCTCCAAAAGGGTTACTTAGGGGATCCCTGGGTGGCTCAGCGGTTTGGCCCCTGCCTTTGGCCCAGGGCACGATCCTGGAGTCTCCGGATCAAGTCCCGCGTCGGGCTCCCAGCATGGAGCCTGCTTCTCCCTCCTTCTGTGTCTCTGCCTCTCTCTCTCTCTCTCTCTCTCTCTCTCTGTGTCTATCATAAATAATAAATAAATGAATCTTTAAAAAAAGAAAACAAAAAGGTTACTTAAAAGTCTTTCTAGAACTCATAATCCTACTTGTATTTGGTACCTTTTTAGGGGATAGATTCTCAATAATCTTTTCTATTTTTTTTCTCTGTTTTTTTTTCAGATTTCCTACCTCTTTTTGAGTAGATTTTTAATAATTTATGTTTTCTTTTTTTTTAAAGATTTATTTATTTATTCATTCAGAGAGAGCTAAGAGAGAGGCAGAGGGAGAAGCAGGCTCCATGCAGGAAGCCCGATGTGGGACTTGATCCCGGGTCTCCAGGATCACACCCTGGGCTGCAGGCGGCGCTAAACCGCTGTGCCACGGGGGCTGCCCTAATTTATGTTTTCTTAGAGACTTGTCCATTTCATCTAGATTCTAAACTGTGTAGGCATAGAGTTGGTCAATCTTATTTGATTAAAATTAAAATTTTTTCTTCTGTTTTCTTTTCTCATTCTTTTTTTTTAATTATTTATTCCTGAGAGACACAGACAGAGAGACAGAGACATAGGCAGAGGGAGAAGCAGGTTTCATGTGGGGAGCCTGATATGGGACTTGATCTCAGGACATGGGGATCACCACCTGAGCCAAAGGCAGACAGTCTACCACTGAGTCACCCAGACATCCCTATCTTTCCTTTTTCATTCTTACTGTTACTTATGCTTTTCAGTCAGACTTTTTACTGGTTTATTATATAGATATTTTCAAAGAAAATGTTTTTGTTTTATTGGTCTCTTTTCAGTTTCATTTATTTCTCCTTTAAGGGGGTTTATCTTGTCGTTCTTTTTCTGTCTTCCTGTTTTGAATATTTACATCATTTATTTTGAACATTTCCCTTTACTAGATGCATTTTAAGCTATAAGTTTTCCTCAAAGTACTGCACTAGCTACATTATATTGGTTTTACATGTTGTTTTCTCATCTATTACTCACTTGTAGAGTATCCCTAATCTCTATTTTTATTTCCTAGGAACCCAAGAGTTATTAGTATGAATGTTAAAATTTCCAATTAGTTTTTTTATTGCTGTTGTTGCCATATTTTTGTTATTACTTCCCAATGATCAAAGAATGTCAGTGGTATAATTTTTTTAGACTTTATTTTTTAAGAGCATCTTTACCTTCACAGGAAAATTGAGAGGGAGGTAGAGAGATTTCCCATATATCTCTGCCTGCACACATGCACAGCCTTTCCCATTATTAGCATCCCCCACCAAAGTGTACATTTGTTACAACTGATGAACCTACACAGATAAATCATAATTATCCAAAGACCATAGTCTGCATTGGGGTTTACTGTTGGTGCTGTACATTCTATGGTTTTGAACACATGTATAATGACTTGCATCCATCTTTGTGGCATCATACAGAGAATTTTCACTGTCCTGAAAATCCTATGTACTTCACCTATTCATCCCTCCCCCGACCCCAACCGAGGCAATCACTGATCTTTTTACTGTTGCTATAGTTTTGCGTTTTCCGGAGTGTGCCACACAGCTGGAATCATGCAATATGTAGACTTTTCAGATTGGGCTTCTTCCAGTTAGTAATATGTGTTTAAGGTTCCTACATGTCTTTTCATGACTTGATAACTCATTTCTTTTTAGTGATGAATAATATTCCAGTCTAGATGTACCAGTTTACTTATCCATTCACTTACTGAAGGACATCTTGGTTGCCACCAGGTTTTGACAAGTATGAATATAGCTACTATAAACATCTGTGTGCAAGTTTTTGTGTCGACATAACTTTTAACTCCTTTGGGTAAATACCAAGAAGTATTTGAATGAAATGGTGAGAATATATTTAGTTTTGAAAGAAACTGTCAAACTGTCTTCCAAGGTGGCTGTACCATTTTCAGTTCCCACCAGCAATGAATGAGAGTTCCTATTGCTCCACATCCGTGTCAGCATTTAGTGTTGTTAGCATCCTATATTCTAGCAATTCTACTAACATATAGTGGCATCTCATTGTTGTTTCAATTTGCATTTCCCTGATGATATATGGTGTGGAGCATCTTTTTATAGGCTTATTTCCCATCTGTATATTTTCTTTGGTGAGGTGTCTATTAAGGTCTGTAGCACGTTAAAATTGGGTTGTTTGTTTTCTTATTGTTGAGTTTTAAGAGTTCTTTGTACATTTTGGATAACGATTCTTTTTTAAAAAATATTTTATTTATTTATTAAATACAGAGAGATACAGAGAGAGAGAGAGAGAGAGAGACATAGGCAGAGAGAGAAGCAGGCTCCCCGCAAGGAGCCCAATGCAGGACCTGATCCCAGACCTGGGGATCACGCCCTGAGCTGAAGGCAGACACTCAACCGCTGAGCCACCCAGGTGTCCTTGATAATGGTTCTTTATCTTTATCAGTCTTTTGCCAATATTGTCTCTTGGCTCTGTGGCTTATCTTCTCATTTTCTTGACAGAACAGAAGTTTTAATTTTAGTGAAGTCTCGCTTATCATTATTCCTTTCACGGATGGTGTCTGGTTTTGTATCTCAAAAGTCATCACCATACCTAAGATTATCAGATAATTCTACTATGTTATCTTCTAGGAGTTTTACACTTTTGCATTTTACATTAGGTCTGTAATGCATTTTTGAGTTAATTTTTATGAAGGGTATAAGGTCTGTGTCTAGATTCATTTTTTTGCATGTGGCTATCCAATTGTTCCAGCACCATTTGTGGAAAAGACTATCTTTTCTCCATTGCATTGCCTTTGCTCTTTTGTCAAAGATAGGGTGACTATAATTACGTGGGTCTGTTTCTGGGTTCTCTATTCTGTTCCACTGATTGATCTATTTGTATGGTCTTTTGCCAATACCACACTGCCTTGATTATTGTGGCTTTATAGTAGGTCTCGAAGTTGGGTAATCAGTCCTCCAACTTTTTCTTGTCTTTCAATATTGTGTTGGCTATTCTGAGTCTTTTGTTTCTTCATATAGACTTTAGAGTCATTTTGTCAATATCCATAAAAGAACTAGCCAAGATTTTGATGAGGGTTGCATTGAATCTACAGATTGAGTTGGGAAGCACTGACATCTTGACAATATTGAATCTTCCTATCCACAAACACGGAATATCTCTCCATTTATTTAGTTATTTGATTTCATTCATCAGTTTTATAGTTTTCCTTATATAGAGCTTGTACATATTTTGTTAAATTTATACCTAAGTATTTCATTTTTTGGATCTTAATGTAAATGATATTTTTAATTTGAAATTGCACTTGTTCATTCATAATATATAGCTAAATGATTCACTTTTATATATTAACCTTGTATCCTGCAACCTCACTATAGTTGCCTGTTAGTTCTAGTTTTTCAGTTCTTTTGGATTTTCTTTTTTATTTTTTTAAAAAAATTTTTTTTTTAATTTATTTATTTATGATAGTCACAGAGAGAGAGAGAGAGGCAGAGACACAGGCAGAGGGAGAAGCAGGCTCCATGCACCCGGAGCCCGATATGGGATTCGATCCCGGGTCTCCAGGATCGCGCCCTGGGCCAAAGGCAGGCGCCAAACCTCTGCGCCACTCAGGGATCCCTCTTTTGGATTTTCATCTGTTAACAAAGACACTTTTATTTCTTCCTTTCCAATCTGTGTACCTTACATTTTCTTTTCTTGTCTTATTACATTAGATAGGACTTCCAGTACAATGTTGAAAAGGAGTGGTGTCTTTTCCTGATCTTAGTGAGAAAGCAGTGGTATAATTTTTAATGTTTTGGAATTTGTTGAGATTTTTCTTTGTGGATTAATATGAGGTAAATTTTCGTAAATGTAGTGGCTCGGGGAAATTAGGTATTTATATTTATGTGTACATTTATACATATACATTTGTTTATACATGTATACATATATGTACATATGCCTATAGATCAAGCTTATTAATCAAACTATTCAGATATTTCATGTCCTTCCTCTTTTCATTTGATATAAATCATTATTTCCATAGAATCATAGCACTTAGAAGTGTAAGGGACCTCAAAATAATTAGATCCAGATGGGCAGAGTATTGTTATCCCATGTTATAGCTGAGACATTGGAGGCATAGTAAGATTAAGTGATTTTCCTCAAGGATACACAGCTAATGAATAATGAAATGAGGATTAGAGCCCAGGCCTTTGGAGTGAGACTATAAACAGGATGCATGTCAGGGCGGGTGTCCATTATCCTTCCTGTCTGAAGCCAAACCACATTAATAATATAGATCAATGCTATATTCACAAACTGTTGCTACTAATTAGAATGTTGACTGCATACCCAATACGATGCCTGTTTATGTCTATTAGAGAAGTGGAAGGTGAAATCTTCAAGTTGGAGATGCTACTTGAAGATGTTAAAGAGAAAATTAATAAGGGCAAATGTACGTCAGCCGTCTCTCTTCCCGTGAGTTCTCCAATCATCCCGGATGACTTGGCATCCACAACCTCTCCACCCTCAAATGAGGTAATACAGCAACCTACAGCCTACTTTTATGCCAGGAAAAATGTTTTTGATGCATTTATGAAATCCTAATCATGAATTCCATTTTAATATTTCATGAAAATTTAACTTTCCAAAGTCCCATGAATCATACAATTTAAAATAGAAGCAGTTTTTACAAATTAGAAGCAATTTGAAATGTTGGTGTTTGAAATATCTTACTAGTTTAAGATGTAACAATGCAGTTTAAACTGATGAACCACTGAAAAGCTATTTCTTCAGTGGTTCATCAGCAACATTTTTGGGATTGTCCTGGAAGAAATAATTTTTCTTAATAGTCTATTCCCTCTTCTACGTAAAAAATAACACACTCTATGGGAAGAACTATTTCCCATGGGCCCACCCTGCATTTTCCTACTCTCAAGTTAAATTCTTTTGGATTGTCCACATATGCAAGATTAGGAATTCAAATCAATCACTACTGTCTTTCTATGCTTTTTGTTTTTGTAGCCTTAAGTATCAGAACATTTCAGACGAAATTAAAATTCTGAGAAACTGAATAATCTGGATAATTACCTTAAAGTGACTCCTTTTTATTTTTCCAGACAGTATCTGAAGTCACAACCTGTGGCTGATACTCAAAATCTGAATAGATTTTTGTCACAGTTAAGAACAAGATGTTGATAATCATGTAAATACTAGCCCTGCCAAAATGGTGTGTTTGCCCCTTCAAAACACTTAACCCTTCCAGCAAGATTTCATTCATGGCTCAGCTTTAGAGTTAGGCCATTTATATAACTTTGACACACAGTCCCCCACCCTGGGCAGAATTCTTTGCTCAGACGTCTGTGTCCCCAGAGCACTGGGTCTCACTTGTCCTTGTGCCTTTGTACTTATCCTTGTATCCCAAATATTTGACTGAACACCTGGTCTAGCATGAATGCTCAGGATAGTAACCTCTGAGCCCTTGAGGATTTAACAGTTTCAATGCTTCCCAAGTTGTGAACTTGAATTAGCTTGTGGGTAGTATGAGGGAACTCAGGGAGTGAGCCTAGCCTTCCGTCCAGCAGCTCCCTTGGGTCTGGGTTTGCTCTTCTTGACTGGGTCCCAGGTTTGCCAGCAGCTGTTGCACAATAATGAGAACTCTATAACTTTATGATAAGTGGCTCCGGAAAGAGAATCCACAGCTAGGATTATTCATTCGTTCAAGTATTTATTGCTAAATGGTAGGCATTTTTCTAGGTATTTGGTGTAAAACAAACAAAGCAGACAAATCACCTGCCCTCAAGATGCTTACATTTCTGTGAGGGACACATACGATGAACAAATAAAATTAATGTGTAATTACAGAATGTTAAAAAGCACAATGCACTGAACATAATACATTCCTGTGACTCTGGAGCTGAACTGGGTCTGAGTACTGGCTCTGTCACTCATCAGCTTTGTGACCTTGGGCAAGTTATGTAACGTCTCTCAGTTTCCTCCTGCATAAATTAAAGATAATAATACTTGCCTAAGCTTCCGACCCCTCTTTTGAAATTCCTTGCAAACTGTAAGTTCTAAACCAACAGAATTATTCTTGTTTGCTTTTCCTTATAATTTTGTCATTATCATTTTAGACTCACAGATTTTTGTTCCCAGCACTTCCAATTAATTTGTAATGAAATCATCTCAAGTGTGGTCCCCAGACCAAGAGCATTGCTATCACCTGGCAGCTTGTTAGAAATTGTTATGTTGTTATGGTGTCGAGTTAACATAGGTAGAGTGCTTGAACCGGGGCCTGGCTTATAGTAAGCACACTACCTGGGTGTTAGCTTTTGTGACTATTAAGTAATGGCATGTGACCAAAAGTCACTCACTGTGGGAGGGCCAAGTCACTTGGGAGACAAGGTCAGGGCAGGTAAGATTTGAACTGAGTTGGGAGGGAGGGATAAGAAGGAGACAGGTAGGTGAAGAGTCAGGCACAGGAACTCCAGGCAGGATGTGATGGTGCCTCAGAGGTGGGGTGGGAATGCTGAACTGATTTGAGTCCCTCCCCGTGGAACTGCAATTCTAAAGGCAGCTCTGGGCAGCTCTGTGGATTCTGAAGGAACACCAGCTGCCCTTTGGGGCAGCAACAGACCCCTTCCTTCACATCTATGCTCCCAACGGAGGGATGGACAAGTTCTGAGAGGAGAAAGGGAGAGTGGCACATGATGGCCCCACCACCCTCTACCCCAGGTTGTACCTTCCCATCACCCTAGGAATGCTGCAGTTAAATATCTGATGACTCAGCCAAGAATCCCACAAAGTGAAGCTCCCACAGAGCTCAAGAACTGATTCTAAATTCAAACTGCCTAAAAAAAACAACCACCAAAACCCCCCCAACCAAACCCAACAAACAACAATAACACAGACTAATCTGATCAAATGGCCATGAGGTCCTCTGATTCCAGGTCATGGCCAGCAGCCCAGTCCTGCTCAGTTCAGTTCATTCATTCTGTTGGCTCTCTGACCATAACCAGTGCTCCTTGAGCGTGGCTCTGATACTGGCATCATTGCGATCACCTGGCTCTTATACTACCTGACACCTTGCATGTTAGTGCTGGCGACAGCTGCTGGGAAGCTAATACTTCCCACTCTTGGTGCTCAGAGACACTCGCCTGAGGTATCTGCTCTAGATCAGGCCTTCTGCAACTGCAGTGTGCCTTGGAATCGTGTGCAAGTCTTACTGTACAAAGGCTTTGATTCAGTGGGTCTGAGGTAAGCCTACGAGTCTGCATTTCTAACAAGCTCCCAGGTGATGCCAATACTGCCGGTCTGGGGGAGCCACACCTTGAGATTATTTCATTATGAATGAGCTGCAAGTACTGGGATTAAAAACCCTTACATCTAAAATGATAGTGACAAAATTATAATAAGCAGTAAACAATACTAGTTCTGTTGGTTCAGAGCTTCACAGTTTGCAAAGACTTGGCAGAGAGGAGTTGGAAGGTGAGGAGACTTGCCCAGGACAAATGTCAGGGGACATTAGATCCCAGTTTCAGGAGGAGGGCACCCGCCTACATTCTGCTCATGTAAATTTGCCTTATTTGTGAAGGGCAGGGTTACCCCTATAGCCCTGAAAGTGAGAAGTGATCAAAGAAAACACGGAGGGAAAGCCTTTATTTTTTAAATTATAAAAATAATTTATTCTTATTGCAAAAATAAGTCAGAAGATAGAGAAAAGTACAAAGAAGAACATTTCATGGAGAAAAAATTCTAGCTAATACATTAGAGTGTATCTATACAATCTTTTCTCTGCAGACACGTGTTTGCAAAAATGGGATCCTATTGTATTATTTTATGATTTTTTTTTCATTTGGTATTCTACCGTGGGCATCTTAACAATGTCATAGAATAAACCTACAGCTTCATTTTTAAGGGCTGCATTGTATTTCATTATACCAATTCACTTAACCAATCCCTTGCTGGTGGACATTTAGTTTTTTTCTGGTTCTTTGATATTATAAACGTTGCTTTGGTAACATTGTTTTATATGCAGGCTTTCAGCCTTCTTGATTCTTTCCGTACAATAAAAACCTAGCAGTGCGGTCAATGGTTCAAGAGGCACAGAGTGAAAATTCTGATAAACTGGCCCTGAGCAAGTTGGTGTCATGCCCCAGCTGCACATGGGAAAGGAGATGTGTTCCCCTGAGCCCACCCTTGGGGAATTTTTTTCTTTTTCTTTCCAACTTTGCTGGAATAAGTGAAACTGGTATCTCATTGTTTTGAGCTATATTTCTCTGACGATTTGTGACATTCCACTCATTTTCATGTTTCTTGGCCATTGCCACCTCCTCTTTGACATCAACATTTTAACTAATATTTACAAAACTGAAACCGCAGCCACTTTTTTTTTAAAGGCAGACAAGTTGAAAAATGTTAAGAACAAATAACATTCAATAGAGATATTTATTGTACGAAGTGCTCTGGCAAGTGCACAGAGGAGCAGTAAAATTGTGGTTAAGAACCCAAGCATATGGGTAAAGGTCCAATCCCAGTTCTGCCACTTACTGTGACCTTGTCACGTTGCCTAAATTCTGAGCCTCAGTTGATTAAAATGGGCATTCAAATGGGTACAACATGCCAGGATGGCGAGGAGGAACAGACGAGGCTGTATGAGAAGCACCTGGCACAATGAGCAATCAGCAAATGATCAGTTTTATCAATCAGGAAATACTGAAACCCTCCAAAGCTGTAATGGGCATGAACTAGAATATGGAATATGAACTAGGAAACATAGCCAATAAATAAGCACATGGGGAAATGTTTATCTCCTTTAATAACAGAGGAAATGCTAATTACCCCCAAGATGCCACCTCCCCCCTTTTTAAATTAACAAAAACATTTTCAAGGATGATTCCTGATGCGGAGGAAGGTGTGGTCAAGTTGCACTGCCCACATTGTTGGCGGCTGTGTAATTCTTCCAGCGTTTGCGGAAAGCAGTTTGGCAATATGTATCATCACGCAAACATGTTCACAACCTTTGACCTAGACATTTCCTAAGGAAGTAATTCAAAATGTGGAAGAAGCTATCTGTACAACGATGCTTATGCCGGCAGTGTTTATAATGGTGAGAAAAGCACGTTTTCTGTTTACAGAAAGGATAAAAAAACAACAAAAACAAAAAAATACACGCTGGGTGGTGTCAGGCCCTTCAGTGAGGTAGTGTAATTTTTCTGTCTTAAAAAGGGACATATAAACAATAATTTAAGGCTCTAAATAGTCCCTACACCCTGTTTTAATTCATAGTTGAATGCATTTCTTTGGAGAAGCTTGTAGAGCTCTACGAAGAGCGGTCAGATTGATGGATTTAAAATTATCTGCCTAAATCTGTTCATTTAGCTCCAGTGGAGCTTCGGGTAATTTGACACTAAGGAAAGAAATAAAGGGGAAACATACTCTCTTATCTGTAAACTAGATTTTTAAATATCGGGAGGAGAGAAGCGGGGTCAGGGCCGCAGCCTCTGCAGCGGCAGGCTGTCCTCCCCCTCCTCCCGCCAGGCGCCCCCCACCCCGAGCCAGCCCCCCCCAGCTAGGTGGCTCCCTCCAGTGGTCGCCCCCCTCCAGCTAGGCCGCCACCCCCTGCCAGTGGCCGCCTCCCCCAAGCCGGCCCCCCCAGATAGGCCCCCCCCAGCCAGGCCGCCCCCTCCCAGCCAGGCGGTCCCCCCCCGTGGCCGCCCCCACAGTGGCCGCCCCCCGCCAGGCCCGAGCGCGCAGCCAGGAGGTTGGAGCAAGGAGTCAGTCGGCAGGCCCAGGGTGCGGGCGGCAGGCCCGAGGACCCTCCCGGCCCCGGCCCCGTCCCGGGCCTCGTCCCCGGCCCCGTCTCCGTCCCCGTCCCCGGCCCCGGCCCCATGGAGTGTGCTTTGCGGTGCAGGAGCAGCCGGAGCGCAGCGCGGGGAGGCAGGACCGGGCGGAGCCGAGCAGCCCCGGCCGTGCGGGTGGACGCCGGGCCCTGGAACGGTGAGCGCCCCTCGCCGCCCACCCGCAGTGGGGGGAGGGACTCCGCGGGGTCGAGGCGGGGGCCCGCACAGGTGCGGGAAGCCGCCGCCTCCCGGATTCCCGAATCCTGCCGCTGTGCCTCGGGGGTTGCGAGCGGCGGCGCCCCGGGGAGATGCGCACGCGGCGGCCTCACCCCCGCGGCGGCCTCCCTGGGCTGCGGCCTCGGCAGGAGCACTTCTAGCCCTTTAGTTATTTTAAAGATTGTATCTACTTATCCATGAGAGACGCAGAGAGGCAGAGCCCCAGGCACAGTCGGAAGCAGGACCCCCGCGGGGAGCCCCAGGCGGGGCTCGATCCCGGGACCCCGCGGTCACGCCCTGGGCCGAAGGCGGACACCCCACCGCCGAGCTCCCCCGCCCAAACCCCCCCCCCAATACTTCTTTTAAATCTGCTCAAGTGATTCTCCCAGGTTCCTTGGTGGAGAGTCCAGGCCACAGAGCGTCCGGGCCCGGGCTGCAGCCGCACCTGGACAGCAGCGTGCCCGCCCCCGGCTCCTCGCGTCCCCCGAGCAGCTAGCTGCCCTGCCCCTCCGTCCGCCCACTGGAATAAACCGAACCCCACATCTCGGGGGATTTTCCAGAGGCGAAGAAGCTATAAATCGTGCAAAAACCTGCAGATGTGAAATCCTACGGAGAAATCCGTAATGTTCTCGGAAACTTTTTTTCGTTTTGTTTTTAAGATTTATTTATTCATTCTTGAGAGACACGGCGAGAGAGAGAGAGGGAGACAGAGACGCAGGCCCCGAGCAGGGAGCCCGACGCGGGACTCGAGCAGGGACCCCGGGGTCACGCCCTGGGCGGAAGGCGGCGCTCAACCGCTGAGCCCCGCAGGGCTCCCGGAAACTTTCTTGGGGTCCGCTGCCAGCCCACGTGGATTCGGAATCATTTGGAGCTTCTGTTGCGCCCTCAGGAGGCGCTGTGGACGGGACCAAAGCTTGGCTGACTTCCCTTGGGGAGGTCAGGGGTCAGGAGGCAGGGCCGCTCCGCCACAATCGTTCCCGCCCAGAAAGGGCTCTAGTAGACGCAGGTGACGAGGTCTGAGGTTGGAGCGCGATCCACCGCGGGAATGGGCGCTTGTCCTAAGTGTTGATATTGCTGAGTTTCCTCCCCCTAAAAAAGGAAACAGCTCGGTGTTTGTGCTAAAAATGACCGTGCGGCGTGGCCTGTGGACCGTGGCTTGGAACTGACCTGCCAACCACAGGCTTTGATTCTCCTTTAAATATAAGAGGCAATGATGATGCCGACTCCCTGAGCCGCCCCAGGCCCACTGTTACTATCTATTGAATTAAACCCAGGTTTGGGAGTTTTTTTTTAGATTGTATTCAGTATAATAAAAACAGTTTTACGTTTAAAACACACTCTGATTAAGCATTCAAGGTATGAAATGCTTCTTTTCCAAATTCCTAGTCTAGACCTCACAGGTACTCTGTAGTACCAAGGCAGGGATCGATATTCCAGACTAAAATTTCTCTTTAATGATGGACAAGAGGGCAGGAAAAGCACAACCAAGTGTGAAATCAGATCTAACAATGAATGTACTGATGGGGTGTGAAGTAGAGATACACATGCTTTATAAATTAAAATCTTGGTAAACTACATAACACCTGAGGGACTAATTGAACAAAGGACTCTATATACTCTTTCCTCTTCTAGAAGATTAGATATCTCTGTTAGGACATGTGCTTTATGACATTTGCTGACATTTGGAGGGTATTTATATGCACATAAAGGATATATATGCTGCATATAAAATGCTTATCCCTTTGTGCTATGCCTGATGCAGGATTTTGGATTTAAGAACACACTTTAGTTACTTTATCTTCTTGGAAAACTGTCTCCTCAAGTAGAATGGCTCTTGGTTTTTGCATTTGGCAAGATTTTAGTGTTCAAAGAAGTTTTAAAGAGGCAGAAAAAGAAAGTCATGTGTGGGCCTGAACTCACTTGAAAGAAATCCAGGTTTTCCACTTTGGAGAGCAGATGTTCAAATGCCCCAAAGGCGGAGGGTGGAGACAGAAAATGAGGTGTGAGAAAATATGTGAGTCAGGAAGAAAGCATGTTTTTCTGAAGGGAAGGGCCCAGCTTCTCAGCCCCCAGCCCCACCAACTCCAGCCACAGTGCTTCTCTCTCCACGGGCAGCAGGCCTAGGGACAGTTGGGTGTGCTGCATTTGCCAGGGAATGCCTAGGGCTTGTCCCCCATCCCCCAGGGAATGCATCTCATTCCACCCAGAGATGTCCAGGATATCATGGGCAAAGTGCCTTCCACACTAAGAACGAGCAACTTTCCTGGAGGCTATTACTGTATCTCAGGGGCTCAGCAAGGGCTTTATTAGGAATTGTGATTAATCAGAATTTCTCTGAAGGAGTTAGAATTTCTGTGAAGAAGGAGGCTGAAGCTACAGACAGGTCACAGAAAGTGTCCTGGTAAATGACAACTGTAACGTATCTTTCTTGATGCCCCCTGGTGGCCTTGTACAGCTAAAACCAACCCTGTCTGCTCCCATAGCTTTTAGCCCCATACACACTGGACAAAATCCATCTTGCTGGACTCACTGGGCGCATTCAGCTGCACTTTATGGAGCCAAAGCCACAAAGGCTCCTATGTGACCTAGTACTGATAAAGAATTGATTTTAAGGGGCGCCGGGGGGCTCAGTGGTTGAGCCTTTGGCTCAGAGCATGATCCCAGGCTCATGGGATCGAGTCCCACATCGGGCTCCCCGCAGGGAGCCTGCTTCTCCCTCTGCCTGTGTCTCTGCCTCTCTCTCTCTGTCTCTCATGAATAAAGAAATAAAATCTTTTTTTAAAATTTTTATTTATTTATGATAGTCACAGAAAGAGAGAGAGAGAGAGAGAGAGAGAGAGAGAGAGAGAGGGGGGCAGAGAGAGAAGCAGGCTCCGTGCACCAGGAGCCCGACGTGGGATTTGATCCTGGGTCTCCATGATTGCGCCCTGGGCCAAAGGCAGGCGCCAAACCACTGCGCCACCCAGGGATCCCAATAAAATCTTTATTAAAAAAAAGAATTGATTTTGAGACATGAATAAAAGAAAACTCCAAATTTTATAATTCCATACAAATACAATGATATAATTCCATACAAATTTGTATGGAATTTTATAATTCTGTACAAATTTCTGTATTGTGTCTATATTTCTATATTGCATGATGATTGGATGCTATCCTCTGGGGAACAAAGCAGATTTACTTTTAACATTTAGCATACACATTCTTACCAGGCCACCTGGGGCTAAGGTGAAGTTTCTTATAGGGAAGCTCTCAGAAAGACAGGCAGAAGGGATCTCTGTGATGAGGACAACATGCCACTCCCATTATCGCCCCAGGCTCTGATACAAGAAATTGAACATTTCAGTTTTACCAGTACTCTCATGATCTCTGTGAGAAGTGTACAAAAAGTTTATGGGATCTTATGCACCTCTTATAGGAAGGAAAACATGGAGAAGAAAGGGCACAGAAGGATCAACAGTGGAAGGTGTCCCACTGCCATTCAAGAAGAGGCGCTGCGTGCAGATTCTGTTGTCAGTAAGTTGAGGGGCCCCAGGGCTGTGGGTGTTCCAGCCTCAAGGCCCCTCTCCAAGGTCCGCTCACTGCAGACAGACCGCCTGCCACACCAAACAGCTTTACCTAGACAAGGGTGTTGCATATTGTATTTTTGGAGGCAATATGTAAAAAATTAATAACTGAATAGATTCAAATAGATCAAATGTGGTCAGACAGGGTGAAAATGCCCATGTCTGTTTCTGCGGGAATCAGAGGACTCCATGCACTGGGTCATGAGGTGGCCTCAGCTCTGTGTGTCACCCTTCCAGCGACCCATAATCTGCACCTGGTGAGCTTACTGGCCGTGGGAGAATTGCTGCTGTCTTGTCCACACACATTTCACAGAAGCAAAGAAAATAAGAGCTGGGAGGAGGCCAGGAGAGCACCAGGGCAGGGCATGGGATTCAGTGATTTTTTTTTTTTTTTTTTTTTTTTTTTTTTGGTCATAGGAGCCTTCCTCCAAAGGTAGTTGAAGTAGAAAAACATCCCCTGGCAGAAACACGCTGGTTGAGGAAGAGGTGAGGCCGAGGCCTGCCTGTCCAGGCGACCCCCGAGCCTGAGAGTCACCCCTGAGCCTAGTCCACCCTGTTTGTACCCGAGAAACTGGGGCCAGAGTGCTAACAAGGCTTGTGGACGTTGATACAGACTGGTAGCCCAGAGTCTTTCCTTCAACTCAGTGTTCTTTCTGTTCCGTCCCACGTAGTCCTACTTCTCTGTAGATAATTCATTTGCTAACAGTAACAGTAATGTTTCATCGATTGAACACCTACTATACCAGATATGCTGTAACAGTACAGGGTTTCAAAGTGTGGTCAGAAGGCCCTAGGGTCCCTGAGACACTTTCAGGGGCGGTGAGGTCCTCTCTCTCCCAGCTACATATCCGTGCAAGGCCAATACTGCAACAGATTGAATGGAATCCAGCTGCCTTCTATTAAGCCAGATCCTCAAGACGCTTGCCAAAACATAAAACACTGCCACTCGTCTCATACTTTTCTTTTAAATTAAAGCCTATTACTTTGGGGCACCTGGTTGGCTCAGTTGTTGAGCGCTGGACTCTTGGTTTCAGCTCAGGTTGTGATCTTGGGGTGGTGGGATCCAGCCTTGCATCGAGTCCCGTGCTCAACATGGGGTCTGCTTGTCTCCCTCCCCCTCTGCTCCTCCCCTTTCTCTATCTAAAATAAATAAATGAATAAAATGTTTCTGAAAAATTAAAAATAAAAACCTGGTATTTTGTCAGCATGAAATGAATTACTATTGGTTCTAAATGTCAAAATAAATAAAATATTTTTAAATCCCTCAGTTTAGAATTCTATTTAAAAAAAAGCCCTTAGGGGATCCCTGGGTGGCGCAGCGGTTTGGCGCCTGCCTTTGGGCCAGGGCACGATCCTGGAGCCCCGGGATCGAATCCCACGTCAGGCTTCCAGTGCATGGAGCCTGCTTCTCCCTCTGCCTGTGTCTCTGCCTCTCTCTCTCTCTCTATCATAAATAAATAAAAATTAAAAAAAAAAAGCCCTTAGGACTGTCCATTCAGTCTTGGAAAGATTTGAATGATCCTGCAGAAGCAAAAATGACTTGAAATTTATAATAGATACCTCTCTACCAGTCCATATTCAACTGACTGAATGTCATATAATAGCTCTTCTCCAATGCAGGGTGAGATTTTTCACCACAGGTATAAAAAATGGCACAAATTATGATATATGGTAGATAAAAACTATAATAAGGGAAAGCTCTTTAGGGTCCTCAATTAGGGTCCTCAATTTTAAGAATGTAAAAAGGGTTCTGACATAAAGAATTTGAGAACTGCTGATATAGTATATAACATATCTACCCTACACTCCTGTAAGCAGGAATTATCTTTATTTTACAGATAAGGAAATGGAGACTCAGAGAAATTTAGTGACTTGCCAAAGAGCTGATGTATTTCTACTGCTGTGTAGTGAAGTATCCCAAAAGTTAATGGTTCACAACCACAGATGTTTTCTATCTCGTTATTTTTTTCTTTTCTTTTTTTTTTTTTTAGATTTTATGTATGTATTTGAGAGAGAGAGAGAACAAGCAGTGGAGAGGGAGAAGCAGGTTCCCCACTGAGCAGCAAGCTCAATATGGGGCTAGATCCATATGATCAAGATTTGTGTCGAAGTCAGAAGTTTAACTGACTGAGCCACCCAGGCATCCCTCTATCTTGTAATTTCTATGGATCAGGAATTTGGGAGCAGCTTAGCTTGGTGATGCAGGCTCAAGTTCTCTCATGAGGCTGTAGTCAGATGTTGGTCAGTACTGCCATCATCTGAAGATTTGCCTGGGACTGGAGAATCTGCTTCTAAGAAGGTTCACTGACAAGGCCATTGGGAGGAGGTCTTAGTTCCTCTACATGTGGGCCTCTCCAGTAAGCTGCTTGAGTGTCATTATGACATGGCAGCCACGTGATCCAAGACCAAGTCCAAAATGGAAGCTTCAGTGTCTTTTATGACCTAGTTTTGGAATTTATACGTCATCCCTACCACTTTATTTGTGAGAAGCAAGTCACTAAATCCAGCCCACACTCAAGGAGAGAAGAATTAGGCTCTACATTCTGAAGAACATATCAAAAAATTTTTGGACATATTTTTAACCATCACCACTAACTAGTGGCAGAACCAGACTTTAAACTCGGGTCTATCTGAACCTCATTCTCTTTCTACTATGCAACCTTCCCAGGGTAGGCCCATGATCCTCTATTGTAATTTCCTTCAGTTATAGATTGAGAAGAGATTCAATAATTTTATAATTTATTTTTATTTATTTATTTATTAGAGAGAGAGCAAGCTCACATGAGTGGGGGGAGGGGACCAAGGGGGAGGGAGACAATCTCCAGCAGACTCCACACCGAGATGGAGCCCGACCTCAAGATCAAAACCTGAGCCAAAACCAAGAGTCAGATGCTCCATCAACTGAACCACCCAGGAGCCCCTCAATGACTACTCACTGAGATATGGAAGAGAAAAAACATCCCCAGAGCTCATTCCATTGTGACTTACTCTTAGGAAGATAATGTTACAAATGAGCATAATACTGGGTGCACAAGGCAGGTAGCACTGGCAGTCTGTCCTCTGGCCTCATCACTCCTGGAGCTGAGATGCTGCTTGGACCCCAAGCCTGTTGTGCTTGCTTGTCTGGCCCAGGCTCTCACGCTCCAGCCTTATCTGGAAGGCTCCATTGCCCACAGCCTGCCAGATTCTAGACCTGCACTAGTCATACATGCTCTCTACTACCAGCCTCTCTTTGGTGCAGATAAGGGCAAAGCTATAATTCAGTTTCCCATATCAGCTCATGGATTTGATGTAGAGTAAAACGTCTAGGTGAAAAAACACAAGCTTTTGGCCACAATAAGATCTAAGAAAAGAACATGCGTGTATCAGGGTAAATCAGGAAAAATACCAATCTTGCATATGTCGTTAATTCAGTGGACCGAATTCTCACAGACCCATCGATTCAGCAGACCTCTAAGCCCCTACCTGTGCGAGGAAAAGCTTGAGGCTAAGATCTACTACTTACCAAAACATCTCTCAGTTGTCATAATGGGATTCCAAATGTCATCCCTAGGCTGGCAGCTCCCCTTGGGAACACAGCTGGGGAAGTTGAACACTTTGGCGCCTATGGCATACCTTGCACGGTTAGAACTGTACTCTCCACACCGCATTTTAGGACTCTAATGAAGAAACTCTTCCTCTGTGTAACTTGGGCTTTTTCAGGTTCTGATACCAGCCCCAGCTGCCATCCTGCTTCCAGGACTGGATTGCAGAGTAATAAATGTGAGAACTATGGCACTGAGAATCATAATTCCAGAAGAGTCTGTAGCAAAGAGCCACTCGAAGGTGAGTGCGGCTCAGAGGACTTGCAAAGAGCTCGTGAGTGGGGACAGCTGTTGTTTGCAGGTAATGAGTTGTATTTTTCATCTTTTCTTTTTAGAATTTCATTATAAGTACAACAGCCCAGGAGAGAATTACTTAAATCCTAACGAAAGAAGTGCCTTTGTCAAGCTCTGCTTTTTAAATGACAATAAAAATTCTTCACCTTGTAAGTACATCTGCTGCATGATCTCATCTTTGTAAACAGGCTGGTCTCCTGGGCTTGCGGGACCCATATCACAGGGCCTACTGCTTCCCTTTGGGGAGCCCTTGCCCTCTCCAGTCTGCTGCTTGGCTCTCCAGTACTCATCTGATGCTTTCACATCCTGGATGGCAAGAGACTGGGCCAGGGCTGGGAGATAGGAGATCCTAGCAATAAAGTTATCAAGTGCTAACTCAGTGTAAGTGGGTAACAAATTGTAAATATTTGCTAAGCAAATGACCAACTGAATAATTATCACTAGTATTGCTGTTATTCAGGTGAAAGATTTAAACATATCTCTACTAAAAGTCGTCATGTAAAGAAACAGACTATTTTTACACTCCTTAAACATCCTATTGCTAATTTCAATATAAAATTTTGCTGTCTTTGGAAAACATTAAAATCCCACAAACATTTATTTATAAAGATGAATAAGACATGGCTCCTCCCTCCCAAGGAGTTCATAATCTATTGAAATGAATTCATACCCAAATAAGGAAAATTCATGGCAAAATGTGATGTTACAATGAGCAAAGGGTGTGCTAAGAGAACAAAAGGGAGAGAAAGAAATACTCCTTGTTTTGCTTCTGAATAACCATAGCTGCTCTTTGACATCCTCTGCTTGAGGGAAAAATTCATACCACCAGAGCACTTTGTCTCCCTATCTGGGACAGGGCATCCAGGGGAATGTTTCTTATCTTTCCCAACTGCCAATTTCCAAGATGAAAGAATGCCATCTACCTCATTGAACTCAGCTGTGCGTCCCTTACACCCCCCCCCAGCTGCCAAATCCTTCAAATGGATGTATGCTTTCAAGATGACAGCCATTAAAACTCTGCAGAAGCAACAGGGCAGATTTCTTTACTGTCTCCTTGGCCTTTGGGTCTATAGCCCATGAGACTTGTTATTCCAATATATGAAGGAATGAGGGGTCAACTGAGTCATCTGAAGTGTGACTTTGAACTGCATTAGTAAATGTATGTGGCCAAGAGTGTAGAAGTCATAGCGAGGCATTGTTCAATGTTGATAAGAATCTTCCAGAAATTGGAATGGAGTGGGCTGCTGTGGGAGGTCATGAGTCCTATCTGTAGAGATGTCTCTACAGATCCCATCTGGAGACAATATACTCCGTCAGGATATTGCAAATCTATTGCAAATAGACCAGACTAGAACTGGACCAGATGACCCTATGGTCCTTCCCAACTCTGAGTTATGATGTTTCAAATAAAATCCAAAATTATATTTGGAGAGCAAACAATTAAGACTGAACTCATTAGTATCTCTGCTTGTCATGACTTAAGTTTGGGTGGTCAGCATGACTAATTTGAGCTTTCTGGCTTCTGCTCTGCCTTCCATGTCTGAGAGACAATGTCTCCTAGTTCCTTGTCAAATGGAACCCTCCTCAGGGGGTGTGAAGCCTAGCTATGAGAGACGGGCGAAAAAGACAGGAGACCTGGAAGGAGAACCAGAAACAGAGAAAGCAGATTTTAGGCCATTGATTCTTCTCTCTTCCTTTCCCTGACTTTCTTCTTATCTTCCATGGTGCCTTTCCTATATTTATCTTCTTTTCAGTTTAGTCTCTATTTTCTGGAATTGTCTTAGTAACATAATTTAGTTTCTGACTCCTAGAAGCCTTGCTCTTGTGTTTGGAGAGGACTTCAGGAATCCATTTTGTCCATGCTATGGAAGGGATTATCCCTTCACTTGTCAGATGAAGTAGTTGAGTCCACAGAGGTTGGACAGATGCTCAAGAATCACACAGCTAGCACCCCAGAAACCTAAATCTAGACTCTTGGTCTCTTGGCTACTGAGAAAACTCTTTTTAAAAGTTGGATTTCTTAAAATAAATAAATAAGCTGAATTTCTTTTTGTGAATTCAGAATACTTGATAGAAAGTTCTTTGTTTTCTATGTTCCCTAATCTTCTTATTCATTAAAATTGCATGAAATATTTCATTCATACAAAAAAGTTCGGGAAATGATACCATATATCCACCATTTGGGGATCATTTTTGATGCTCTGAATTTAATCATAGCTAACATTTTTCAGCTTGTTCAAAACCAGAATGGATCTGTTCCCAGACATCGATTCCAAAATCCTCTCATGATGAACATGAGACCATACCAGGAAAGTAAGTATTATTTTATTATTAATGATAATAAAAATGACTACCCATTAACTAGTTACATACAATATGCTTAGTGCATTAAATTATTGGCCCAAGATCACCTAGATCATAAGTAGTAGAGCCAAAATTCAAACCAAAGTATGGCTAATACTTCAAACGTTTGTTTATTTGTTCAACAAATATTTGAATGTCAGTAGCAGTGTCCCGTGCCAGGGGTCACCCCCATCGTTTCTAGTGAGAGATTGCATGACAAGAGTGCCACATGGGAGGGGGATATGGTCATAGAAGGACTCCCAGCCCCAAGAAGGCCACCAGGCATGCACCATGCACCAAGAAGGCCCTGCATGCACCTGCTTGGGGAGGACACAGTGAAAAATTAAACTACTGTCCCTGCCCTCATGGAAGTTACCTTTTTGGTAGAAGGGCCAGTCTTTGTAAGTGCCACAAAGGGAGTGTACTGAGTACTAATACCTAATTTGGGGGTTCAGGGAAGCTGAACACCAAAAGATAAGTGTGAGTCAACTAGCAAGAGGATGTAGAGGCTAACAGTGAGGACATTCTAGTCTAAGAGCTTGCTGGAGTGGGAAGGGCCCTTGGCAAGTTCAGGAACAGTGTAGAGCGTGTGGCTGTGGGGCAAGATGGGGCTGGTGAAGGGATGGGCAGGGCAGACCATGTAGGGGCTTGTCAGCCACAGGAAGGATTTCAAACTCTTGAGTATAACAAGCCAATGAAGTTTTAAACCAGAGTGTTTTTAAAGTTTCCTAGTGTTTTAAAAGATCATTCTAACTACTAAAGAAGCAGGAATGGAGTAGAGGAGTCAAGGCGTGAAGCACAGAGGCCAACTAAGAGGCTGGGGCAATAATCCAGGTCAGATGATGGTAGCCTTCGCCAAGGGTGGTAGAAAAGGAAAGAGAGCGGTCAGGAGGCAGAACCAATAGTGTAGCAGGGTGGTTAACAGTTTAGGCTCGGCACTCACTCAGTCGGAACTCACTAGCTACTACCGTAATGCAGTGTGGTGTTCAAGAATGTGGCCTCTGGGGTTATTTTGGGTTTGCATCTTGGTTCAGTGTCCTTGAGATCTCTGTGCTTCGCTTTCCCCACTCTGTTTGCCCATTATTTCCCAAGTAGGAATAACAATAGTGCCAAATTCATTGAGGATTGAGCCAATACATATAAAGTACTTGGAAAGGTACCTGGCATTCAGCAAGTGATGGCTGTTATTGTAGATAAGGTGACTGACTGGATGTGGGGAGACAGTGGACTCTGAAGCCTATGCCCTTCCCACTGCACCACACTGCCCTGCCCTGTCCTGTCTGGAGATTTCTATTAGCTAGGGGCTCCTGATGCTGATGGTCTCTGATGCTGTCAACCGGATGATAGATCCAATGTGTTCAACTAACTTGCGGAACCAACTCATGTGAATGTGGTAGGGGAGGGAGATGAAGGGACGCATTGGGTCACAAGCATTTGAGGTCGGACTTCCTGGAGATGACTGCCACAAGTGAGTGTTTTATGTACCAAAGAAGTAATGCTTAACTTCTAGAAGGAATCCCAAGCCAGGGGGTTGTGAGGATGGCTCCATAGCCCACCTGTCAACAGGCAAGGTCTTGTGGCATCCCTTAAGGCCACTACTCATGGTTGTGCAAAGCATAACACCAGGCAGTGCCCTTCACTTAGTCTTTGTGAATGAAACCTCCCAGAGCCATGCTGTGCACAACCAGGACAACTGTACATAGTGATGCCGGCCCCTCTTATTCACCCAGACCATCAACAGATGTAGTCATACTTACAGTGTAGTAGTTGAGGGGTGCCTGTTTAAAGAGGCGCTGCTTCTATCTTCCTACTGCTGCTGCCTCCTTGCTGTGTTAAGCTTACCAGTGATAGAATGAACTCAAGTCAAAGTGCCTGCAATTGGCAGATTTGTGTGCATTTGTTTTATAAATATGTGGGGTAAAAGGTTGGTCCGAAAAGAATAAAAACTGAATAAAAATTGGAGTCTCGCCTCTTTCTGTAGCAACAGAAGTAGAGACAGATTCTGAGAGGAAATGCCCTTCGTGGTCATGGAACAACTCATTTCTGTGGTCAACCACAACAGGGCTATGAGAGCTACAAAAGGCAGAGAGTGCATAAACTCCTCAGTCCCAACACACACACACACACGGCCATTACTGAAGCACCACAAGCAAGGGGGAGAGGAGAGATTGATACAAATATGCTTTTGCCTTCTAGAAAGAATCTTAGGGTTTTCATGACCTACAATTCAGACCTTGCTACACCCTCACTCCATTTCTACTCCTGCAGGATTTCTGGAAGCAAATCCTTAAGAAACTTTGGCAGTACCAAAGAAACAAAATCTGAGGTGAGGACTTGGGGAAAAAAAAAATCTAGAATCCTTGCAGCTTTTAAGTATGGGCTTGACCACAAAACTAATGGCTTTTAAATTATTACAGTGTGGGGGCACCAGAAAATTGGCTCTGCTAAAAACAATGTGTGCTCAGCACTAACATAAAGACACACAGCCTGAGCAGCCACATGGTTTGTATTATTCCTAAATTGGTTCCAAGGGAAATTTCCTGGAGAAAGTGTTTTGTGGGTGGTGCCTCAGCCACAGGATCCCCTGAGCCAGGACTGAAGGCAGCAGCGACTGTTTCCAGCCACTCACAAGTCTGTGACACTGGGGTTAGAGCTGCCAGCAGTTCCCTATTTTCAAATCAAATCCCAGGCCACTTTCAAAGGCTTCCAATGCAAGCACTAATACCCCTCGGTGCCCCCTCTGGGGTTATGACCCCCTAAATCCCCTTCGATGACTCCCAAGAGCTTTCCTTCTTTCTCACGGACCTCTTCCTCTGAAACAGGGCAACAGCCCAGCAGGTTGCTGACCTCACCCTCTGATTCACACTCATCAGTCACGTGTTGGGTGTTTTTTCTGTCCCTTTCCCTAAAAAATATATTCCATCTCAGATTGGTTTCCTAGGAAACTAACCGTCAAAAACAGGAATAGACTGGGTAGGAAAAGAATGCTCCAAAAATTCCATCTTGCAATGTTAATAATGAGATAACCCAATTAACAGAAACAGTAACTTTTAACGTGTGGACTTTTCCTCTGTAGATATTAAACTCATCTTTGGATCATGCCCTAAGGACAGCAACCATTTTGAAAGAAACTACTGATCGAATGATTAGAACTATTGCAGAAGATCTTGCCAAAGCACAGAGATGGAGGAAGCAAATGAAATACTAGTTCGACCCAAGGCAACTGAGGACTTAAAAAAAAGAAAAATGCTAAGAAAACTTGATCTTCCCCCCAAAAGTATCTTACTATACAATTTAGGAAGGTGACTTTTAGAGAAAATACCAAAACCATATGAAATGGGGGGCACCAAGTGCTTAAAAGGAAAAAAAAAATGGACCCTTGATTCTTAAAATTAATATTTATTTTAAAATAAATATGTTTTTCCTAACTCATAATAAAAGAAATCAAAACAATAAACTAGGAGTGCCTGGCTGAATCAGTGGGAAGAGCATGCGACCCTTGATCTCAGGGTCAAGAGTTCAAGTCCCATGTTGGGTGTAGAGATTACTAAAAAAAAAAAAAAAAAAAAACAACAATAAACTATACTTTTGTCTATTAGTATGGCAAAAACTAAAGTTTAGAAAAGCCAGTGTCAGGGAGGCTGGGGGTGACAGGTGCTTTTGTATCCTGAGGGTGGAAGTGTAAATTGGTGCAACCTGGTGGGAAGGCAACTCGGTATCAAATTCCACAAATGTAAAAGCACTAATCTTCTGAGCAGTGATTACTTCATAGTAACTCCCACATAGGCCATGGGATCGCACATGAATGGGCACTGGAGCACTGATGAGAAGAGCCCCGAGATGGAACTAATTAATACCCTACATGGTGATTCATAAATACCAACAGTCATGCAGCTAGTGCTCTGCAGGCACTGAAAAAAAATGAGGTGGATTATCTTACAAGATAGCAGAAAAAAGCAAGACGACTCATATGTAGTGTGATCTCATTTGTGTGTTTTCAAAGGGCATACCTATTTTCTGGAACAATACACAAAAATATTCAGTGGATCTCTAGGAAATGGAATTGGGAGTCATTCAGGGAAGGAAGACTCTATACTCTTCACTCACTTTCTGTACGGTATGAGAATTCTTCCAATATGTTTATGTTATAAATTACGTGAAGATCTCTTGAAGTCAGATGCAAAAGTGTTAGTCCTAGATTAATGAATTTGGGACAAAAGTGAAGACAATTCACTAAAACTATGTACCAGGGATTAACTAAATTTATAGTATTTCGTGTAGAATGCCAGGACAAGATTTTTATTTGCTTCAAGACTGATTTATAACCTCTCGAATGACAGAGCAGCACATTATTGGCTCTTTCTCTGCTTCCTGAGGCCTCTATTCACTCCAAACAGTCAACAAAGGGTTTCCCAACCCCCAGAGCTTTGCTCTGTGTAGGGAGAATTGAATCTATTCCCACTTTGAAGATTTTTTGTGGCCAAGGCAGTTGCTATTTGTCCATCTGGCTGGAGAATGGACTATTTTTAACTTTGGGACTTGGAAATTGGTTTAGGGTACCTTACAAGAGATAAAGCAGAGGCCAGCCTCAAGATACGTCTGATTTTGTGGCTAATGGTACTTTAAGCTGGGGTACTCTAAGGATGAGAGCGAAGACTGGAAGTAGCATTTTATTTTATTTTATTTTAAATTTTTATTTATTTATGATTGTCAGAGAGAGAGAGAGAGAGAGAGAGAGAGAGAGAGAGAGAGGCAGAAATATAGGCAGAAGGAGAAGCAGGTTCCATGCACCGGGAGCCCGACGTGGGATTCGATCGCAGGTCTCCAGGATTGTGCCCTGGGCCAAAGGCAGGCGCCAAACCGCTGTGCCACCCAGGGATCCCTGGAAGTAGCATTTTAAGAGGAATAGAAGGGAGCTTAAACTGTGTATATGCTAAGAGGTTTCTAGTCATCACTTACCTAAATTTAATCACAACTTGATAACCTGGTTTTGTGTGCCAAGCATCACTATCCTGTCTCCAAGTTTAAAATTACACTTCTCTGCCTTGAAGGGCTCTCATACGATTCATTAGTTCTTAACCATTTTTGGGCTCAACCGTCTTTGAGAATCTGATGAAAGGTATGGAGTCTCCCTCCTTTATGCTCCACTCTTCAAGGAAAAGGGATATACGCACACACAATTTTGCACACAATTCTTAAAAGTTCAGGGACACCTAGAGCAAATCCATGGACCACCATAAATGAATGTTCCTAAAGCCTCAATTAACCTTTGTAGAAACTTAACTATTGTAATCATGTATTTAAAAATATAGCCCATCTCTGCTTTATTAAACTATATTCTAAATGTAATTTTACACTTCCTTGATGACTGAGGGTCATTATGAACAATCACTGCAACGTGTTTAATCCAAGAACCAGAAACAGAGCCATGTCCTTAAGAAGTTCTGGGAGTGCTAGGCCTTGGGGCGCCTGGGTGGCTCAGTGGGAAGTGACCCCCGTCAGCTCAGGTCAAGGGCCCAGGGTCCTGATCCTGAGCCCTGTGTGGGCCTCTGCTCAGCAGGGAGTCTGCTGCTCTCTCCCACCCCGTTTGTACTCGCTCGCTCGCTGGCGCTCTCTCGCTCATCTTTTTAAAAAAAAGTGCCAGGCTCTGATTTACAAAGGTAATTTTATATTTACCAATTATGTAGCCTTGGGCGTCTCCTCCCTTCTTTGTGCAAATTCTGACAGATCTGTCTTCTAATTCTGCTGCAGGAACAGACCAGAAAAACAAGCTCATTAACTGAACATAATTGTATTTCGAGAGTCAAGGGCTCACCATTGCGAGGGCAGCCATGTGGGAAGCCAACACCAGGCAGTTTCCACTGTTCAGAGGCCTCTTTATGTTTATTTCCAATGTGTGGCTGTGCCCTGGTGGCTTGAAGCTGCCAGGAGCAAGAAGCAGGACGAGGGAGGGGGGGATGTTTTTAACTCTTCAATAAAGAAATTCTAGCGGTGCACTTTTAACTATTAGATTATACAAGTGAAAAGTCCTCTTCTTATCACTCCTTTCAACTGTAAACTTATGGCTAGGGATTTAAAATAGACCTAATTCCTACTGAATTTGAATATGTTTATATTTAATACTCAAAACGTTGCTTTGGTAGTAGAAATTTTACTGTGGGATGAAAACTTTTTTGCTCCTTTGATTCTAAAAGAAACCTGCTTGCATGCAATTTGACAGCCTTCACAAAGGGTTACAAATACCTAGAGAACTGAGTTAGGGACGCATCACATCTTAAAAAATAAACTGTCAAGATCTGGGCCTTTGGAGCTCACATGCAAGAATTTTTTTTGTGTCTTCGCCAACAGCCGGTAATTTCCTTACTTTTTTGTGAATATGGTGGAACAATGTGAATCCACTATACTTTACAAATGAAGCACATTTTAACAGGAAGCAAATGTGGGCTTCTGAGATAGCGAATAAATGGTTTCAGTTAGTTTTAAGAGCAAAGTATCTTTTTCAGGGTCTTATCAGAATCGGTAACTGCTAATTCTGGAGGTGGGATCAGTTTATACGAGGAATTTATGTGAGATGACAACCTATGTCTTTGAATTCAGTAAATTTAGGAAACAGGGTCTCCCCAATTTTAAGCCTAAAATATACATAAATTGGAGGCCTCAAAGGATCTCACATCACTGACAGGACAAAGTAATCACTGAGGTGTTAAGTGACTGAATGATTGGGCCAGTGTTTGCTGTCATCACACTCTTGGTTCCATCTGTCCCAGGGCACTGGATCAGTGTAAGTCTCTGTTCCACATGTATTAACTCTGGACAGACAGTAACCAAGGTATACAAGGGCCTCAGATAAAACACAGACACCAAAAACTAACCCTTTCACTGGCAGTGAACCGTTCCCATGTTCCATGCACGAAGAGAGCTGTGTACCAACATGCACGCCCAGGTGACATTACATCATGTGCTCCAGTTTTCTCAGCTTTCAAATGGAGATGATAATAATAGTGCCTATTCTCACAGGATTAAATGAGAAGATTAAATGAGGTAATATAAGCACTTTGAAACAGCGCCTGGCATGTATAAAGCTCTAAGTAAGCACTTCCATATTATTATTTTGCTATCACTAATAAAATAGCCAAGTTATGAAATTAACATATCAAACCAATATTGTTCCTATATAAAAGATGTTTGAAAATATAAAAAATCTAATATACATGGAACCATAATATAAAGGTATTATGGCAACTACAGTACCTATATAAAGAAAAATAAAGTTTTTTTTTTAAAAGATTTTATTTATTTAGGGATCCCTGGGTGGCGCGGCGGTTTAGCGCCTGCCTTTGGCCCAGGGCGCGATCCTGGAGACCCGGGATCGAATCCCACATCGGGCTCCCGGTGCATGGAGCCTGCTTCTCCCTCTGCCTGTGTCTCTGCCTCTCTGTGACTATCATAAAGAAATAAAAATTAAAAAAAAAATTAAAAAAAAAATGTTATTTATTTATTCATGAGAGACACACACAGAGAGAGACAGAGGCAGAGACACAGGCAGAGGGAGAAGCAGGCTCCATGCAGGGAGCCCGATGCAGGACTCGATCCTGGAACCCCGGGATCATGCCCTGAGCCAAAGACGCTCAACCGCTGAGCCACCCAGGCATCCTGAAAATAAAGGTTTTGAAGGTCATAAAGATTTAGGTAAATAAAGACATTCCATATTCCTGAATTTCAAGTTTCAATATTCTAGAGCTGTCATTTCTTCTTAAATTAACCTATAAATTTACTGCAACCTAATGAAAATCCAAAATAACTTTTGGTATTAACAAAATGATACTGAAGTTTATTTAGAAAAATGTAATAGGGATCCCTGGGTGGCGAAGCGGTTTGGCGCCTGCCTTTGGCCCAGGGCGCGATCCTGGAGACCCGGGATCGAATCCCACATCGGGCTTCCGGTGCATGGAGCCTGCTTCTCCCTCTGCCTGCGTCTCTGCCTCTCTCTCTCTCTCTCTGTGACTATCATAAATAAATAAAAATTAAAAAAAAAAAAAGAAAAATGTAATAGCTAGAAAATCTCTGAAAAATAACAGTGATTTAGATGTGGGTGGAGTAGAAATTGTATCTGTCATACATTAAAATATAGCACAAATTAGGGGTGTCTGGCTGGCTTAGTCAATAAAGCATGCCACTCTTGATCTCAGGGTCATGAGTTCAAACCCCACGTGTGGCATGGAGTTTAAAAAAATTTTTTTAATAAAATATAGCACAGGGCAGCCCGGGTAGCTCAGCAGTTTAGTGCCTGCCTTCAGCCCAGGGCCTGATCCTGAAGACCTAGGATCGAGTCCCGCATCAGGCTCCCTGCATGGAGCCTGCTCCTCTCTCTCTCTCTCTCATTTTAAAAAAAATAAAAATAAAATAGAGCACTAATTAAAACAGGGAAAAACAACATTATGAACTATAAGTCAATAAAAGAGAATTCAGAAACAGACCAAAATACAAATATAAATTTAGTGTATGATAAAGATAGTATTTCAGACTCAATGAGGAGAGATTACCCAATACATTGTACAATATCAGACTGTTTAGGAAGAAAGCTGGATTCCTGTTACATACTGCTTGTGTCAGGGTTCACATAGAACAGAAATTCCACAAGGCATTTCAAAGAATAGAATACAGATCCTTAAAAATCAGAGGAAAGAGGCGCCTGGATGGCTCAGTCGGTTAAACGTCTGTCTGCCTTCTGCTGAGGTCATGATTTTGGGGTCTTGGGACTGAGCTGTGTTGAGCTCTGCATTCAGGGGGTGCCTGCTTCTCCCTTGCTCTCTCCTCCACCACCATCTCCCTGCTTGCTTGTGCTCTCTCAAATAAATAAATAAATAAATAAATAAATAAATAAATAAATAAATAAATAAATTTTTTGGAAAATCAAAGAAAAAGCTGAAGGGGCAGAAACTGGGGGCCAACATACTTTTAGACTCAAGGTTCTATCATCTTCTGTGATCCAGGGAACAGGAAGCCAGTGCTGTTGGTGGCAGAAGCTTGCTTGTCCCACTAGTACAGTCATGGTACATAATCTCCACCTTCTAACTCTTGACGAAATGCAAATCATTGGCAGAACCTAAACTGTACGGAACCCTGCTTATCTTTAAGTCTGCAAAACTGCATTTTTAGCCTTTCATCCCCTGTGGTATGAGATGAGGAGGCATGAGACATAGTGCCAAGTGCTAAGAGACAATACCTAGCATAGATTCTCACATTAAAGTCAATTCTAGATTGATGAAAGAATTGCCTGTAAAAATAAAATGAAACCTATGGAAATGTTCTAGAAGAAACAATGAGTGAATTTATAATCTTAGTTGTAAAAGGTATTTCTAGGTTTTTTTTTAATTTAATTTAATTTTATTTTTTAAATTTTTATTTATTTATGATAGTCACAGAAAGAGAGAGAGAGAGAGAGAGAGAGAGAGAGAGGCAGAGACATAGGCATTGGGAGAAGCAGGCTCCATGCACCGGGAGCCCGACGTGGGATTCGATCCTGGGTCTCCAGGATCGTGCCCTGGCCCAAAGGCAGGTGCCAAACCGCGGCGCCACCCAGGGATCCCATCTAGGTTTAACATATAATTCAGAAATCAAAAAGGAAAAGTGATAGGTTTACCTACAGGAAAATTTAAAATGGTAATATCAGCACAGTTGATTCTTGGACAACACAAGTTACACAAGTTTGCACAGGTCCACCTAAACATAGATTTTATGGATAGAGTATTGTAAATGTATTTTCTTATGATGTTAACATTTTCCTTTATTGTAAGAATACAGTATATAATACATAAAGTACAAAATTTGTGTTTATCGACCACTTATGTTTTTGGTAGGCTTCTGGTCAACAGTAGGCTACTAGTAAAGTTTCTGAGGAGTAAACAGTTTTTCAACAGATTTTCAACTGCATGGTTTGGAGGCAAGGGTCAGCACCCATACACGTTCAAAAGTCAACTACATTTTAAATGCACAAATACTTTGGCCAGCTATACCATTGCTAGAAATTTATATCATAAAAGTATTTGTGTAGGGGGCACCTGGGCACCTCGGTGGCTCAGTTGGTTAAGCGTTTGCCTTCAGCTCAGGTACCGATCCAAGTTCCGTGCTCAGCAGGGAGTCTGTTTCTTTCTCTCCCTCTGCCTCTGCCCAACTGTGCTCTCTTTCAAATAAATGAATAAAAATCTTAAAAAAAAAAAAAATAGGGGACACCTGGGTGGCTCAGAAAGCGCCTGCCTTTGGCCCAAGGTGTGATCCTGGAGACCTGGGATCGAGTCCCATATCAGGCTCCCTGTGTGGATGGAGACTGCTTCTCTCTCTGCCTATTTCTCTGCCTCTCTCTCTGTGTGTCTCTCATCAATAAATAAAGACTCTTTTTTTAAAAAAAAGTATTTGTGTTTGCAAAGGTATGTACCCTAACAATGCTGCGTTATATGTAAGAGCAAAACTCTGAAGATGAGTAGTATATTAAACTATGAGGCCACTATGAGGTCGGGTAAAGAGAGATTTGAAATAAAGACACACCCTTTGCTTAACACATGTGTATACGTATCTTTATATTATCCAACCTTATACAAATATTACATTATTTTTATAAAAAGTCAACAGGATCTATCATGGTGGGAAGATTATGGCGCATTCATTCTTTTTTGTAACTTTCTGATTTAGAACTTTTAAACTTCCCAACTTCTCCTTCTTCCCTTGCCCCCCAAAAGATAAATTTTTGTAACTATACATTTACTTTCTCTTAGAATATCACACTTATTTTTGGTCTTCTACTTTAAACATATATGATTTTGAAATTATATAAAATTGTGTTCTTTAGAAGTATTTGGGTAGACAGTATACACTGTGAAATTATTCTATTAATGACAATTAATTTACACATAAATGAATTTCAAATGAAAAAAACTATTTATAGAAAATCATTCTATCATACAGTTTTACTTTTACAACCTTTTCATTTAAAATCATTCTTCCCAAAAAACTATACTTGACGTAATCTGGTAAGTAATTAGTATGTACATAGGTAGTTGTGAAAAATTACCCATAATTCTAATATATTCAGTTGCAAAAGTGAAAAATTTCCTCTTAGAAAGCATTTTAACATTTCTTCTCATCATCTACAAAGCAGCAACACTATTTAAATTAAAAATGGCAAATTTATGATATGTAATCATAAAGTCCCTTATGAAATATATTTGAAAAATCATTATTCCATAAAATATTTACATTGTTTAAATGACATAACAACTTTGTCTTGATTTTAGTTGAACATGTTAGTAAGAATCTCCAAAAGAAATGAAAATCATTATTCATCCTTAGTAAAGGAGACTTTATCCTTGGGTTTATTCAGCATCTTTATATCATCCAAAAGTTTCCTGGGTGTTAAAATATGCGTAGAACCTGGTAGGATAGAAGATACATTTTCAGAGTCCAGCAGTTACATATTCTTCTTGACTAATTATATTGCCCTCTTCCTTAAATTTGCAAAGTGTCATAGCTTGGGGGCAATTTAACAAAATTTCTATAGGACACATTCCTGAAATCTGCCTATACCTCAATATTTCAGTCCTTCCCCTTCATTGAACAGCATGCTCAGTAAACCACTCCTAGTACTTTGTCTACTTTGTGCTATGCATTGATATGCTGAAGATCAAACTGGAGGTTATTGTATCCTTGTGGCAGAACAGAATAGTCACTGTTCAATCACAGGATCATTAAGCAGAGCTGTAGATTTAGACCTGGTACACAACTGTTGCATGAGGAGAGCTTCTGTATCAGTGGCTTTGACTGAAAAAAAAAAATTTTTTTTTTACGATTTATTTCAGAGAGCGAGCGAGTGAGGGAGCAGGAGGAGGGGGACAGGCAAAGGGATCAATCCCTGGAAAGGTCTGACTCCTGCTCAGAGGGGAACCTGCTTATTTCTCCCTCTCCCCGTGAGTGTGCTCTCTGTCAAATAAGTAAATAAAATCTTAAAAACAAAACACCTAAATTCCATTCAGGACTTCCCAATGTCAAGTCCACACGCACAAAACATTCAAAAGTATTTCTGTAGTAGAAATGTATTTATGTCTTAAAACTTATTTAATATTAAGGGCAAGTAGAGAACATAGTATTTTAAAAGACATATTTAATAATATCTAAGTAATATAATATTTTGAAGCTTATTCCTCTGAAAATAGAATATTTAAAAATCAAATTATCAAAAAGGTCAATCAGGAAAGAACTGTGGCACATTAGATAAAACACTATCATTAGTAAGTTTTTCTGTATTCAACAATTTAGTCCTCTATGTAACTTAGAACATAACGGTTTGCATTGTTTAAAACAAAACTGAAAAAAGGAAAATGTCTTACCAATAATAACCTCACAGGATTTATGGGCCTGAGAAACTTCATAAGCACAACGCATTTCAGAGTATGTAATTCCTCCAATTACAAAAATAATCAGCTTTGACCCATTTTTTCGGTCCTCTAAATAATTAGTTCTAGGTTTCTGGCGAGCACTAAAAAATAAATACCCACACGTTAAAAATATTTCCAAAGCCATAGCGCTTGCAGAGTTCTTAAAAAGCCAAACTCAAATTTGACAACAATTACACTTATTTTATGGAAATGACTTAACAATGGTATGAATGGAGAACCAAGACAGGTTAGGTAGGACAGCCCCATTTTAAGTTTAATTTTGATCTAACAGAGAGTTTGGACAAATCGCTCATAACCTAGTTCAGCATTTTTACAAATAAAATAGAGCTGACACTATATACCTGAAAAGTCTAGGACTTTTTTTTTTTTTTAAGATTTATTTGAGAGAGAGAGAGTGAGTGAGCAAGTGCAGGGGAAAGGAGCAGAGGGAGGAGAAAGAAACTCAAGCAGACTCCACGCTGAGCACAGAGCCTGACATGGGGCTCGATCCCAGGACCCTGAGATCACCCAAGCTGAAACCAAGAGTCAGATGCTTAACTGAGTCACCCAGACACCCGAAAATATATGACTTTCTTTCTTTCTTTTTTTAAGATTGTATTTATTTATTCATGAGACACACACAGAGAGAGAGGCAGAGACATAGGCAGAAAGAGGTAGGCTTCATGCAGGGAGCCCAATGGGGAACTCTGTCCCGGGAGTCTAGGATCACACCCTGGGCCAAAGGCAGGCGTGCTCAACCACTGAGCCACCCAGGCGTCCCAAAATCTATGACTTTCTGAAGTCTTTAAAATCCTCTTGTTTCAGTGCCACTCCCTTCATTTTTTTAAACTTTAGGAAGTCATAGACTTCTCAGATATATTATTTCTTCATATGAAACAAATCAGAGTGTCAGCTCTATTTTATAGGCACAGGGAGGGAAGCACAGGTACAGATCTGGAGCTGATGTGGTACAGGGAAATCCCATGCTGAACTCAGTAAGGTATGATGGTAGGAGTTTATCAAGGACATATCTGCACTTCTGTGTTTACTGTAGCATTATTTGTAATAGCCAAGACACAGAACACTTAAATATCTGTTGATGGAGAAATAGATTAAGAAAATGTAGTGTGTGTGTGTGTGTGTGTATATATATATATATATACATACATATATGCAGTGGAATATTATTCAGCTTTAAAAAAAAAAAAAAGAAGGAAAGGGGCACCTGGTGGCTCAATGAACCAGGTAAGCATCTGCCCTCAGCTCAGATCATGATCTCAGGGTCCTAGGATTGAACCTCACTCATGTCAGGCTCCATGCTTGGCCTTCTTTCTCCCCTTCCCTTTCTCCCTCCCCACCTCCCTGCTTGTGCTCACTTTCTCACTCTCAAATAAATAAATAAAATCTTTAAAAAAAATTAAAATAAAACAAAAACTTTAAAAAAAGAATGAAATCCTGCCAACTTTAACTACATGGATGAACCTGCAAGACATTATGCTAAGTAAAATTATGTTGGGCTCAAAAAGACAACTACTGCATGATCTCACTTCTATGTGGAATCTGAAATAATTAAATTCATAAAACAGGGACACCTGGGTGGCTCAGCAGCTGAGCATCTGCCTTTGGCTCAGGGCGTGACCCCAAGTCCCAGGATCAATTCCCACATCAGGCTCCCTGCATGGAGCCTGCTTCTCCCTCTGCCTGTGTGTCTCTGCCTCTCTCTCTCTGTGTCTCTCATGAATAAAAAACAAAAGCTTAAAGAAAAACATTTTTATAAAAAAAAGACTATTTCAAAAAGTGCCTGGGTGACTGAGTTAGTTGAGTGTCCAACTCTTGATTTTGGCTCAGGTCATGATCTCAGGGTTTTGAGATCAAGCCCTGTGTTGCTCATGCTCAGTGGGGAGGTCTGCTTGAGATTCTTTCCCTTTGCCCCACTCTTGTGCGTGGATGTGCGGGCGCACGCGCACACACACACTCTAAAATAAATTTTAAAAAACATTTTCAAAAGAAAAAGCAAAAAAAAAAAAAAAAAAGAAAGACAGGAAGAAAGAAAAGAGAAAAAAGGAGATAATAATGCCCAAAACAATTATGTGATCCTAATATTTTTTAAATTTCTGAATAGCAATTTTAGGACAATGGGATTATAAATATAATCAAACAAAATAAAACAAGTAATTTGTTTCGCATACATGTATAAGGTGTTGTGCTGGTGTTTTACATTCTGATAGATAAATAATAATAATAATAAAATCCCTAGATCCTGAAAATCTCACTCTAGGAAGCACCTAGAAGCTTTGGTTAAAATAAGAGTGAACTCCTTTTTAAAAGCACAGCTGAAAGTAAACAAATAAGAGAAATCTCCAAAGGCTAGCAGTAAAGAGGAAGCTAAACACTGGAGTGGTAAACTAAGTTGAGGCTTGTCTGCCTAGTGGAGTGTTAGTCTAATCTTAGCAAACAAAGAAACTTGGGTGTTTACCCATTTAATGAACAAAAGAGACAACGGATTGGTATTATGTAAAGTAGGGTGGGACTGGGAGTTGACACTCCAGTATAAGGTAGGAAACCTTTTTTTTTTTTTTTATGATACAGTACATTTTCATACTGTTTACCTGGAATCACTTAAAACAGGTTGAAGTTAAAGAAAACCTGTCTCTTAAGTGACTATGCCTCCAGGAAAGCTGCGAATATTGAGAGTTACTTCTGTACCATTTCAATTATTAGTCTGCAATATCATATCGACAGTTTCACCGGCTTTCATTGATCGGTTTTACCTTACAGCTCCTGAGCCATTCCATACTGCTGGACACTGGGAACAATATGGCCATTCTTTTGAATCTAATCTATTATCAATGGCATCCTACGGAAGAAAAGAATTAACACCAACAAAAAAATGTAAGTTCCAGGATTTTTTATTTGTGCATTTTACATAAAACTCAAAACTTGTGTTTACAAGTCAGGGACCTAAAGGTATGTAAATATTTAATGAAATAAGGTTAGCTTTCTCTCTGAAACTTACAAATCTTACTTGCTTCAAAAACTAATGCAATCCTTTACTTACTTATTAAACCAATATTTACTGAATGTTTATATTTCTTCACGTGGAGGGTCTCCAATACTGGTATAAGGATTGCAGAGACCTTATCAAAACATTTACCTCTAGAGTGCTAAATAACATCCTAGTCCTTTGATAAGAGACCTTATCAAAACATTTATCTCTAGAGTGCTAAATAACATCCTAGTCCTGACATACCTCTTAGGCTACTGGAGAGCCCAGGACTTGTCCTTCATTGCAGTGGCTCTAAAATAGGATGTGCATCCCTGACCTAAGGGTAATCAAAACAATCCAAAGGGATGAGAGAACTTTTCCTTTTGTTAAAAAAAATTTTTTAGGGTTTATGATATAGGATTTGCTAGGTATATAGATTATGTTTCTCACCAGCACAGTAATACATAGTTTATAAATAGTCATATACTATAAGCTTATGTTCACAATTTTTATGGTTAAGTTATGCATGATTATAACAATCTGGAGACCACTACATTACAGCACAGTAATATAAAAGGTATTATTAGTACATGGGCATAAAGAATGAGCAAAAGGTATTCAGTAATCCAAGAATATTTCATTAAAACTATAAGAAGCAAAGAAATCAAGTTTCAGGAGAAATCCTGAAGGTCTTAGAATGCCACTGAGCCAAAACTAAACTTTTTAAATTAACCTGCAAATACTTGTTACAGGATTCAGGAAGTCAATTCTTATTTTAAATGTACCAGCCAAGAAAAACTACTTAGCTAGATCCTTGTTATGGGTAGGTTATGTTGGGTAGGTTATGTTGTAGAAAACAAAGTCTAAATTCTTTAAACTTTTCACCTATGGTTAAGAATGTGTGAATGACAAAATCAGCCAAACAAAACAGGAAAATTATAGTCATAAATTATACACATTTAGTTCCCAAAGCAAAGTTGAAACAGGTTTAAGTCAAAGGAAAATTGGAATAAATGAAACTATATTATAACTGCACAATCAATGTCATGATTTTATTGCTCATAATACAACTTTTATTAGTTCATTTTCTAATTTCCCATAATTGAATATTAGTTTCTAAAAGCAAACAGTACTAAAGGCATAAGCCATCTGTTGGACGGAACAGCAAACTATAATTTACAATTTAGTTTAATAACTCAAATACTTTTCCAAGAATACCAGAGTCTAACTGGTTGTATGCAAACGTTATTTTGTAGAACTTTCATTCAAATAAATTATTTAACCTTCTGCTACATATAACTATATATGGTTTTTTTTTCCAGTAAGGCAGTATGTATGCTTACTTTTATTTATTTTGAGGCAGTTTGTAAGTTTGAGATCTTTAGAGAATCTTCACATTTCCTTTCCACCCCTGACCCCAGATACAGCCTTCTTTTGTGAACCCTCCCAGTACAGCAGAAATTTCTGACCAACAGATATGCTCAGACTGACAGATAAAACATAAAAAAGGAAAAAGAATATTCTACACAGGCACTTAGGGTATAAGTAAAATTTAATGAATTTTACCTCCAAAATATCTTTGATAAAAGGTGTCCATCGAGAGAGTTGAAAAGTTTCTTCTGTAGACCTATCCTTTCTTAATGGTTTACTTTGTTGAGACTAATACAAATAGAAAAAAAAAAATTTAAAACCCATAATCTTATATAGTAACATTACATTATTACATTTCTTAAAAAGGTATTTAAAGTACAGCAAATACTATACTGACTGTTTGACTCAGTAAAACTAAGAGTGCAGGGGCACCTGGATGGCTCAGTGGGTTAAGCATCTACCTTCGGCTCACATCAGGATCTCAGGGTCCTGGGATTGATCCCTGTGCCCCATGTCAGGCTCTCTGCTCAGTGGTGGGTCTACTTCTCCCTTTCCCTCTGCCCCTTACCTTCTGCTGTGAGCATTCTCTCTTGCTCACTCTCTCTCAAATTAATATATTCTTATAATACAACAACAACAACCAAAAAAAAAAAAAACAACTAAGAGTAGAAATGCCTACTCAAAAAATCTAAGTAGGTGGAGTCACATAATTTCACAGTATTTTGTGCTCTGATAAAATATGTATCAGTACCAGAAAATATATTTACTCAAAAGTGCAAAGCTTGATGGGAAAGAGAGATTCTAAACAGAGTTCTTTCAAGATTTGCTATAAAAGGAATCATAGAGAAAAGCATAGAGTAAATTATAACAGAAGACCTAAGATATAAATTCACTAGAAAAATGTATTTGTCCAAATTACTCATATACAGAAAACAAAATTTAAAAATTTTTACTTACCAAATCTATAGAGTAAAATTAAGAAGATTATTTACTTGGATTCCCACATAAGAAAACATATTTAATGCAAACAACCATATACGTACAGATAGGAATATATATTGAACGAAAGATTTCTTACTGGGGGGACAATGGGAACACCAAGGTAACTCCAGTTACGGATCATGTCACTCTCATTTTCTATCTTTACGTTTTGGATCAACCTGTCCAAATTTTCTTCCGTAGTTCCTTAGATAAAAATATGAGTGCACAATCACATAATTGCTACAACAATCATGTCTAGTTTCAGGTAGTACCCATGAATAAAGCTTTTTAAATAAAAGCAAATATTTAATTATATATCCTTCAATCTTCTCCCAATTTCCAATTTTTCCTTATATTTATCTTACCCAACATAAGCTACTACCTTTGAATTTTCTAAGACTCTCCTATGATCAATAGTAATTACTTATTATAACGTGATTTTAGATCTGAGTATTTTAATATATTCATAAAAATAAAGTCTCTATTACCATTAATACTGAAGATGTAAAGTAGAATTGCTCTTATTTTATCGTAATTATCATGACTTTTGTTGAGTAGAACTGGAAGGAGTACTCTCATAGAATCTTTCACTTTCTGTCCTTCTGCATCAGTTCCAAGTGCCAGGTCCTTAATGAAAATTAAATATAGTCAGTGGCCTATAATCCAAGTTCACTTCTCAATTAAAAATCTCTTAAATCCAGGGGTACCTGGCTGGCTCAGTCAGTAGAGTATGTGACTCTTGATTACAGGATTGTTAAGTTCAAAGCCCCATACTGGGTAGAGATTAAAAATAAAATATTTTTTAAAAGATCTTAAATCTTGCTAAATTTTTTTTTTAAGATTTTTTTATTTATTCATAGAGACAGAGAGAAAGCGAGAGACAGAGACAAAGGCAAAGGGAGAAGGAGGCTCCATGCAGAGAGCCCGACACCGGACTCGATCCAGGGTCTCCAGGATCACACCCCGGGCTGCAGGCGGCACCAAACCGCTGCGCCACCGGGGCTGCCCAAATCTTGCTAAATTTTAATGTAACATTGATGATACTTCAAATATAGGCATTACTTATAAACTACTGATTGTACAAAATATAAAAAGTCAAAAAAATAATTCAGAAAAAAATGATTAAACCTATGCTTCTAGGGTAATCCTGAGCCACATGTGGTTAATGAGCACTTGAAATGTGGCTAGCCTGAATTAAGATGTGTTTATAAATGAAAACACTAGATTTTGAAGACTTGGTGCATAAAAAGGAATGTAAAATATGTCACTAATATTTTTTATATTGATTACATGTTGAAATAATGTTTGGAAAACATTAGATCAAGTCAAATACATTGTTTATTTTTATTTTTTAAAAATACATTGTTTAAATTAACTACCTTTCTTTTTACCTCTTTAACGTGACTACAGTTGACCTTTGAATAGCACAGGTTTGAAGTGTGCGGATCCACTTATCCATGGATTTTTTTCAATAAATATAACAAAGTGCTTTACATGTATTTTTCTCTTCCTTATGCTTTTCTTAGAAACATTTCCTCTAGCTTGCATTACTGTAAGAATACAGTATATAATACATATAACATACAAAATATGTGTTAACCAACTGCTTATGTTATCAGTAAGGCTTCTGGTCAATAGAAGGTTATTAGCGTGGAGGAGTCAAGTTTTGCGGGAGTCAAAAGTTATACATGGACTTTTTTACTGTGTGTGTGTGTGGGGGATCAGCACCCCTGATCCCCATCCAAGAGTCAGCTATATTGTAATATTTAAAATTACATATGGCTTGGGGTGCCTGGGTGGCTCAGTTGGTTAAATGTCTGACTCTTGATTTCAGCTGAGGTAATACATAATCACAAGGTCATGAGATTGAACTCCTGCTTAAGATTCTCTCTCCCTCCCCCATGCCCTTTCCCTGTTCATGCTCTCTCTTGCTGTGTCTCAAAAAAAATTAAACAAATAAAATTCAATAGGGCTTGCATTCCATTTCTCTTAGCACCGGTCTAAACAGTTTTGGCATTATGGCAGCGGTGGGAGAGGGGGGGCAGGAGGGACTCTTAAAACAAGTTAAATGTGCCAATGTAGTATACTGCAGGGTGCTGCATTAAATGTTGCACCTATTAAGAAAGGCCTGCCAATAGCATTACTCTGAAATAATGTTCCAAACACTAAAATTATCACATTTAACCCAAAACACACAATTATATATTAGGAAAGACTGCTTATTATGATACCTATAGCTACCTGATAATGTTGGAGAGGAATGATGTATTTATTTATTAATTTATTTTTATTTTTATTTATTTTATTTTTTTTAATTTTTATTTATGATAGCCAGAGAGAGAGAGAGAGAGAGAGAGAGAGAGAGAGGCAGAGACATAAGCAGAGGGAGAAGCAGGTTCCATGCACCGGGAGCCCGACGTGGGATTTGATACCGGGTCTCCAGGATCGCACCCTGGGCCAAAGGCAAGCGCTAAACCGCTGCGCCACCCAGGGATCCCTATTTATTTATTTATTTATTTTAAGTAGGGTCCATGCCCAAGTGTGGAGCCCAACACGGTGCCTGAATTCCACCTTGCAGAGATCTACACCTGAGCTGAAATCAAGTCAGATGCTTAAACCGACTAAGCCACCCAGGTAACCGGGGAGTGATGTATTTAAATACTGCCAAGTTGAGCCCCCTTCTAAGAGATTCTGTGATTTAGTGCATCTTACAAAGTTCAATCTAGAAGTTTATGATGACATAGGTATTTCTCACTCTGCACATACCTGTTCACTTTTACAGAGTTTTTCTATATTAGGCTTGAATTTATTCATGCAATCTTCTGCTAAGTTAAGATGAACAACTTGCTGAAAAACAAAAGAAATCAATTATTGAATACATTTTAACTTCTTTTTGTACAATTGACAAAATATTATTATTAAACTTGTGAGATGGGCATGAAGGGAATTATGGGCTGAGGTGGAAAGGAGGTACCACGTAAAAAAGGAAAATAGTTCAAGAAAAAGAGAAGTGAGAATTAACATGGTCCACAGGGGACAATCAAGAGATAGCAAAAAATAAAATGGAAGGGTTGACTATGTGTTTAAGAGTAATGATAAAGGTGGTCAGGGAAAAAAAAAAGCTAAGCCCTAAAAGTCCAACAGAAAAAGTTTTTGAATTTGTATTACTGGTTCTTGATCAGGGTGCCATATGATAAAAAAAAATGTGTTAAGATTATTCTGACAATGACTCATAAGAAGGACTGATACAGTAAAATGAACAGTTTAAATGCTAACACGGCTTAGCTGCTCTTAACTACTAATATATAATTATTAAAGAACCAAGCAGAACCACCACTGGTTAATCCAATGTTGAATTTTCTTTTTAAGTTGATAAATACAAAATTCTCTAGCTGATGAAGACAAAGATACAAAAAGTTGATGCTGGATTTGGATGAATTTTAGAGGGTAACTAATACCAAGTATCCCAAGACACCCACTACTAAACCTGACTATAGAACTGGATGGACTAATACACTAAAAATGATAAAGTAATCTCATATACAATACTGCTTACCTTAGTAATCTGTTTACGAAAATGGGGCATCTTTTTCATGAGCTGGGCAAGTGCACTAAGTGATGTCTAGAAAAAAAAAAGTCAAACATTTTTAAAGCAAACTTAAAATGCAGATATCCTGTATAACAATTTTTGCAGTTTCTTGATTTTTTTTTAATGATTTATTTTTATTTATTTGAGAGGTAGAGTGCACACACAGAGGGGAGAGGCAGAAGGAGAGACAGAATCTTAAGCAGACTCTGTGCTGAGCCCGGAGCCCAAGGAGGGGCTCAATCTCATGATCCTGAGATTATACCCTGAGCTGAAACCAAGAGTCAGATGCTTAACTGACTGCTCCACCTTGGTACCCTCTATATAATAATTTTTAAATCTTGTAGTTTTATTGTTAATTTTTAAAAAATATTTTATTTATTTATTCATGAGAGAGAGAGAGAGAGAGAGAGAGAGAGAGGCAGAGACACAGGCAGAGGGAGAAGCAGGCTCCATGCAGGGAGCCCGATGTGGGACTCGATCCTGGGACTCCAGGATCATGCCCTGGGCTGAAGGCAGGTGCCAAACTGCTGAGCCACCTAGGGATCCCCCTATTGTTAATTTTCTAAATATGTGGCAAATTAAAAAAAAAAGTTCAAAAGACTTTAAGTTACAACAAAGTAGTTGGTATCAGAATTAGTCTCCCTCTATAAACAACAGAATTGGACAAAATACATAAGAGCTCTCAGCCAATATATGAGAAAAAGAGCTCATAGCTAAGATACATGAGCAAAAGAAAGCATAGGTGATCCTTGTACTGACCCTGACGTTTCACTGGGACACTTTCCCAAACATAGGAAAGAAAGCAGAATTCATGTAAAAAGCTCTAGTCTCTCTGGATAGAGGAAAGAGATCAGAGCTGGGGCTCGTGAGGTAGGGTCGGGAGTGGGGTGGTTGGTGCTACAGAGAAAGAGCTAGTCACAACATAACTCAAAGAAATAACTCAAAGAAGGGTTGCTTGAGATCCCTAGCCAAAAGCGAAGGTGCACAAGTAAACAGAAAAACTCTTAAAGGACTACCACAGAACAACTGCTGGGTGGCTAAATGCTAAACAAAGATTTCAGAGGGATCTTAGTGCTAAGAAAATACTGATATTCTCTGATCCAAAGAAGAAAGAGCGGGATCCCTGGGTGGCGCAGCGATTTAGCGCCTGCCTTTGGCCCAGGGCGCAATCCTGGAGACCCGGGATCGAATCCCACGTCGGGCTTCCTGCATGGAGCCTGCTTCTCCCTCTGCCTATGTCTCTGCCTCTCTCTCTCCTGTGTGACTATCATGAATAAATAAATAAAATCTTTAAAAAAAAAAAAACAAAGAAGAAAGAGCTAAGTGAACATACCAGACATTAAGTACTAGGACTATGTCTTTGAACTAAGTACAAAAGGAAATACACTCACCATAACAGCACCTTGTATTAAGTCTCAACAGAATTAGTTACTTATCAGCAGATTAAAGGCAGACACTCAACTGCTGAGCTACCCAGCCATCAGAAAAGAACTTTATACTCTTTGCAAAAAAAAAAAAAAAAAAATCATTTAGAACCTCTGAAATATGTTATATGAGATGTCTACCATACACCAAAATACTACTGGACATGTAAAAAAAGTGATCAATAGTGAAGCAATAAAATAGTCAATAAACGTAGATCTCAGACAAAGAAGATGTGGTATATATACACAATAGAATATTATTCAGAAATAAAAAAGAATGACATCTTGCCATTTGCAACAACATGGATGGATCTAGAGAGTCTAATGCTAATGAAATAAGCCAGTCAGAAAAAGAAATACCATACGATTTCACTCATGTGGAATCTAAGAAACAAAACAAATGAACAAAGAAAAAAACAAAACAAAACAAAAAGCAGACTCTTAACTACAGAGAACAAACTGATGGTACCAGAGGGGGGGTTGCAGGGGGAATGGGTGCAATAGGTGATAGAGATTAAAAGCACACTTTATGATAAACACCTGAGTAATGTATGGACTTGTTAAATCACTAAATTGTACACCTGAAACTAATATAACACTGTATGTTAACTATACTGGAATTAAAAAAAAAAAAAGGCTGACCTAAGACGATCCAGATGTTGGGGAGTTGAGTTAGCAAACAAGATATTCAAAAATTACATATTTATGTTAAAGAAAACAAGAAAAGATGGACTAAATGGATGAAAAAGATACAGTATTTCATCAGAAAATTACAATTTATTTAAAAAATTCAACAGCTATCTTAAAACTAAATGCAGTATTAGAAATACAAACCACTGTCAAATATGTCTGGGTGGCTGAGTCGGTTAAGAGTCTATCCTCTCCTCAGGTTGTAATCCCAGGGTCCTGGGATTAAGCCCTCCATCAGCCTCCTTGCTCAGTGGGGAGCTGCTTCTCCATCTCCTCCCTATTCGTACTATCACTCTCTGTCTCTCTCTCTTTCAAATAAATAAATAAAATCTTAAAATAAATAAAAATAAAACCAAAGTGACTTCCTATAATGGTGGTGGGAGTATAAAATGGTACAGCCACAACAGTTTGGAATTTTCTTATAAAGTTAAAAAAGGGGGATTCCTGGGTGGCGCAGCGGTTTGGTGCCTGCCTTTGGCCCAGGGCGTGATCCTGGAGACCCGGGATCGAGTCCCACATCGGGCTCCCGGTGCATGGAGCCTGCTTCTCCCTCTGCCGGTGTCTCTGCCTCTCTCTCTCTCTCTGTGACTATCATAAATAAAATTAAAAAAATTAAAAAAAAAATAAAGTTAAAAAAGCATTTACCATATGACCCAGCAATTTCACTCATTTACCCAAGTGAATGAAAACACCTGTTTATACGAGACCTGAATGTTTTATAGTGGCTTTATTCATAATTACCAACATCCTGAAAAAAAAAATGTTCAACAACTTGAGTAGATAAACTGTGGTATACACATAAACTGGAACATTACTCAGTAATTAGTTGGTGAAGCCACTGTTACATGCAACATGAAATATCAAGTGTATTACAATAAATGAGAAGTCCTACTGTATTATAAAGGCTACACTACAGAGACAGAGAACAGAGTAGTGGTTGCCAGGAGATCAGAGCTGAATAGAGGGGTTGTCTACAAGGGACAAAAAGGAATTTTGGGAAGGTAATGGAAGTATTCTATATATTGACTGTGGTTATATGATTGTAGGAATTTGTCAAAACACACAGAATTTTATATTATACAGCGAGAACTTTTATAAATCAATGTAAAAAGAACAATATATAGAATGACTTTAACAGGAGAATGGACATCAACAGAGACAGAAATAGGAGACTCAGGTTAATAGAAAACATTCAATTAAAGCAGAGGAAAAAAGTATGGGGAAAAAAAAAAAGGAACAGAATGTAAAAGATGTAGAATATGGTAGAAAAAAAAGAAATCTAACTCAAGTAGACGGAGTCCTAGAAGGAAAGGAGAAATAGTAGGATGAAATCAAGACACGAGGAAATACTGGCCAAGAATTTTACAAATATGATGAAAGTTACAAATCCAGTGATTCAAACAGCTCAACAAACCCAAGGAAGAGACATACCAAGAAAAATATATTACAGTAAGAAACATGATGGCTAAATTGCTAAAAATCAAAAATAAAGGGAAAATCTTTAAAAAGACACTTAAAAAATTTTTATTTATTTATTCATGAGAGATACACAGAGAGAGGCAGAGACATAGGCAGAGGGAGAAGCAGGCTCCTCACAGGGAGCCCAATGCGGGACTTGCAGGACCTGGGATCACGCTCTGAGCCAAAGGCAGACACTCAACTGCTGATCTACCCAGGTGTCCCAAAAGACACTTTATCTTCAGGAAAACAACATGAAAGCTGGCTTCCTTAATATAAACTATGGTAGCCAGAAGGTGATGCATTGAAATCTTCACACTGCTAAAAGGAAAACTGCCAACCTTGAATTTTAAATCTTGCAAAAGTGTACCTGAAAAGTTTGCAAAGCAAAGATATCCTCAGATAAAACAAAAGTTGAAAATTCATCCAGCCTTCATGGAAAAACACTGAAGAGTAATAAGGAGTAAGTAACAATAAATTTCACACACATGTGGGTAATATAAAAGTCTACTGAGAATTGGGGCTCCTTGGTGGCTCCATCGGTTAAATGTCCAACTCTTGGTTTCAGCTCCGGTCATGATCTCAGGGCTGTGGGACAGAGCCCCTTGTTGGGCTCCATGCAGGCCATGGAGCCTGCTTAAAATTCTCCCCCTCCCCACCCCTTCCACACTCTCGCTCTCTCTCTCTAAAAACAAACAAACAAAAAAAACAAAAGTCTATTGAGAATTTAAAACATAAATAACATCTTTTTAAAAGATTTATTTATTTTTAGAGAGAGAACAAAAGAGTGTGAGCATAGGGTGGGGGTGGCAAGGGGCAGAGGAAGCTCATTTTAATCAGACTCCCTGCTGAGCAGGGAACCTCACACAGGGCTTGGTCTTAGGATCATGACCTGAGCAGAAATCAAGAGTCAGACGCTCAACCAACTGAGCCACCCAGGCACCCCCCCAAATGATATCTTTAGTCTATAAAACACATGTTGTAGTAAAATATATGAAAACAATAGCACAAAAGAGGAAAGGGTAAATGTAGTTAAACTGTTGTAAGATTCTTGAATTAGTCAGGACATGGCAAAAGTATACTTTAAGGTAGACTATGATAATATAAGGATACATTCTGGGGTGCCAGGACAGCTCAGTTGGGGAGTGTCCGACTCCTGATCTTGGCTCAAGTCATGATCTCAAGACTGTGACATCTAGCCCTGTACTGGACATCTTGTGCTCCATACAGAATCTGTGTGAGATTCTCTCTCTCCCTCTATTTACAAGTGGCTCTCTCTAAATAAATAAATAAAATATTAAAAAAAATAAAAAAGGAATATGACAGGGAAATATTTCTCATAAACCTGGAATTAAATATCCCAAGCAAAATTTTAGCAAATACATTCAGTGTTATAGGAAAAGGATAATGCATCAAGACTAGTGCAACTTATTCTGGGAATACATGGTTGGTTTGTTAGAGAATCAATGTAATTTATCATATTAACGGAAAAAAGGAGAAAAATAATTTCAATAGATGCTAAGAAAGCATTTGATGAAATCCAACACTCATTCTGATTACAAAAACCTGAACATCCTACTTGCAAATTAATAATAGGATAATCCTGGATAAATCTAAAGGGGCACCTGAGTGGCTCAGTAAATTGAGCATCCAAATCTTGATTTTGGCTCACATGATGACTTCAAGTGTCCTGGGATGGAGCCCATGCTGGACCACATGCAGTGTGTGTAGACTGCTTGGGATTCTCTCTCTTCCTTGCCCTCAGCCCACCCCTCCCGATCTTGTGCTTTCTCTCAAAAACAACAACAACAAAGGGATGTATCTAAAATACAACACTCAAACATGTTTCTCCTAAGGCTGGGAATGAGACAATGATAACCTCTATCATCAATTCTGTTCTACATTATAAAGCTAAGAGATATTAACTACAAAGAAAACTATTTTAAAATGTATAAAGTTTGGAAAGGATTGAGTTAAATTTTCTTTATTCACAGATGATATTATTGTATAATCTTCTGGAATGATGGAAAGGTTTTCTATCTTGATTTAGGTGGTGGTTCCAAATATAAATATATAAAAGTAAAAATTTACTCAGTATATACTTAAGATTTGTGCACTTAGGTAAATTATACATCAATATAAAAAAATATCTAACAAAAATGCACTGATGAAATCAGCTAAAATGGCCTTTTAAAAATAAACTCAGGGACACCTGGGTGGCTCAGTGGTTGTCTGCCTTCAGCTCAGGATGTGATCTCGGGATCCGGGATCGAGTTCCACATCAGGCTTTCTGCAGGGAGCCTGCTTCTCCCTCTGCCGATGTATGTCTCTGTCTCTGTGTGTCTCTCATGAATAAATAAATTTTTAAAAAATTAAAAATAAAATAATAAATAAAATAATAAAAATTTAAAAATAAATTCAAATGAAACCAGACAAAATGTTGCTAACTATTGAGATAAGGTAATAGGTACATGGGAGTTCATTTTCTCTACTTTTGTGTATGTCAGAAATTTTGCCAAATGGAAAATTAAAAAGATAAAATAAAAACTTTAAACACATTTTAAAACTCACCATATTATTTTGAATGTTAAATAAAAGTCTTACCTTTCCTTCTGTTGCCTTCTTTGTTGATGAAATTTCCTTCATTAGTTTGGGAATTTCCCTGTCAAATTTGAGGAAATTCTTTAGATTTCCAAGGTGTAACTCTTTAGAGAAATATTTTAGATTATAAAATACATTTTCATGTACATAGTGCCTGAAAAATATGTAATAAAAATTAAAGTGGGTTCACATACTCTAATACAACTGCAATATGCCGATGTCGAATTCTGACCCAGAGGTCATCATCTTCTTCAAGGATTGCCTCCTTCTCTTTCCCATCTGTTTTGTATCTGCAAGTAGACAGAAATATAAATCTTTTGGATTACCCCCCACCAAAAGTAGAAGAAACAGTTTTACAAATACTAATTTTAACACTCAGCTCAAGAAATTGAATACACACTATTCAATCAATATTTTAGGAGGATAATGAATACCTAATCAAAACTATGGCATATTGCTATCCTTACATTAAAAATCAAAGTGCTATCAACCAAGATATTTTTATTTTCAAATGTTAGGATTTAGCTATATTATAGTTTTAGGGTCAGCAAAATGGTATTTTATGAAACAAAAATTCAATGTCCTACAATCAACTCTAAGAACAAGACTGAATTTATATTAACATCTCCTAATCGCTTAAAATACTATTTTGATGTGCTCATCATAACCATTAACTATCAAAGACCCATTAAGTGAAGAACAGAAATTCACCCCTAATGTAGCCTATTAAATACTGATGTCAGAGTTCACTTTCATAAACATGTATCCAAGTAAATAAAATCATAAACACGTATTATCTGTTTCTATATTCTTCCCTAATCCTATAAACCACATCTCCTTTGACGAATGGGAAAGGAAATGAGAGAAAAACTAATGTAGTCATAAAAAATTGTGATTGCTTTAATGAGTCCTACTGAAGCAAGAAGCAATTCAAGGAGTTCATGAAATTACTCAAAATGGGATTCCTGAATGCCTCCCCAAATGTAATTTCTCCCTTCTCTTTTTTATGCAGATAGCCTCCTTCCATCTGTGGAGCTAGGGAGATTGAATCACCCTTGAAACTGTCAGTTTCCTGAGCCAAGATTAGGAAAGGCAGATTTGAACTTTCCCAGCCCTAAACTGCAGACAATAAATGTAGATTTCTACTGTATGAGTGCACCCACTTTCAGAATTCCCCAAATTATAGGCCCCACCAAAAAACCATTTACTTATGTGGTCTTAATTGCAGATATCCAAAGGTAGAGTGACTGTGCTTACTCAGAATACACTAAGAACAGAAGCCGCCCATTTGCAATTTAAAATGCCACTTCTACTCATATAATATCTTTAACCTTTGATTTATAAACAAAGATTAAGGCAGTAAGCCTAACAATACTAAAAGAAGATGACAACCCTATTTTAAGAGTACATTTAAAGAGATCACCAAAAATCCAATCACCAAAATAAAAAGTAGAATATGGATACTGAGAATTTTCTGCTTTATATTGGTTCCATTAACAATTGTAATGGACTACAAAACATAAGTAGTTCAAGCTTCCAGCTTAGTCTTATCTCTGGACTTTTCTGATTCATAATGGAGTATTGCTGGCCTTTTTTTTTTTTTTTTTAAGCCTCTTCTTTACTCTTAAAAAAATTAAACCTGGCTTTCTTTGCCAACAAACCTAGGGAGAGAATTTTTTTTTTTTAAAGTAGGCGTTACACCCAGCACAGAGCCAAATAAGGGGTTGAAGGGAGATGACTGATTGGATGGATGGATGGATGGATGGATGGATGGATGGAGGGGGAGGGGCAAAAAGACAGGGAGAGAGAATCTTAAGCAGGCTCGATACCCACCCAGCTCAGAGCCTGACATGGGGCTTGATCTGACCTGAGCTGAAATCAAGAGTTGGGATGCTTTAGACAACTAAGCCACAGGTGCCCTGTGAGAGATAAATATTGTAAATACTAGGTTATTTACATGGGGCAGCCCGGGTGGGTCAGTGGTTTAGTTCTGCCTTCAGCCCAGGGCCTGATCCTGGAGACTCCGGATCGAGTCCCACATCGGGCTCCCTGCATGGAGTCTGCTTCTCCCTCTGCCTGTGTCTCTGCCTCTCTCTCTTGTCTCTCATGAATAAAAATAAATAAAATCTTTAAAAAAAAATCTGACATGTATGTTTATAGTCTGAAACCAAGTCCTTTAATTCCTTTTTAAAAATTTAATTCTTAAAAAAAAAAAAAAAAATTTAATTCTTGGGGGATCCCAGGGTGGCTCAGCGGTTTGGTGCCTGCCTTTGGCCCAGGGCGCGATACTGGAGTCCCAGGATCAAGTCCCGCGTCAGGCTCCTGGCATGGAGCCTGCCTCTCTCTCTCTCTGTGTCTATCATAAATAAATAAATAAATCCTAAAAAATAAATAAATAGATAGATAAATAAATAAAAATTTAATTCTTTTTTAAATCTCTTGGGCAATGAAGGTTCAGAGACTAAACGACGAGAGATAAACAGTATCTCTTCTGAAAATTCTGAATAAACTGTTTAAAACTACTTTTGTATTAGAAAAATAGCAATACTGATTTCTATATGTCACCAGAAAGTAATATAAATTACAGAGAGAAAAATTTAGGAGCCAGGATTTGACCAGAATACAAATAAACACACAACAAAAAACACATAAATTACAATACATACAATAGAAAATAGATCTTTTCGTCTATTAGAATTACTAAATTAATTTAAATATAAAATTTCAGAAAACTAACTCATTTTCCTTTTTCTACTATGCTTAAGCAGTAAATCATAGCTGAAAAATGCCAATTTGGACTTAGAGATTATGATATTAACATGTAATATATACATGTATGTACATCTATATATGCTCAAAATGATTCACAATAATACAGTAAAATAGTTCCTTGATAGAACAGTTATTTCACTTTTCATTTAGCTTTCTATTTGGCATTACTTTTAAACTACATATGCTTATATTAGAGATAAGTCAATAGGTATCAAATTAGTAACACTATGCCCATTCTTAATAGTTATCCTATTCAGTTTTCCAGTCTTCTAATCTTCTTAAATACATTATATTGACAAGACATACACACAGATACTTTTGCATGTGTGAGTCAGAATAATTATAGCCTAACAAGTTTGAATATGGTTTCCACTTCAACAAATATAGTAGTGAGCCTGGTATTTACTCTTAACATAAGCAAAAAGTCCAAATTCTACCTGTTTAAATGTACCTTTGTTGTACACATTAGTTAAGGAAGTAACTATACCAAAAAAGCTTTTTCAAAGCAAATTATCCATTAACTTACAAGGTCAAGATATTTTTAACAAGTTATGATTATAGTGGTAAGAGAATGATTAGGTTTCTGAATATCAAAGTTACAGGGGCTTTAGATTTCTGGTGCCTACATGAATGCTCATATCCTATATATTCTGTTTGTATATGCCCTTCAAGTTATACTTGCTTGTATGTATCATTCTCAATTGGCAGTAGATCATATGCCATTGCCTGAAAGGTCAGTTCATGCAGGACAGTGGACACAGGATCAAAGCCACGATCAATTATTATGAGCTGGGAATGAGTTTTACCCTGGAATAACAAGATAAAATTATCTTCAGAAATTTGAATTTGTGTGAACACCTTGTTAATATCTCAGAAAACAAAAGCAGACTTCTCCTAAGTTCTGTCTCGTTCTTAAGAACATGAAGTTCTATTAAAATAGAAATTCAGAGTGGCACAACAAAGAGAAAAACAAGACTATAAAACCGAAAGCTTTCATAATTAGATTAAGGGGTTATATTCAATATTACAATATTGTGAAAATTCATTGTAAAAAAGTAACACCTGCATTGCACTAAAATCCATTTTCTGAGGAATTCAGCTCCATAGACACTAAAACTTATATAAATTATGAACAGTATTTACTAAAGCTCTAAGCACAAGTGCTAAGCAAAAAATATATAATTTAATTCTTTTTATTTATTTATTTATTTTTTATATATATAATTTAATTCTTATAGCAACCATGAGGGGCAGGTATTATTATCTCCATTTGACAAGGGCATTAAAGCTTAAAATTTGTAACCTGCCCAAATCACATAGCTAGTCAGTGGCAGAACAGATATTCCATCCCAGGTCAGTTTCACTCCACGCCTGTGCTCTTAACTGTTATGCTATTTAAAAAGATTATACTGATGCAGCTAGGATGGCAAATCAAAACGAAAGCCTTGTTATTAATTCACAAATAGCACTAATCATGAAACAGTGAATAACCGTGGCGGGAAAAGTATTGTTAATATCAGTATCTTCCATACTTTGTTTTAGAAATTAATAAATTTTTTGAATTATTAAAGCAGTAAGAAATAACTACAAATCCATGCACGTGATGAATCACCAAATTCTGCCCCTGAAACTAACACCTATACGTTAACTTGACTTTAAATAAAACCTTCAAAGAAAAAAATAGGTAACTACAACTCATTAGACAGATATTTCCTATTTATTTACATATATGAGACATAGTTAAATTACATGAAATAGACCTTTAAATTTTTTTAATTAACCATTTATTCATTTAAACCTTGAGACAGGGACAACCCTCTTGGGTCCCCTCCTACTTTGGGAGCTGTTTGTACTACCACTTTACTATCTCACTCAAAAACTCTCGCTTTGCTGTAAAATAAACCTTGAGACAAATACATGGTTAAGAGCATGGCCTCTGGAATCACAGAGATCCAGGTTGGAGTCCAATTTTGACCACTATTTTGCTATAAGACTTTGGGCAAACTGTTTAACTTGTTAGTATCTCAGTATTCTCATTTGTAAAACAAAATACAACCAGAACCCCTGCTGTTCTGTAGAACACATTACTGTAAAGATTTAATGTAATAACACCATAAAACATTTAGTGCCTAGCACTTAGCCTTCAATTCACGTAAGTTTTAAGTCCTCAAAAACACAAATAGAAAAAGTGCAGTGTAAGTTGATATCAAGGATTGGGGTTATGATAATATGTGGAAGGAAGTATCATTTGACCTAGAGTCAGGAAACGCTTCGGAAAGGTGACACTTCATCATGCCCTTAAATGAAGGAAAATTATCCAGCATTTGAAGGATGTATAATTTCCCAGGCAGAAAAATGGAAAGGACAAGTTTGTTTTTTGCGGATTTTCTTTTTTTTTTTTTTATTGAAATTATGAAGGACAAAAGGGTATTTACTAACATACTGATTTTATGTCTCTTCCCTCATTCAACATACATTTATTATTACTATGCTACCCACTGAGCCACTATCCTCCTAACTACAACCAGAACAGCTTTCACCAGACTTCTAGTAACTTTTAAAGTTCTAGACTAACACTACATCTAAGCTTACACCCTCCCATTTCAGTGCAACTGTTTGTGAACTTCCCTTTTTCATTATGCCTCTGCCAAAGAATCAGGTTTATTAAAGCAAAAAGTCCCTCTTCTTTAATGTACTGATTCTTTAAGCTCAAGAGCCCCTTCCACTGGGATGCCTTCCAAGATTCCAAATGGAAAAGATTAAAGCCCTGCTTTTGTTCCCTTTACATTCTATGTATTATTCTTTTCATTCCACATACTAAAAAACACTTTATCAGTGGTTTCCTCTCTCATCTCCTCTTAGTTCTAAATTGTCAAGTTTCTTCCGTTCACTTCATATGGCTCCCGAGCCTCTGGCCCCACCTCCTTCAGTCTACTCACTTCATTCGCCAACCCAAGCCTAAATGCTGGTATTCTCCAGGTCTCAACCTTAGTCTCCGATTACTTTATACTATTTTCATAAGATAATAATAGCTGCCATTTATTAAACTCCTATATGTGCCAGACACGTTAATTTGCCTCATCTTCATACTAATCAACCAAGCTAATATGTTTACCTCATCCATTTTATAAATGAAAAAACTCAAGTAGATAATTTGTACAAAGTCACAGAGCTAGCAATAACTAGAATATACTGTTTACTCAGTAGCAAGCATTGTTATAAAAACCTTCTACTTTATAAAATAGGTATTCTTATTATCCCCATTTTATAGATTAAAAAACTCAGGCACAGAAAAGTTACATAAGTTGCCCAAATTGACATATCTATAAATTAAATGGCAGAGCCCAGATTTGGACATAGTGCTTACTTCAAACATGTATCTTCCCCACAAAAACCACACTATTAAGGTTTCAGCTAACATCTATGTTAATGATTCCCAAATAAGTAGTGGAAAATGAACAATAGTTTTTTTGTTTTATAAAGAAATAACAGACTTTGTGCATAATCACTATTTGCCTTTTATACATTACCTTTATTTGGCTCTTTTCATCAATTTTGTAGTAGTTTTCAAGTTTTTTTTCAACAAGCTGGGCAAGCTTACTGGCATTATCTAGAGGTTTACTAAAAGTGGAAAAAATGTTCAAACAATTATCTTTCTTTCAAAACACATGTTATAATATCTAAAGCTGAATTCTAAAATTAAACCATGCTAGTTTATTAAAAGTTTATCAACAGAAAAATTCAGATAATATCAAATATAATATTGTACCAATTAGTCTGGATTTTACAAATGTAAACTTTTATGTGCTTCAATTTTCTTAATGTAAAGAAAATAATACATATAAGTAAAATTGCAGTTCCTTTTATTTCCTTCCCAATTCCGAGGCTTCTCCACTACTCTATCTAACCCTCAGTAGCAACCACGATCATGAATTTGGTGTGGGTGTGCAGTCTTCCTGTCAATGCTGTTATATATAGTTACTATTTTATATATGTTTTATATATGTTTGAGATCTGTTGACACATATATATCAAATTTATCATTTTAGTTCTAAATAGTATTCCATCATATGATTCTACTGGATTCTATGTATTCATTCCCTTAAGAATAGACATTCAAGTCAGTATGTTTGCCTAAAAGTATAACTGCCAAGTCACAAAGTATATTATTTTTACTTTTCTAGATATTAGCATATTACTCTCCAAATAAGTTGACCAATTATCCTTCCCACTAGCAGTGTGAGATATCCCAACATGTTCTCTAACAGCTGATCATCTTTCCAATATAATCTTTTGCATAAAATCTTGTATATCACTCTCTACTAAAATGATAAAATCATAGTCTTACTTAAAACTTCATGATCAGTGACATGTTATTATGGTACTTTTGAGTCTACAAGAAAAATGCTGGAAAAGGCGCCTCAACTAGCATACCAACCTCAAAAACAGAGGATCTCATTGTGAGGACTTTGGAGAGTTAAATAAAGCAGCAACTATAAAGAATAATTTATTACCCATTTTGCTTTAAAATATTTCAAAAGGAAGTAATTTTATGTTAGAATTACACTGTAACAGTCCAGAAGATATAAAGGAATGCTTTGAGGGATCCCTGGGTGGCGTAGCGGTTTAGTGCCTGCCTTTGGCCCAGGGCACGATCCTGGAGACCCGGGATCGAATCCCACGTCGGGCTCCTGGCGCATGGAGCCTGCTTCTCCCTCTGCCTATGTCTCTGCCCTCCCCCCCCGTGTGACTATCATAAATAAATAAATAAATAAATAAATAAATAAATAAATAAATAAATAAATAAATAAATAAATAAATAAATGGAATGCTTTGAGAAAATACATGTAGAACTTTAAAAGCCTAAATTATTCTTTAACTATTTTAAGAACTCAAAACAGGTCCATAGGTGAGCTTTTTAAATTATTAATTGGTTATATTTACTCATTTCCTTCAACAGAGCTAATACCAAGAGCAGAAAATTGAACACTGAACTCTACCAGAAGATAAACCACTTAGCTCTGTTCTCCTGAGGTTGAAATGTACTTAGTACATTACCTATAAGAAATAGAATGTTTTCGAGACCTGATATATGTTTGAGCAGAGCTTATTAGGTAACATCTGAATTAATGGGATTTGCTATACTTTTCTAAGTAATTAATAGATTTTTTAAGCGGTTGAGAGTAATATAGCTTAAGGTATCACATGAATTTGAAATTAAACAGTTGGGCCAACAAACTTGACCAATGCCAATGTTTAAATTAAAGAAACTTCGGGATCCCTGGGTGGCGCAGCGGTTTGGCGCCTGCCTTTGGCCCAGGGCGCGATCCTGGAGACCCGGGATCGAGTCCCACGTCGGGCTCCCGGTGCATGGAGCCTGCTTCTCCCTCTGCCTGTGTCTCTGCCTCTCTCTCTTTCTCTGTGACTATCATAAATAAATAAAAATTAAAAAAAAAATAAATTAAAGAAACTTCTAAAAGAGAAGTGAGTGATAATACTTATTAGAAGTACCACAGTATATTTATACTACTACCATTTTACTAGTGCCATGCACTATTCTGAAAGCTTTACAGAGTTCTAACAACAACTTTATAAGATGGGTATTATTATCATTCCCATTTCATAGATACGGAAACTGAAGGCATAAGGGTCACACAGCTAGTAATTAGCAGGGATTAAAATCCAAGTTGTCTGGTTACATACAACAACATAAATGACTCTCAGAACATAATGTGGAATAAACAAGCCAGAAAAAAAATATTATATAATTTCATTTTACCAAGTTCAACATCAGGCAAAACTAAAAATGTATTAGAAGTCAGGATAGCAGTCACCTCTGGGGAGGAGAGATGGTGTGATGATCAAGGGGGATCATGAGCAGAACCTCTGAGATGCCATCTACATTCTATTTCTTGACCTTGGTGGGGTTAGAGGATATGTTCACTTTGGAATGATTTATCAAGCCATACATATGTAATTTATATACTTCACAGTAAATTTTATTTTATTTTTTTATTTTTTATTTTTTTTTATTTACAATAGTCACACACACACACACACACACACACAGAGAGGCAGAGACACAGGCAGAGGGAGAAGCAGGCTCCATGCACCAGGAGCCCGATGTGGGATTCGATCCCGGGTCTCCAGGATCGCGCCCTGGGCCAAAGGCAGGCGCCAAACCGCTGCGCCACCCAGGGATCCCTAAATTTTATTTTTAAAAAGAAGCAAATAAATAAAAGTACATAGTATCAAAGTCAAACTTTACCTTTTTAAAAAACCCCAATAATCTATTTAAAATGGCCACTGGAGTTAGACACTATGAACACTTCAACACTAAAACCACTATTCAGGTATCCCTGGGTGGCGCAGCGGTTTGGCGCCTGCCTTTGGCCCAGGGCGCGATCCTGGAGACCCGGGATCGAATCCCACATCGGGCTCCCGGTGCATGGAGCCTGCTTCTCCCTCTGCCTGTGTCTCTGCCTCTCTCTCTGTGACTATCATAAATAAATAAAAAAATAAAAATAAAAAAAAATAAAAAAAAAACACTATTCAGATAATATAGCAATTCAAATTCGGTGAAAACTTAATAAAACATTAATTTTAAGACTGTTTTCTCTATATCACAACAAAGACATTTCCTCTAAGCATTTCTTAAACTCATGAAAAAGTGCTTGCAAATCACACCAAATTTAAGCTCTGAAATTTAGTAATAAAGGCTGTTAGTTGCTCTGAAATTTCAACCTTAAACTTTAAATTTTCTATATGTACAGCATAATTCTACATGGAAAATAAACTGCAAACAAATGAACACAAGCACAGAGACATTACTTACCTTTACACTAGAGATCAAATAGAAATCATAACATACAGACACTACTGAGTATCTTACCTTTTATATCTTACTCCAGGATTTTCGTCCAGGGTAGCACACACTGTAACTATCTGCTCAGCCATTGCTTCCATAATGGCATCTTTTCCATTTGCATTACTAGGGTCTGGACTGTAACAGTAATAGAATGCATCTGGTACATCAAGAGTATAAACCTAAGTTAGGCCGAAAAAAAGGTCACACTGTCAATTTGGTGACTTAATTTAAAAAAAAAAATAAAAATAAAAAACACAGCTATTATTTGGGACATTAAAAAAATTACTTGCATTAACCATGTTGTTTCCTGAGGCCACTGTGTCTTTACCTTAATCAAGTCTCATTTTCTCTCTGTCCTCTTGATTTCATCCCTATTTCTTTTCTCATTCTCCTTTCCTGCTTAGTCTACCCCTCTCCTTCAATTCTTGTTTCATATACAGATTGTACTGTTTTTCACTACCTGTGCAACAGATGAACAAATCTGAGGTAGTCAAACTAAAAAATCTAATATCTGGCACAAATAACAAAGCCAAAATTGGTCTATATATTTGACCTACATTAACCAACTTAATCCATTAGAGAATAACGCAGAAATTTTCCATAGTTGAGATGTTTCTTCAATTCCTCAGGTAGTCTTCATTTCCTTAAAATAGAAACATATTTCCCAAAAACACCTATTGTGCCAGACCTAGTAATTGGTCTAATCATAGATACACTGAAACCTCAAAGACACATTTATTCAACTAACAAAAGCATTTACTTATGTACAAAGAACTGGATTAGAGATTCACTATTATTGTGTTATTTGAAGAGTACAAAAGAAGCAGCTCTCTAACTGGGGTTGGGAGTTCTCCATTAAACTAATTTTTATTTTTTAAAAAATAATGATAGTAATCGCTCTTAGCCTAGGATAACGTATTGAGTGTAAAAGTAGGTATGTAACAATTATTATAGGTTAACTACTAAACTATGAATAAGCTTCCTTGTGAAAGTTTCCTTTCACTGTAAGGCATTCATTTCTTTGAACGTAACACATAACCAAGAGCAGCAGCCCAAAGATGGACGGAGATTTAGCCATAGCTAATCCACTTATGTCTGTGTTGCTCAAAGTGTTGGCTGTTGTACTAACTGCCAAAAAAGCACTTCTCATAGTACATTATCACACAACAGTAGATAATATTATCTGTTCAAAAATACTTACTGCCCTGGGGCAACTGGGTGGGTCAATCAGTTAAGAGTCTGACTCTTGATTTAGCTCAGGTCATGAACTCAGGGTTGTGGGATCAATCCCTGAGTTGGGCTCTGCACTGCGCTCTGCACCTCCTTCAGATTCTCTCTCCCTCTCCCACCCCCAACCTCTGCTCTTTCTCTCTCTTTCATAAAATAAAAAAAATAAAATAAAATAAATAAAATAATAAAATAAATAAATAAAATATAAAATAAAATAAAATAAAATAAAATAAAGCTTACAGTCCTTCCCTAAAGGGCCTCTCACTCACTGAAGTTAGCGTTAGCTATCATCAATGGGAATGAGTAGAAGTGACCCATTCTACTTCCCCACAAAAGCTTTAAAGCCATTGGTGGGGGGGGGGGGTAAGCGGAAGGAGCCATTGTGTGGCTCTATCATTTCTCTTTTACCTCTGCTACGTCCCAGACAAGGGCTGCTCCTTGAGCTTAAGACCTGGAATGAAGAGAATACAGAGCATAGCCCCAGGCAAACCACAATGGACAAAAACACAAATGAGAAATAAACTTGGTTATTGTAATATACTGAGATTTAGGAAGTTATTACCACAGTTTAAATTAATCTAAACTAATAGTCCAATAAACCAAAGAGAATTTCAGGGCTGGTTTTCATTTTACACTCCCATTTCTTCCATTTCCTTCCTCCCCTTCTCCACTTTTCATGTCCACTATTACATGTTCCTTTAGACTATTACCAAATACTTTCTTCAACGTCATGATCCACAATCAGCTCCTTAAAGACTCTCCCCACCCCTACCATTTCCATCTACTTTTCTTGCTAAACTATAGCTGGCTTAGCTCTATTTCTACCTAGACATCATCTAGCACCCTCTCTATTAAACTCCACCAGACTCTGTACTACCTAAGGTCCACCATCATCAGTTTCCCATATATTCTTGAATGTCTGACATCTAATTGCTTTAATGTATATGTGACAGCAGTAATTATCTTAAACTCTCTGAGAGATTTCTTTAATCTCTTTGGCTCAAAATCAGGAGTGAATCAATCTCCTTCCTCTCCGTGCAACCTCTAAATGTGCTGAATGTCCAACTTTTCTTTGGAGCACTATCATATCTGATTTTGATAATCTCTCCCCAATGGTCTCCTGACTTCTACTTTTCCTTAAAAACATTAGGACCAGTCCCATGGTCTTCTGCATCAGTGCATTTTCTGCCATTATTCTTGGTGGGACCTGGAGCCTCTTACAACAGTCCCAACCTACCTATAGAGACAGATCTAACGTATCTTCAGCCTTTATAATGCACACTTCTGCTGCTCCCCTGTACTTTTCTGCTTCTGTATCTCTGCATTCAGGCTATTCTCACTTTCCTCTTCTTTCTCTCTTTATTACTACCTTATGAAATTCTATCCATTCTTCAAATATTTTCCCATTCTCCTAGGTACAAATTAATCTCTTTTCCTTGCCTCCCCCAAAACCATTCTTCCCGTCCTTTTCAGTAACCACACCAATTCTCTGGGGGAAGCAGCCACATATTTACATATGCATAGCTAAAAGACTACATTTTTTTCCTCATACATTTATGTATACCCATGTGACTAAATTTTAGCCAACAAGATATAAAGGAAATCTATATACTTTCTTCTTTCTCTCCTTCATCCTGCTTCCCCAAATGAGGATGAAATTATTCTATAGTTACCTTGGATCATGAGGGTCATCCCTAGAATAGGCCCTTGACAACTTTGTAGAGTCAGCATACCTGCCATACATAACCCATTTCCTGACTTCTTTTATATTAGTAAGAAATTTCCATTTTGTTTAAGCTACTGCAAGTAAATTTTTCTGTTCTACGCAATTAAACCTAATCCTAATTGATATCATTTTGAAAATGTTTAATTGTTTGGACTTATTTTACAGCATTCAGGTACATGTAGGGCATGTATCATACTCAGCACAACAAATCACTTTGCATCTAGCAGACAGCATCCACTGCACATGATCTTGATGAATAATCATATAGGCCTCTGTTCATAACCCAAACAGCTTAGTTGTATTTATTATCTTCACTCACAAATGAACAAAATTTCAAAGTACTTTCACTATAATTCCTCCATAGCAGTTAAGTTTACTACATAAACCTTGTTAAGATATCAAGGAAATAAAGGCAAAAACTTCATAGGGGAAAAACAAAGCAGACAGACAGGACCTTAAATAATCACAACATTTTGCAAAGACCAGTAAGATGATTTTCATGAGAGTCCTCTATATAGACAAAGACAAGTTATTTTCATCACCAATCAAATTGGTCAGATAGCTACACAAATCTCTCTTTCAAAAAGAGCAACTGCAGAATTTTAATGAATTCTGAGACTAAAACTATATTTACCATCTGTACAGCAGATGCTCTGGATATGCTTGTAATATTTCTCACACTACTGTTTATATCCCACATCATTTAGGAAGCCCATTTCATGCTACACTAAACTTACATATCATATTAAAAGAAATAGGTCTTAAGGTAACCTTTGGAAACAATCTAATGTTAAATGGTTATCTTAAAATTTTACAATTTGGATTTAATTTTTTTTTGCCCCAAACTGCAACAGCTTAAAAGAAAAATCTCTTTTCTAGAGCCTTTCCATCTCTTAAAATACTGACCTTATGGTTCCAAACAACAGTGAATTATTCTAATTCTATGAAATGTTAGAATCCAAACATAGACAACAGAGCACAACAAAGCTGAGCAATGCACTCACTGTGTGATTTGAGGCAAGTTACTTAACTTCTCTGATTTTGCCATTTTTAAAATGAAGATGGGATTACTGTCTATTAATAGAACTATTATGAGGATTACATGAATCTATTTACAGAAAACATTTAGCAAAGTGTCTGGCATAGAGAGTACTATATAGGTGTTTCCTATCACTTTTATTATTATTCATTGGAGGCTAATAACTATTCCAAAGTCAAAATGAATTTTAAAAATTCAAAATTTTTTATGTTAAAATAATCTAATAATGTTCTATAAAAAATTTATTGAAGAACATTTGTTTTGTTATTATAAATGGTCACAGAAGCTGAAAGTATTTCTTTGGAGTCATCTAACATAGACTGTGCTCAGAATCTTTGGATTTCATAATCTGATAGTGCTGCAAAACTTGACATATACAGGACTTAGTGGCAGCCGTAAAATTTAAACTCCACTTTCATGATGTTCTATTTCAATTTATGCTCTTCTCCTTTCCTTCATCATGAGAAATGTCTACTTGTGAATTGTTCAAGATTCACTAAATACACAGTATATAAAACATCTTTAGGATATACCTTATTAACAAGTAAGGTCATAAAAGGTCATAAAATCAAATTTTAAAATCCATTGTGAGCTAAAATTAAAAAAAAAAAAGAAGTACCTGAGATTCAAGTGGAATGAAGGAAATATTTATTTCTTTACATCTTCTTATTGATTTGGAGCAAGAAGCCTTAATTTTGTTAAAGAGACTATCAGGGCAAACTGAGATGGAAAAAAAAAATTAGAGTATTAATTCCATCTAAATTTTTATTCTTTTGAATTAATCATTTCAACATTCAAGATTTTTTTTTACATATAATTCATGACTTTCACAAAGTAATTTACTATGAGTACAGAGATAATATGTAAATATTCTTCACTTTACAGAGCAAATATATTCTAGCGAAGAGGACTGTAACAGAAATTCCATTTTCCCAATTCATAGGAACCATATCTAAGATTATTTCCTTAGAGAGCTGCTTATAGCAAACTAAAATTGGCAGGAAGTAAAATCAGATCCAAATCCAGGACTTAATAAACTTTTATAAGACTTTCAGAACTTCTTAGGAATTTATACTAGTTCTCTAAATTTTAACACTAAGTGCAACCATACCAAAACTAACCAAAGTATTAGTTTTTCCTTCTATGTATTACAACAAGAACTTCTCTGAAGACGGGAAATCCTGAGACTGATAAATTCCAGATCTTAGAGCCTGTTCCACCTCCACCTCACCTTTAATCTAGGTTGGAACATCAATCATTGGGTCCTAGTGTCATTTAACATGATGTTCTTTAGTCTCAAGATTCCTTAAGATGCTTCACACTCATTAAATTTTATCAATTCCATAAACATGAATTTCTGTATAGTAAGGCTACTTAAAGGATAAAAAGTTATAGCATGGTATTTAAAAAGCAAAATACTACAGGTATGAGATAAATAATAACTTACGGGAAAAATATACTAGTTAAAATGATGAATCTCTAATAGCACAGACCAAGACTGCACTTAGATGAATGGCATTTTTATTTTGCAGTATAATTATGTAAGGTATAACATAAAGCAGAAGTATGTGTTTGTGGACACATGTTCTCCGTGATTTAGTTTAGCTGCTTTCTATTTGAACATACGGTACAGTAAGAGAAATGTGATACATTCTCTCCATTAATATTTGCCAAACAGATGGCAATTTCTTCAGTACTCTCCCAAAGGGTCTTATTTTTGATTATATGATCAAATCCTCAATTAAAACTTTGATTTAAAAAAAATTCCTCCTGTCAGCAGCATAAAATTTGATGGATAGCCCTCACCACCAACCCCCCACCATTGTATACCAGCAAAAATGACTAGTTCGGAATTTAATTTTCTATCACCTTAATGCAAATTAGGATAGATTATGATAGCTTTAGATTCTTTTTAACCAATTAGAACAAGCAATAAATAAAAAATCATAATATCATAATAGTATTGTAAGAAATACTCAATAGGATTTAAACAATGAAGCAATACTACAAAGCTACTTACAGTCAGTGAAGTATATATACGCTGCTTTGTATTTGTTCTCGGACTTACTTGCAAAATCACGTAAAAAACAGTCTACAGACTTAAAGAAGGTTAGCTGTTAATACACATTTAACCAAATACTAATTTAAATATGCTATAAATATCTAAGATTATTCTTTTTTGATAAATAAAACCTTAACTAACAGTTTACTTTATAAATTGATTTTTTTAAAAATGCTATGTTGTCTAGACAGTAATAGCTAAAGACCTAAGAAGCAGTAAGGTAATATGTATGAACAGAGTATTGTTTCAGCAATGAGAAGATCCAGGAATGATTCAGTGACTGGGAAGCTAAAACCCCACAGAAGACCCTGTTAGAAGGTAACAAATCAAGGAACTGAGAAGCCAACGAACATACTGGAAATGTTATCAACCTGGATAATGAAGCCATTGAGACTAGAAGAGGTGCTAAAGAGAGGAACAGTCAGCTAAGAGTAAAGTTATCAAGGGATAATGAAAGACCCAGAGGCTGGGAAATGACTTCAAGGAGGAGGAACAGCAGGTAATACAATCTAGTAGTTGTTTGTTTACTTATTATGCTAATAGTTTTAAAGATACAATGATCTGGAAGCAAAAATGAAAAACAGAAGAAGATAGATTTTAATGATTTCTCCTCCATCTGTTCCTTTTTCTACTTCTGCAACTCCTAGAATCGCATGTTAGATCACATGGATCTATCTAGCAAGTCTCCATTACTTTGGTTTTTTGCTTTGAGATACTCCATTTTGATCTTCTAGGCTATTAATTCAAATTTTGATGGTGATTATCCTGTTCTGCAATTAACTGTGAGAAATCAGTTTTGAGCTTCAAGAAATTTTTTACGTGCTATACTAGACTCTCCTTATGTGTATTATTTTTCTTTTTAGGTCGTCATCCTCTCCAAGTAGTTATATTTTGTAAGATGTATATTTTCTTCATTCTTACTGAAAACTTCCTCTCTGGCAGCTTGATCCACTTAGATATGTCAACACTTTCCTTTGTCAACTCATTGGAGGTTTGTTGTTGGAGAATCCTAAATACAGGCAGTTTCACAAAAGGAGGAAGGCAAAAAGATTTCCCCTCCTGAGGGCTATAGGTATATAAATAAACAAACCACAGGGCTTCTCTTTTTCACTAGCGGACCTTTCCCCTGGGGTTCAGAAATCTCTTACAGCCAAACTCTTTCAGAAATCTGTCATTTTACGACCTCTGGCTGGGAACACTCTGACACTGGTCTACAGATGCTCACCCAGCCACTGAGGAAGGAAGTCTCTCACTAGGTTTCTCCACTGGTGATGCATGAGCCTAAGCCCTCACTGATACTCACAGAGTTGTAGAACCCAGTAGGTAATTGACTCAGGACAGAAAGAGAAGCTAGAATTGGTTGTAGCAAAAAACGGAGTCTCATTCAGGTACCTTTTTCTCTGACTCCTTTGCTGCTTTATTGAATACACAATTTTATATCCTGCTTCTGTTACTTAACATTAAAAATAACAATTACCTAAATCATTAAAATTTCCTAGAAATCTCATTTTCAATGGCCACATAGACTTTTACATCATTATCTGTTAATGCTAAGAATTAGCATTAGGATACAAAATATCATTAAAACCCACCAGCAGCCAGGGGCGCCTGGGTGGCTCAGTGGGTTAAGTGTCTGACTCTCTGTTTTGGGACAGGTCATGATCTCAGGGTCCTGAGATCAAGCCACGTTATCAGGCTCTTTGCTCAGCACAGTATCTGCTTGGGTTTCTCTCTTTTTCTGCCTTTCCCTCTGCCTCTGCCCTTCCTTCCCATTCTCTTTCTAAAATAAATTAAAAAAAAAAAAACACACACACACACACACCAGCAGCCAATATACAGAGCCTGAACAGTGAATAATTGGGGTTTTTTTCCCTGCTGTCTGCTAGAATCAGAAGAAAAGAAACTGGAATCTTCAACTTTAACATTCTGAGTGGGAATATGTCAAAGTATGAATTGGAAAATTCATTCTAGGGACGCCTGGGTAGCTCAGTGGTTAAGTGTCGGCCTTTGGCTCAGGGCAAGATCCTGGAGTCCCGGGAACGAGTCCCACATCGGGCTCCCTGTGTGGAGCCTGCTTCTCCCTCTGCCTGTGTCTCTGCCTCTCTCTCTCTCTCTGTGTCTCTCATGAATAAATAAAATCTTAAAAAAAAAATTCTCAAATATTGTACAGAATAAAGGAATCTGGTATTTACTTCACTCTAAAAGTTTGGCTTTAAGTATGAGCTCAATCACAGATCATAAACTAAGATATACCTTTGACATAAAAAATGTATTTATATATACACTTACATGCATACATACATGTGTATATACGTATACATAAATGTATGCTATAGAGAAGTCACTAAGATAAAGAATTAATCCAAGACTAGTTCTTTTATGTACATTGCTGTCCTCCAAAAAAAATATGGTTGCACAGGAAAGCACTGAGTTAAATTACTCAAAGAAACTCTACCATTTTATACAATTAAATTCTTTTTCATATATGGGGGAAGGGGAAGAATTCTTTCACTTATATATTCTTATTGACAAGAGTGCAAATGAAACAATTTCTAACACAGAAAAACTTTCCTAAGCAAATTAGGTTGTAGCACTAATTTTCTAATTAAGAATGTATATTTGAATTTTCTATGAGAAAATGATGTCAATGGTGAATGAAAAACATATCTTTTAAAGATTCAAAATACTCACCTTTGATGTTGGAGAGATAAAATAAAGAGCTTTCATTTGTCTGACAGGTTCTCGATTCTTATAAATATTCTCCACAACTAATTAAAAAAAAAGTTATTTTATATAACCAAGTATTTATACACTTGAAACAATTTTAAAATAAGCTTTACTTCTTATTTATAATAATAGGGAAACACATTTACATAACTAGGTTTAATATTTCTTTGTCTCCATTTGATAATTCAAAAAATCCCCAAAATGTAGGGACACCTAAGTGGCTCAGTCAGTTAAGCGAACAACTCTGGATTTGGGCTCAGGGTCCTGAGATCAAGCCCTGCACTATGCTCCATGTTCAGCATGGAGTTTGCTTGTCCCTTCCCTCCCCCTCTGCCACTTGCGCACTCTCTCTCTCTCCGTCTCTAAAATAAATAAAATCTTGGGCAGCCTGGGTGGCTCAGTGATTTAGCGCTGCCTTCAGCCCAGGGTGTTATCTTGGGAGACCCAGGATGGAGTCCCACGTCAGGCTCCCTGAATGGAGCCTGCTTCTCCTTCTGCCTGTGTTGTGTCTCTGCCTCTCTCTCTCTGTGTCTCTCATGAATAAATAAAATCTTTTAAATAACTAAATACTTAAAAAAAAAAAGCCCCCAAAAATGTATCTTCCCTAGAATTCAACTCTGGACTAAGTGCTGATCATGAGAAGAAAAAGATAAAGCAGCTATTTCACAGTTAGGACTACAAGCATAAGCAAGCAACATGCCATAAAGCAAGAAATGCTACTTGTGAGATTCAAACATACATCAGTATTTTTAAGAAAACCTAAGCATTGTGTACAAGGGGAAGATTAACTAAAAATTTTTATAATGTTTATTTTGATATTTATATTGGACTTCTTTGGTAAATAGGATCATTCATCTTCTCATTCCTTCATTTATACTAGTAAAGTATAGGTTTATCATAGCTTCTATTAGGATATCAGATAAGGTTTCCAAGGAGATACTTAATTTTATTTTTATCCCCATTCCCAACAATTGTAATTCCACTTTTTTAAAAGATTTATTTATTTGAGAGAAAGAAAGCACAGCAGGGGGAGAGGCAGGCAGAGGGAGAAAGAGAAACAGCCTCCTAACTGAGCAGGAAGCCCGAAACAAAGCTCCATCCCAGGACCCTGGAATCTTGACCTGAGCAGAAGGCAGATGCTTAAATGACAGCCACTCAGGTGCCCCTGTAATTTCACCCTTAAAAGATTAAGGTTAGAGGCTCCTGGGTGGCTTAGTCAGTTAAGCAACTGACTCTTGGCTTCAGCTCAGGTGGTGATCTCGGGATTGTGAGACCACCCTGTGACAGGCTTCATGCTAAATCTGCTTCAGATTCTCTCTCCCTTTTCCTCTACCCCTCCCCCTCATGCTCTCTCTCTCAAATAAATAAATCCTTAAAAAAAGATTAAGGTTGGGACACCTGGGTGGCTCACTAGTTGAACGCCTGCCTTCAGTGTGATCCCAGAGTCCCCAGATCAAGTCCCACGTCGGGCACCCTGTGTGGAGCCTGCTTCTCCCTCTGCCTGTGTCTCTGCCTCTCTCTCTCTGTCTATATGAATAAATAAAATCTTTAAAAAAAAATTAAGGTTAAATCTGTAAACTTATTTTACTGCTTAATACTCAAAATCAAGTGCCTTACAGTCATCTTATGCTATATATCCTATTATGCTTGGTGAGTAATGTATATGTTAAAATGTGAAAACACTGTGAGATGATTTAGAATACAAACTTTGAAAATACTCTTAAATGTCTGGTTATTAATAGCAGAAAATGTCACTTCAATCTCCTGAAAGATGGGTATCTAATAGATTTTTTAAAAAGATTTTTGAGTATTCCTGTAATAGTAACAAAGGATTCATCTAACTCCCAGTCTTTCTTTCTTTTTTTTTTTAAATTTATTTGACACAGAGAGAGAAAGAGAACACAAGCAAGGGAAACAGCAGAGGGAGAGGGAGCAGGCTCCCCACAGACCAGGGAGCCCAATGTGGGGCTCAATCCCAGGACCCTGGGATCATGACCTGAGCTGAAGGCTTGATACGTAACCAAATGAACCACCCAGGTGCCCTTGCCCCCGTCTATTTTTTACTATTTAACTTTATTCTTCACTAAAGTAGTATCATACATGCATATTTTTCTCATTTATTTTTTAAAACTTCGAAAATACTACTGAATAGTTTCACAAATGACCTGAATGACCACAAAAGGTATGACCACCAAAACTGCAATGCTGAATTTAATTGAGGGATTTTTAATTAAAGAATCAAGAGCACATGTGGGACTCAAAAGGACTGTGACAAGCTCAAGTTGGTAGATATGATTATGATTAAACCAAGTAAACCAAGGTGACAGCAGAGGATATAAAGAAACAATATACTCCATGATAAACAGTCCTTATGAAATGCTTCTCAAAAAAAAAAAAGCTTTCTTTCTAAATAAATTTAGAAAACTGAGTACTACACTTGACCAGGAGATCCACATACATGTTGGCATACCAAAAAAAAACAAAAAAAAAAAAAAAAAAACCCTGGAAGTCCTAAAGAAACCTCTTTAGCTTTGTCTAACGTTACTTCCCAAACTTACATGGCAGCAGAATCTTTTCTGTAGCTTCACAGAATTTTCATACACATTAGCAAACGGTTCTCATTCTACTGCAAATCAGAATGACCTCTGGAAACTTAAAAAACTTCATGGCTTACTTGGTATTACATTTGTACAAGAGCTGAAAAATCAAGGTTTTAATCTTCTGATTTCTATTTGAGAGTTTTTTCCACTGAAAGGCCATAAAGACAAACTGAATATATAATCAATAGTAAGAGATTATATATTAAAGATTTTATATATAAATATCAAAATAAACATTATAAAAAATTTTAGTTAATCCTCCCCTTGTACACAATGCTCAGGTTTTCTTAAAAATACTGGTGTATGTTTGAATCTCACAAGTAGCAGTGACAAAGGGTACACATTCTACATTAGGTTGCAAAATATAAAAGAAATAATTATTTTCGACTTTGAGTCTCCATTTCCTAGTTACCAGTGAGGGTATTTTAAAAATCTCTGAAGGGTTGTCGTGAAGATCAAATTTAAATAAATGAGTGAACAGATGAGGAATTTAAGGATGATGATAGGATTATAAATATTATAAAATATGGGTATTATTCCTAAAACGTAAGAGCAATTAATCTCATTAACACGATCCTGCCTAATGGAAGGTAACTTTTGGCAGCATAATTTTTTTCATAATGCCATTCTAAAGCTGACTTAAACTTATAATTAACTGCCTCATTTCCAGGTAATAAAGAGAAACTTAAAAAGTCAGTATTATATACTTGTAAATATGTATAAAAGTTGGATTTAGAACATAAATCTTTCTATTCATTTAAAAGCAATACATGAAAACCACCAACATTAATAAAAACACTGAGGTATACCCAGTATGTCGACATACAAAACCTTTATCAAATATGTAAAATTAAAAACTTTAAATGACAAATTCAACAAGGCAACTGACTTATACTCTTGGTCAGGGGCTATGAATTATAATCTCAGCTGTAGAAAACTTCCAGGAGTTATTCTTAAGATTTACAGAGAAAAGAATGTCCAACATTATTATGGCTAGAGTTATAAAAATAATAAAACACAACCCCCTCAGAAACACAATGACTAAAATTTATTAATACTTCAAACATTCCCAGTCACAGTAAAAAAGTTTTCATGATGAGTATTGGTAACACTTACCAGTTATACCCTCTGCTAGAAGATCTGTCATTTTGCAACATGATGCCAAAAGCTTAGTGGTAAATTCATCTAAAAGCATTATCTTAAAATTAACATAAATTAAGAAATAGTGTAAGTACTTGATTGTCAAGAACTCACAAGACAGAATACATTAAATCTATTCAAATATAAACCTTTTATAATGTAAAATGAAAATATCAGGACAGTAGGCAAACGATCTCAACTCACCTTTTCACTTGTAGGACTTGGAGATTTATTTTCTCAATATACATACATATTATATATAAGTAAGCAAATAAAACATTTCCATTTTGAATCAGAGAACTTATTCATTTTTTAAAAGAACTTGTTCATTTTAAATGTATCTTGTGTTTAACATCAAATTTTCTTAAAATTATAAAATTCTATTTCTGGAATAATAAATGTTCCAGGTGCTGTTCTAATCATTTGCCATGGATTAATTACTTTAATCTTTACAACCACATTATGAGGTAATACTATTCCTATTTTATAGAAAAAAAAACCAGAGAGGTCAAGTAATTTACCCAAGAAGCCACAGCTATCAAGTGATGAAGCTGGGATTTGAATCCAATCAGTATACTTCCAGACTCTACATTCTTATACAAGTATAATAATACATTGTCCTCAATTAAAGGGCAAAATATGCAAATTCTACCTTCCATTCGCCTTCTTTCTTGCAGTCATCAAACACTGTTGCTTTTATCTCTGCAAAAAAAAAAAAGAATTATTCACAAATCTTAATGAACAAATATAATAACTACTCAAAAGATCAAAAACATTGGGAAAGTATCCAATTTGAAAATCTGCTAACTTACATAAAAAGTATATATAACTCAAAGTAAAAATCCAGTTATCTTTAATACCTAACATTTATTGATTTTGAGAGAGACAGAAAGCACATGCATATCTAATTGGGGGAAGGGCAGAGGGAGAGAGAATCTCAAGCAGATTCCCTCCCCTAACCCTCCACCCTGAAGGAGGAGCCCAACTGGGGGCTGGATCCCATGACCCTGGGATCATGACCTGAGCTGAAATCAAGAGTGGGATGCTCAACTGACTGAGCCACCCATACACCCCCTACCTATATTTAAACTGTAGTATGTTTTTAAACTTTTAAGAATAAAAGTATTATAAAAAAACTAATATATTTAAGTATATAAATATATCTGGAAAATATTTCTGAAACTATTATCTGATTTGCTTTTTCCTATTTTACTTAAATCCCAAGTAAACAAGAAAAAAAACAAAAAACTAAAAAAAAAAAAAAAAAAACTCATAGGAAAATACCTAAATAGCCTATTGCTAAATTATATCTGATAATCAAAACTAGGTAAATACTTTTCTTTCTGGTTTACTGCATTACCATTTTCATCAATTTATATTTAGTATTAGATAAAAAAAATTCAGTCTTGACTTATAATCAATAAATACAAACATGTTCCTTGCAATGATTTTCAAAATTCATCTATTTTTAAATTAGTTCACTGATTTACAAAAACTTTTTTCTTATGTATTAAATAATGCACATAAGCAATTCACACAAATACCTGTTGTTCTAATTTATGAAAAGACAATTCCCAGGGCACCTGAGTGGCTCAGTGGTTGAGCACCTGCCTTTGGCTCTGGTCATGGTCCTGGGGTCCTGGAATCGAGTCCCACATCAGGCTCCCTGCGGGAAGCCTGCTTCTCCCTCTGCCTATGTCTCTGCCTCTGTCTCTCATGAATAAATATTTTTTAAAAATAAAAATTAAAAAAAATAAAATGACAATCCCTCCACATTTAATGTTTCATTTATTTTCAATTTTGAAAACTAATATGTAGTATGTAATAGATAAAAATATAATTTAAATGTAAATTATAGTAACTTCTAATTTCATTAATTCCTGGTAATGAGTGTTTACATAATTCATTTAAACTCACCTACTTAATTTATATTTAAGTTAATGCTTGTAGAAATACACCATCAATTTTTAGCATATTAAAAAATGACATGTTAAAAAAAAAAGACATGTTCAAGCAGAGGGTATATTTAATAAGGATTACCAATATTCATAGAAGTATGATCTGGAAGGTTTTATTGTATTTGGGAAGGCTTGAAGGTGTTAAGAAATACTAGTTAAGATGCTTATATATGTTTGCTAGGGAGATTATAATATTAAATAAGAATTATGGCAAAAGCCTAGAGAGTTTAATACTAATTTAAGCCTAAAGCACTGGTTTCTTCTATGTTAAAGGCAGAGATGAAGGATTTCTCAGGCAGAGTTTATTTTTTTAATACATTTTTTTAAAGATTTTATTTATTTATTCATGAGAGACACAGAGAGAGAGACAGAGACAGAGACACAGGCAGAGGGAGAAGCAGGCTCCATGCAGGGAGCCCGACGTGGGACTCGACCCAGGGTCTTCAGGATCACACCCTGGGCTGCAGGCAACGCTAAACCGCTGCACCACCGGGGCTGCCCTCAGGCAGAGTTTAGACACTATTATACTATTTCCCTTTCTAAGCTTGCTTTATTTTTATATAGCTCAACTGGTAGGATTTCACCAGAGGGAAATTGAGCCGTGGCCCAAAGATGAAGAAGTACAATTTTTATGGAAGAGGGAACGATTCCTTCTAAGTATAGGGTATTTGTTGCAAGGAATAGGTGACAAGACTAAAACGTAGGTTGGAGCTAAATAGTTTAGGCATTAGGTGGTGGGGAACCATTAAAAAGCATTTTTTTTCCCTCTCTCAATATGAGTATTGTATTTGTTCCTTCCCTGGTCTCCTAGGTTTACCTTATAAAGACTTTATTATTTATTTATTTATTTATTTTTTATTTATTTATTTATTTATTTTTAAATTTTTATTTATTTATGATAGTCACAGAGAGAGAGAGAGAGAGAGAGGCAGAGACACAGGCAGAGGGAGAAGCAGGCTCCATGCACCGGGAGCCCGACGTGGGATTCGATCCCGGGTCTCCAGGATCGCGCCCCGGGCCAAAGGCAGGCGCCAAACCACTGCGCCACCCAGGGATCCCAAGACTTTATTTATTTATTCATGAGAGAGAGAGAAAGAGAGAGAGGAGAGAGAGGCAGAGACACAGACAGAGGGAGAAGCAGGCTCCATGCAGAGAGCCCGATGCGGAACTCGATCCCGGGACCCCCAACGGTTTCCATTTTTGCCACTATAACATGACAATGAAGATCTTTATACATATATCTTTTAAGACTTTGAGAGAGTGTGTGTGTAAGAGAAGGGCAAGGGCAGAGGGACAAGCAGACTCCCCACTGAGCACAGAGCTCATTGAGAGGCTCAATCCCAAAACCCCAATATCATGACGAGAGCCACAATCAGATGCTTAACCAACTGAGCCACCCATTCTATCCATGGGCCCCTATCCATGTATCTTTATGTATCATTCTTTTTATTTCTGAAACACAGGTTCCCATAAATGAGACTGCTGGCATCAAAAGTTATGTCTTTTATTTTACTGTATGTCAAATGCTTTTTTTTTTTTTCCAAATGCTTTCTCAAAAAGTTTTTAACCATCCACATTCCTACCAGCAAGCTTCCCAATTATAGCATGGTATCAATCTGATGGGTCAAAGAAAAAGAACTGGTCTTAATTCACATTTCCACTAAAAAAACAATCAATTCAATGTCCTAATCTGCAAATCATGTTTACATCCTTTATTTATTCTGTTGAGTCATTATTTTCTCCTTATCAATTTGCAGATACTCTCGGTATATTAACCCTTTCTCTCCTATGCATGGTCAATGTTTTCTGTGAATATAATTTAGCTGGTGTCTTCTACCATATAGGAATTTACAATTTTTATTTATCAAATCTTTTTCTTTTAAAATTCTTTTTTTTAATGTTTTTTAAATTTATTAATAAAAGACACAGAGAGAGAGAGAAACAGGCAGAGACACAGGCAGAGGGAGAAGCAGGCTCCATGCAGGGAGCCTGACGTGGGACTGGATCCGGGATCACACCCCAGGCTGAAGGTGGCGCTAAACCGCTAAGCCACCGGGGCTGCCCAAGTCTTTTTCTTTTAAATGAGATTTGAGTTACGGGTTTTTTTAAAAGTCTAACTCATGCTATCCTATATTTTCTCCACGTTTTGTTGTTTTACTTTTTCTACTTTAGATCTTTAATACACTTATGGAATTCAAATTATCTTGCCAAGTTGGACTAAGATCATGCCTAAGTAAATAAACAAGGAGCAGAGAATCATGCTAAGCAAATTTCAGAGCAAAATGCCTAAAGACACAGATGATTTGTAAAATGTCAGTAAATGGGACATCTGGGTGGCTCAACGGTTAAACGTCTGCCTTTGGCTCAGGCTGTGACCCTGGGGGTCCCGGGATCGAGTTCCGCATCGGGCTCTATGCATGGAGCCTGCTTCTCCCTCTGTCTGTGTCTCTGCCCCTGTCTCTGCCCCCCTCTCTCTCTCTCTCCTCTGCATCTCTCATGAATAAATAAAATCTTTAAATCTTTACATCTTTAAAAAAACAAAATAAAATGTAATTAAACAATGAAAACCTAGTATTAAATATTTATAACTTAAAAGAGAAAACTTTTAGGAATGCAAATGGAAATAAAAATATACAAAATGAAGATCTAAAAAAATGGAAACATGAATTCAAACTGAAAAAATCTTGAAAAACATGTAGTCTAAACTCCTCATTCTTTAGGCTGGGAAAGCGAAGTATAATCTGGAGTAGACACCAAATCTTCCAACTATTAGTCCAATGAGAAGAAATAATAAACCAGTCTTTCAAAGTAATGCAAATAACAAGGTGTTTGAAAAATCAAAAAGTCAAAAGCACATTGGTAGGCCATAAAGAAATTTACATTCTCAGAAAATTTATACATGTTACTTAATTCCTAATTAGAAACCCAACAGATTCTGCTGACCTGTGGCCCAAGTTATTTAATGAATGGTTAAGAATCTTTTTTTTTTTTTTAAGTCAGCCCCAGGCCCAGCATGGAGCACAATGTGAGGCTTGAACTCATGACCCTGAGATGAAGATCAAGAGCTGAGATCAAGAGTCAGATGCTTAACTGACTGAGCCCACCCAGGCAAGAATCTTTATAAAGGTAAACCCAGGAGACCAGGGAAGGAACAAATGCAATACTCATTATATTGAGAGAGGGAAAAAAAAATGCTTTTTAATGGTTCCCCACCACCTAATGCCTAAACTATTTAGCTCCAACCTACGTTTTAGTCTTGTCACCTATTCCTTGCAACAAATACCCTATACTTAGAAGGAATCGTTCCCTCTTCCATAAAAATTGTACTTTTTCATCTTTGGGCCACGGCTCAATTTCCCCGTCTGGTGAAATCCTACCACATTTCAATTGCACTTCCTCTTTGAAGTCTTCCTTGATCCAATCCCAGAGAGGAATGATTCCTTTTTCTTCTCTTCTCCCATGAAACCTTTCTGCACTGCTAATATACCACATGCTACTTGTGTAACACCACCCCCCACTACACTGTAAATTCCAGGAAGTCAAGGTATATGCACCCAAATCAATCTGCAGCATAAAGTACCCAATTAATATTGATTTAAGTAAAAAAATATATATATATATATTGATTTAAGTAAATACAGGACTGTGCAAATATCCAAAAATTAAAAGTATAATATTTTGCTCAACAAGATAAACTTAAAATAAGCAGAATGAAAAAATACATAAAACAAAAATAAATGATTGAAACAAAAAAATATTTTACATATGCTTATATTTGCATGGAAAACTTGTAGAAGGGATCCCTGGGTGGCGCAGCGGTTTGGCGCCTGCCTTTGGCCCAGGGCGCGATCCTGGAGACCCGGGATCGAATCCCACATTGGGCTCCCGGTGCATGGAGCCTGCTTCTCCCTCTGCCTGTGTCTCTGCCTCTCTCTCTCTCTCTGTGACTATCAAAAATAAATAAAAATTAAAAAAAAAAAAATTAAAAAAAAAAAAAAAAAAAAAAAGAAAACTTGTAGAAGAATTTCTGAGAAACCTGAGTGGTTGTGTCTGGAGAAGGAGGCTGGGAGAATATATCAAAATTTTTTGCCACATCAAGGTATTTAAAGACACTTGAAAAAAAAAGACACTTGAAAATGTTAATAGCAAAAATTATGAAATAGCATGGAAAATGCCACATCAGTATTAGGTTTAAAAAAAAAAGGAAAAAAAAAAAAAGGGAAGCCAAAGAATGACAAAGAATACAAAATATATGTGTAGCTATATAAGGACTAGAAAGAAAACTTAAAATATGGTCTGATTACTTATATTTGTAATTTTTCTAAATGAACTTTCTCTTAATATTTCCTATAAAATATATGCTATGAATCACAGACATCAGACTACTATTTACAGACAACAAAATAAGACTGTGTTAAGGAAAATATGCCACAGGTGGCCTGAGATTGCTTTGTGGTAGATTTAATCACTCTTGTTTTGTTGCTTTACTTTTTAAATAAATTTCATCAAGAAAATTTTTTAGAGATTTTATTTATTTATTCATGAGAGACAGACAGAGAGAGAGAAGCAGAAACATAGGAAGCGGGAGGAGAAGCAGGCTCCATGCAGAGAGCCCAATAGGGGGGACTTGATCCTGGGACTCTAGGATCATGCCGTGAGCCACAGGCAGACAGACGCTCAACTGCTGAGCCACCCAGGTGTCCCAACTTCATCAAATTTTTATTTAAAATCTTATATCAATATTTTTGCTACTGCTTTTCTGTAGCAGAAAGTGGCAAATAAGCAATACCAAACACTAGAATCTTTCAATGATTTTAAGTATGGAAATTAGCTTTATAAATACAGCCTTTCCACTCAAAATATTAAAGCTTTTTTAAATTTTATTTTTATTTTTTAAAGATTTTTATTTATTTATTCATGAGGGACAGAGAAGCAGCAGAGACACAGGCAGAGGGAGAAGCAGGCTCCCTGCGAGGAGCCCAACATGGAACTCAATCTCCAGACCCCCGGAATCACGCCCTGAGCTGAAGGCAGCCGCTCAACCACCGAGCCACCCAAGGATCCCTAAAGATTTTTTTTTTAAAAAGTGTTTTTAAGGGATCCCTGGGTGGCGCAGCGGTTTAGCGCCTGCCTTTGGCCCAGGGCGCGATCCTGGAGACCCGGGATCGAATCCCACATCGGGCTCCCGGTGCATGGAGCCTGCTTCTCCCTCTGCCTGTGTCTCTGCCTCTCTCTCTCTCTCTCTCTGTGACTATCATAAATAAATAAAAATTTAAAAAAAAAAAAGTGTTTTTAAGACAGTCCTTAAAGGCTGATCCCTTCTCATGTTTTAGGTCTCAGATCAAGTGTCACCTGCTCAGAGAAACTTTTCCTGATCCATCTAGTTAAAGCAGCCCCTGCCCATATATATCACAAACTGAAATAATATTGTTTCCATATTTGTTTTCTATTATTCCCTAGACACAATAGTGGACACACAATAGTGGACCCAATTTTGAGAAGCCTATCAAGAGACATTAGGCAGTAGTGAGAAGTGTCATTTGAGAAGGATAAACCAAATGCTACAGAAATGTAAGAGGCTGGGTTAAAATAAGAAGCCACTGTGGAGATAGTAACCCCATTTGAGCCAAGACTTGAAGGCTAGCTAAAATTTGGACAGATGAAGAACAGGTATAGGGGGAGCATTCTACACAAAAACTGTCATAAAGATGTACAGGTAGAAGATTTCAAGAAGAATAAACAGTATAGACTAGTTGAACATCAAGATTATACAAGGAAAAGGTAGATAATAAGCAGACTATTTGAAATGATCTCTAGACAACTGGAGGGGTCTCTCTCTACAGGTCTTCAAGCAGATAACATGATCACAGCACCTCACTGTTACAAGAAAATTATTCTGGCAACTATTAGTCACATAGACTGGAGTGAGAAAGAACAAGCACTTAGAGGCTTAGTTAGGAGACTACTACAACAGACTGGGCATAAGATAAGGCTCTGAACTAAGGTTTACATTAAACATTACAGAAAATCACAGACATATAACACATTAACCCTGCAACCAGAAAGAGCTGGGTATGAATATTAAATCAATCTTTCTTTCTTTCTTTCTTTCTTTCTTTCTTTCTTTCTTTCTTTCTTTCTCTCTTTTTTCTTTCTTTTTTTCATTCATTCATTCATTCATTCATTCATTCATTCATTTATGGGACACAGGCAGAGGGAGAAGCAGGCTCTGTGCAGGGAGCCTGATGCGGGACTCGATCCTCGGACCCCAGGATCACGACCTAAGCCAAAGGCAAGCGCTCAACCGCTGAGGCACACAAGGTCCCTAAGTCTATATTTAATACTGTTATCAGATTTTTTAGAAAAAGCTTTATTGAGATGTAATTTGCATACCATATAATTCACCCAAAGTGTATGATTACATGGCTTTCAGTATATTCAGAGTTGTGCATCCACCACCATAATCAATTTTAGAACATTTTCATTACTCCAAAAGGAAACCATCCCCTTAACCATTATCCCCGAGTCTCCCCATTTTCTCCACCCCCCCAGAAGTACACAACTGTTAATCTACTGTCTCTCTATATATGTCACTTCTGGATATTTAATGTAAATGGAGTCACACAATATGCGGTTGTGAATGGCTTCTTCCATTTGGCCCAACTTTTTCAAGGTTCATCAATATTGCAGCATTTATCAGTACTTCATTCCTTTTTATTGCTTGATAGTCCACTGTAGGGACATACTGCCTGTTATTTACCTATTCATCAATCCATGGGTATTTGGATTATCTGATGTTTTGGTTCTTAAGAATAATACAGCTATTATAATAGCTATATCAGTTTTAACATCTATGAAATAAAGGTAGTAATTTCTACCAAATTTTAATAGATATAAAGAATAATGCCCGGCACAGAATAAATATTCAAGAAATATTAGTTTCCTTCTTCCTACATTTTGGGTAAATTGAAGGTTGTTACTTAGCTGTCTACCATGACTTAACTGCACTATCCTCACTCTAGCAAAACCTTTCCCCAGTCAACTGTAGGATTCTCCTACCTCGTAGGAGATTCCTCCATCGTTTCCTCCAGACTCTGGTATCTCTTGCGAACAGAACGGAGTCCCTCTTCTCTCTCTACTTCCTATACGCTGAATGAATGTCATCTCGTGTTTTAGTTACGTTTCTATTTATACAAAGATTCAAAGACCTATTTTTTAAGCCTGACATCTCTTTCCTTCCTTTCAGTATCCCATCTTATCTTACACTCCATCTGACATCCTGGTGCTACCCCAAGTTAACAGCACAGACGGAAATTTTTTTGTCTCTAAGCTCTCCCTCTTGCCCAGTTTCCACACTAGCAAAACTGAAGTTACTATCGTTACCCTTTTTTCCTGATAAATGCTGATGTTAAGGATCACACAGATCTCGGAAATTATTTATACAATGCAATTCACTACCCTTGTTCATATAAATGCACTTACGCTGTAATTGGAAAATACTACCGAATCTTAAAAGTCACCCATGCAAACCTGAAAACACAGAATGCCAACCTTGTAATTTTCAAGTTTTAAAACGATGTTATTGTAATTTATTCTCCCCCTTCTATTTATACAGTCGTTTTTAGTATCTAGTTGCGTTCAGCAACAGGCCAGTTACTGATTTGGAGTTTTAATTTTACACAAGGAGCTCCCAGAATTTTGTTGACTCGTCATTTCTACCCTTCGCTCAACAAGTCGGAGTCAGAAACACTAATTAGGTGTCAACTCCCTGTTCCACGGCTAGGCCATAATTAATTTGAACGCAGCGAGCCAGACAACGATGGTTCTTCCTGTTTGGTGGTTGCTGCCCCTGTCACCCAGCACAGCGAGCTCTGCAGCGAGTTTCACGAACTCGCGGAGGAGGAGGGCGGCACGTCCGGCACCGCCGAGCAGCAGCTCAGTCCCCACAGCAGGGAGGCCCGCAGCGCGGCGGGGACCGGGCCCCGACATCTGACCGCTCAGGTGGGTCTTTCTCAAGGACCCTCTGGAGAGTGGGCTCCTCTCGTTTTGTTTCTCTTCTAGGGGACACTGAAAAGCGCAGTGATAAAACCCTGCTTGGTACCAAAACGAAGCAGCACAATAAGCAGTGCCTGGAAACCAGGGAGGCGGCGACCGGCGAGCCGCGGCCACACGCCGCACAGACGGCGCCGGGGGACGGACGCCGCCGCCCGGCCCCACGGGGCCGCTGACCCGGGCGCCGCCTCCAGGCCAGAGCCGGGCCGGGGCGAGGGGTGCCCGCGAGAGCCGGGAGGCCGCAAGTCCCAGGGCCGGCAGGGGCCCCAAAGCAACAAGTGCCCGCGCGGCTGCCCGAGCGGCCCGGGGCAGGAAAGCTAGGCTTTCCCTCTCAGCCCCCGCCCCACCGCACTCACTCTGCCACACGACGCTCTTCAGCCCCCGCTCCGTCGCCGGCGGCGCCATCTTCCCAACACCGCCGAGGTGCAGCCACTGGAGCCGGCCAAGCTCGGCGGCCCCGCCCCCGCCGCGTGACGTCACGCGCGGCACCCGCGGATTCCCGCCCACTTCCGGGCGGAGGCTGCGCAGTGCGGGCGGGTCGGCCGGGCAGTCGTGCGCCCCCCGGCGGGGGCTCTGTCCGCGGAAGGCCCCGGACCTGGGGGACCCAGCAGCGGCGCGTGCGGGTCGGGTGGGAGAGCGCGACGTCCGACGCTCGGCGTCCGCGCTCGCGGTCCTGGAGAAGGACGTGCCTGTCGCGAAGCCGTTCGCAGCGCGCGGCCCTGGGAGCGCGCTCAGCTACCCGCTAGGAAAGGTGTCCCGCGGAGGGTGGTGTCGCTCCGTTTTCAGGACACAGTGATTGTGTACGGCTCCGAGGCCCCCTCCAGGGCGCTCCTATGAATGAGAGACCCGCTTGCGAGGCCCCTTAAGCCTCGTTTGAGGCCCTTCCCGGCCGACGGTAGTCGGAAGGTGGTCGGAAAAGCGAAGGCCTTAATGAAGACCTCGCCGTACAGGAGCCCGCAGGACGGCGGCTGTGTCCTCAACAAGCAAAAGTTGACGTACGAAATTGTGTGGGAGGCGTCATCAATGCCTTAGGGGTCCAAGGAAGGGATCGTTAAAGAAAGACGAAGGAATTACTGTTAAGAGCCTGTTCACAAAAAAAAAAAAAATAAATAAAAACAAAAATAAAATGAAAATAAAAATAAAAAAAAAAGAGCCTGTTCACAAAGGAGGTGATTTGAGCTCAGACTTAGAAATTTGGGGCAGAAAACTACTTCCTGAGAGGAATCTTTTGAGGCGAAATCAGTTAATCACAAAATAGGGGCGCCCGGGGGGCTCCGCGGTTGAGCCTCTGCCTGCGGCTCAGGCCATGACCCCCGAGACCGAGGATCGAGTCCCGCGTCGGGCTCCCTGCGCGGAGCCTGCTTCTCCCTCTGCCTGCGTCTCCGCCTCTGTCTCTCCTGAGTAAATAAATAAAATCTTAAAAAAGGAAAGACTTTCCTGCAGATTGCAAAGAGCCAATGATCTTAATAAGTGGAAATGGTTGGTTACTATACTAGTAATGATAGCGGCTACTCTTTACGGAGTGCTTCAAGGTGAGTGGATTATCTCACGGATCCTCCTTAAAGACAAGGAAACTGAAACTTGCCCTGGAGGCCGCGCTTGCGGTGGAACGCGGACTGTGTCTAAGCTACACACACAGAAAGCAATAGAGTATCCTGTCTATGGGATAATTTACAATATATGCTCTGTAGGAGAGAAAAGGAGAATGAAGAATAAAAGCAGCCATAAAAGGGGGTCGAGCACAACCTGTGGCATTAATGGCTTTCCCATTCATGGCTTGTATGGGAATGGAAGCTGGAGCCCTGGCCTCTTTTGAACTTGCTTTAAATGGACTCAGCTGTTCAGGATCTTAAATGAACACATTATTTCCCTCTCCCTTTTCAATTTAAAATCAGATTCTGCTTAGCAGAGGAGGTGGAGCCCCAAGCCCTAAGAAAAAGGCATGACAGTGCACTCACCCTTCTAAAATGGAGCTCCTTGCCCTAGAGAGGCAAACCAAGGCAGAAGAGGGAGGTGGGTGAAGTGCCTCCATCTCCTACCTTGAGGAGAATGACCAGGTGCCCGGGAATGACACAGAAACTCCCTCTGGGGCTGAAAGTTTGACTTGGATCATGTCGGGTGCAGCTGTGGCTCACGCTCCTGAATGCTGGATTACCAGGGAGCAGTGTGTTCTAATGGAACAAATGTGTGCCTTAGCTGCACAAAGATAACAGGTCCACAGCACAAGATGCTGTCTCTGCCTTTTAGAAGCATGTGACTTAAAAAAAAAAAAAAGCATGTGACTTCAAACAGCTGTTTCATTGCATTTGTGTGTTAAATATGATAAAACCTCACATAGCCCAAGATGAAAATCCTTATTGCCATTTTACAGATGTGAAAACTGAGACTCAGAAGCTAAATAAACCACTTAAGACCTCAGAATAACCCCAAGACCATTGCTCTTTCTGTTGTACCATACTGCATACCCTCCCTTGCTCCCTTAGTTTCGTATAACCTCCCTGAGCTGTCTCTCCGCCTCTTCTAGTCTGTTTGCCTGGGCAAATTGGACAAGGAATTTGAGTCCCCTGAACATGACAGGGCAGAATAGAAGGTCAAATCCAACAACACTGGTCAGAGGCAAAACACCTGCTTCACCATCTTATTCCCAGGCCTTCTTCATTAGTAATGATGACTTAATCATGACAATCCAGATAAATATCCTCCATAAAAGTATCATGGATTAGTAGTTCTCATCAATGCTCTACGTTGACTTGGCTATGCAAACATGAGTGGGGTACTTGACCTTTCTGAGTCTCATTTTCTTTATCAGTATAAAAGAGTAATATCTAGCTCATAGAGTTGTTCTGAGAATGAACTGAGTATGTGGGAAGCACCTAGAATAGAAGCACATTTTATGTGCTACATCCGTATTTTAGTTTTAGTGTGGACCACCTTGTCTTCTGTGGAATTCTGACCAAAACAGCCCAGCTCAGATGCCTAAAGTAGATGGCCGTTTCATTTTGTGGCCCTGGTATTCATAAGGTATAGGTGTACTGGTCCCAGCTCCCTAGCATCCTAGAACCAGGGATTCTGACCTACATTTGGCCTTAGCCTTTGGCCATTCCAATCAGCAATGAACACAGACAGCTCTATTTGGAAGAACACTCTGCTGGCAACTGGGCTCAGCACACAGTTTTGCATGGACCCTGCACCACAGCCCAGAACACTGCCCCAGTTCATGTCTGCCCTCACAGGGCATGGACCCACTCTGAACCTCATGGACACCCCCAGATCTTCTCACCAATCTTTCTTTATATGCCACAGCTGTCTACCTTCTGTTAAAGAGGTCATTAAACTGAGGTGGTTCTAATGCCTTAGCAGTCTGTGTAAGCAAACCAAAACCTACACCTGTAAGTGTCTCAAGGTTAAGAAATCAAAATGTGGGGCATCTGGGTGGCTCAGTTGGCTAAGTGTCTGCCTTCAGCTCAGGTCACCATCTCAGGGTCTGCTTCTCCCTCTCCCTAATCCCTCTCCACCCCCACTCATGCTCTCTCTCTCTCCCTCTCTTCTTTCTCTCTTGCTCACTCTAATAAATAAATAAAATCTTTTTTTAAAAAATCAAAATCTAAGGACAACCAATCAGCCAATTGGGCTTTCCCAAATGTGGAAACCACTTAAGCTACAGCCAATCAATATCCTTGCTTTGCTTCTCTCTTCTCTATGAAACTGTTTCCTTGAGATCCTGTCAGTGGAGTGCCCGTAACCACTTCTGGTTTGGTGCTACTAAATTAGAATCAAGTTCTGCTCAAACTCGTAAAATGTTTAATATGCCTCAATTCATCTTTTAACACTTCCTAGCCTCCTGTCACTGAAATTTTGCTTCAGGGAAGAACTCGCCAATGTAAAACCTTTTAAGTTTCTCAAACCCGGCCACATGTCACTTGGCAAGTTTGTTAAAAATATAGATGCCCAAGCCTGGGCCCAGATGTACTGAATTAAAATCTCCAGAGGTAATGTCTGGAAATCTTTATTAAGCAATGAGTTCTTCAAATGATATAGATAACACCTACTTCAGCTCCTGTTTATATACTGTTGTTTAAGAACAAAACTAGGGCAGCCCTGGTGGGGCAGTGGTTTAGCGCTGTCTTTAGCCCAGGGCCTGATCCTGGAGACCTGGGATCGAGTCCCATGTCAGGCTCCCTGAATGGAGCCTGCTTCTCCCTCTGCCTCTCTTTCTCTCTCTCTCTCTCTCTCTCTCCCTCTCCCTCCCTCCCCCTCTGTCTCTCATGAATAAATAAATAAAATCTTAAAAAAAAAAACTGAATTAAACTCAGCCCTACTCTGTGGTGCTCTCTGATGCAACAAACTCCATTTTTCCTACTCACATTACTTTTTTAATAAGCTTTCAAAGGACATTTTCTAGGTACAACAGATTTAAATTATAGATCATTGTATTCTCCCGAGATGAAAATATTGCAGTGGGAGCATGGGGATACGACCAACAAGATTGATGATCCTCCCCACAAAAGATGTGTGCCTGTCAGTCTGCCACTGTTGAAAGCTTTGCCTTGGCTGTCCCTCCATTGAAGTCTTTGCTCACTCACAAGCTTGACTATAATCCTTCCAGCAACAGGCCAGCAGCTATACTTGCCCAGATGTTCACGCAGAGGTAACATCACAGAATGCTTTGACTTGGCAAACAATATCTGCAACTTGCTTTCTTCTTACTTGAGATGATTTGTTACTACAGCTGTGGCAGCTGTGGCTCTCCAATCTACGCCAAAGTCCTGCTGGATGTCTTGAGATGAGCAGTGTCTCTGCGTGGTGGCTGGATATCAAGCTCTCCAGGAGTGAACATTTGCAGTCCTTGAACGGCAAGTCCTGGTGTCCATGAAATATCTATAAGTGAATGTGTTGAAGTCTGTGTGGTGTTTGGATATGAAATCCCAGAGACAGTTTCTGCTAAACAGACCTTTCACACTTCCAGAATTTTCCCAGTGTGCGAGCACACTCTGGCAGTCTTCCAGAGCACTTTCTGGATTAATTTCTCTGAGTCTTCTCCATAGCAGAGCTTGAACTCCTGTGCAGATGAGGACATGCCTGACCTTGCTTGCCTTCAGGAAGTGGAGTCAGAGTTGTCCTTAGAGGCCAAAAGAGCTTATCCTACCCTACAGGCATTTTTGTATTCTAATAGAGCTTTTCCACCTCTATCACACTAACAATTGAGTCAACCCTGCAAAAGATATGGGAAAAAATTTTTAAAAGAAAGCCAAAACACTTTGCTTTTGACTCATTTCAATGTAAGTTACTCACTAAGTCTGTTTTTAGCCAGGGTTCCCTGTGTCATTCTGCATTTCTTTTCCCCTGTAAATCACTGGAAGGGAAGAAGCCACAAGATACATTACATATGCAGACATTTTCTTAAAAAGCCCTCAAATGTCTCTGAAAGTTAGCTCAGTATTTTGATTCAAAATGCTGTTTTTGTAGCACTTCACAGCAAGAAAACAGAAAATTAAGACAATCTGAACTGCTGAAAGGGCAGGAAGAAACTAACCAGTAGGTTCCAACTAATCCAGGTGCTTCAGGAAATGACCCCGCCCACAACCTCTACCAGTTCAGACTGCCTTGACTCAGGACAAAGAACTTTCCTCTCCAGGCCAATTTGCTCTGTTCTCAGACAGCTTTCAAATTTTATTGATTCAGGGAGCTGTGTAGGGACAACATACTAAACCCATTTAATTGCTGAGGAAGTTTTGGGGAGGAAAATCCTCCTGAAAGTGCAGGTGAGGCAAGATGCTGAGGACTAAGAGTGCCTCCACAGAGTGATGTCAGGCTACCTGCTGTTAGAGCCCCATTGCCTCAGGTAGACTGTTTTCCTTTCCCTTCCAACGTGAATCAAATTCCCAGTACCAAAGTAGCTTCTTTGAATTAGAGCTGTGGTTCTCAAACTTTAGCGTGCATCAAAATCACTCAGAGGGTTTATTAAAACAAAGATTGCTGGGCCCCTGACTCATCACTCATTAGGTCTATGGTGAAGTCTCACAAATTGCGTTTCTAAGAAGTTCCCAGATGTTGCTCATGCTGTTGGCCCTGGGGCCACACTTTGAGAGCCAATGAATTAGGGTATTATGAAGACTGACTTTACAATGCACATATCCTGGAAGTAGCATGCTAAAATGTTAATAACTGACACATGGGGGCGCCTGCGTGGCTCAGCAGTTGAGCATCTGTCTTGAGCTCAGGTTGTGATCCCCGGGTTCTGGGATGGAGTCCCAGATAGGGCTCCCCGCAGGCAGCCTGCTTCTCCTTCTGCCTATTTCTCTTCCTCTTTCAGTGTGTCTCTCATAAATAAATAAATAAAATCTTAAAAAATAATAACTGACACATGATGTAATAGAGCATGATATGAGCTTAAACGGATCCTGAGTTAATAATAACTATCATTTATTAAGTGCTTACTATGGGCCTGTCATTATGTCCTAAGTTTATACCTCATAACACCTGACGAGTTGACTATTTCAATTTTCAGGAAACCTAGGCTGAGGGAGAATTGAAGCAACTTGCCAGAAAGGGTAATAGTGGTAAGATTTGAACCCAGATCTGTCTCTTAAACCATTCATGCTATTGAAAAGCCTTAGGATAGGGACATCTGGGGGCTCAGCAGTTTAGCATCTGCCCTCGGCTCAGGGCATGACCCTAGAGTCCCAGGATCGAGTCCCACATCAGGCTTCTTGCATGGAGCCTGCTTCTCCCTCTGCCTGTGTCGCTGCCTCTCTCTCTGTGTCTCTCATGAATAAATAAATAAAAATCTTTTTTTTTTTTTAAATAAATGTTTATTTTATTTTTAATTTATTTAAGATAGTCACACACACACACACACAGAGAGAGAGAGAGAGAGGCAGAGACACAGGCAGAGGGAGAAGCAGGCTCCATGCACCGGGAACCTGACGTGGGATTCGATCCCGGGTCTCCAGGATCGCGCCCTGGGCCAAAGGCAGGCGCCAAACCGCTGCGCCACCCAGGGATCCCAATAAATAAAAATCTTAAAAAAAAAGAAAAGAATAATCCAAGAGCCAAGGAAGACCAAAAGTCTTAGACCAACAAGATTCCCAAGGCTTCCCTTGGCCTATCTGGGAGCCCCATGTTACCCAGTGACCTAATTTGATATATGGAGGAGAAATGCTGAAGCTAGAGATAGCAGTTTAGAATTCCTCCCTAGATATAATGATTACATGTGATGTAGAAACTCTCAAATGATCTGGCTTACTCTTATTTTTGAGATTCTTGAGGATCAACTTAAAGAGAAGATTTCAAGCTTAAGCCTGAATCTTGCTGAGGCATGGAGAAGTGATGACCAGGGGCCGCGCAGAGGGACCAAGGAAGGGGAGAGTGGTGACCTAGGGAGCTACTGCCCAAACTCCAGAGTATCAGAATCACTTGGAACCTGATAGAAATACAGAGACCCAAACCCTATCCCACCTCAACAGCCTGGGCATCTACATTTTCTTTTTAAGTAATCTCTACACCAACGTGGGGCTCAAACTCACAATCCCTAGGGTCTAGAGTCACATGCTCTACTGACTAAGCCAGCCTGGTGCCCCCTGAGGCTACACATTTTGAACAAGCTTTCTGGTAATGCTGATGAATAGCAGTCTTTGAGTGATGGTTTTCAAGTTTGTTTTTTTTTTTTTTTTTTTTTTTAAAGCAGTGCAACTCTATCTTTAACAAAATCTTAGGAAAGGCCTGGATAACATATCACTCATCTCCTGCCAGTGGCCCCCGAGTCACTTCCATTACCCTTCTGGGGCTCAGGGGAACACTGGCTTAATACGTTCAAAATACTGGATATAGTTTCCAAAAATGCAGACCCAGGCCTGTGTACATTTCACTAAAGACCAGGGTTTGTGGTCATGAATACTGTGAGAATTTTTTTAAGTAATTTTTTTTTTAATAATTTAGACGTTTCCTCAGTTTGTTTTTAATAAGCCAAGCTGGTTTCCTTATAGTCCCTGGAAACAAAAACCTTTTAAAAAATAATAGGGCTTATGCTTATTTCAGACCTGCAGGTGGGCAAGAATTGAAAAGCATGTGTCTGCTGTCCTCAGAGAAGCAATGGGCCAGGAGAGGAAACAGAGAATAGGCAGTGGAGAGAGACTCCAGAGCCAATCCCTGCCAGTGGAAGGAAGTGTTGGATGAGGAGCTGGCCCAAACTGGGAGGCTCTCCTGTGGGGTTTACTGATAGGAAGACTTCATTTCTACCCCTACCCTCTGAAGTCAGCCATGTCTGACTGGACAAATGTCTGTGTGTGTGTGTATCCATCCTGTTTGTAGTTTGGGGTTGAAAATATTCCCCGGGGGTTTTCCCAAAGCCTCAAACCAAGCAGGCCCCTCCCTACAAGACATGGCAAGGATTCCTCATGAAGCAGCACATGCTGCTCACTGGGTTAGCACTCAGGTCTGTGGTCATCCCTGCAGCCCTTCCCAAGAGAAGCTTCCATGTGTGGCTACTAGCCTCCTAGCTGAATCAGTCCTGGGGATAGCCAAGGAGGCAGCAAGGGTTATTCATACTCCAATTCCCCTTTTAGCACCCTCTTTTCCTCCACTGGGCATATTCACCCTTGCAAACTGGAACCAGACATGTTGGCTCTTTGCAGGCTATTAACAGATTCCCTCTAACACTTGGCTACTAAAAGTGTGGTCAGACACGCAGCATCAATGTCACCAGCATCACCAGGACCTTGTTAAAAAGTGCAGTCTCAGATCCTCCCACACCTACCAAATCAGGATCTAGTTTTAACAAGGCCCAGGTGATTTGTATGCACAATAAAGTTTGAGAAGGTCTGCTCTAAACTGCAGTTCTCAGGGTTGGCTATGCTTTAGAATCACCTAAGGAGCTTTGAAAAATCCTGATCTTACCCCAGACCAATTAAATCAGACTTTCTGGGGATAAAGCCCAGGCATCAATTATTTTTAAGCTCTAGAAGGTGACTCAATGTCCAGCAGGGCTGGGAACCAGTCTCTGAAGTGAAGGATGAAGCGGCTGCCTCTACTGAACCATATTTACATTTTCCTGTGGGACCCTGGAAACTGAAGAGACTTCCGAATGCAAAGGAATTCATCCTAACTGGTGAAATCTGAGGAGAGACATTGCAATAGGGGAGAAAAGGTTGTGGGAGGGGAAAGCAAGAGTCAGCTTTAATCCCTACTATATTACATCACCCGAAAGAGCAACAACAAAAATTCTATTTTATCCATGAGAAAAGTGACTTACCCATTCCAAGTGTACTTCCAGAGCAGGTTACTGTAATGAATAAAAACAAAAGCATTTAAAATATATTAATGAACATATTTAAGATGGTGAAGATATTAAAAAAAAGATAGTGAAGATATAACTTAAAGAATAATGGGATAGTGAACCAAAGACTGATTAAGACCCAGCTTGAGTGATAAAAGGATATAACTACTAGCAGTATGACCTTGGACAAGTCACTTCACTTTTCTGTGCTTTAGTTTATCTGTAAAGTGGTAAGAATCAGAATGCCAACCTCATAAGTTTGTTACAGGGATCAACTAAGTTAGCATATGTAAAGCCCTCAAAATAGTGCTGGACACATACACTCAATAAACATTAGTCATTATTATCATTTATAATATTGTCTTAATTTTCAAAGGAAGGCACCACTGATATCAAAAAAAAAGAAACCCAAGAAACAAAACCAAAAATCTTTCCCTAGACACCTGTTTTTTTTAGCAGAGAGATGGAGCAAAAGTGGATTCCCTAACTGGAGTCCAGACACCTAATCCTTGCTAATGTGGAATGACTGCAGGCTTGAGATGGCATCCCAGCAGTGGGTATTAGAGTTCTTTTTTTTTTTTTTTAAGATTTTATTTATTTATTTGATAGAGCACAAGCAGGGGGAGAAACAGAGGGAGAGGTAGAAGCAGGCTCCCTGCTGAGCAGGGAACCTGCTGTGTGGCTAGATCCCAGGACCTGGAGATCATGACCTGAGTGGAAAGCAGATGCTCAACCAACTGAGCTACTCAGGCTCCCCAGGTATTAGAGTTCTAACTAACAAGGACTTCTGGTGATTAACATACTGGCTATAGGATCACAGGCAACCAGAGAAACTCATTAATTTATTCATTTTTTAATTTAAAATATATTGGGTGATAGTTGTGTGCTTTGTGTTGAGAATCCAGAGATTATCATTTATTAGGGGAAATAACACTTTCCCCTTTTCAATGACTATGACTTTTCAATTCAAGTCATATGATGTCATAAGGACACAGGTGATATGGGGTCATAAAGGAGGTAGCAAGAAGAATAAATCAACCTCTAGGATTTGGAAACTTTACAGAGGAGAAGAAATTTGTGCTGGTGGAGTTCCTTTGATGGAGGTGGAATTCCAGGCAAAGAGAAGAGTACTGCATCAGCTCAGAGGCAAGCTGGGCATGGTATATGTGTGTGGTGAGGGTAGGTGTGTGTGGCTACACTGGAGAATAGAGTCTTCTCAGGACAGATGTTGTGGAATGAGCCTAGAATTATATTGCTTAACCAGCAGGCATTTGTCACATGTAGCTGCTGAAAACTCCAAATGTGGCTAGTCTGAACTGAAGTGTGCTGTGGAGCATAAAATCTACACCAGATTCTCAGTATGAAAAAAATAATGTGAAATTTTTATACTGATTTCATGTGGAAATTATAATATTTTGGATATATTGGATTAACTAAAATGTATTATTAATTTTACCTTTTTAATTTTTAATGCAGCTACTAGAAAATTTAAATTTTTTTCATACATGGCTTGTACTAAATATCTTTTGGACCATGCAGGTGTAGGAAGACCAACTAACAGACCGACTATGAGGAGCCTTGAATGCCACGCTCAAAGTATTGGCTTTTTTTTAGTATTTCCTATTGGGAAATGGAACACTTTTGAGGATTTTTTTTAAAAGATTTTATTTATTTATTCATGAGAGACACAGAGAGAGAGAGAGGCAGAGACAAGGCAGAAGACGAAACAGGCTCCATGCAGGGAGCCTGACATTGGACTAGATCCTGGGTCTCCAGGGTCAGGCCCTGGGCTGAAGGCGGCGCTAAACCACTGAGCCACCTGGGCTGCCCATTTTTGAGGATTTTGAAGCATAAAAGAAACACAAATTCAGTGTCCTGGAATGACAACTCTGGTAATAGTATGGAGGCTGGCATGAGTTCAAGAAGACAAGACTGGTACAATATTCTAGGTGAGAAGTGGTGAGGGCCTATTATATAGCAGTAGGTGTAGGAGAGAGAAGAATTTGGATTTAAAAACCATCATGAGGGGCCCCTGGGTGGCTCAGTGATTGAGTGTCTACCTTTGGCTCAGGTCGAGATCCTGGGGTCCTGGGATCAAGTCCCACATCAGGCTCCCTGTGGGGACCCTGCTTCTCCTTCTGCCTCTCTCTCTGTATCTCTCATGAATGAATAAATAAAATCTTAAAAAAATAAAAACTGTCTTGAGAAGTGCTTGGCTGGCTTAGTTGGTAGAACATGCAACCCTTGAGTGTGGGGTTGTGAGTTCAAACCCCATGCGAGGTACAGAGATTACTTTAAAAGTTTTAAAAAGGGGAGCACCTGGGTGGATCAGGCAGGTAAGCATCTGCATTCGGCTCAGGTCATGATCCCTGGGACACAGGATCGAGCCCCATGTTGGGCTCCCTGCTGAGCGGGGAGTCTGCCTCTCCCTCTCCATCTGCCTCTCCTGCTCTCTCTCTCTCTCTCTCTCTCTCTCTCGCCCTCTCTCTCAAATAAATAAAATCTTCAAAAAAATAATTAAAAAGAAAATACATCATGAAGTGAACAGGACAGGACTTGGAGACCCCTGAGATCAGGAGGGTGAGGGAGAGGGAAGCTGACTCCCAGGTGATCAGCTCTCATACCTGAAACAAGGATGCCAGGAGGAAAATTAGAAACTGCAGGAGAAGATCAGGAGTTCCCTTGGGCCCTGAGGAGTTGGAAGCCCTGGGGCACCTCCAGGTAGAGGTATACGAATATGAATTTAGGGGTTACAAGAGTCAAATATGAATTTGAATATGAATTTGGGGTGAGAAGAAGAGAAAGGTTATAGATAGAGATGTGGGAGCCGAAGCTTCAGTTTTTTCATTTATGAATTGGAGATAATAAGATTTGTTAAATCTAATTCAGAGTTATTTTGAGCATTTAATAAGAGACTGAATGTGAAAACACTTGATAAATCGTAAAATGTAATGCAAATATGATGAAGCACTGTTATTGAATGAAAGCTTCTTTTTTTCCTAAGAGCTGACTCTCACCCCAAGAACCTATTCCTGTCCTTTCCCATAGGGCACTACTCTAGGCCAGCTTGTCCTATGGACAAGATAATAAAAAAACGGGGAATCAGAGCATGACAGCCATGCGCAGCAAGAACACCAATATGAGGAACTGGCCTGGTTCTGTCCAGGGGCCATTTGAGCCCTCGTGCCACCTATATGTAATTGGGAATTTTAGATTCTGGTTTTCAGTAAAGGTTTCTGAGCTAATATTTACTCCTCTTTCTGTGATCACCTATAAAGTTCTAGGACCTTATCATCTCGTTTCTTTACAAATTTTTTTTTAGAAATATATGAAAAATATATGACTATGCCCTGGGCAAGGTAGCAGAAGGTGCTGGAATACAGAGCAGGAGAATTGCTAACGTTCTTCTGCTAGTTCTGGTGAGATGGCAGCTGCTGACAGTCTTGTTTTGTGATCACAGACTGCCTGCCCACTCATATTTCCAAACCTAGCTTATGATTTATAAATTCATTTTTTCCCCTGATCCTCCAACTTCTGCTCAGTCATAAGTCTGAACTTGTGCAGAGATTCAAGTCTCTTAATTTCCAACATTTCAGGGTGTGTCTCATTATCTCTGAGACTATGTTAAAAATCTATTCCCAAACCTCAAAGCAGAAAATCATTTTAAATCCGCTTTACTATTTAAACAGCAAGCATCTGGTCCTTTTTCTGAAAAAGAAAGGGTCAGCAAGTGAAGAGAGGAGTGTCTCCAAATCATATGATAAGAAAGCATCACAATTCCAAAGAAGCTTGAGGTCCCTGTAGCCAGAATCCGCATGCAGGGTGTAGAAAATTTCACACCTCCCTGACCTTCTACATAGCAAATAAGTGTAATTGCTCTGAGTCTTGATTCACAGATGGAGTTCAGGGTTTTAAATAGAGGGTTTAAGGGCTCTATTGCTCTACCTGAATATATTTTTTTTGGACAGAATGTAAGCTTCAGTCCTGTCTCAGAGACTGGTGAGACCATCACGGTATATACATCCCCACAGGGTATCTCGGTGACATCACAAAAACTGAGGCCAGCGCTTGGGGCACATGTGAAAATGCCTTTGGAACCATAGAGGTCAGTGCTGTAATTGGCAGAGCCCCTGGAGGCTTGCCAGTAGATTCGAATGCCATTAGGGCCCAGTCTATACAATTTCACTCCCAATGGGCAGCAGGCACCTGCAGGAGAAAAACAGACACAAATCACTTATTTCATCATCAGATAAGCATGGAAGCAAAGTAAGTTTCCTCTAAAAACCTAAATAATGCATAATTAGAGCATTATTTGAAGGGGTATGCAAGTTCTTTCCATGATTAGAAATCCCTATATGATGGTGAGGTGGGCCATGAATTTTTAATAGAGAGCAATGGTGAGGCCAAAAGTCCCCACTTGGCAGCTACAGTATCTCAAACTATGTGAGTCAAATGCACAACATTCTTGTCAAGAGATTTCATAATGTCCTAGTTCCATATGATTTTAGTGGGATTGAATTTAAATTAACTGCATTCAGCTTTAATTGAAAAGACCTATTTTGCTAGCTGAGTAGCATGATGCCTGGGGAACAGTGACTTACATAGCAGTCAAGTGACCAGGCTTTGCTCACCCCACTTTGTCCATGCTAGCTCACTAGATCCTTCTTTTTCTCTTCTCTAAATGCCTTGAGCAGGCCACACACTCTGTGTCAAGCAGGGCACCAGATGGTGGACTACTCAGTAACTAAGATAAAAATGTTGTACAACAATTTAAATTAAAATCGAGTTACAGATAATTAGGTTCTTTTGATTCATTCTTCCCTTTAAAAAAAAAAAAAGCAGCTTTTTACATGGGAAGATAAGCAGCAGGCCATATTCCCAGAACTGGATATCAGGGTTAGAATTTAGGCAGCAAATCTGATGGAAAACAACGGGCCCAAAGAAAATATGAAACCCCTTACATATGTATAGCATGTTATAAATGCTTTCACATTATAGTTATTACTATTTCTCTTACCAATGAGGAAGCAAAATCAGGGAAGATAAGGCAACACAGCTTATAAGAAGCCATGTCTCAGGACGCCTGGGTGGCTCAGCGATTTAGCGCCTGCCTTTGGCTCAGGTCATGATCCTGGGGTCCTGGGATCGAGCCCCACATTGCAGGGAGCCTGCTTCTCCCTCTGTCTGTGTCTCTGCCTCTCTCTTTGTGTCTCTCATCAATCAATAAATAAAATCTTAAAACACACACACACACAGCAAAAACGCCATGTCCTTAGGCTCCTGGCTGAAGATTCTTTCTATTGTCCCTGGGGTGGCAAAATTTCAGCTCTCCCATCCCATGTCCTGGGGTAGACACAACAAACTGATCATTGTACTCTTATTAAAAAGGTGTTTTTTAAGGAGTTTTGTTTCTTTTTTCTTCCTTCCTTTCCTTTTTCAAAACAGTGCTCCAAAGCAGCCACTTCAGTGGACTAGAATCATCAAGAGAATCTTCTTTGCTAACCCTGTACCACTTCTACCCTCCCCTGCTATTCCTATTGATTTGGTCTTTGTGAAGAACAAGATACAAAACTGTCAGTAGACAGTGCTCCTTTTAGCCTGTTGAAATAAGAAACCATAGAAGGAGCTGGAGACGAGAGAGGTAATAGCGTAACATAATGAGAAGAAAAGAATTCAAGCCAAATAGAATGTGTGACCTCAATGCTTTCCGAGAACTCTTACAGACTGATTTACTCTGTGCTGCAGGTAGCTGTGTCATAGAAAAATCTGTCCTCCCTTCAAAAAAAGTACCCTGAGCCATGTTACCCAGGGAATTAATTCAGCAACCACCAACAGGAGCCTCTGAAGCTTTGAGGTTCTTTTTTTTTTTCTAAGATTTTATTTATCTATTCATGAGAGACACAGAGAGAGGCAGAGACACGGACAGAGGGAGAAGCAGGTTCCACGCAGGAGCCTGATGCAGGGCTCGATCCCCAGACCTAGGATCACATCCTGAGATGAAGGCAGACGTTCAACCGCTGAGCCACCCGGGCGTCCCTGAACCTTTGAGGTTCTAAGTTAAGAGGAAAACTGTAAACATTTTAGAAAGTACTATGAATGTATAATGCTAACTAGATGGAGATGCAGCATCTTTTTAAATGAGAAGGAGGGGCTTGTGTCTGGATTTATAATTGTCAAAATCCTTATTGGTACTCCATAGCTGGAGTTTAGAATTCACTTACTAGAGGAATAAGCTTGGTAGGTGCAGTCTGCCGTCAACCCAGTGGCACTAATCGCTTTTAATGCCACTGTGTAATTGATGCCACATGCGATGCATCCCAGGAGGCACTGGTTTTGATGGGTGAGACACTTAGACTGTCCAGTGTGTGACTCCAGAACCGTCACATAGGTTTGGGCCCCGGTCCCAGCAGTCCAGCTCACATTGATTACTGACTGGGTGACCTGAGTTACTGTCAGACCAGCTGGACAGCATGGCACTTAGATGGAGAAAAAGAGAAAGAATTGGGGATTTATTGTGGACAATAACCAAGAATGGTATTTTGTCTATATTTCATTCAATATCCTAAAGTTCTCAAACCTTCAATTGTTAAGCAAAATCTCATTCCCTCTGATACATTATTTAACATCAAGTGTACATAGGGGGTGCTTTCCCCCAAGAACGGTGTACTAACTAGCTGTGGGTAATGTGAGTTCTAGGTTTTTTTTTTTTTTTTTCAGATTAAGAAAGAAATCCTTGGTTGTTTCCCAACTTTAACCATTCCAGTTACAAATTTCAAAGCAATGGCTGCATTCACCTCTTCTCTCAAAATAACATTTCATAGCCTTTACAATTCAATGTGTTTTGCCTTTTTCATGTATTTCATAGTACATAATTGATATAAAAGCTCACAATATTTTTAGCCACTTAAGAATTCCACAGCCAATTCTCAGTTTTTCAGGGGCCCATTATTCAGGATATAGGATATCTAGAATCTTCCTGAATATTGGGCATTGTCTCTGATCTGTTGCTTTTTATGTTTCAACTCATAGTTCAAAGCTCCATATATTGTATAGAAGAGAAAATAATGTCCAAAGGCTTTAAGTAATTTGCTAAATTCCCCTCACACCTGGTGCTATGAAGCAGGAGCAGCGTTCTCTTATGTAGCTCTCACTATGTGTCAGGCACCATGCCAAGTGCTTGCAGCATTAACATTCACAACCACCCAAGGAATCTATGATCCCCCTCTCACCAATTAGAAAACTGAAATTCCGAAAGCATTTTATACAGAAAGATTTGAAAGGGCTGAGCCCAAGAAATAAAAAATGAGCCAGATCATTTGGTCACTTGCTAGTTGTTTTGGGAGAGGAAGTCACAGAGGAATATGAATTCAAATAAATGTTTTGTAGAATCAATGCTTTCCTCCTTTGATGTCAGCATATTAGAGTCTTCTGATGATATTTTTACAGAAACTGTGTCCAAATATTGCAAGTTTTATTTTCTAAGACCAGGGCTGTTCATGAGTTCAATGTATTTCTACCATACTTCGGGTAGATCAAATGAGAAAGTTCATGTCTTATAACAATATCTAAGGATGACGCTGAAGTCAATGTTCAGGCTGGTGGTTGCTACCTACCTGTTTCTAGGGGCACACTGTAGCTGGGCAGACTCTGTCCTGCCTGTGTTTCAGCCACCGCAGTGATGGAGAACATGGAGCCACAGGGCAAGCCCCCCATGGTGCAGGACTCTCCTCTGCTGCTACACAGATACCGCCCTTTCTCCCCCTGAGCAGTCACTGTGTAAGTGGCATCATCATTAGTGGATCGCCAGTGCACGTTAATTGTGGAGAAAGCATCCTTCGAAACATTTTTTATTTCAGGCCTGCAAGGAGCTAAGAGATTTTAGGTTATTAATGGGAACGGTTGAGTCAAAAAATATCAGGTGTGTCATTTGTTTTAAACTGATTTTTTCCCCAAATGAGATCATCACTACTTTCAACCTGACAAAGCACATAGGCCAGATTCACAGAGCTTTTGGGTGGAAACATGGTATTAGATTCCTATAGCATCAGACTCACTGGAAAACATTGAGGCATTTTGAACCCCAAAAGCAAAAGCAATTAGGACAAACATTTGGGGTCTTGGGGTGCCTGGGTGGCTCTGTGAGCTAAGCATCCAATCTTTTTTTTTTTTTATGATTTTATTTATTTGAGAGAGAAAGAAAGCACAAGCTGGGGGCAGGGGCAGGAGAGAGGGAGAAGCAGGCTCCCTGCTGAGCAAGGAACCTGATGCAGGGACTCAATCCCAGCACCCTGGAGTCACGACCTGAGCCTAAGGCAGATGCTTAACTGACTGAGCCACCCAGGCACCCATCATCCAACTCTTGATTTTGGCTCATGTCAGGATCTCAGGGTCCTGAGATCAAGCCCCACGTCAGGCTCTAAGCTGGGTGTGGAGCCCACTTAAGACTCTCTCCCTCTCCCTCTGCCCCTCCCTACTATAACTCTCTCTCTCTCTCTCTCTCTCTCTCTCTCTCTCTCTCTCCCCCTCCAAAAAAAAGAAAGACAAAAGATGTGGGCTTGACTTTCATGGTGTGAATATAGACAAGCCCCCAAAAGTCAGAGGAACCGAATGGCTGAAGTAATCCCTGGGGAAACCTTCCACTCTTCCATGACCTCCTTTTTTTGTTTTCTTGTCTTCCCACTTCCCCTGTTCTACCTTCCCTTCGGCCTCTCCGTAGAAAGACAGGGCTCTAATGGTCCTCACAAAGAGCCGTTTTATAGTTCTTGCTAAATGTCCATTCTGAGGGACATAGCTGGGGTGAATTGTTCAAAGTCAGTGAAGGAAACCACGTTGTATCATACCTGTGGTTATGAATTGGGAAATACACGACATGTTGCTGCCCCGGACTTCACTAAAGGAATACACTGTGATGTTGTACTTGGTGTCACACTCTAGGGCTGAGAGGGTGCAAGCAGGAGCCGTGTCATTGCACTCAACCACATTGAACCCATCTACAGCCTTGGTTTCATAAAGTTCGGCACCACGGACAGGAGACCAGACGATCTCTACTCTGTCACTGGACACTAACACCGGGTTAATGTCAGTAGGACAACAGGGAGCTGAAAGCAGGAGCAGAGAGAGAGAATGGAGGTCAGTGAAGGAGCAGTGATATCAGAAGGACCTGACTTTCTGGTGCCCAGAGCCTCTGCCACTGGTCTCCTAAATTGCTGCAAGAATCTCCATGGGGAGCCTGAGTGGCCGAGTCGGTTAAGTGTCTGACTTGATTTCCACTCAGGTCATGATCTCAGGGTCTCTAGATTGAGCCTGGCATTGTGCTCCGTGCTGGGTGTGGAGCCTGCTTGAGTTTCTCTTTCCCTTTCCCTCTCCTTCTATCCCTCCCCTCCCTCTCCCAAATAAGTAAGTAAATGAATGAATGAATGAATGAACGAATAAATAAATAAATAAATAAATAAATAAATAAATAAATAAATAAATAAATTCTCCTACAATTCTCTCCAGCTCCAATCTTGGCCTAACACCCACTATATAGAGGATAATTCCTCGATGCATGACGTCTAAAGGTCATTAAAAGCTGCATCCAGTCTACATGTTCAGTTGTGCCTCCCCCATCACCGGCCACACCAGTCTTCTCAATTCCCCGGCCCACATATGCTCTCATTTCCCTATGCCTCAAGGACTGTTAACCCTCTCCTGGAATGCTATTCCCCTCTTCTGCCTGAGAAAAATCATACCTTGTCTAACAGCTAGATCCTATCAGTCTTTCCAAACACCAGATAAAACTGAGGGCTGCAGGAGGGGCAAACATCATTGTATTAGTAGATCTTAGAAGAGACCCTATATCATGTCGTGGATGAATTCTGACAATTCTGACAAATGTCTAGCTCAGCTTGGACTTTCTCTGGGATGCCCTTGTCCCACGTACATTCCATCCACCCTTAAACATCCAAGTCAAGGCCACTCCTTCTGGAAAGCCCTCCTACGCTTTTGAGACTTGATTGGTAGCCCCTTAATTCCATATTCTAAAGGCACCAATTATTTGATTCTTTCGTCTTGGTAAAATTTATTGTAATCCAGCTAGTAGTGTTACTATGTAATGATATTCTAATGTTCTTATTTGTAAGCATGGTTCACTAATTTCAAGTCACTCCATTCATTCTTCAGAAATCAAGCCTCTTCTATAGGCTGATCACACTATGATAAGCATTGAGGATGAAGAGGTAAATAAAACAATACCTGCTCTGTGGAAGATCCAAGCCTAGGGGTGGAGAATAATAGTAGTAATGATGCTAATAAAAATACTTTGCATTGTGCTTTACCACATACAAATACCTTTCATACTCATGCTCTCATTATTTGTCCGATTTTGCTGTGGAGGATACTAAGGAACTAGAAAGGTAAACATCATTATCCTTATTCTGTAATGGGTTAGTGGTCACAACAGGACTTAAACACGGGTGTCCTGCTGCAGAGCCTTTTGCGCGATGCCACAACTTTGCAATTGCATCTCTGGTTTTGGGTCTTGGGGAAAGAGTGAACTCCTGAGACAGGAGGTCTGCATCCCCTTCAGCACCTTACATAGGGTGCTGAGCACTGAGTAGATCTTGGTGGGGGGGTTGGCTTTTCAGAGCAGGTGTGAACGACCATATTGTTTGCTCTCTTCCTAAGCCTTGTGTTCTCCTCAAGCTTGAGTCCATGAAGCCAAAATTTCCTGTTCTGGAAAGAATGTGAGAGGAGAGCTTCTCTTTCTGTTCTAGGCCATAGCATGACTCTCAGGTATTCTAGGTAAATCAATTGGGTGATCTACGCTGCTGTTAAGTGAACTCCGGACTCCCTTTATAAGCATCAAGTGCAACTTACCTGTGGTATAATTGACCACATCGCCCAGAGGACTCTGGCCTGCCTTGTTATAGGCAAAAACACTGATAAAGTAAGTGAAGCCACATTCAGATAAGAAATTGCACTGGGTGAGGGATGTGTTGCAGTGGACTTCCAAGCCATCGTCACTCTTCACAAAGGCCACATAGTAATCGCCCAGATCTACACTGGACCAAGCCACAGATAGGTGGCCAGGAGGATCTTCTCGGATGGTCACTCTGCCAGGTGCACAAGCAACTAGGAAACAGTAAATAATGAATAGCTATGAGTGTCTTGCAAGAGATTTTTCTTTGCATCTTTGCAATTGTCCAGGATTGTTCACACGCCATGGACAAGGAATGCATCAGATAGTATGTGCAGGCCAACAAGACATTCGCACATGTCGTAAAATTTATCTTACACAATACCTGCTAGTTAGACCATGTCAAAGAGGCATGGATCCCCTTTGTTGCTACTGCCTGCATTTCTATGTTAAGGCAACGCCAGGATCAGCACAGAATTCAAATGAAGTTTATTCTTTAAAGCTCTAAGCTTTTAAAATTTTAGCCATCTCTAGTGGGAATCTTCCTAAAATATATTTCACAATTCTGGAACCTGGGAAACACATAGCATCTTCTAAACATAGTTCTTTTATTGATAACTGTGGGCTGTTCCCATGATCATGACTAACTGTTTTATGCCCAAAGTGCAGTGGTGCCTCCCTACTGTAAATGTGCAGGATTGCTTCCCTGCCACTTTACCCTGGCTGCACATTAGAATTCACGGAGGAGCTTTTATAAACCAGTCATACCCAGACTCCGTGCCCAGCAACTCTGATTTAATTGGTCTTAGGTGGATTTGTGAAAAGCTCCCCAGATTCTCTTAATGTGCATCCAAGACTGGGAAACACTGGAAGGTTCTCTTCTACATTAAATGACTAACTTGGATCTGCTGTGCTTTTGAAAGTGTATTCTTATCTCTTCCTTCACTCTCAGCTATCCCGACCTCATGACCCTTCCTAATGTGCCGACCAGAGTAAATTACAGCTGTCAGAAGAGAAGCCAAATCACCAGGTTTGCTATCAGTGACCTTAATTTAACACAACTATAAGAAACTGTGGAGCTGAGGGCTTGGCTGTACTGTTTCCCTGTGAAATAACAGTGCATCAACTTGGTGATAGCTCTTTTCCTCCCTGTTCAGAAGCCTTTTATACTTCGAGTGATGTAGTTCTGACTGTTGGGTAAAGTGGACATTATTGTGATTATCTACATTTTCTTTGGCTTAGAGGACTAAAATCAGACAATCCTAGGCTTGAATCTAGCTCTAACACTCACTGTTGGTGTGCCTTTGGAAAAATTATTTCACTTCTCAGACCTAAAACTTTCCTGTCTGAAAAAGGAGGTAATAGAGCCTACCTCGTTGAGTGGTCATGAAAATTAAATAAAATCATGTATTTATAGTGCCTGGTACATAGCAGGTCTTCACTAAATTTTAGTTCCCATCACCAAAATGTACAAATATTTCTAGAGGAGTAAAACTCCATATTTGTGAGTCATTATTTCTTGATAAGATGAAAATGAAGATATTTAAACACATACTGGGATGCCTGGGTGGCTCAATTGGTGAAGCAACTGCCTTCAGCTCAGGTCATGATCCTGGGGTCCTGGGATCAATCTCCATATCTGAGTCCCTGATCACTGGGGAATCTGCTCTCTCTGCTCATGCTTTCTCTCTCTCTCTCTCTCTCTCTCTCTCTCTTTCTCTTTCTCTCTCTCTCTCCCTCTCAAATAAATAAATAAAATCTTTACACACACACACACACACACACACACACACACACACACACACACGGGCAGCCTGGATGGCCTAGTGGTTTAGCGCCGCCTTCAGCCCAGGGCGTGATCCTGGAGACCCAGGATCGAGTCCCACGTCGGGCTCCCTGCGTGGAGCCTGCTTCTCCCTCTGCCCCTCTCTCTCTCTCTCTCATGAATAAATAAAATCTTTAAAATAAAAAAAAACAAACAAACAAATACATACTAAAAATTATAGACTGCCCATCTTTATCTTTAAAAAATAGCTCCCACCAGGTCTAGGTCTGTGAAGCATGATGTAAGGAAGAGGCTGCTATCTGTACCACATGGTTAGAGCTGTGTATCACTCCAACTGGATCTTAGAATTTGTACAACTTTACAAAGGATAAAGAAGATTAATTAATGGTAGACTAGAATAGGAGCCAGGACGTCAATGAATTTTCAAAGAAGTGCTTTTTCCAGTGTATGATATCTGGTTTCAGTATCACATTATTAAAATTCATTAGATTGTCCAATTCCACGCTTTCATTTAGACTAGGCTTTCATTTTCACTGCTTCCAGAATGTTCTGGAACATTATCAGGTGATTATGTTTCCCTTCTGGCAGTCACTCTGGTTCACAGGCCCCACAGTGATCTTACTCTTGTTTACATACCAGTTTTTAGGGCCTCTGCTGAAGTTGATTGGCTAGAACCAGCATCATTACTTGCTAAAACTGAAATGAGGTACTCAGTCCCACACTGGAGGGAGGAGATGGTACAGGTACTGAGAGTTGTACTACAGCTCAGCTTTGAAGAATCACTCGAAGCCATCACAGTATAGTTGAAAGCTCCTTCCGCTGGGGCCCATGAAACAGAGGCCTTCAGAGCCCCACTGTCAAAAGAGACTTGAATGTTGGCAGGAGCTTGAGGACCTAGATTTTTGAGAAACAATTAAGATTTTGCAGTAGCTTTAAGAACCCAAGTAAGATTTGACCTAACGATATCCTAAAGCTTGGGGGATGGGGTGCCACCATAGTAGGATAATTGCTAGCATTTAGAGCATAACATTGGGATTTAGGATAACACATCTGCCATTGACTATGAAAACTCTAGCTAGCTATGTGACTTTGGCCATGTTATTTAGTCTGTTATTTAATTTTTTTATCAACTGTAAAATGGATCTAGGGATCCCTGGGTGGCGCAGCGGTTTGGCGCCTGCCTTTGGCCCAGGGCGCGATCCTGGAGACCCGGGATCGAATCCCACGTTGGGCTCCCGGTGCATGGAGCCTGCTTCTCCCTCTGCCTGTGTCTCTGCCTCTCTCTCTCTCTCTCTCTCTGTGTGACTATCATAAATAAATAAAAATTAAAATGGATCTAATAAGATCGAGTCCCTAACATATATAGTTGGTAATAAGCATATTTTGAATGAATGAATCAGTGAATGCACAACACAATAAGTGATCGAATAATTAAATGAAATTGTATACATGAAGGGCTAAAAGGACCATGTGGGTATGTTACTATTAAGTGGGAGGTCAAATATTCTATTATTGATTGATGAAGCTGAATAGATTAGGCTTCAACAATATCCCTTTCTTTACCTTTTATTTTTTACTTATTTTTTAAAAGATTTATGTTTTTAAATTTATTTTATTTATTTGTTCATTCATTCATTCATGAGAGACACACACACAGAGAGAGAGAGAGAGAGAGAGAGAGAGAGAGAGACAGGCAGAGGGAGAAGCAGGCTCTGTGCAGGGAGCCCAATGTGGGACTCGATCCCAGAACCCCAGGACCACACCCTGAGCCGAAGGCAGACGCAGACACTCAACCGCTGAGCCACCCAGGCATCCCTATTTATGTATTTTAGAGAGAGAAAGAGCTTGAGTGGGGAAAGGGGCAGAAAGAGAAGGAGAGAATCTCAAACAGACTCCCTGCTGAGTGCGGAGCCTGATGTGGGGCTCAATCCCATGGCCCTGGGGTCAAGAGTCAGATGCTTAACCAATTGTCAAGCAGTCTCTATACCCAAATTGGGGCTCAAATGTACAACCCTGAGATCAAGAATCATGTGCTCTACCAACTGAGCCAGCCAGACATCCCTCCCTTCTTTACTTTTGACACCTTTTTTATGTAAGAGCTTTTAGGTCATAGCTGTTTCTAGGAAAAAAAAAAAAAAACAGACTTTCATTCCATTCCAAATCAAAGGGAAGGAAGGAAAATATCAAGTATGATGGTCACACATTAAGGCACATATTTTGTCTCCAAAAACACTTCTGTCTACATTCTTAGAACTATGCCTTCCTTTTTTTCAGGGTTATCGTCTTGAAAAAGCTTGAGGAGTATCCTCTTGTGCTGAGAGAGGAGAAATTGGCCTCATACTCCAGAATCTGTGCTGTGATGAAGCCCATCTGGTAAGCATTAGAGACCTGTTGCACAGTATGTGAGCAGAAACCACCTTCTGGGTACAGACGGTTGTACAAGGAAGGCTGAGGAAACGGGTACTCATCATCCTCTGTAAGGCAGGCACCTGCCATGTTTCTCCTATAGGCCATCTTCACAGGACCCCTCCCCTGTTTCATGGTCAGCTCATCTGCAGAGGCAGATCTACTCTGGGGTAATTCTAGGCTCAAAGCTAGTAAGGGTAGCCTGCAGTATTTTAGGACAACCTGTCCTTCCCTCATGGGGGGTGAGAAAACCTGGAAAAATGAGTAGTCGGTCCTCTCAAATTTCATATGTTGAAGTCCTAACCCCTAGGACCTCAAAATGTCATCTTATTTGAAAACAGGGTCATAAGAGATGCAATCAGTTAAGATGAGATCATTAATATAGACCCTAATCCAATAAGATGGGTGTCCTTATAAAGACAGTCAATTTTGTACTGGCTTCAGTAGCACATATACTAAAATTAAAATTAGTATGGCATGGGCCATACTAATTTGCGTGTCACAGGGGTAACATGCAAATTTCATTTAAAAATAAATAAAAATAAAATAATAAAGAGAGGAAATCTGGATACAGGCATATGCTTCCAGGGAGAATGCCATGGACTATGGAAGGTGCTCTATACAAGCCAAGGAGAAAGTCCTGGAACAGATCCTTCCCTCACAGCCCGGAGAAGAAACCAACTATGCTGACATTTTGATTTCAGACTTCCAGCTTCCAAAACTGGGAGATGATAATTTTTTGTTCTTTGAGTTAGTTTGTGGTAGCTTGTTATGACAGCCTTAGCAAACTATAGAGAGGCTAAATCTAAACTCTACAAAATTTTAAAATACGGGAAACAAATGAAGAGGAAGGCTTTAAGAAAACAGTCACTTGTAGGAGATTGCTGTCCCCAGCCTAATGTAGAAGATTCCTCCCCCACAACTCCATGCCTGCAAAACCTTCTCTCAAAGCACTTGTCACATAGAACTATAACCACTGATTGACACTTTGGTCTCTCTCAAGACACAGTCATTTCTCTGAGTGTGTAGAGATTATGCCTTAATTGATTTTCTATCCCCATCAGGTAAACTATGTTCAGCACATAGTGGGTCATTGTCAATGTTTGTGGAAAGAAAGAAAGAATGAATATCTAGGAAAAAACCCCGGGTACACTAGTTTATCACAGACATCCTGACGCACCAGGCCCGTCATGAATTATCTTTGTGCCAACTTGATTTCACCTGAGAGAAGAATTATAAAAGGCAAATCCTTTTCTCCCTGAATTTCTGTCTTGACACACAGACAACAGGGCTTCCACTCTCCTCCAAACTTAGGGAATGTTGGGGAGAACATTTCTGGTTTCTTTGCATTCTTTCTTTGGTCTTCTCCAAGGGATGAAATAGCTCATTTGCTTGGTGAGAATCTGGTGTCTATTAGGCCATATTATCAGTGGATGGCTTACTTTGGCTCAAGAGAAGAAAAAAATCTCTCTCCTTCCCTCTCTCTCCTTCTCATTCTTCTGGCTTGCTCCAGCAACTCAGTTTGGGCTTTCATTTATCATGCACCTGACCCTGTGGTCAGAGTACCCCTGCAATGGGGTTGGTGAGACACACGCCATGCTCTAGCTTCTCAGCCTATAACTGAAGAAGAGGTGATAGGAAGCCCCATGTTGACCTCAGGCTTAAACTGAAGTTTTAGAAAATATAATTGAGGGGTGCCTGGGTGGCTCAGTCAATTGAGTGTCTACCTTTGGCCCAGGTCATGATTCCAAGGTCCTACCATCAAGCCCCACATCTCCCTCTCCTTCTGCCTGCCACTCCCCCTGCTTGTGCTCTCTCTCTGTCAAATAAATAAATAAATAAAATATTTAAACAAAAAGAAAGAAAATATATCTGAAACTCTGATTCCCACCACAGCATAAAGTACTGTAACAACAGGAACTTTGTTTTGTCGGTGGCTGGACCTCTAGAACAATGCCAGAGTTGGCATACACTCACTAAATGTCTACTGAGTAAATGAATTCCTGTTTGTCCTATTTCTTTTTGTTTATGCCATTGGTCTGAACCTAGGCAGGGTATGGGAGACTGGTAAACCTAACATAAATCATGTCCTGCTGTGTGATATTGAATGTGTGTGCTTGAAAATAAGTTGGTGTCAGTGAGGGGGAAGCCATACTCTGTGTATTCTGAGCAGCATTTCTTTATACATGTAGTAAGCATCTAAATTACCAAGAAGGAAGAGCCAAGGCACTATAAATAAACTAATAAATCTAAATATCTGCTGCCAGCTGTTCTGTACTTATCAGTTAACACACTGCCTGATGGCTACAATGCATCGCCCCTCTCATTAATCAAGAGGGAGATTGCTTGGGGCTGAGCTGGGAAGTCCTTACTTGTTCTCTGATTACAGGTGGAGTCATCCCCAGGGGTTCCATTGGCATTCCACGCGTAGGCCTTTATGGTGTAGAGAGTCCCAGCATCTAAACTGGTGAATGTCAACGAGGTGTTTGTGGTATTCTCTTTCCATACTCTACCCAAACCATTAGCTCGCATAATGGAAACGGAGAATCCAATCGCCATATATACGGCTTCCCACTGCACAAGAATAGAACCTGGACTCGGAGAGCTCACTTCTAGAATTGGTGCAGCCAATACTAGAAGGACAAAAACACATGCGTTTGCAAATAGAGGATAATTCAAATTTAGGAACAAGTAATTTGAAGTTGATCATCCATATTATGAGACAATTATTTGCTTTGTGAAAGGATTTACAGCAGAGTTTCAAGAAATAATTAGTGACTAAATGTGTATTAATCATAAATGACTCGGCAGAGGAATGAGGAACAGAAAAGGTCTAATATTAGGCATTACTTTCAACTGGAGGTTTGTAAGAAATTATATAAAACATCCCTATAATTATAACTCAGTGGGGGAAACGGTGGTTTATAATATTTTAATGTGTAACAACCTTTTGGAAATAGGCCTCGGTACAACTTTATCAACTCCATTTAAGTCATGTTGATGACAAGCTAAGTACTTTTATTTTAAGCAAGTCAAAATGTAGCAAAATCCTTTCTACCTGTTCTTGATTTAGCATGGTCTTTATGGATAACTGAGGTTAAAAACAGAAATCTCTTTTTCAGAGATTTAAAAGCAAGAATGTTCTCAAAGATGGCCAGAAATGGGTTTTGTTTTCCAAAGCATCTGAAATTTAAATACCACCTGCTCCCCAGATATCTGAATCAGCCAAAAACATCATTTGGTGGCTTTTACCCCTGGGCCCTGAATTGTAGGCACTCACGTGACACTTTCACAATTATATCATGTACTTGAAGCCTCAGTATGACCGATCTAGGTCATAAGCACTAGCTCAACAGAGGCCGAGCATCCAGCTACCTGTCTTTGCCTGCTTCGGAGGCGATGCTTGGCTTCTCCCGGTGGCACTGATGGATCTGACGGTGATTTGGTACAAGGTCGCAGCCTTCAGGCCTGTCACAGTGCCTGGGGAATTGGCCACTGTGGTTTCAATGACAGTGTCTCCATCTTCAGCTGTAAGGAGATAACTGGTGGCCCCTGGCACGGTGGCCCACTCCACAGTGATGCTGTTGCTGATTTTTGAGTATGCCTGATCAATAGTGGGTATGTCAGGAGCTGAAAGAGATTTTAAAGATTTTATTTGTTTGTTTGTTTGTTTGTTTGTTTTAGAGCGGGGGGGGGGTGGAGGGTGGAGAGAGAGAGTGCATAAGCCGGAGGCAGTGGCACAGAGGGAGGGAGAGAATCCCAAGCAGACTCCATGGTGAGCGTGAGCCCTGCAAGGGCCTTGATCCCACCACCCTGAGATCATGACCTGAGTTGAAATCAAGAGTTAGATGTGTAACCAGCTGAGCCACCCAGGCCCATTGGGAGAGATTTTGAGGTTACATTAGCTTGGATACCTATGAAGATGATTTCTTTCATCATTTTACTTTTCAAACGAAATCATTTTCCTGCCATCCTTTAGACATAAACTTTGCCCTTATTTTCTTTTCTTATTTATTCATTTATTTGATGGAGAGAGAGAGCAGGGGGAGTGGCAGGCAGAGGGAAAGGGAGAAGCAGACTCCCTGCAGAGCAGGGGACCCGGGCTTGTTACCAGGATCCTGGGATCATGAGCCAAACCAAAGGCAGACGCTTAACCGACGGAACCACCCAAGTGCCCTTTCTTTTCTTTTGTCTTCTAAGATTTTATGTTTAAGTAATCTCCACACCCAACATGGAGCTCGAACTCATAACCTCGGGATCAAGAGCCAGCCAGGCACCCCTGCCCTCGTTTTCAGGATTAAGACAAAAATAGAGAAAAAGAAAGGCAAAGCTACTCTCCAGAAGAGAGTCAGAAAGCTCAAGCCTCTCATTCAGTAACAGGATTTCAGAGATATTTTTCCCAGTTGCTTCTGGGATAATTTGCATTTTTTGTACTTTTCAGAGTTAAATCAGAATGGGGAGGGCAGGCCCTGCCTGGCTCAGTCCGTGGAGCATGCAACCCTTGATCTTGGGATTGTGAGCTTAAGCCCCACATTATGCACAGAGCCTACTCAAAAAAAAAAAAAAAAAAAGGGGTGGGGAGATGCCTGGGTGGCTCAGGGGTCAGGCGCCTGCCTTTGGCCCAGAGCGTAATCCTGGGGTCCCGGGATCAAGCCCCACATCAGGCTCCCCATAGGGAGCCTGCTTCTCCCTCTGCCTGTGTCTCTGCCTCTCTGTGTCTCTCATGAATAAATAAATACAATCTTAAAAAAAAAAAAAAGAGTGGGGCGTGATTGTGGGGAAAAACTCTGAGAGCTTCATTCTGGAGGCTTCTCCTCTGGTTCGGCACCTGTGAACTCCCACCCGCCCTGCCCCTGACTCCTGCTCCACTGCCTCTGCCTGACAGAGAGGGGCCCACCTCTGCCGAGCCTGTGTCTCCACCTCATGCACTTGCACATTGCCCACGTGGTTTTTAATCTAAATGGAAGAAGAGGAAGAAACGAGTTGTTTGGGGATTGCTCTATCATACTTCCATATTATCAGAATAGAACCATTTTTTAGATTCTGCTATATAAAATAAAAATAAACTTTTTTCTCCCCTTCTCCATCAAAACATCGGCCCCAGCATGAGAATGAGATGCTGTGGTCCCTCCTCACCCGGGCCAGGCCGTGGTTTGTCTCGGGAACCTGAATGCCGATGTCAGGAGTGTATATAAGGCATTCCCACACTTCGCGTAAGGGGCAGGAGATACACAAGATTTACTACATTGCAAAAATCCACAGACACCTAAAATGCCCTCGGTGTAGGAGGTCCACGCAGAAGAAAAGGTCAAACAAAAACAGCTGGGCTTAAGTCTGCGACTGGCACTTGGACTTTTATGTTCAATATACTGCATTTGCTGGGTAAAATCCCCATATACCAAATTCCAAACTAAACTCTAGGGCAAAGAGGAGAAAGTAAATACAGACCTATGTGTGGCTTAGCAGTATCAACGCCCTGCCCCCAGCAGGCCCCCAGCAGTCCCCCGCCAGCCAGATCCCTGCGGGCGTGACACAGACAACCTCCTTCTGTACCAACAGCCTAGAGACTTGGCTCCGGCGCTAGCTCCGAAACGACCATGCTGCAAGACGGAACAAAGTCGCCACTGTGCTCTGGCCAGACATTCCTTGAACATCACCCAGGACTGTCTCCTTTGCCATCAAAAGAAAACTGAGACTTATATCTGCTGGGGAGATGTTACAGACCTGCTCGTCGTAGCCGTTGGCCCGCAGAAGGTGACTCCACGGGAAGCATCCATGTCCCCTCCCACCCACGGCAGCACAGAAAGGCCCGGCAAGGGGCACCTGGCTGGCGCAGCTAGTTAGGCGTCTGACTCTTGGTTTTGGCTCAGGTCACAGTCTCAGGGTCGTGAGATCGAGCCCTGTGTCCAGCTCCTTGCTCAGTGCAGAGTCTGCTCAAAATGATCTTTCCCTCTCCCTTCCCCCTCCCTGCTACTCACGCTCTCTCTCTCTCAAATAATAAATAATGAATCTTTAAAATATATATGTTAAGGGGATCCCTGGGTGGCTCAGCGGTGTAGCGCCTGCCTTTGGCCCCAGGGTGTGATCCTGGAGTCCTGGGATCAAGTCCCGCATCAGGCTCCCTGCATGGAGCCTGCTTCTCCCTCTGCCTGTGTCTCTGCCTCTCTCTCTCTCTTTCTCTCTCTCTGCCTTTCATGAATAAATAAATAAAATCTTAAGATATATGTGTGTGTGTGTGTATACATATATATATATTTAAAAAAAAAAGAAAGCCCCAGCAAGGGCCTCCACTTTTATCCCTCCCACACACTCATCACTTTTCTACTCCCAGTTTTTTTTTTCTTTTAAGATTTTATTTATTCATGAGAGACACAGAGAGAGAGGCAGAGACCCAGGCAGAGGGAGAGGCAGGCTCCCTGCGGGGAACCTGATGCGGGACTCGATCCCAGGACCCTGGGATCACTCCCTGAGCTGGAGGCAGACGCTGAACCACTGAACTACCCAGGAGCCCGTGCTCTCAGTTATTTGCCTTCTTTCCTCTAACAAACTTTGTGACGTCTCTCAACTCTGTCTTCCTTTGTCCCCGCAGTGTATCTTATCTCCTGGGTTAGTTACTCATTCTTGTTGGAGTGGACCAATTCCTGGAAAAATGACACCCAAACTAGCCATCAGCAGACAAGGCCTGGCAGTGAGTTCATGGAGTGGTTGGAGAGGCACCGGAAAGGCTAGACTGTCTCCTCCCAGGCTTGCCAAGGGGCCTGACAGCGCCACCACATCGACCGCCGTGAAGTGAGCAAGGTCAGAGGAGTAGCGCATGACCCCAGTGTCCGCGGGGTGGAACAAGGGTTGCCCAGTGGAAACAGCATAGCGTTTGGATCCAGCGGCTCCGGGTTGGAGGCCTGGCTCTGACATTTACTTTTGCATGTGATTGTGTCCAAGTCATTCAGCCTTTTCCAGCCTCTGTTTTCTCCCCTGAGCATCCAGAATATTGATCTTGTCTGCATTTTAGGATTCACTTTGAAATGTAAAATATTAAAAAAAAAGAAATGAGAAATATCTACATCTTGGGATTGTTGTAATGATTAAGTAAAATAGTGTGTTCAAGGGCACTTTGAAAGGTGGGAAGGGTTGGGGCACGAGTGGCTTAGCGGTTGAACCTCTGCCTGTGGCTCAGGGCATGATCCTGGGTCCTGGGATCGAGCCCCACATGGAGCCTCACATCAGGCTCTCTGCAGGGAGCCTGCTTCTGCCTCTCTCTTTGTGTCTCTCAAGAATAAATAAAATCTTTTTAAAAATTGCCTTATTTACACTTCCTGTTTCTGTGGTACAGACAAAATAATAAATAAAAATTGTTCTCATTTATGTGAGACTTTATTGGAGATATAATCAATACTACATGAGTCCTCCAGATAATCAAAATCTCATTGAATATACATTTCCTTTCTGAGGACTTAGATTTCTAGAATGGAGGAGCTAGGTGAGGTCTCTAGAGATACTATTTTTGCCTTCAGTCATTATTCAGGAAAAATGATGATAAAATCTTTTTAAAAGAAAGACTTAAAAAAAAAAAAAGACTTTTTCTAGCTCTGAGGTATCATTTCCTGTATTTTAGGGATGCACTATTAGAAGTATAAAATCCTTTCCTATTAAAGAGTCTTGAGACGCCTGGGTGGCTCAGTGGTTAAGTGTCTGCCTTCAGCTCAGGTCAAGGTCTCAGGGGTCCAGGGATAGAGTCCAGTCCCCTGCAGGGAGCCTGCTTCTCCCTCTGCCTGTGTCTCTGCCTTTCTCTATCATGAATAAATAAATAAAATCTTAAAAAAAAGAAAAATTATATAAATTAGACTCTGCTATTTATGCTTAAAACTTTATTTCTTTAACTAGAACGATAATCATAATATTTTACTAATGGCTAAATGTATTTGAGAAAATCCATGACTACATGACTTTCTATATATCTCAGCACTTGATAGGAGTATTTTTTTTTTTTGATAGGAGTATCTTATGAGGACTCATAAGTTTGATCCATGTATCTGTCTTATCAGTTACACTCACAGTGTGAGTGCTCAGGAGATGCTGAATATTTTTCCTGGTAGAGCTTTTCTATTTCAGGACAGCTCAAAAATTAACAATGGAAATTAACATCAAACATGGTGAGGAAAAACTTGCATTTCAAAAAATTTTACCTGTTTTTCCTGAAGCAACCTGAAAAGGAAAGTTTACAAAAATTAGAACCATGGAGAAAAATACCATTTGGGGAAACATAAAACATAAGTCAGAGCAGCAATAAATTTATTACAACATTTTAATATGTTATGTGAGCAATATTTGAATCCATACAGAGTAGTTATTTGCACAAATCATTTCCCAAACTCAAATCTGCCACAAAGAAATCCAAATAGAATTTAGAGGCTGGAGGCAGATCACATTACTATTTCATTTTTCTCCCTGAGTCTGCCTATTGAACTAAGTCAGCAGCTGCTGACAGATTTCTCAAAAATCTTTGTTCTTAAAATATAATGATAATCTTGTTTTCTTTCTCTAGTAAATTGCATTAAATTTCAAACATGCAAACATATGCAATCTTGGTATGGTCCAAAAGTATTTGTTTTCTATCTCCCTACCCCCTAGTCTCTCTCAAAAAAAATAAAAAGGTAATAAATGTCTCTCTCTCTCTTTTTTTCTAACTAGTTGCAGGTTGGTCGGAATGGTGAACTCACCAATTTAAGACAGATAAGAGTGAATCCAATCAAAGGCAAACATTTCTTGTGTCCACCAGCCATCCTGTTGGACATAGCACTCACATGGCACACGCAACAGAGTGATCCGGGTCCTCTTCGGTCCCCAGGAGGGCAGCACTGTGGATTGCTGGGGCCGTAGGGCTGTGATCCTGGGAAGTAGCTCCTCCTCTTCAGTGTGGAACTGACCTGTTCCTGGGGGCACTCGGAGATTGGCAGGGACAGATATTGCCAAGGCTGAAAAAAAGAAGAGTTGAAGAAAACCACCCCAAACTGGCCATAAAGGTACTGTAACCTGGGTTTCAAGGTAATATGTAGAATGCTCTCTTCTTTAAAAAAATTTTTTTTCAAAGATTTTATTTATTCATGAGAGACACACAGAGAGAGGCAGAGACACAACCAGAGGGAGAAGCAGGCTCCCTGCGGGGGCCCGACATGAGACTCCATCCCGGGTCTCCAGGATCACACCCTGAGCTGAAGGCAGACGCCCAACCACTGAGCCACCCAGGTGCCCGTTTGAGGTCTTTATAAGCATTTAATCCAAACACTATAAACAATTCTAGTAATAAGCAAGTATGTAAATTAGTAATAAACAGTATTAACTGACTTTTATGGAATCACACAAGTATTACATGGTGGAGCTGGGATTAAAATTCATCAGACCTCTGTTTCCAACCGAAATAGGGCAAAAGGGAATGGATTTACCACCTATGACTTCGACTTATTGTAAAACTACAGTGGGATCCCTGGGTGGCGCAGCGGTTTGGCGCCTGCCTTTGGCCTAGGACGTGATCCTGGAGACCGAGGATCAAATCCCACGTTGGGCTCCTGGTGCATGGAGGCTGCTTCTCCCTCTGCCTGTGTCTCTGCCTCTCTCTCTCTCTCTCTCTCTCTCTGTGACTATCATAAATAAATAAAAATTTAAAAAATCTTTTAAAAAAACTACAGTAATTAAGACAGGATTAATTGGTTATAAGGATTGGCATGAAGATGGATAAATCAACGGAATAGAATAGATCAATAGAACAGCCTAGAGAGTCCAGAAATAGACCCAAACATATATAGACAATTGATTTTCAATAACCGTACAAAGGCAATCCAGTAGAAAAAGGATAGTCTTTTCAACAAATGGTACTAGAATGATTAAATAATCAGATGCAAAGAACATGAGCTTTGATCCATATCTTACCTTACATAAAAAATTAATTCAAAATGGATTATAGACCTAAATGTAACACCTAAAACTATAAAACTTCCAGAAAAAAATCGCTGTGATGTTAGATTAGTCAAAGATTTCTTAGATACCACACTGAAAGCATGATCCATTTAAAAAATTGATACTTTGAACTTCATCAAAATCAAAAACTTTTGCACTATTAAGGGAATGAAAAAACAAACCACACATTGGGGGGAAATATTTGCAGATCACATATTTAATTTTTAATTAGGAATTTTAAAAATATGTACATACTCTCAAAACCTAATAAAAAAATTACTTAAGGGATGCCTGGGTGGCTCAGTGGTTGAGTGTCTGCCTTTGCCTCAGGGCGTGATCCCAGGATCTGGGATGAGTCCTGCATTGGGCTCCTTGCATGGAGCCTGCTTCTCCCTCTGCCTATGTCTCTGCCTCTCTTTATGTTTCTCATGAATAAATAAATAAAATCTTTTAAAAAAAGAAGAAAAATTAATAAAAAATGAGCAAAAGATTTGAACAGACACTTCACATAAGATATATACCTGGACATATTTGTGTGTACAACATACACCTAGTATATGGCCCAACCATCTCACCCCTAGGTATTTACCCGAGAGAAATGGAAGTATATGTCCATACAAAAATTTATATACACAGGGAAAGGCAATTATCATATGGTCTCACTCATATGTGGAATTTAAGAAACAAAACAGAGGATGATAGGAGAAAGGAAAAATAAGATGAAATCAGAGAGGGAGACAAACCATAAGAGACTTTTTTTTTTTAAGATTTATTTATTTATTCATGAGAGACACAGAGAGGCAGAGACAGGCAGAGGGAGAAGCAGGCTCCATGCAGGGTCCTGATGTGGGACTTGATCCCAGAATTCCAGGATCACATCCTGATCAGAGGTTCAAGTGCTGAGCTACCCAGGCATCCCCCATAAGAGACTCTTAATGATAGGAAATAAACTGAACGTTACTGGAAGGGAGGGGGTGGGGTGATGGGGTAACTGGGTGAGGGCATTAAGGAAGGCACAGGTTGTAATGAGCACTGGGTATCATATGAGACTGATGAATCATTGAACTCTGCCTCTGAGGACTAATAATACACTATATATTTATCAATTGAATTTAAATAAAAAATTAAATTAAAAAAACCCAAAAACTTATATACACGTATTCATAGTAGCATTAACTTTTTTTTTTTAAGATTTTATTTATTTCGGGCAGCCCGGGTGGCTCAGCGGTTTAGTGCCACCATCGGCCCAGGGTGTGATCCTGGAGACCCAGGGTCGGGTCCCATGTTGGGCTCCCTGCGTGGAGCCTGCTTCTCCCTCTGCCTGTGTCTCTGCCTCTCTCTCTCTCTGTCTCTCATGAATAAATAAATAAAATATTTTTTAAAAAAGATTTTATGAATAAATAAAATATTAAAAAAAGATTTTATGAATAAATAAAATATTTTTAAAAGAGATTTTATTTATTCATGAGAGACACACACAGAGAGAGAGAGAGGCCGAGACACAGGCAGAGGGAGAAGCAGGCTCCACGCAGGGAGCCCAACATGGGACCCGACCCCGGGGTCTCCAGGATCACGCCCTGGGCCGAAGGCAGCGCTAAACTGCTGAGCCACCCAGGGATCCCCAGTAGCATTAACTTTTGAATATTTTTTATTGCTCATGTTTATCATTAAACTTTTGGAAAAAAAAAACAAACAGAAAATGAAAGGGAAAATACGTAACCCTGGATTATTAATGTTTTAGTCTCTCTCCTTCTTTATGTACACTTTATCATTGTCATGGTTACATATATAGAAAATGCTAGTAGTTTTGAGTTTGACGATGACAGTACAATAACAGACATCCGTGTGTTCTGTGAACATCTTTCCACAACACTAAATACATGCCTATATTTATCATTCTTTAGTTCTAATTATCATATATGGTACCAGTACCACATTGTAGGACTGTAGGATGTTTCCAGGTTTATTTTGCTCTTATAAGTAAGCTCTCAAAAAACAACAGACAGAAGCCTGGAACCCAGTAAGATGCTCAGTTATAAGAATCTCAAATAGAATTTGCACACAGCAGTACACGAGACGCGCTACCTCACAGACGTCAGGAGTTGGAGACAGAACAGAGGGCTGTGTGTTTGGAAGAATTGTAGAGAAGGGTCTGGAGCTGAGCCTAGGAGATAGCTGGGGTTTGTTTTGTTTGAATGTAAAGGAAGAACATTTCATGAGAGGGAAACAGCATGATTCCTTTTTATTTACGAAACAATAGCTCCTCTAACAATGATGCATGCAAAGCTTTTGTTGTGTTTTTTGGTTTTTTGTGACAATTGCCATCCAGTTCTATTAACCAGGGAGTGGATCTTTGTATATGTGGCGCATTTTACCAGAAACCTGGGATTGTTCTAATTCTTATTTCAGTGAATTTATATATCAAGCAGAAAGCTTTTATTACAAGATAGCTCATAATTTTCCAACAGGTATAAGTTCTCCTGGAGTTACCAGAAATTTTATTTCTCTTTTTGTAAATTTAATTTCACAGATACCAACATTTTTCTTTCTTAAAGAGGTCAGTGAACTATTTAAGGGAAATAGGAATCTTAATTTTGAAAGTTTTCAGTTGTTGTGTATGTGTGTGTGTTTGTGTGTTTTAATGAATCTGGCTGTGAAAAAAAATTAATAAATAAAAAAAATGAATCTGGCTGTGGCATAATTGAACCCATGTTTTCGCCACTAGAAAAACTTGATAGTTGAAAACGTTTCCAGTGTTCAGAGATTAGTTAGGAAAAGTATGTCCCTTTGTAGTTATTTGATGTATACCATAAGCGGCTATAAAAATACAGGTTTTCCCTGAATAGGACAAAGGCCATGGGTATTGCTTCATATTGAAACATAAAAAATCATTTTCCATGAGTGGTTAAACATGGAATACTACTCACCAATAAGAAGGGATAATAACTAAACTGTTGATACACGCAGCAACTTGGGTGAACCTCAACAAAATTATGCTGAGTAAAAAAAAAATTATGCTGAGGAGCCAATCTCAAAAGGATACACACCTCATGATTCTGCTGGTGTAACATTTGTGAAATAACATAATTATAAAGATAGGGAACAGATTAACAGTTGTCAGGAATTAGGGATGGGGGAGGAGGTGGTCTGGATATAAATGGAGCCTCATGGTGATTGTATAATTGTGCATCTTTTTTAAAAAAGATGTATTTATTAAAGAGAGAGAGAGAGGGCAGGGGGAGGGGCAGAGGGAGAGGGAGACAAGCAGTCTCCCCACTGAGTGCAGAGCCCTACTCGGGCCTCGATCCCAGGACCCCAAGACTACAAACCAAGCTGAAATCAAGAGGGGACGCTCAACTGACCCAGCCACCCAGGCACACCCAGTTGAGCATCTTGTGGTGGTGGTTATGCAAGGCTATGAATGTGATAAAATTGCCCAGAGTCACTCACTCACGGGGATGTGCGTTTGTGTGCATAACTGGTGACATCTGAATAAGAGTTACAGCCTGTAGCAATGTCAGTTGCTTGGCTATGATGCTGTACCTACCATCCTTGTATAAGATGTTACTACGATTGACAGAAACTGGAAGAAGTTTATGGTACTTCTCTGTACTTTCTTTACAACCTCCTGTGAATTTATAACTACTTCAAAATGAAACATTTGAAAAAGGGAAACAAACCTTTCCCAAGTGGACTAAGGACTAAGAAGAGACTACACAGTGGAGGGGGAGCTTTTCAGAAAGAAAATTACTTGACTGCACTCCTGATCTAGGCAGGCTCAATATTCCTAAGAAGGGAGTGAAGAAAAAAGAAAAGAATAGCATTGGGAGTCTCTGAAAGAAAGGTACCATTAGAACTAGAAGCCAAGTGTTTCTCTAACCATATGGCAATTCCTATTAAAATAATTTTTTTTTTTGAGAGGAAGAAAGGAGGGGGGTATGCAGAGGGTAAGGGAGAGAGAGAATCCTGAGCAGGTTCCATGCCTAGTAGAGTCTGACCATGGGGTTCAATCTCAAAACCCTGAGGTCATGATCTGAGCCGAAATCAAGAGTTGGATGCTTAACCGACTGAGCTACCCGGGTGCCTCCACATGAACAACTTTTAAAAGTAAGCTACAAAGTAGCTACAAAATGAGTTCTTGGTTATAACAGGGGATGGAGGTATTTAGCATATTTCTAACAGAATTCTGGGTTGAGCTATGTTGAGACTTACATTCAAACTCCATTTTCCCATATGAGTAATAAAATAGGGTCAAGTTCAATAACGTGGGAGAGGAGAGGACTTTGCTTTATATCATTTATAAATGAGAAGTGGGTCAAACAGAAACTTCTCTGACTAGGAAGAGTGAAAACTAAATACCTAAATATAAGATTCTTTTCCATGTTTTACTGCTAAGAAATACATGTAGAGAAGTGTGTGTGTGTGCTGGTGAGATTAGAGTGCTCCTTTTTTATATAGAAGTCTACAAGCCCATTGATGAGCCACAAATATATATGTACTTCAGTTATATCTCAATAAAGTTGGTTGAAGGGCGCCTCGGTGGCTCAGTTGGGTAAGCGTCTGCCTTCGGCTCAGGTCATGATCCCAGGGTCCTGCGATGGAGCCCCACATCGGACACCCTGCTGGTGAGAAGCCTGCTTCTTCCTCTCCCTCTGCCTCTGCCAGCCGCTCCCCGTGCTTGTGTGCTTTCTCTGTCAAATAAATAAATAAATAAATAAATAAATAAATAAATAAATAAATAAATAAATAAATAAAAATAGATAGATAGATAGATAATAGATAGACAAATAAAATCTTTTTAAAAATTGCTTTAAAAAACCAGTCTAATTCCAACACTCTGAGATCCTTCCCCTAAACCATTCAAGGGTGGCACCTGAGGGGCTTAGTCAGTTAGGTATTTGCCTTGGGTTCAGATCATGATTCCAGAGTCCCAGGATTGAGCCACGTATTGGGCTCCCTGCTCAGTGGTGAGTCTACTTCTCCTTCTCTCTGTCCCTCACCCCTCCCTGCTCATGTGCTCTCTCTATCAAATAAAATATTTTTAAAAATTATTTATTTACTCATGAGAGACACAGAGAGAGAGGCAGAGACCCAGGCAGAGGGAGAACCAGACTCCCTGCCGGGAGCCTGATGTAGGACTCGATCCCAGGACCCTGGGGTCACGACCTGAGCCGAAAGCAGATAGATGCTCAACCACTGAGCCACCCAGGCATCCCACCTTAAATAAAATCTTAAAAAAAAAAAAAACAAAACAAAAACAACTCTGCTTTCTGCCAGTGAACTACTGTGCATTCAAGGCATTTTTGTTTGTGCCCTCAACAAGTATATATTGAGCACTTACTGCATACCAAGATCTATTCTGGGCACTGGGGACATAAACAGAAACAAACTGAAGCCCTGCACTGATGGAGCATGCACTCTAGTAGAAAAAGGACAAAATGGGCAGCCCGGGTGGCTCAGCGGTTTAGCGCCGCCTTCAGCCCAGGGCGTGATCCCGGAGACCTGGGATCGGATCCCTCATCGGGCTCCCTGCATGGAGCCTGTTTCTCCCTCTGTCTGTGTCTTGGCCTCTCTCTCTCTCTATCTCATGAATAAATAAATAAAAATAAATAATCTTTAAATAAAAGGACAAAATAAGCAAAGTAATAAATATCTAATATTTCAGGCATTGCTAACTGCGGTGAAGAAAAATAAAGCAGAGCAGAAGGAAAGAATATTGAGGGACGGAGTCAGGGGAGATTTCTCTAGCAATGAGGTGCTTGAGCAGAGGCTCCAGGGAAGTGAGGAAGAGCCCTCAGAAAAGAGCTTGGCAGGCCGAGGGAAGAGGCAGGCCCTGAGGAGCAGGAGGGCTTGGCGAGAGCCAGGTGAGCACTTCCTAAGTGGGAGAGTGCCCTGGTGGACAGCCCCAGGGAGCCTCTCATGCTTGCCCTCAGCTCAAAGCCACTGGCCTAAGTCACACCCTCTTCCAGGTGATGCTTCTTCCACCTGATGCACTGGGAGGTGAAGGAAGTGCCCACGGCCTGAATCCAGGACAACTCCGGAGGGGCGAGGGGAATGGGCACTTGGGCATCCACCAGGGCTGGGTGACAGTGAGGAGGGGGAGGTTGGTTCACAGAGAGGTTGGTTCACTCTCAGGTTCATAGGAGCCCAGAGTCCCGGAGGTTTATGGTCATGAGTTTAAGAGACTGCTAGTTAGCATGACTGTGAATGGTCTCCAGGCATGTTCGGCCACTCGTGCTCAGGCACAGAGGAGGCCATGTGGAGTGTTCAGCTAGGACCCGGGAGGGGCGCCTGGGGGCCTTGGTGGTTGAGCCTGACCTTTGCCTCAGGTCATGATCCCAAGGTCCTGGGATCAAGTACCACATCGGGCTCCCCATAGGGAGATTGCTTCTCCCTCTGCCTGTGTCTCTGCCCCCCCCTCTTTCTTTCTCTCTCGTTTCTCATGAATAAATAAATAAAAACTTAAAAAAAAAAGAAAATGTGGGAGTTGGTGATTAGAAGAATGAGATGTTTGAAATGGAGGCTGTGGACGAGTTTCAGTTATTGACAATGGCCAGTTCTCAGATGTTACTATTGGAATTGGCAGCTGAGGTCAGGTGGAGGAAAGGAAAAATCACTAGAGTTTAGATCAGGAAATTCAGAGTTCCAAGTATTGGAAAGATTGTTCCGTCACTAAGAATCATGGCAGGAGGAGTGAGAAAAGAGGTATCGGGACACGTGTTAAGACCAAGTATTTAAATTCTAGGGGAGTATCTCTCAAGGTCTGTGGATGACCTGAGCTGTGGGCAAGTGGATGACAAGAACTTTAGAGCAGCTGGGAGGTTCAGAGGAGAGGGGGAAGCCATGTCTGGAGGTACAGTGATTTTATGCGACCAATGGGGTTGGGCCAGTGTCAACTCCTTGGTTGTTGTCAAATAGGTTCTGAGTGAGTGTTACTGCTAAAAAAAAAAAAAAGTGTTACTGCTGAGCAGTTTCAATGGTAAATGATGCAAATAAAGCAGTTGTTTCATAACATAAATTTACTTTAAAACTTTGCGTTTCTAAATTTGCCAGCTGTTTGTAATTCTTTTGGGACCAGAATTCTGCAGAGCAGTAAGTGCCAGAGTTTAGGTCCTGAGGAGCGTGGAGCTAAGGCAACTAGAAGGGGAAGTGGCTGCAAGAGCGAGTCTGTTTAAACATTCTTAATGTGCTAATAGGGTAATGCCAGGGAAATTAAATTAGTCAAGAACCCAAAGGCCTGGAGAGGAGCTGAAAAGATAAAGACAAAAGTCTAGAATGAGAGAGAGAAAAATGTTAGGCTGCTGCCTGTCAAGAGGCACGAGCTTTCTAGCTCACGATACCTGTGTCTGTGCTTCCTGACATCCAGCATCCTTTACTAAGCTAACATTAAACATTTTAGGCTTTGTTACCTGGTATAGAATTACAGATATCAAAACTATAATGTTAGGGGGCGCCTGGCTGGCTCAGCGGTTGAGCGTCTGCCTTCAGCCCAGGGCGTGATCCCGGTTGGGGATCGAGTCCTGCTTCGGGGTCCCCGTGGGGAGCCTGCTTCTCCATCTGCCTGTGTCTCTGCCTCTCTCTGTCTCTCATGAATAAATAAATAAAATCTTAAGAAAAAAATAAATTAAAACTTGGCTTAAAAAAACTATAATGTTAGGATTATGCTTTTCTGAGACTGACAAAAAAACATGGTGGCTTAAACAGAAGAGTCTTTCAGGTGTAAAATAGTGGAGGCAGAGCGTCTAGGGCTGTGAGAGCAGTTCTGTTCCATGGGAGTCTGCAGAGACCTAGGCTCTCTTCAATATTTAAGTCTGCCAGTGTGTAAGCGAAGCTCTCTTCTTCTAGTCCAAAATAAAGTGCCAGTTACCCTATGAAGGTTCTAAGCAGCAGAGTTCAGGAAGGCGGTGGGGGTGGTGGGGGAGCTGAACTTTATGCCAAGAGGCTCTTAAGGGAGGTTCCTGCTGCCAGTTCCATCCCAGTAGGCAGAAGTTGGTCTCATGGCTATGCCAAGCTGAAAGAAATTAAGGCACACACAGTCAAAAAATGCTATTGTTATAGAAGAAGGGAAGGATGGATATTGGAGAGTTGGCAGCCTTGGCCACATGAACGTAGAATTCTAAGTGTAGGGCAGAGTTGACAACACGTAAAGACGGATCAAAAGTGACAGAGCTAAGGAGGAAAACAGGACAGATGTGACTGCAGCTAGTGTCGTTTGGGGGAGAGGGGACAGCAAGTTGAGGGATAGTGTCTGTGACGGGAGAATGAGTATGGACGTGCAGGAGGGACGTAAGAAACTAGTGAAGGTTGAAATAGGAAATAAGCAAGTTCTTTAGTGACAGAGAAGGAACATGGGAGAAAGCCTGATCGTCCAGGGAAGAAGCGGACACTGAGATTTACAGTTGCCCTAATCCCTACTCCATTTTTCTTCCATACCTGTAAATCCCCCTTCTGCCTCTGGGCAATTTCTGTCAAGGAAAAGCAACTGCATTTGGGGCTTCTTCGTGGACTGCTTTGCCAGGTCCAATCAAGCAGATGACATTTTCTCACTGGTGTCGAGCACAGATAAGATTAAATGTCAAGGAAATGTCAGGAAGACAGACCACTCATCAGAGATCTCTGATGGTTAGGATTAGAGAAACCAATGAGGCTTGTGGGTTCCCAGGAGGAGAAAGTCAGGCCATTTGAAGGAAGACAGAAGCCCCAAGCACATCCAGGGACCAGACAAACAAACAAACAAACAAAAACAGAAATGAGAAAGCAGGAAGCAAGGCAGCTTCAGGTTATTCATTGTGCCATCGCTTTCACATCGGCATCCTCATACAAGCCTTATCCACTCTTCTAGGGGCTCGACCACTTCTAGCTCTCAGCCAAAATTCTGCTAGGGAGCCAGTGATTCACTTAGATGCTTCTCAGCAATCTTAAGGGGCTGAGCCCTGTATACTCCACTCCATCGGGGGCTATCACCCAGCCTGCCGCGGTGGGCACCCTTGCGGCCGGTATCTCAATCCCCTGTACCAGACAGGGTCCAGTCCAAACCGGAGACACGGCAACTTGAACAGGGGAAAAGTGATGTAGAGAACTAGTACCCAGGAACGGGATTAGTTACTAAGGGTGGAGAGAACTCAAGAACACAGCAGTAGTGGCTACAGGAGCAGCCACTGTGCCTACAGCTAAGCCAAGTGACCCACGCAGGAAACCAATTGGAAGAGGTTCCTTTGCAAGACTGAGTCAGACTGTTGGCGAGGGCATGGTTGTGAGGTTTGGTATTGAAGCCCAGGGCTGGAGAAGAGGGTGTTAACAAAACTAGCTTGGAAGCACCCCCCCCCCCCGGGGGGCTGCCAAAGAACCCTGCTGGGAAGCTGGCAGGGGGACCGGTGCACTTGCTGGGAAGCACTCTCCCAGGAGCCACCAGGCCCCACACACTACAGAAGGAAAAAACCCCACTAGAACCAGGATGAGCAGCTTTCTTCAGCATCCCTCCAGTATCCTCTACTGACAAGTTGAATACGTGCTAGCAGGCAAAGGCTTGGAGGGCTCAGGCTCACAAAGAAGGATTTAGGAACTAAGAAATCCCCCAATAAATGGCACATCCACAATCAGTGGCAGTCCCGGCACAAGGTCATCATAACTTCCCAGAATGGGAACCAGAGAGGAGCGCATTTTATCCGGGGAGGAACGTCACTGAACCAATACCTGGACTGGCTGCCTGAGCCCAGCACTTGAGAAACTTCACCTTATTGATACTATGAAGGACACTGGTAACTTCAGAATTTCTAAGAGGGAAGTTGGGCAGGCAAAAGGACTGCTCTTGTGTTTGCTCAGCAAGCACTTTTCTCGGAGATTGTACATTTCCCGAGGATGTTAGGAGGTGAGGCCTGGTAGGACTTGCAGGGAGTGACAAAATCCAAGGACCCGATGGAGAAAGAATTCAGCTTCAGAATGGCCAGAGCAAGTACTGACCAGAGAGCTAGCTGTAGACGAGTGCACTTCGCACGTCAGGGAAGTTTAAGTGATTTCCTTTTGATGGCTTTTCTTTTCCTGATCCTCCTGATAAAGAACAAAACCAAAAACTTCATGGTTTGGGTATTCTATGAAACACTGTAAGGCCAAATGATCAATTTGAACAACTGGAACTCGTTTTTGTAACATGCTGAAGACAACCTCCCCGACACCCTACCTGTGTGATACATTATGGGCCAAGATTATGTAATAGAAATTTGACTATTAATGGTCGGAGAAACAATGAATTTTAAATCGGTGAGAGTAACATTTTTGTTTTTATTCACTGTCATGTTTCCTACAGTAACAAATGTTGATAGCCAGTGATCCTAAAATGAAAAATGCCACTTCAGTAGTATTTGCCAAGTGCTAAGAGATCCCACGGGACAGAACAAAGGAATTCAAAGACAATCAGGAAGTGTTTCCTTTTCCATAAAAATAAAAGTCTCGCCGTAATTGGATGAATTGCTCAAGGCTGTGATATAATCAGATTAGGACCAGAACCAATTTAAAGTCTGTTAGTTGGCCAATATAACCAGAGAGAACTGATCAACTAGTCCTATAATCCAGGTTGTGCATTGGAAATCAGTGGAAAGATGTATAAACTGCCTGTCTGGGCCTCCTATCTGATTAAGTTAAAAAAAACCTTTCTATTCATAAAGGACAACTCTTTTGGGGAAGATCCTAGTATCATTAAGCTTCACGCCCCCCACCCCATTTTCCCCTTTTAACTAAAAAACAAAAAAACCCTAAAAGCTATATTACCTTTAGTACTCTCAGAAAACAAACTTCCTATTCATTCCCTACTGTTCATCTAATCATAGCTTTAAACAAAAAAAGTAAACAGTACAAAAGCCCTAGGGCAGTTTAGTGCTTTTGAAATTGCATTCAAGTTTTAGAGTACTTTTTACTTTTCTAGACATGATTTGTAGCTTTCATTAGATTCCTAAAAAGGAGCCTGTAACTCAAAAGTTAAGCAGCACTAAACCTCAACTGATTATAAATTGGGCATTAAAACAAAACTTTTATATTAAAATTTCAAGATTAATAAACTAGCCCATGTATAGTATTTAATTGCAAATGGAACATTAGAAAACAGATGAAAGATATTAGTACACAAAAAGGTGAAGTCATTTCAGTAAGCCAAGAACACACCGAAAGAGGCTATTTATAACGTTCTGTCAAAAGCTTTTCAAGTTTGCTCATGTTGTAAGAAATTATTCTGAGGTCTTTTGCAGCCACTTGTTTTCCTGGTCTTTCAGGAAGCTGCTCTTCAAATTAAACCATGCATGTATTTGGCAACAATTAGTATTATTAACATTCTACTACTTATCAAAATGTTCAAGGGTAAACTTAAAACATTAAAAATCAGAGGAAGTCAAATACAGCTTATAATATTTTCATCTCTATCTGAAATTCTTTCCACATTTTACGTAAAATACACTGTGAAACGAACATTTCAGGTGGAACTATATTTAGAAATAGCACCATAATTCAGGTAGGCTAAAAATATTTAAGATTGATCTTTCGTTACTTTAAAATGCTTTTCTAATTTGTCAATTTACTTGATGCTCAATTTAAAAGGCAAGATGACTGAATCTTCTACTTATTAAAAAAAAAAGCGTAGCATTTTTTCAGTGAGGAATTCCTTCATTTAATTAGATTTTTCTGGAGTTAGGTAGGTACAAATGTTAAGCCCACATATGAAGGACTCTTCCAAATGTACTTGTTTGCCCCATGTAACACTTTGCAAGGTGGTTTCCGAGTGCCCATCGAGTTGGCCAATATAAACAGTGAGATCAAAGATGTTAAGATGGTCTACATACTGTCTGGAACACTCCCTCTGTTGACTGAACAAATCACCTCGGACCTCAATTTCTTGTTCTAAAAAAACTGGAGGAGTGGTCTTATATAAAAGTCACCTCAGGTCCAAATTTTAAATGATTCTAGTATGTAATCCAAGTGCAAAGTATCTCATTAAGCACCTTTGATGTGAAAATTAAGTAATCACCCAATTGAAAAGAACCTAGCGACACACAGAATACCCACTGACAAAAGGAATTGCTGATATTAAGAACTCTAGTAAGTATTATTGACTATCACATAACCAATTCAATTCTAGTCTACCCGTTTAAAATTCACTGGTCATTTGGGCACTGAGATATCCAACCCTCTACACAAAGTGTGACTCTAACACTGTATAAATTTCCACAATAAAAATATTTAAAATGTTGACAAAGGGGAAGGGGGGGAAGCCAACACCCAGAATAAAGGATTTAATCCAGTATTTATTCCACACTCATGATCGTTCTCTGTAATCAGAATACAAGTCATAAGAACAATCTTTCAAATAATCTGCTGATAATCTTAAATAATGCAGCATAGCATTACTTTTAATATTTCTGTCCTAGATTAAGTTTAAAAACTCAAAACAGCAATCTTCATTATCAATAAAAAAAGTTTTGAATTTTAAAAAAAGGAGACTATTACCAAGCTGTTTCATAATTTAAGTTTTTTCCATTTATAAAAATCCTTTGGAAGCTTGAGGCTTGAATCTACTTCTCTACTCATCTGCCCCACCCTCTCCCAATTTCACGTTAGTATAGGGTTGCTGCAAGAATGCTAGGCTTTAGACATTAATTTTTTCCTTTAATATAGTACTTTAAAATCTGAGAAATTCGAGAAAAAAAGATTACATGACATGTATTTTTCCAAATAAAAAAGGAAAACTAAGTGAATATATTTTAGGCATAATAACAGTGTCCCTTTGAGGTAGAATGCTAAAAGGACTTGATCAAATCACAGCCTAATTGAAACTTCTGCCTCAGAAACTACCTTGTCATGAATCTAAAAGTTAACTGTGGAGAATATTAAGTGTAACATATTAAACAAGAGCCTTCCAAGAGAATATACAGTGGACAATGTTAATCCTACAACTGCTGCCCTTGTGTACACTGAAAGCACACAATTCTCCCAGAATAGACATCCAAGATCCATTCTCAAAGTCTTTAGCATTCTATTATGAAAAGCACAGCCATGCTAACTTCAGTACACAAACCATAATCCCACACCTACAAAACAAAAATAGAATTAGCGGCAGTTTATTGCCTTATACAAATTTAACCAACATGGCAACCATGCCAAAGGAATTAAAACATTTTCAGGACATATGTACAGACTGTACATCTCAAAAACAATTAAACAATAAAAATGCAAGAACAATCTGTGCATCATGTATCAAACTCAACAATTGGGTGAAAACATCAATGCAATAAATGGGATTACAAAGGCACTTCCCTACACAAAAGAGGAAATGAAAATGCAGCCTACAGGGAGCTTGAAGAGTGCTTAACTACGGCACAATCTCAACTTGGAAGAAAAAGAAAGCAGATTTAATCAAACATTTATAGGATTCAATGTGATCCACTTTTACAAAAAAAAAAAAAACTTCACACAGTCTCATCTTTGTTTTTATGTTGCCTTTCTTGGCTCTCTGGTTCTATACTTTGGCTCCTTCGACGATCGTGTTTGTCAGACTGGTCCTTACTATCACTGTGATCTCGTTTGTGGGAACGTTCTTTGCTTCTGCTACGCTTTCTAGATTTTTCTTTGCTGGGGCTATGCTCCCGTTTTCTTGATTTTTCAACACTGTCAGTTCTTCCTTGACTGCCACTTCTACTTCGTTTATTTGATTTTTCTTTACTTTCATTTTTATGTTTACTTGATTTCTCTTTGCTCCTGCTTCTGCTTCGTTTCCCCGCATTTCTACTTCTACTCCTACTTCTGTGTTTCCTTTCTCTGCTTCTACTCCTACTGTGTTTTTTCTCCTTCTTGGAATCTTTTTTGTCATCTCTATGCCGCCTATCATCTTTATCTTCTTTGTGTTTCTTCTCTTCTACCTCACCCCTACTTCTCCGTTCCTTGGACCGTTCTCTTGATCGCTCTCGCTCCTTTTCTCGGTCATTACCTCTTTCCTTATCATAGTCACGATCTCGTCTTCTACCTCTCTCATTTTCTTTTTCTCTTTCCCGATCCCTGTCTCTTCGGTCCCCCTTCCTATCCCGACTTCGACTACGACTTCTATGCCTTTCCCTACTCCTGCTACTCCGCCTGCGTTCCAACCCCGATCAATACTTCGGGATCTTCGCCTTTCTTTCTCCCTTTCTTTGGCTTCACGCTCTAGTCGCTGGCGTTCTTTCTCTCTTTCTAATTCTCGATCAAAACTAGAAGACCCATGGCCCTCCCGATGATGGCTTCTACTTCTTGATCTTCTTGGGGACCTCCGTGGACTCAGTGATCTCCTTGGAGACCTAATATTTAATAAAGGAAGGAAAAAGAAAATTTCAACAAATAAAACATATCCTAAAAATTTAACTTTTGAGAGTGTTATTTAGGTCTCCAACTTACATAGACATGTTAGGAACGATTAAAGGCCTCAAAAGGCAGAAAATGACCTTTCAGGGTTAAAAGCGACAAACTCATAAAATGAACAGCATACAGAGAATTTTCTAAGAATTTGCCGCGGATCTCCAAGGACCTTTTATAAAGCCTATCTTTCAAGTAATTCCAAGAGGTACGTTACCTGGAACGCCTGCGTTCAACATGTCTGTCTATTTCCTCAGGACCTTCCTTCCCATCCTTCTTGATTTTTCTGGGGCGGGTTTTAATCTGTTGATCAATATTCTTCTGAACTGGAACTGGAATTCTTGGAAACAGGGTAGAAAACCACTCCAATTTTGTGAGAAAAGACCGCAGCATTTCTCCAATGGTCATTACACAGCCTCCACCAGCCTTCACATCTAGGTCCTACAAAAACACAAAAGATACCCTAGCCGTCAAAAAAATAATAATTTCAATATATATGTGAATACTATAAAAATATTACCATCTTTGGAATCTCAAATACAAAAAAATTCTAACGAAAATTTTAATTTGTGTACCCTACTAATCTGGTAATGAATGATACAGAGAAATACTTGGGCTTAAGTGTGTGCATGCAGGTGCGAACAAATCCTGCAGCCTCGTGGGCATAAAGAGCATTGATCTCACTCAGTTAACAGGAACATGAAACAGCCCCTTACATTACTAAACTCTGTGGAACATAAACTTAAATTAACATTCCACATACCTACTAAGTATGTATTTCTTTCTGTGGACACATTTGCACACATCATTCCTAGCTCTGTAGCCTAACTGCATATGAACTACTTTAGACAACCCTCTCTAAAGATTATCTTTTAACAGCTCTAATATAAAATGAAGCCCTCATAAAACTGGAAGCAATAGCAAACCAACTGCCATGAAGCAGTGAGGTTTCTAATTTAGAGTTATGTAGAAAATAAATAAATGAACAAATAATTGGAAACGCATAATCCATGATGACCATTGTCTCTGAAAAGGGTCATTACCGCATGAAGGCCTTCTTGCTATGCCCTCTCACAGCTCAGGACATGTTAGTCAGCTATTGTCAGTCCCAAACCTATAGTGCAAGCACACAAGGAAAGTGAGATTTGTTATCTAAACAGGAAAACAAGAGCTAAAGGTAAAACTGCTTGCACTCACACACATTTAAGTGTTCAGATATACAGTATTTCCAAATATAATCGCTGCAGATATCTAAGGAAGAAAACAATAAGTTAGCTTAAATAGAGATCCTAAGGCTTGTAAATACAATAAAAAACAGATTAAATAGAAGCATTCAGAAACAAACCTAATACAATACCAATTACGAAGAGGGACATGCTTTTTAAATATAGAAGGGAGAAGTGTTTTGACCTGAAAAATCTCATCTAAAAAGAAAAACTACTTTAAAGATTGTGATTTATCACCTAATACATTTTTTGCTTCTTCAGGAAAATGAGTAATTCAGTAAATAGACCCTGCCAAAAAAAAAAAAAAAAAAAAAAAGACTAAAATTCTCCATGTCTACAAAAGAGTTTTAGGTGTGCACATAACAATATAAAAACACACCAGGAAGACCTATTAGAACTATCCTTTAATTCAACAAATTCTTTGGACAAATATTTTAAATAGTACTATTGAAGCATGGGACTCAAAGTTTACGCTATGAACCTTAAAATACAAAGTGGTGGGGGGCATATGAATGGATAATACGGGTATGTATTAAGTACCTTTTTGAGATCTTGGACATCACAGTGTAAGCATATTAATACAAAACTGCGATTTAAATATGACACAGCAATGTTTCCAAAAGTAACTTTTGTCTCCTAAACATATGCAACAAGCTCAACCTTGTTAAAGCTCAGCAGCAAACTATATTTATAATTAAAAAACAAAAAGGGGCACCTGGCTGGCTCAGTCTTAGAGCATCTGACTGTTGATCTCCTGGTCCTGAGTTCAAACCCCACACTGGGTGTAGAGCTTACTTTAAAAAAAACAAATCAATTAAAAAAGCAAGAACTAAAGTACTAATTTTAAGGTTTTCTTCTGGCTTAAAAATATGTATAGTACATTATGAGTCAGAAAGCTAGAATTGAAATACTTTGATCATTTTGGATATATCATCTAAACTCTCACCCTATTGAAATCCCACCCAGCTCTTCAATTCTGCACTTCTACGCAAGTGGGAGTATTAAGATACATGGAAGAAGTTAGAGTGTAGGGAGCTGAAAAGTTCCAAAAGAATAAAACACTATAATTAGTATTGTATGGGCATGTCTTAACACCTCAATCCTGAGAATGGCCCACTTAAAAAATCACTATCAACTGTACAAGTCAAGATCAATGCAATACACAAAATGTAATCAGGAAGAAAAAATTTAATAGTTACCAAAACCATTTAAACAATTAAGAACTAAGAAAATTTTAAAAACTTAATCTATGATATATAAAATCCACTATGTCTTAGTAAAAGGACAGCAATTCCAAAAGTAAGAGTGAAGTAAACCTAACTACAGGAGATTGTGAAAAACATTAAGCCTCCAATAAAAGATACTAAAAACATGAGAGTAATGAGAAGAAAACTAATTATTACCCTTGTTGACATACCTCTTCATCATCAAGGAAGGATTCAAACCAGTCCCATAGATCTGTAGGGGGCTGTGTGTACCTAGAATTACAAAAGATTGATTAGGTTTATATGAATTAAAATGATATACTTAATAGAAATGTAGATAAATGCATGCTTACCTTATATACATAAATCCAAGGGCTCTAATATATGGAGAGTCTGTGTGCGTTATGAGACCCATCACTTGCTTACGAGTTAGCTTCAGAGTAAATAATTTGTATAACAGGCAGAAAGCTGTAGAAACAATTCCTCCTGTTCCAACACCTCGAACCTTTAAGGGAAACAGTAAAAAAAAAAGGTAGTAAAATAACAGAGATATTTAACACCAACTGATTAATTACATTAGGTAGTAATAACAAGACATGATGAAAAACTAAGATTAGAGCATTATTAAACAGCATGTTTTAACCCCATTCACGAGCCACCTGGATTTAGATAAAAGCAAAACTTCTAAGCTTTGCCAACTGTCATTTGAGTAACTGTCACTTTTAGTTTCCTAAATATAAACTTAGTTATCAGACACAGAAAAACTGAAAAATGCACGTACTTCTACTTACCCCTCCGCACATCCCGTTTGGCCTGCTGTTTTCCTGCTTCCTTTCTCCCACGGCTCAACATGTGTGACCTGAAATAGAAAAGAGGAACACAACAAACATTCATACTTCGAATTTTTTTAAAGCTATGATTAAAGTAAACCCAAGTCCATAATAGAGCAGATTCTTCCAAAAGTTTGGAAGCTGGGTATATTGACATTACATATTTTGCTTACATACATTATATAAACCATCTTTGAAAAACTGCTTAGCTTTTTTAAAAGCACCAATAAAACTGCCAGAGTTTGGTAAAAACAAGTTTCATGAGCAGAAATTCCATTAAAACAGCTCTGTAGAGAGCTGATTCTTGTTGAGCCAAGAGATTTCTAGGAATCTCATATAATTGTAAAAAACGTGATAATATATTAAAATTTTGTATCTTACTATGAGTTGTTTAAAAAATAAAGATTCTCATTTTAAAATGGATTTAAGTCTTCAACTTGAAGCATCAATGAAGTTTTAGTATTTCAAAAAAATACTCTTAATTTTATGATTTAAAATTCTACATCAAATAAAGAAAAATGACTTAAGTATGTTAAACAGCAACAAGTTACTTCTAATGCAAAATTATGAAACTACATTTTTTTTTACCATGAATAGGCATTATGTTCGTTCCTGATTAAAGATGAAATTACAAGGGCCACACCTACAAAGATCATTCTTGTTGGTTTATTTTCAGCCTAATTATGTAAACCAATTCAGTTTTTCCCCAGAATATAAACTGTTAAAAACTGAGTGTGACTAGTCATTATATTAAGTATAATTGATACAGTATCTTTGTTGAGATGAGTACCCTATAAAAACCACATACTTTACCTACAAATAGCAAAGAAAGAATATTAATTTGGTAACATAGAACTCAAGGTCTTTTAGAAAGATCTGTTTTTCTTAATTTAAAACAAAATCAAAGTAAAATCCTGTTCTTTCACTATGCATTCCTAAAAGAGTAGCTTCACCCACCCATGGTTACATTTTTATAGCTTTTTTCAGTGGCTTCAGACAGAAAAACATGCATTTGAATGTAAGCATTACACTGTTAGGCTCAGCACTGCTTTAAGGTTTCATTTCCTTCCCCAGTTTGCTATGAAAGATGTTTCAATTCCTTAAAGGCCAGCCAAAGGGGGATGCAACACAAAACTGACTTAAAACTAGAAGCCTACATATTTCAATGATTATTTAATCTGGACATCCTGATAACAAAGCCTCCATCTTTAAGTTTTTAACTATATTTAAATAATTTCTAGTACAATCTTAAATTGTTTCAAAACACAGTATTTGAAATTTGAAAACAAGCTTTTCCTCTATCACATTAACATCTGCCTGTGTTACTAAACAGAACCTGCTACAGAAAGAGCAGGAACCCAATTTTCCATGTTTTTTTTAAGTTTACTACACAAAACTAAGAATATCCACCATGTATTCATGCTGAAAAAGGTCTTACCTTTTAAAAGCTAATAAACCTAGTTCAAAGTACTACAATTACTTACAATATACTCTTATAAAAGGATAACAAAATTTCAGTGTAGTTTACATACCCAAAGTTGAACTGTACTCTCAAAGTATCATTTTCTATCAAAAACTAGTATCTCAAAAAAAAAAAAAAAAAAAAGCCTTTAATACCCTAATCGCTTAAAGAGGTGGGGTGGGGGGAGGATTGTGGACAAAATATAACCTAAAAGCAAATAAAGAGAATTTCCTTCAGTTAACACTTCTACAGGTATGTTCAGATCACAGAAAATACTTTGTGGTCTGTCAAATGTTCCAAGAATTAAATACTCAAAATGGATGATGTTTTGTTACATGTTCTAGCTAAAATATTTAAAGATCATTAAGACTACTAACATTCCTTAAAATATGAATTAACCTTACGAGGCCTGGAAGATATTTTTAAAACTACATAATTTGCAGGGAAGTGGAGAAAACCTATCTAGTTGGTGAAGAAAAGCCCAAAACCAATGGCCAAAAAGTACCTAATTAGCCGTTCATTTAACCAGGGAAATGCATTTATGGCGATTGAGCATGATTAATAGTGCATACCTCTACCTGCGACCCTGGGCTGCTCCGAGCCTCGCTGCAAGACTGAGTCAATCCTGCTAACGAAACAAGAACTGAGACAAGAGTGCAGTGAGGAGGCGCCAGGTGAGCTCCCCAGCACAGCCAAGCCAGCACCGACCCTGCCGCAGAAGCCCAGGGCCCAGATAATTCTAAACAAGCCCAATGCACAAGTAACTGAGACCACTTACTCCTGACTTCCTGCTGGGAAATTTTCCAGGCCTTCTGTACACCTCCTGCCCTGGCACCTCTCCACCCTCAACCCTCCCACCCCCACCCGACACTCGCACTGACCACTTCCCTGTCTGGATCGGATAAAGAATACCAACAACACGAGGCCAACATCGAAGTCAATACACGCCCTGGCCCGGGGTGAGCGGGAGAAGCACCAACAAGTTGGCGCTGAGTAGATCCACGTCAAAAGGAATAATTTTAAAGCTGTGAACTGGAGAGGATTCAGTCACCCTCTTCTCCCCTCCCCCACCCCTCCCGCCCAACTCCCCCCAGGGGTGGGCAGGAGGTTGGGGGAGGAGAGACTTCAATGGTGGCGGGCTCTCCCAGCCCTAAAAATCTGAAAAAGAAATGAGAGGGCGGGCGGCCCGTCTGACCCCTCCCTGGCCGACTACGGAGCACCGCTCCCCCACCCAACCCCCTGCGCCTACGGACGCTCAGACCTCAAGGACCGCCTCCGCCCGGCTCCTCCACACCCCTCCACGGAATTGACCCGCCCGCCCCGGCCCCCCAGGCCTAGACGCTTCGTACCTTAAAGTAGATCTCGTCCACCACCTCGTGGTAGGTCTTGAGCTCGTAGAGCTGCACTTTGAAGTAAGGCGACGACAGAATATTGGTCAAGATCATGGGGTTGAGGTTCATCGTCTTCTCGTTGCCCCACAGCGGCAGCACATTCCCCTGCTTGCCCGAGACCGCCGGCTTGGTGGCGCCGCCGCCGCCGCCGCACTGCTGTTGCTGCTGGGCCGCGGCCGCCGCCGCCTGGTGCTGCGGCTGCGAGTTGCCTGTCAGCGCGGGGCTGTTGTTAGCCATGTTGCGGCGGAAGGAAGGAGGGAGGGAGGAGGGAGGGGGAGGGGGCCAAGCTCGATCTCGCTCTTCGGGACAACGGTCCGGGACCCTACTCCATGGAACGCCGTCGGGAGAGGGGGCCGCCTCGCTGTCCCCCAGCTGGGTGAGGGAGGGCAACGGGGACGCCGACAGAAGGACCCTGAGCCGAACGCAGACGCCGAAGCGCGGGCCGCGAGAACTCCCGGCAGAAGGCGAGCCGGCGGCCACGGAGCGCGATCTCTTCCGCCAACTGCCCCTGGGAACAAGATGGCGGGCCCGGCGGATGTGACGCCGCCCGCCCCAGAGTTCCAAGCGGGCCGGCAGCCAATCAGGGACGCCCGGCTGGGCGGAGCCTTCCTCTTCCTGGTTCCGCGCGTTCCGTGCGCGCCGCGGTCCCTGCGGGGTCTCCCGCACGCGGCTCCTAGGAGGGTTCCTCTGGGAGCTGGGGCGCCCACCTCGTGTGTCTTAGTGTCTGGATTAGGGGCCCGCCTCCCCCTCTCGAAAGCCGGGCAGGAAGCGAGCCGCAGGGATAGATGCTCGCGAATGCGTGACTCGACGCCTACGGAGCGCTCCAGGCTCTCGAGTTTCCGATTCTGGATTCCCTGAAAGGGAGGGTGACCCGGACTTCGTGCCGCCGTGTGGTTCCGACGCAGTGGTTACAGCCTTCTGTCCGCCGGCGGCACTGACATTTGTTTGCGTCCTCAGATTTATTCGGTTGTAAGATTGGGAAACCTTGGGCAGCCCGGGCGGCCCAGCGGTTTAGCGCCGCCTTCGGCCCGGGGCGTGACCCTGGGGACCGGGGATCGAGGCCCGCGTCGGGCTCCTGCGTGGAGCCTGCTGCTCCCTCTGCCTGTGTCTCTGCCTCTGTCTGTGTGTGTCTATCATGGGTAAATAAAATCTTAAAAAAAAAAAAAAAAGATTGGGAAGCCTCGTGCAGCTGCCGTGTGGAGCGTCGCGGGCTCGTGGGGGCGTGGGCTAGGGCTGTCTGTCCTCCCCGCTCGTCCCCGCTCGAGTCCGTCGGCTCTGCGGCGGCCCGTTCTGGGCGCGGGGAGGAGAGGCGGGCGGGAGGACGCGTAGCTCTTGTCGCTCAAAAGCTGTTGTTAACCCAGAGGAGATTCTTGGTTTGGGGGAGCTAGGAGAGCCCTGGAGTTTCTACAGAGGCTGTCACTGGGCAGTTTCAGCCTGGGGGTTTGTAGAAGCAGGAGGGCCAGACTTGTTGGACGGTGACCGGCCCAGGACGGGAGCCGCCGATGGAGTAATGGCTGGGGGAGGCCACGATGAAACAAGGAATGCGCTGGCGCTTAAATCCCAGGACTCCGCGATTACACCTGTGACCCCCAAATAATATTCCCTGGCTCCAATCATGCTTCAGAGCATTGCCAGATTCTTCATCCCAAACGTGTAACACCCCTACTCGAGATCTCGCTCAGTGACATCCTCATTGCCATTGCTAAAACCCAGTGACCATTTCCACTCTTCATCCTGTATGATTCCTGTGACCTCCCCCTCCCCCTTTTTAAATTTAAGTCTTATTTATCTCCACTTGCATCGTGGGTCTCAAGCTCACCACCCAAGATCCAGTCACACGCTCTTCGGCTGAAGCCACCCAGGTGCCCCTGTGGCACTTTTTTATCATTTATTCTTTCCTAGACACTGGGTTGAAAGTTGGAAACTGGAGGTCCTTACTTTTCAGTGCCTCATATACAGAGGAGAGGAAAATCCATACCTGCGTAAAGATAAACCAGCAGGAGGGAGAAAACAGAGAAGTAGGAGATAAACGGGGATAACCTGGTATGACAATGCAAGGAAAGGTAAATGATAAATAAATAAATGGTTGGAGGGACACCTGGGTGGTACAGTCAGTTAAGATTAAGCATCTTGCCTGCAACTCAGATTATGATCTCAGGGTCCTGGGATTGATCCCCAAGTCAGACTCCCTGCTGAAAAGAGAACTTCTCCCTCTCCCGCTGCCCCCCACTTGTGCTCATGCTAATAATTACAATCTTTTAAAAAAATAATAAATAGGGACACCTGGGTGGCTCAGTGGTTGAGCGGCTAGCGCCTTTGGCTCAGGTCGTGATTCCAGGGTCCCAGCATCAAGTCCCACATCAGACTCCCCGCATGGAGCCTGCTTCTCCCTCTGCCTGTGTCTCTGCCTCTCTCTCTCTCTGTCTCTCTCATGAATAAGTAAATAAAATCTTAAAAATAAAGAACTGAAGCTTTGAGAGAAGTGGTTTTCACATCCTAGTAGATCTTGTTTTTCTATACTTAGTTTATATCACTGTACTTACCAAGGAAAATTGATGATCCCAACATCTAATGAATTACTAAGTTGAAAATACAATGAAAAAGAATGTTGAACCGAGTTTTTCCTTTACTTAAGTGTATTACTTAGTGCACACCCATTGTCTTAGTCCATTTATGCTGTTACAACAAACAGGGTAATTTATAAATACCAGTAATTAACTTCTCACAGTTATTTTTAAAAGATTTTATTTATTTATTTATTCATAAGATACACAGAGACATAGGCAGAGGGAGAAGCAGGCTCCCTCCCGGGACCCTGATATGGGAGTCTATCCCAGAACCCCCAGGATCAGGTGCCCTGAGCCAAAGGTAGATGCTCAACCAATGAGCCACCCAGGCGTCCCTCTCACAGTTCTGAATGCTAAGGAGTCCAACCAAGATCAAGGAACGTGCTCTTCCCTGGGTCAGAGTTGACACCTAGCTGTACTCACATGGCTGAAGATGGGGAACCTCCTAGGATCTCTTTCATAAGAAAACTGATCCCATGTATGAGGGCTCCACCCTCATGATTTAAACACCTCCCAAAGCCTTCACCTCCTAATACAGCCACTTTGGAGACTTAGAATTTCAGGGCAGCCCAGGTGGCTAGGGGCAGTTTAGTGCTGCCTTTGGCCCAGGGCCTGATCCTGAAGACTTGGGATCAAGTCCCACGTTGGGCTCCCTGCATGGAGTCTGCTTCTCCCTCTGCCTGTGTCTCTGTCTCTCTCTCTGTGTCTCTCATAAATAAATAAAATCTTTAAAAAAAAATTCAACGTATGTATTTTGCAGGGATACATTCAGACCACAGCACTCATCAACCATAATCAAGATAACCTTCCACCGCCTCCAAAAGTTTTCTTGTGCCCTCTTGGAATCAATGTCTCCTTCAACTCCATCCCCAGGGAGCCATATTATGTCAGTTTGCATTTTCTGGAATTTTAAATAAATGGAATTATACACTTCGTTCTTTTTTGCCTGGCTTCTTTAGGTCAGCACAAGCCTGAGATTTATCCTTGTTGCTTGTATCAACAGGTTATAAGATTATATATATATATATATATTATTATTGAATAGTATTCAATTGTAGGATTTCCTACAGTTTGTTCAATCATATGTTGATGGGCATTTGGTTATCTAATTTGGGGCTATTATAAATATAGCTGCTGGGGTACCTGGGTGGCTTTGTCGGTTAAACGTGCCTTCAGTTCACGCCATGATCCTAGGATCAAGCCCCAAGTTGGGCTCTGCACAGCAAGGAATCTGCTTCTCCCTCTCCCTCTGTGCTCTCTCTCACTCTTAAATAAAAAAAAATTTTAAAGGTTTTATTTACTTAATAGAGAGAGAGAGAGAGAGAGAGAACACAAGCAAGGGTAGTTGCAGAAGCAGAGGGAGAAGCAGGCTCCGCAGTGAGCAAGGATCCAATGCAGGGCTTGATCCCAGGATCCTGGGATCATGACCTGAGCTAAGGGTAGATGCTTAACTGACTGAGCCACTCAGGTGCCCCTTAAATCAAATCAAATCAAATCAATAAATAAAATTGCTATCAACATTGTGTACTAGCCTTTGTGTAAATATGTTTTTGTTTCTTTTGGCTACAAACCTAAATGTAGAGTGACTGTGTTATTTGATGTGTTTAACTTTTATTTTTTCAATTAATATTTTTAAATAATCTCTGCACCCAACATGGGGATCAAACTCACAACCTCAAGATAAAGAGTCACATGTTCTACCAACTGAGCCAGCCAGGGGTCCCATGTGTTTAAATTTTAAATATTTAAAAAATATATATATATATTAAAAAAAATTTTTTTTCAAGGGAGAGCACACACAGGGGGAGGGAGGCAGAGGGAGAGAGAATCCTATGCAGGCTTCATGCCCAGTGCAGAGCCAGTTGTGGGGCTCAACTCTAGAAATCATGACCTGAGCTAAAATCAAGAGTTGGAAGTGTAAAATCAAGAGTTGGCAGCCCCGGTGGCGCAGCGGTTTAGCGCCGCCTGCAGCCTGGGGTGTGGTTCTGGAGGCCCCGGGATCGAGTCCTACATCAGGCTCCCTGCATGGAGCCTGCTTCTCCCTCTGCCTCTCTCTCTCTCTGTGTGTGTCTCACATTAATAAATAAATAAAATCTAAAAAAAAAAAAAAAGAGTTGGAAGTGTAGCCAATTGAGCAAGCCAAGTGCCTCTAAGTTTTAAAGAAATAGTCAAGGGACACCTGGCTGCCTCAGGGTTGTAAGTTCAAGTCTCATGTGGAATGTGGAGATTACCTAAAAATAAAATCTTATTTAAAAATAAAAAAAAAACAAGAATAAAACAGCCAAACTGTTTTCTAAGTGGTTGTACAATTTTACAGTCCCACCAGCACTGTATGAGAATTCCAGTAGTACCATGTCATCACCAACACTTGGCATGATAGGTTGTTTTTGTTTTAGCCATTCTAAGAGGTATGTCATCACCCAGGTGTCCCTCATTGTGTGTGTGTGTGTGTGTGTTTTAAGATTTTATTTATTTATTCATGAGAGACACACAGAGAGAGGCAGAGACACAGGCAGAGGGAGAATCCAGGGATCCCCTATGATTCGTGCTTTTATGTTTAAGAACTACTGGTACACCTGGGTGGTTCAGGAGTTTAGCACCTGCCTTTGGCCCAGGGCGCGATCCTGGAGACCTCCCGGCATGGAGCCTGCTTCTCCCTCTGCCTGTGTGTGTCTCTGCCTCTGTCTGTGTCTCTCATGGATAAATGAATACAATCTTAAAAACAAAACAAAACAAAACAAAAAAAACCCCACAGGTTTCAGGTTACCCTAGACTGGGGCACCTGGCTGGCTCAGTAGATAGAGCATGCAACTTTTTTGATCTTGGGGTCCTGAGTTCAAGCCCTAAGTTGGATGGACCGCTTACTTTTAAAAAAAACCTTAAAATATATCTCTCTCTTTGTGTGTCTCTCATGAATAAATAAAATCTTCAAAAAAAAAAAAAGAACTATCAGCCCTTGGACACATGGGTGGCTCAGTTGGTTAATCATCTGCCTTCAGCTCAGGTCATGATAATCCCAGGAACCTGGGATCGAGCCCCACATTGGGCTCCCTGCTTAGTGGGGAGTCTGCCTCTCCCTCTCACCCTCCCTTTGTTCTCTGTCTCAAGGAAATAGATAAAATTAAAAAAAAAAAGACTTTCTCCCTCCGCCCTGCATGCTCCCACTCTCTCAAATAAGTAAATAAATCTTAAAAATTGCTTTGGTTACTCTATCCTTTATGTTTCTGTTGTTTTTCTTTTTTTATTCTTTTTTTAAAAGATTTTTAAAATTTATTTATTCATGAGAAACACAGAGAGAAGCAGAGACACAGGCAGAGTGAGAAGCAAGCTCCCTGTTGGGAGCCTGACCCAGGACTCGATACCAGGACCCCAGGATCATGACCCAATCAGAGCAGAAGGGAGATGCTCAATTGACTGAGTCACCCAGGTGCCCCTCCATCAATTTCTTACAAAAAGAAAAAGCCTCTCTGGAAAACTGTGTGGAGATTCCTCAAAGAGTTAAAAATAGACCTGCCCTAGGACCCAGCAATTGCACTGTTGGGGATTTACCCCAAAGATACAGGTGCAATGAAACGCCTGGGACACCTGCACCCGGATGTTTATGGCAGCAATGTCCACAATAGCCAAACTGTGGAAGGAGCCTCGGTGTCCATCGAAAGATGAATGGATAAAGAAGATGTGGTCTATGTATACAATGGAATATTCCTCAGCCATTAGAAACGACAAATACCCACCATTTGCTTCAACGTGGATGGAACTGGAGGGTATTATGCTGAGTGAAGTGAGTCAATCAGAGAAGGACAAACATTATATGGTCTCATTCATTTGGGGAATATAAATAATAGTGAAAGGGAATAGAAGGGAAGGGAGAAGAAATGGGTAGGAAATATCAGAAAGGGAGACAGAACATGAAGATTCCTAACTGTGGGAAACGAACTGGGGGTGGTGGAAGGGGAGGAGGGCAGGGGGTGGGGGTGAATGGGTGACGGGCACTGAGGGGGACACTTGACGGGATGAGCACTGGGTGTTATTCTGTATGGTGGCAAATTGAACACCAATAAAAAATAAATTTATTATTAAGAAAAAGCCTGGCATGTTTTCATGTAGTAACTGCTCAATACATATGTATCATGGGGCTCAGTCAGTGAAGCATCTGACTCTTGATTTTTGGCTCAGGTCATGATCTCTGGTGATGGGATGGAGCTCAGCACGGAGTCTGCTTGTCCCTCTCCTTCCTCCTCTCTCTGACCCCATGTTCACACACTCTCTTTCTCTTTATAATAAATAAAATCCTTTAAAAAATAAATATGTATCATTCATGAATAAATGAGTAAAGAATTAAAATAACTGCCATGTGTAACTAAAATAAATGTTCTGGTGTTTTGAACATTTTACTATTTAGAACTATAAATCGAGAGTAACATAAGATGCCATTGACTGAGGTACCCTGGAACTAAAAATCTGATACAATATATGCACATTCAGGGATGTGGAAATGAACAATCAAGGGTGTTGGACAAAGCTACCCTTATTTATTGGTTATTATTTCAAAGTACTGAATCAGAAGAGGTATGAGTTGAAATTTAAAAATTACTAGGGGTGCCTGGCTGACTCAGTCGGCATCACAGGTGACTCTTGATCTCTTGGGTTGTGAGTTTGGCCCCATACTGGGTATAGAGAGGGATACCTGGGTGGCTCAGCAGTTGGGTGTATGCCTTTGGCTCAGGTTGTGATTCCAGGGTTCTGGGTTCAAGTCCCCCATTGGGCTCCCTGCAGAGAGCCTGCTTCTCCCTCTGCTTGTGTCTCTGCTTCTCTTTCTGTGTCTCTCATGAATAAATACATTTTTAAAAATCTTAAAAAAAATAAAAATGATTTAAAAAATCCACCTTAAAACTGTTAATGCAGTTGAGATGCCTGGGTGGCTCAGTTGGTTAGGCATTTGTTTTCAGCTTGGGTCATGCTCCCAGGGTCCTGGAATCAAGCCCTGTGTCAGGCTCCCTGCTCTGTGGGGAGCCTGCTTCTCCCCCTCTCTCTGCCACTCTCTCTCAAATAAATTAAGTAAATGTCTTTTTTTTTTAAAGTATAAGATTGATGAATCACTGACTACCTCTGAAACCGATAATACATTATATGTTAATTAATTGAATTTAAATAAAATACACTTAAACAATTTAAAAAACGTTATTGCAGTCTTATTTTCTAAATCTAACTGTTGTCTTTTTACTTCCCATTAGGAATCTAAATTGTGATACAGCGTTTTGCCAGAGACATTTTTGTGTCGCTGCCAACTGTGTAGCATGGCCAGGATTACAGATGGGATAGATCTACTCAGCAGATGGGTCATAAACTTGATACCAGATTTATTTTAAGCTGTTCACAAAAAATAAGGAATATTTCAGAGGTTCTACCTCAACCTTTGAAAATCATTTAAGGGAGAATAACTGTGAACAACAACCTCCTCTCTGTGGCTTTTGCACACCCATTGCCTCTCCTAAGTGTAACTGTTTCACTCCTAGTGCTGTTGAGAGGGCAACCCTATGTGGCCATGATATATACCTAGTGACCTTGGCCATCTGGCCGCGGCCACTTGGACCAGAGGTAGTACAGATCCACATGCTAACCAGTGACCTGTGATGTGGCTCCCTCTGAATGAGATGAGCTGGGGCTTCCAGACCCTTGCTGGGATTTGAATGGGATAGAAAATCAAGCAGTTAGCAGGCCCTGAAGCAAAAAGAATGCGTTTTTTGTTGTTTTGTTTTTAGGTGGGCTGCATGCCCATCAGGGGCTTGAACTCATGAACTCATGACCCTGAGATTAAGAGTTGTGTGCTGTACCGACTGAGCCAGTCGGACATCCCAATAAAAGAATGGAGGATAAGGAAGGAGTCATGGAGTCATATAGATTCACCCAGGCTCATACCCAGATTCTGAGGAAGCAAGGAAAGAGAAAAAACAAAAAACAAAACAAAACAAAAAAACAAGAGCATGAACCTGTTAGAAATAACTGGCCCTTGAGCAGCCCAGGGTGGGGGGGTGCTCAGTGGTTTAGCGCCGCCTTCAGCCCAGGGCATGATCCTGGGGTCCCAGGATCGAGTCCAACATTGGGCTCCCTGCATGGAGCCTTCTTCTCCCTCTGCCTGTGTCTCTGCCTCTCTCTCTCTGTGTGTCTCTCATGAATGAATAAATATATAAAATCTTTAAAAAAAAATAACCGGCCCAAAATGGAGTCATTTGTGTTAAGCCTCACCCACCAAGATTTAATAGCTAATGCAGTTTCAGCCTCTTCTAGGAGTGGAATTTTATTTATTATGTTTCAAGTTTTTATTTAAAATCTAGTTAGTAGGACACCTGGTGGCTCAGTGGTTGAGCGTCTGCCTTTGGCTCAGGGGTGATCCTGGGGTCCCAGGATCAAGTCCAACATAGGGCTCTCCGTGGGGAGCCTGCTTCTCCCTCTGCCTGTGTCTTTGCCTCTCTCTGTACCTCTCATGAATAAATAAAATATTTTTAAAAATAAAATAATAAAACAAATAAAATAATAAAAACAATAAAATCTAGTTAGTTAACACATGGTGTAATATTATTTTCAGGAATTGAATTTAGTGATTACATATAACACCCACTGCTCATCACAAGTGTCCTCCTTAATACCCATCACCCATTTATCCCCTCCCTCCTCCCACCTCCCCCTCCAGCCACCCTCAGTTTGTTCTCTACAGATAAAAGTCTTTCTAGGAGTGGAATTTTAAACTATTCAGTCTCAAATTTCCTGATCAGCCTGTGTGAGCTCATCAGCCTGATAAGACCCTGGCCCTGGAAACTTGCTTGAAAGAATGCAATCTTTTAACTTTCTTGTCCCATCCTTTCTGCCTATGAAAGCCTTCCATTTTGTACAACTCCTTTCTATTTGCTAGATGGGATACTGCCCCATTCAAGGATCCTTGGAAAAAAGCTAATTAGATCTTTAAATTTACTCAGTTGGGGGCTGTCAGCTAAGTGTACAACTCTTGATTTTGGCTCAGATCATAATCTCAGGGTTGTGAGATTGAGCCCCACACAAGGTGTGGACACTGCTTAAAATGCTTTCTTCCTCTCCTTCTGACCCCTCCCTTTAAAAATAAATAAGGAGGGGATCCCTGGATGGCTCAGCGGTTTGGTGCCTTCTGCCCAGGGCATGGCCCTGGAGTCTCGGGATCAAGTCCCACGTCGGGCTCCCTGCATGGAGCCTGCTTCTCCCTCTGCCTGTGTCTCTGCCTCTCTCTCTCTCTGAATGAATAAATAAATAAAATCTTAAAAAAATAAAATAAAAATAAGGAAATAAACTAACAGTTGAATTTTTTTTTTTTGGAAACCTATCAAGTTGAAAAAGGTTAAGTTCTCAAGCCAGTGTACTATGAAAATGCAAAATTGATAGATTTTGATATATTATTGTCTAAAAATTCCTTAGTGTACAATTCATATGGTTTTGAGAGTTCTGCCTGGATGCATGGACATTCAGACTGCTTTAAGGGATTCACTTTCTGGATTCCCATTTCTATATCTGTACTTTCCTAAAACCAACCTTCCTGAGATCAGTGGTATAATACTGGTTTCTCTGTTCTCCTCCTCCTCTTCCACAATAGGCCTCTTCTCCCACTTTGCAAAAGAAAGGTATGCATCTTACTCGTCAAAATCTTATTTATTTATAAATTTATTTTTTATTGGTGTTCAATTTGCTAACATATAGAATAACACCCAGTGCTCATCCCATGAAGTGCCCCCCTCAGTGCCCGTCACCCAGTCACCCCCACCCACTTCCCCTTCCACCACCCTTAGTTTGTTTCCTAGAGTTAGGAGTCTTTCATGTTCTGTCTCCCTTTCTGATATTTCCCACTTATTTTTTCTCCTTTCCCCTTTATTGCCTTTCACTATTTTTTATATTCCCCAAATGAATGAGACCATATAATGTTTGTCCTTCTCCGATTGACTTACTTCACTCAGCATAATACCCTCCAGTTCCATTCAGGTTGAAGCAAATGGTGGGTATTTGTCGTTTCTAATGGCTGAGGAATATTCCATTGTATACATAGACCACATCTTCTTTATCCATTCATCTTTCGATGGACACCGAGTCTCCTTCCACAGTTGGACTATTCTGGACATTGCTGCGGTGAACATTGGGGTGCAGGTGTCCTGGTGTTTCATTGCATCTGTATCTTTGGGGTAAATCCCCAGCAGTACCATTGCTGGGTCATAGGCCAGGTCTATTTTTAACTCTTTGAGGAACCTCCACACAGTTCTCCAGAGTGGCTGCACGAGTTCACATTCCCACCAACAGTGTAAGAGGGTTCCCTTTCTCCACATACTCTCCAACATTTGTGGTTTCCTGCCTTGTTAATTTTCCCCATTCTCACTGGGGTGAGGTGGGATCTCATTGCGGTTTTGATTTGTATTTCCCTGATGGCCAGTGATGCAGAGCATTTTCTCATGTGCTTGTTGGCCAAGTCTATGTCTTCCTCTGTGAGATTTCTCTTCATGTCTTTTGCCCATTTCATGATTGGATTGTTTGTTTCTTTGCCGTTGAGTTTAATAAGTTCTTTATAGATCTTGGATACTGGCCCTTTATCTGATACGTCATTTGCAATTATCTTCTCCCATTCTGTAGGTTGTCTTGTAGTTTTGTTGACTGTATCCTTTGCTGTGCAAAAGCTTCTTATCTTGATGAAGTCCCAATAGTTCATTTTTGCTTTTGTTTCTTTCGTCAAAATCTTATAATGGTACATTGTCCTAAGGCATAAAAACCTCAGGGTCCAAACATGGTGTCATTTCTCAAAAACAATGTTGGCACTGGTGTTGACAAGGTGACTCCAGTGACTAGACAGAAAATCGTTTTTTGGGATGCCTGGGTGGCTCAGCGGTTGAACATCTGCCTTTGGCTCAGGGCATGATTCCAGGGTCCTGGGAGTCCTGCATCAGGCTCCTTGTGAGAAGCCTGCTTTTCCCTCTGCCTGTATCTCTGCCTCTCTCTCTGTGTCTTTCATGAATAAATATATAAAAATCTTAAAAAAAATTCCTTTTTTGGGTGGGGAAGAAAATCCTTTTTCAAGTCAGGTGGTTTCCAATAAAATAGGAAGGGGAACTAATCAAATTGTCTACAAAAGAGATCCCATCAAAAATGACTGGAGGGGCCTGATTGGCCCAGTCAAAAGAGCATATGACTCTTTATCTCAGGGTCATGAGTTCAAAACCCAAAATGGGTGTAGAGATTATTTAAAAAATAAACTTTAAAAATTGTTTTTTTATGAAATATCAAATCATCATCGTTTGGTATTGTTAAAAAAAAGACAAAATTCAACTAAGTACAGTTAAAAATCTTACTGGCTTTATTCAATGATTATGATTCAGGCAGCGTCCCATCTAGCAGATATAAAGGAGCTCTGAGGAGCTACACAAACTGGAAGACTTTTATAGGCAGAAGGAAGTGGGTCAAGGAAGTTATTCTAGCAAAAAGCGGATTCTTTCGGCCAAGGCCAGGCCTCCTATGAGGGACCACAGGGGGTCCGTCAGGCAGATTACCTCATTGGTGTTGATCAGAAAATTCTAGATTGACAGATTAATATTATGTCCTGGGGAGCACCTGGGCCTTAGTCCGTGATGTGTCTGCCTTTGACTCAGGTCATGATCCCAGAGCCCTGGGATCCAGCCCCGAATTGGGCTCCCTGCTCTGTGGAGAGTCTGTCTCTCCCTCTGCCTCGGCCCCAGCTTGTGCTGTCTCTCAAATCAATAACTAAAATCTTGAAAAAAATAAGATTATGTTCTGGAAGAGTCTGAAACTGCAATTAGGTTAGGTATTAAGTCTTGGTCCGTTGAAGTGGGCTTAGCATAAGTGATTCCATTTTGGGTCGGCTGTCTCTTTTTTTAACAGCAAATAACTTGGAAGTAGTTCAAAGAATCAAGTGACACTGCTATAACAAAACCCCTTCAGATCCATCTACTCATTTCTGTGAATAAGATTTTCCAGCACTTACATATATAAAAATGAAAAATAGGGACAATATCGATAACATACTCTGTCTCACTTTAGAAATCAGTAATATTCATAAATAGCTAAATGTACTAGTTGCTTAAGAATATATATCATCTTTGAACACCTAGGTGGCTCACTCAATGGAGCATGCAACTTTTGATCTAGGGGTTATAGGTGCAAACCTCATGTTGGGTGAAGACATTACTTAAAAAAAACTTTAAAAAATACATGTATATATATGTATATAATCTCATTAAATGATGTATTTCCAATAAAATGTTACATTTTGTGTTTAATATTTACCAATACTTACATCTCTGCTATTTTGATCAGTTGTATATAACTGTTAAATAAGTACTATAGAAGAAAATAAGCTTTAAAGCTCTTAGGAAGTTTATTTTTATTTATTTATTTATTTTCTCTTAGGAAGTTTAAAACATTTTTTAAACATATACTTCTACTTACAGGGAAATAAAATAATTTGACCAAAAAAAGATGTGTGAACATAAAAATGTTGTTAGGATAAAATGTTATGAGGGAAGTGGAATGAAAATACTATATCAAGAAGAAAAATAATGAAATAAAATTTCTCACTTCCAAAGTAGCTTCATGTGTTTTTATTATTTATTTATTTATGTGTTTATTTATTTATTTAGATTTTATTTATTTATTCATGAGAGACAGAGAGAGAGAGAGAGAGAGAGAGAGAGAGGCAGAGACACAGGCAGAGGGAGAAGCAGGCTCTATGTGGGGAGCCTGACGTGGGACTCCATCCAGGGTCTCCAGGATCACGCCCTGGGCTGAAGGCAGCGCTAAACCGCTGAGCCACCCGGGCTGCCCTTCATGCGATTTTAAAATGCCTAATAGTATCAGTTATAGTATTAAATTTCACTGACCATCTTTAAAGGAGTGGTATATTATTGTCAAATATCAATATTAATAAATCACAGCGAATTATATCCATCACAGCTCCATAAAATTTTGATGAAAAATTTTAGGAATGTCAGTTTAAAAATGTGTGAGAGATCAAGAGAATTATAAGAGAAGCCACAGGCTTGTAGAAAATATTTGTAAAAGATACATCTAATATTTTTTAACATATTGATGGATAATCTGGCTCTCATCCAAAATATACAAAGATTTTATTTACTTATTTAATTTTTTTTGAGAGAGAGAGGGAGAGCATGAGTGGGGAGGAGTAGAAGGAAAGGGAGAGACAGGCTCCTTGAGTGCAGAACCTGATGTGGGGCTTGATCCCAGGACTTTGGGATCATGACCTAAGCTGAAGGCAGACACTTAACTGATTGAGCCACCCAGGTGCCCCTATACAAAGAGTTTAAAAATAAACAAAAAGAGGGGCATCTGACTGGCTCAGTCAGTAGAGCATGTGAACCTTGATCTCAGAATCCTGAGTTCAAGTTCTGATTTGGGTATAGGGCTTATTTAAAAAATTAACTTAACTTAAATTAAATTAAGAAGTCAAGGGGCACCTCCTGGCTGGCTCAGTTGGTAAAGCATCTGACTCTTGATCTCAGAGTTTTGAGTTCAAGCTCCATGTTGGGTGTAGACATTACTTAAATCAATAAAAGTTAAAAAAAATAGTAAACAAACAACCTAGTTAACAGATGCCTCACCAAAGTAGATGCAGGATGGTAAAGAAGTACAAGAAAAGATGTTCAACACCAAATGTCATCAGGGAAATGTGAATGAAAACGAGATACCACTACACATCTGTAGGGGGGCGCAGGGTGCACATTTGAAGTTCTCTTTCACGCCCATTAGAATGGCCCAAATCCAGAGCACTAATACCACCAAATGCTAGGAGGATATGGAGCAGAAATAACTCTCATTCATTGCTTATGATAATAAAAAATGGCACGGCCACTTTGGAAAACAGTTCAGCAGTTTGCTATAAAACTAAACATACTCTTACCACATGATCTAGCAATTGCCCTCCTTGGTATTTATCCAAAAGAATTGAAAGCTTATATCCACCTAAACACCTGCTCATAGTTGTGTATAGGAGCTTTACTTACAGTTGCCAAAACTTGAAAACAACCAGGTAGGTAAATGGATAATCTGTGGTACACTCAGACAATGAAATATTATTCAGCACTAAAAAGAAATGAGCTATTCAGCCTTGAAAAAAACATGGATAACTTAAATGCATATTACTAAGTAAAAAAAGCAATCTGTAAAGGCTATATACTGTCTGATTCCAACTGTTTGACATCTGGAACAGTCATACTATGAAGACAGCAGTTTCCAAGAGATAGGTAGGGCACAGAGGATTTTTACAACAGTGAAAATACTCTGTATGATACTACTGTGGTGGATACATACCACATACATGTTAAAACCCATAGAATATACGACAGCAAGAGTGAACCTTAATGTAAACTATGAACTTTGGGTGACAATTATTTGTTAATGTACTTTCATTGATTGTCATAAGTGTTCTACTGTAATGTGGAATATTGCGAGTAAGCAATATTATGTTTATGGTGACAAGGTTTTATGGGAACATTATACTTTCTGCTCATTTTTGCTGTGAACCTAAAACCGATCTGAAAAATAAAATCTCTTTAAAAATAATTTGTCAGGTTTGGATTCCTTGATTCCAAGGTGACCAAGAAAAGAAAGAGCAATGGTTGCACCAAAAAGGGCCCTGACCATGTGCCATCTGTGAGTTACCACCACTTGTTATTGGAGGAACTTTATCACATTCTTTATGGCTCTGCTGGAAGAGGACCCTGTAGGTTTGTGCTTGGCTTACTCCAGATTTTGCCCCATGGATCTTTTCCCTTTGCGCAGTATGTTTTCCTTTCACTGTAATAAATCATACTCATGACTACTACTATGTGCTGAGTCCTGTGAGTCTTCCTACTGAGTTATCCAACCTGAGACGATCTTGGGAACCCTCAACATATTACCTAAAACAACTTTCTCTTCGTGTCTCTTTGGAATGCTTTCCTGCCTTGGGAATCTGTTGACAGTTCCCAGCACAGGAGAGAATAAAATGCCAATGTTTCTCTAAGATGAAGGTAAACTTGGCTGGCTGGGTTGCTAAGAGCCTGTGACTTTTGATCTCTGGGGTGGTGAGTTCAAGCCCCATGTTGGGTGTAGGGTTTATTTCATAAATAAATAAAATTTTAAAAAAGAAAAGAAAGTGTAGGTCATGAGGGCAGGAAAACCTTATCTACTCACCAATCCCAGAATTGCCCCAGGTACCATTCAGATAATCAGAATCCTGTTTGTATGGGAGTCTCTCAGCCCCACGTGGCACATAATAACAGGTCTATTATGTGGAGATTAGTGGTGACAGGATTGGTCTAGTATCTTATAGTGGAGAGCTCATCCCAAATCAACAAGAATGTTCAAGGAAAATAGGAGTCAAAGTGAGTCTAAGAGCTGTTTACAGCCCTATCCTCAGGGGAAATGCCTAATTTTTCGACAGTGGTTTTGGGGAGGGAGGCTTCCTTCCCCCAGGTCAGAAAGGTGTGTGACTGGGGCAACAATAGTTAAAGCCTGCTGGCTACGTCAGACAATGTCAGAGCCTAGAGCATTCTTGTTAAAGCCTATGACTGCAGATTTTTGAGAAGTCAGAAGCATTTTTCTATGTATTTCTTCTTCACTTTTCCTTGTTCTAAAGAGGTTTTAAGGAAGAGAGTAGAAGTAGAAAGTAGCAGAAGTGTAGAGAGGGAGGGTAGCCTGAAGACCCCAGCCTTTTTTGCATCCCTTTAAATAAAGTGTAGTTGAAGGACATTTTCTCACCAAGGGACAAAATATCCACACCCAGCTCCAACCAGAGCATGATGAAAGCCAGACCGACTGGGGCTCTCAGTCCAGCTCTGCTGCTTATGGAATTTATGATCTTGGGTAACTTCATTTACTTTATTAAATTAAATTAAATTTTTAAGAGTTTTTCGAAGTAAGCTGTACACCCAACTTAGGGCTTGAACTCAGGACCCCAGAATCAAAAAAGTTGTATGCTCTATCTACTGAGCCAGCCAGGTGCCCCAGTCTTGGGTAACCTTAAATCTGTTTATTTTATTTATTTTTAAGATTTTATTCATTTATTCATGAGAGACACAGAGAGAGGCAGAGACACAGGCAGAGGGAGAAGTAGGCTCCCTGTGGGAGCCCGATGTGGGACTCGATCCCAGGACCCCAAGATCATACCCTGAGCCAAAGGCAGACACTCAACCACTGAACCACCCAGGCATCCCAAATCTCAGTTTTTTTTTAACATGTAAAATGGAATCAATGGTACTCTGCTTACAGGTTCTTCAAGATTAAACAAGTCTATATGTGCAGTGTCTAGCGTCACAGTAAACACTGAGCAGTTGCTTACTACAAATTACTTGTATTAATTATTGCTTTATTATTATGGAATTATTTACCATAACCTAGCTCCTTTTAATTCTTTTAGTGGCTTTTATGGCCTGAGACATAAAGGTGTACTTTTCTGAGGGAGAAATTCAGCCTTCATAGCTTTGAACACCTCCTTAAATTTGGTCATTTTCCACATATTTCCAAATAGAAGCCCCACCTGCATCTCCCAAAAAACTACACCCCAAGACTCTTACAGTTGCATATAAACTAGATTCACCTTCTTAGACTCACCCATAGGAGAACTAGATTCAAAAGTGAGCAATGGAAGAAGGTGGCCCCAGATCTAGGGGTTAATCTTCTGACAAGCAAGGTCATAGGGTGACAGAGGTTTTGACATCCAAAGTGGAGCCTCAATTGTGCAATTTTGGGTGCAGGTATTTTTGCTAAAGAATCCCCTTGGTTGTTGGGTTTTGTTCTAGGCTGTGTATAAGAATTGTTTTCCCTAGTTTCCTGAGAGTTTAAAGATTTTATTTATTTATTCATAGAGACACAGCTAGAGAGAGAGAGGCAGAGACAGGCAGAGGGAGAAGCAGGCACCATGCAGGGAGCCTGATGTGGGATTTGATCCCGGGTCTCCAGGATCACGCCCTGGGCTGCAGGCGGCGCTAAACCGCTGCCACCCACCGGGGCTGCCGCTTCCTGAGAGTTTAGGTGAGATTTCAATATCCTATAATAAATTTTTTCCCACTAGGAGCCCTGATCAACACATTTCTAACAACAAAAAAGACTTTTCTAAATAAACAAATATGAGATATCTTTCTCTTTAACAAATATTTCTCTTCATTCCATCTACCCCATCTTTTATCAGAGCACTATTGAATAATCAAAGTCATTTCGGTTTTAAAAATAAATTTATACTATTTAGACCTTTTAGTTCACTTTTCTCACCATAATAACCTTCAAGTAGGTCAGATGGATCTTTTTAATCCTCATTCTACAGATAAGGAATCTTAAGTACCTCCAGTATATCTGTCCTATGTCCTCTCCAACCATTCTAAGAAGTCCTGCTCTCCCAAGCCCACAGAGGCAGCCCTGTGTCCTCAATGAGCTTGACCACCTGCCTAGACCTTACATGTGATTGAACCAGGGTGGAGATTTGACCAAAGTTGACCAGATTTCCTCTCCTGTTGGGTGCCAGGACCACCGTGTGCCTGAGGTCCTATTGGGAGAATGGGATCAGGGTAACTGTGATGTTGTACAAGCAGTTCCTCTAGGCCTGACCCTGACAGGGCAGATCCAGGTTTGTGGGTTTACACAATGAGGCTTATACAATGTGGGGGCTTTCGTTAAGAACAAATATATATTTTTAAAATTATAGATATAATTTTGCACGTCTGATAACTGGAAGACTCTTCCACAAACTCTAGAAATCATGCATTTCAAGTCTAATTTCTTCCTTTTTACTTCCCATGTAGCTGCAGAGCTGGCCCACATGGACACATTCATTGTTATGATTTTCCCTCTGGGCCTGCACCATCCCATCAGGATGCCAGACAGTTCTGCGGCCATTCTCACACGAAGACAGCCAGCACTACTAGCAGAAAAAAATATCCAGCACTTGGGAGACTGATGATTGCATGATATTTTTTTTAAAGAGTTTTCTGACTTTTTTTTTTAATTTTTATTTATTTATGATAGTCACACACAGAGAGAGAGAGAGGCAGAGACATAGGCAGAGGGAGAAGCAGGCTCCATGCACTGGGAGCCCGACGTGGGATTCGATCCCGGGTCTCCAGGATCGCGCCCTGGGCCAAAGGCAGGCGCCAAACCGCTGCGCCACCCAGGGATCCCTGCATGATATTTTTAATATCATGCCAGAGTATAAGCTGGCTCACAGACATCTGAGGTACTATCTGTGAGTGAGAAGCCCCAGTGTGCAACCCTAAAAAGTTACAGGTTAACGTTAAGGAGGGATAATTTGTTGTTTCCTGCTTGATAACAAAGGATACTCCAAAGGTTAGGTTTTTATTGATCGTTAGGATATTAATCAGTTCCATACCTAGCTTAGCAATCTTCATTCTTTCCCTGCTAACGCTATATACTCGCTATTCAAATAATTTCTTCCACAGCTGTCATTCCATTGGTTCCCTCACTGTAAGTTAAATAAAACTTTGTCCCATGCTCACTACTTGTATGGGAATTATCTTCTTACCAATGTGAGAATTTTATTTTACACTGTATGGAAGTGCCCGAGGAGCAGCTGATTACGTGGATACCCAAATCAGCCTCTTAGGGAAAGGTTTCCCCAGTTCTACCTGAGCCAAGTGGAAATATGGCAAATGGCTGTTAGTGGGGGAAGAAGAAAGAAGTCTTTATCAAATACAAGTAAATGCAAAATATATTTTTTTAAAGATTTTATTTATTTATTCATGAGAGATATACACAGAGGCAGAGACACAGGCAGAGGGAGAAGCAGGCTCCATGCAGGGAAGCCCGACGTGGGACTCGATCCCAGGACTCCAGGATCAGGCCCTGGGCTGAAGGCAGGTGCCAAACCGCTGAGCCACCCAGGGATCCGCCAAAACTTATTTTAAAAAATGACTGTGTAACACATGCTAGGCCCTCTCAGGACCTTGGCTGGTCTGATTAAGTGAAGGGAACTGGATAAACTGAATGAGATTTTCTCCCTCTAATTTACCTAACCTCAGCTATTACATATTATGTTACTTCTCCTTCATACCGGCTCCATGTTAATTATGTGGTTTAAAAATTGTCTTCATAGGGGATCCCTGGGTGGCTCAGTGGTTCAGCACCGCCTCCTGCCGGGGGCATGATCCTGGAGACCCGGGATGGAGTCCCACGTCAGGCTCCCTGCATGGATCCTGATTCTCCCTCTGCCTGTCTGCCTCTCTCTGTCTCTCATGAATAAATAAATAAAATCTTAAAAAAAATTGTCTTCATCCTATAAGCAATCTTCAAATATTCAGTGCAATGCACTTTGGGGAAATCCTTTTGTTAAAAGGCATTCTTATTCATTTCTTTGTGACTTGAATTAATTTCCTTTCTTTGGAAATCGGTCTTCCCCATTTCACCCTACACAGCCCAGCGAGAAGCTACCAGTTCTCAGTAGGTGTCTCTGACCGACTCTGAGGCAGAATGAATTATCCTCTATGCTCCCACTGGTATTTTACTTCCCTCTTTCATAGTACCTATTTCATCAACTATAATTTATATCTTTTTCTCCAACCAGGGTCAACGGAAACACTAGGGAGAAACTTCTCAGTAATATCAAGAGATAAGAGAATGCTTCATAGAGAAGATAACATCCTACAAGTGCATGGGCCCCGTGTTCTTTCATCCTATAAACATTTTCTGAATATGCAGTTGAAGACATTATTCCCACCCTCAAGGCACTAGGTAGTGCTTTATGTAGCATTGGTAATCAACACACATTTGTTGAAAAGTCATCTTCAACACAAGAGTAACATGAAAGAAGATGAATGGTAACAGATCTTATTTTCTTGAATGGTGAATAGACTGCTGAATAATTTTAGCCTGCCACCCCCCCTTTTTAAAGCAATCTCTATACCCAATGACCCCAACATCAAGAGTTGCATGCTCTACAGACCAAGCCAGCCAGGTGCCCTAGGTTGCCCTTATAATGCAGCTTGTCTTGGTTAGGTAGATTAGATGACTATGCTGGCACAATTCTTTCCTGTAAAATATTTTCCTTACTCTGGAGTATGTAGATAGCTAAAGATTAATGGTTTCTGACAGTACTGCTTTGGCAGCATTTTAAACTCCTTTTAAATACATTAACTTTTTTTTTGATATGAGAAAATGTGTGACAAGTGGTGTAATTTAATCAGGATCCACCTACCATCTGATGTTAGGAATGACTGACAAAGTGAAGACCTAAAGACAGATTTAATTCCTTTGTAATTTTTCTACAAATTATCATTTTTAGTGGCTTTTAAATGGCTTATGTACTCAATAGGAACAGGAGAATAAAACAGACTTTCAATAATTTAATGATCCAACCAACAATCATCTCTTGAAGGCCAACAATGTGTCCAACACTGTTAAGTAGGGTAACTATCAGAATGGATCATCAGTAAACATTTATGAAAGTTTTTCTGGCCCTTTAAAGAGTTAAACACTTCTAAAAAATATATTTGTTCATGAGGGACACACAGAGAGAGGCAGAGACATAGTCAAAGGGAGAAGTAGGCTCCTTGCGGAGCCCAATGTGGGACTGGATCCCCAGACCCAGGATCATGCCCTGGGTTGAGGGCAGATGATCAACCGCTGAGCCACCCAGGTCTCCCAAGAGTTAAACACTTAGAAAGCTACCCTTATGAAATATCACATAATGAAACACACTAAGCAGTGTGGTTCTGACAAGTGTAAAATCTACTTGAAGAGCAAGATTAAGGATTGGAGTACTAGAGAAGGTTTGTTATAAGTTTATTGGACACCTTCTGGATTTTAGGCACCACAGCTGGGATATAAGGTTAAAATTCTCTGGCCCTTGCCCTCAAGGAATTCACAGCCTAGGGGATCTATCTACCCATCTATCTATATAAGCAATAGATAATAGCAATATAACTATGAATGCTGTGCTGCTGGAGTCCAGAGGAAGGAGCCCCAGCCTGGGTAATAAGTTTCTCAGGATATTTGACATTTGAGCTGCATCTTGAAGAATGAGTTAGAGAAAATAGGTATTCCAAGAAGAAAATAATAAAAAGCATACAAAACACTTATAGAGGGAGACAACTTTCCTCCTGGTTATTCTGGGCACATCAAGGGACCTTCCGCCAAGGGCGTGCCCTTCACTTCTCTGACCACAGACCACGCCCCTAACGGATAGCCCCAGGGCGGAGGGAGGGGGTTTCAGAGGGGTGGGGGGAGTTTCTCAAGTTCTTAGTTCCTCATTCCGATAAGGGTGTGCTCTGCGGTTTTCCTTGGAGCTGACTTGGGCTACAGGCCGCAGTTGTTGCTTATCTAGGAGCCGGGTGGGGGACATTTTCTGAATTTCTTGGGTCCCACGTTCCGCCCCTTTTCAGAGGAACCCAATGCAGGACCCAATCATGGGTCCTGAAAGTTCAGTGGTTGGTCTTGTTGCCTTAGCACCATGAGTTGAACGGGGTTAACCCCGTCCCTGACAAAAGCCACTAGTTTATTAATGAAGCCGGGTCAAAGGTCAGGAGGAGGATGATAAGTGGGCCGGCTAGGGAGGACAACAAGGTAGTTAGCCAGGGGGAATGATCAAACCAGGATTCGAACCACCCCTGTTGCTGCTCTTGCTCTCACTTTCCTTCTTCTCCAGTCCTTCCCTGACCTTTGCCATTGATTCTCGGAGGATCCCTGAGTGGTCAGTGCAGAAACAGCCCTCCGTCCAGGGCAGCAGATTCCCCCTTGCTGCAGAAAAACTAGGTCTAAGCCCTTCCTGTTTTGGAGCACCACTTCAGATAAAGATGTTAGGGATTCTTGGGAGGTGGGAAGTGGAGGTCTCTATGCTCTATTTCTATGTCAATGGCAGCCCCAAGGTTACTTTGGTGGGAAGCATGGGTGGCCAGTGAGGCAATACCTGTTCCTGTGCCAGCCAAACCAATTCCTAGTAGGGTGGCGGTGGTGACAGCAGAGATAGGCTCTCGTTTATTTTGCCCATGGGAGGTCCATCCATTGAAGTACCTGCTCGTAGATGATTCTAGGGAGTAGTTGAACCAGCACGCAGAAGCCCCCAGTTCTGTTCATAACCTGTCCCTGAGCGCAGGGAGTTAATCCCCAGAGCAGGCCCCAGCTGTCTTGGGGTGGTAATGACACTGGTCCTGTGTATAGGCCGCCTGCCGTCGCACAGGACCCGTTAGTGGCCTGGAGGCCTAGGCAGGGCCCCTGGCCTGACAGATTGTAAGGTGAGGCCTTTGCTACTGGGATTTTGGCTCCACCTGCAAGCATTAGGGGAGAAGGGGGGTCGGGTGTCATAGCACCGCCAGCAGAATCGGGGTAGATTTCTCCCGTGGCTGCGTTATGAACTATCCACGTCAGATTTTGGTGAGTGGGGGTTAGTTTCAGCCGCGAGGGGCTACAGCGCAGGTGATGTTAGCGGGTAAGTGGGAGCGACGCAGCCCTAGCTTTAGGGGATGGTCCTCGGCGGGCCGCCTCGGGTGCAGCGACCCCCGGACTTACTCCCAACAGCACCTAAAAGCCCGACTAGATCTTTCGGGTTATCCGAGCACTTTGCATTTTGGGTTCTCCAATTACATGTATCACTGCTGGAGAACGGCCAGGACCTCGGTCGCTCTCGGGTCTCGTCGGGGGCGGGGCCGGCCGCGCTCCGGGACTCGTCAGGGAGGGGCGCCCCGTCTGCAGCCCCCGGCGCCTCGGCAGGGCGGCGGGAGGATCAGGTCCTCGGGGGAGGAATCCTGCACGACCGGATAAAGGGGCGCTTGGGTCGTAGAGTCGGTCGCCTTCTCGGCCTTTCGCTGGGCTAGAATCTTGGGAGGTCCTGCTTGGGGGTAAAAATGGTTTTAGCCAAGGAGGGGGATTCTGGACCCTGTCCCGCCAGGCCAGGATGTAGGGCACCTGGTCGGGGTGGCGTCCGGTTTGTCCCTGAAGATCACGGCCTGAACCTGTAGGATAATACGTCTGAAATTTCCCTCTCCGTATGTCCGTGCTCGGATTGAGCCCTTTCCCTGAAGTCCGAGAAGTGGGAGAGCGGAAGAGTGTGGGGGGGTTGTGTCCGCCCCACCATGTACCCACCCACCCCCGTCCACGCCGAGGCACAGACAGCCGTGGCGATGAACAAGGACATAGGAACGCAGACAAACGTCCCAGTGCGGCCGCGGGGACAACGGAAAGTGATCCGATGGGCTGGCAGCCGACCCTCCCCCCAGGTGAGGACCCCGCCCCCCCAGGCCCCCGGCGCCGGCCGCCGGCGCCCGCCCAAGCCAGTGTCCCCCTCTACGGGTTGGCCTTCCTGCAGGTAGGAGGAGGGCAGGGAGCTCAGAACCGGCGCGCTACAGGTAGAGGAAAGTTGAGTGCACTCACCAGGCGTGGGACCCTCCGGGTGGGGTCCTGGGGTCTCTCGGATCCCGGACGAGCCCCTAAATGTCGTGCCCAAGATTGCGAATCCGAGAAACCACCAAGGAGCCGACACCGATGCAAGCGCACGAGGGTCTATTAGCAAGCTCGAGCTTGGGCCCAAGTGTGCCCGACAAGGCGGGGCAGGGACCTGGACCCAGGGGGCTTCCGGCTGGGTTTTTATGCGCTGGTCTAGGGGATTTCCAGAAGGGTGGGGGAGTTGCTCAAGCTCTTAGTTCCTCATTCCAATAAGGGCGTGCCCAGTGGTTTTCCTTGGAGCTGACTTGGGCTACAGGCTGCAGTTGTTGCTTATCTAGGAGCCAGGGTGGGTGGGGGACATTTTCTGAATTTCTTGGGTCCCACAGAGCCCGTTGTTTTTTTTTTTTTTTTTCTGACAGCCCAAGTGAGAACACACAGGAGAGAACTCAAAAGCTGTATCAGGCAGGGTTTTCCAGAGAATCAAATGTGTGTCTGATATATAAATATATATATATATATATTTTAAGGACTTAGCTTATGTTATTGAGGAAGAAGGTAGGTCCAAAAGCTGCAGGGTGGGCCAGCGGGGTGGAGACACAGGTGAAGTTGTATTTGGAGCCCAAGGCAGTTAGTTGGCCGACTTCCTTCTTGCTAGGAGGCGATTAGTCTTTATTCTCTTAAAACCTTCAACAGATTGGATTAGGCCCACCCTCATTGTAAAGGGTTATCCGCTTTACCGCAAGACTACAATTTAGATGTTAATTTCAGACAAAAAACACCTTCATGGAAACGTCCAGAATAATTGCTGGGCACTGTGGCCCAGCCAAGCTGGCATATAAATTTTACCCTGGTACCAGTTGAAAAAAAACTGTGGACAATGGGAATGCCTCTAGGAAGCTTTGAATGAGTTCATCACAAAGTCCTGTAGCTGCAGGGCACATAGGGCTGAGGGCACTGCACAGATTCTCAGAAATGTCCTGGAGATTAATGGTTTGCTAGAAAAGCTGATGGCTCACATTTTAGTTTCCTAGGATATGTTTTATTAAGTTTTAATTTAAGGGGTGCCTGGCGGGCTCAGTCCATGCAGCCTGCGGCTCTGGGTCTCAGGGTTGTAAATTTGAGTTCCATGTTGGGTGTAGAGATTACTTAAAAATCTTTTAAAGTGTTTTCAGCTGGTTGAAAAGTGATTGAGAGGTAAGCTGCACATTAGTTTATCTTTCTAATAATTTCTACTTGATGTCCTTTGTGCATCTCAACGTTGGTGTATCTTAGAATGAATGCTTGATTTTTAATCCTTTCCAATCTTCTTCCTCCATAGTCTTTTCCACCTAGTAATTCCATCCTCACAATTGATCGCAACAGAAACCCGGTAAATATTTTGGCGGGGATGTGTGTGAGTGTGCCACAATTGTTTTATGACAAATATTCCACATCTGTGACCCTCCCCATTCAGAAGTTCTTTGAGATAATGCTGTCAACCTTGGCCAGATAGGGTGGAGTCATCTGACTCGCCTCTCCTGAGAACGGCTCTGTAGATACGATAGATTTTGAACTGCCTGTTGACCTGCCTGTCACTTTGTCAACCTCGGCCGTGTTCATCTGGTTGGACACGATGATATAGTTGTTGGCAAAGTGTTTCTGCCTCACATCTCTCTCAAGGCCTCTAAATATTTCATCCTATTTTGAGCATCAGGCTCAATCTGGCATCCAGGATAACTGTTGGTCACTTATTGCACGGCAGACACGTGAAGGAGGACCTCTGCTGCCTCCATTTTGACCTGTCTATACTTTCTGATTAAGTTCTTTGTTTCCAGCTTACCTGTTAACTCACGCAAAAGACCCTGTGTGCAAAGCATCCTTGGTGGGAATTGAAACTACTCCTCAAGAATAAAGACTGCCCCGGGTCCCTAAGGTCCCGAGTGATTGACCCCAGGTCAGTAATTGGCCTGACCTTTTTAGCCTACCTACATGTACCCCCAACCTTTGTCCTTCATTTTCCTTATATAAACCTGGAAGTAGTTTCAGCACTTTGGAGACAGTCTTTGAGAAGTTAGTCCACTGTCTTCTTAGTGTTGGCCTCACTAAAATAAATTCTTTACTTCTTTTACCACCACTCTCTCTGCCTCTGGATTTTATCAGCAGCCAGTGGCTGAACCTGATCTGTTTGAGACCCTTGGAGCCAGCTGCCCTTGCACCCCCGTGCTCCTGTTACACACCCACAACTGCTGGACTGGAAGTCATAAGTACCTCTATCTTTTTCACTCAAACCAGTACTTGGTCTGTAATAGGTATACTGTACATTTATTCAACGGGTAATTTTTTTTTTTTTTAAGATTTTGTGAGAGCACAAGCAGGGGGTAGGGGCAGAGGGAGAGGGAAAATCAGGCTCCCTGCTGCAAGGGAGCTGATGTGGGATCATGACCCACATGACCCAGGGATCATGACCTGAGCCAAAGACAGATACTTAACCGACTAAGCCACCCAGGCACCCCTTGAATGGGTAATCTTATTTCTCACTTTTCAGCTGAAAAGTTGACACTCAGAGGAGTAAGTAAATTTTGAAAGGTTAGAGAGTAATAGCCAAATCAATATTAAAATTTTTTAACTATGAAGAAAATCAGTATAATTGTGTAGAAAATTATGAGAACATAATCTATGTGTGTATCTCTCTTTTTCTCTGTCACATACATAAAAGCACACACACAAACTTGTTTAGAATTATGGAAATCATTGTTACAGATGTGCACAGATCCATCCAGAGACCTCCTCTCAGTTGGCCAAAGTCCAATGTTTTATTTTACCATAAAAAGAATTTTACAACAAAAGGCACCAAATATGATAATTCTTTATCTAAGAAAGGTTTACTGAGGGCCTGCGATGTACCAGGTGGGTAGTGCTCTGGACACCGGAGCTAACAAATTTGAGTTCCTTGTAGCTAATATTCTAAGAGGAGGAAACAGGCAATAAGCAAATGAACAAATATATAGGTTATCAGATGGCAGTAGGTGCTACGGCAAAAAATAACACCGGGGAGGGGCGCCTGAGTGGCTCAGGGTCTGCCCTTGGTTCAGGTCATGATCTTGGAGTCCTGGGATGGAGGCCCATGTTGGGCTTCCTCATCAGCAGGGAGTCGTCCTCTCCCTCTCCCTCTGTCCCAACCACCACACCCCCTGCTCACGCTCCCTTCTAATAAATAAAATCTTTAAGAAAAATAATACAGGGTAAAGAGAAAAGAGAGTATGGTGGGTGGGGACAGGTTTATTTGGCCTATTCAATTTAAACTCATTCCGAAGGTGTAGAGCATGGTCTCAGTGGGATTTAACAATCTAGTGTAGGAAGGTAAGATTAGGCATGAAAACAAGATGACAAAGGGTAAACAAGGGTACTGGCCACTGGAAGGAGCAGATGCAACTGACAGCTTGAAGAGGTCAAGATTTGGCGATTGTCCAAATGTGGGAAGGGTGGAAGTGGATAGAGCCAAGGATGATTTTCACACTGAAAGAGCAGGAGACCAGGAAAATGATAAAATAGGCACATTCGGAGAGGGAGTCAGACATGAGAATTCAACATCATAAGTGATCCAGCTAGCAGCTTAAGGCAAAAACTCCAAATCCAGGAATCCTGTACAGATCATTTATTAACTTAAAAAGTTTAAATATTTTTAATATGTAGTAAAATATTCATAACATTTAATTTTTTTCCAGCTGTATAAGGATATTGATTTGACAAGTCTGTATGTTATGCTAAAACTTACCATTTTAAGTATATAGTTCAGGGGCATTAAGTACATTCACGTTGTTGTGCAACCATCACCACCATCCATCATCCCAAACTGAACTCTGTACTCATTGACCATTAACACCCAGTTCCTCCCTCCAGCCCAGCCCCTGGCAACCACCCTTCTGACTCCATGAATTTGACTACTTTTGGTATCTCATATAAATGGTATCATACTGAAGGAGAGGAAAACTAATTTTCCCTCTACCTTTTTGAATTTTTGGCTGAGACTCCTGTATTAAAAGACATTAACATATGAAAAATAAACAAGTCTATTAACATGTATACCTCATGTATACAGGAGAGATACTTGGGAAGAACAAGTAAATCCCAGAGGAAGCCCAAGCCACCATTTTATTTTTATTTTTTAATTTTTTTTCTTAAAGATTTATTTATTTATTAATGAGAGAGAGAGAGAAGCAGGCTCCACACCGGGAGCCCGACGTGGGACTCAATCCCAGAACTCCAGGATCGCACCCTGGGCCAAAGGCAGGCGCTAAACCGCTGAGCCACCCAGGGATCCCCCAAGCCACCATTTAAATACCATCTTCAGAATAGACAAAGAAAGATGTTGGAGTGGGGGTATTGGGGAGGCCAATTATGGGAGGCTATCAGGAAAAGCACTGTAAATAAGGACAAGGTTTGTTTTGCACATTTAAATCAGTGTCTTCTCCATTTATAAGATTTCTTGTGATTTAGTAATTTTTCCCTGCCTGGCATAAAGAGGGAGACACCATTACAGATGGCGATTTCCTTTATAAATGTAAATTTCCCTTACAAAAAACTAATTTCAATTGTGTTTTCAGTGGTTCTCCTGTGTTTTCTGTTTCCGGAAATAATCAGTTCAAAACAACCCTTATGCCCAAGAGGTATACTTTGGGGTGACATATTCTACTACTCAAATTCTAACCTTTGAAACTTCTTCAAGAAGTTTCATATCCAGAAGCTCAGTTGGTAGTTTTTCCCAGATCTCATTGAATAGTCTCTTAATCCTGAGACTAGGTCAATTAGGTTAAAGAGCTGTACCTCATTTCAGGAGGTGGTGTTTCAGGTGAGCTCCCAAAGTCAGGCCTACATGAGGTGCAAGCAATCAGGATTTAATAAGAGGCATTTCTAGGGGTGCCTGGGTGGCTCAGACGGTTGAGCATTCGATTCTTGGTTTTTGGCTCAAGTGGTGATCTCAGGGTCCTGGGATGGAGCCCAGCATCAGGGTCCACGCTCAATGTATTCTGTTTGAGGTTATCTTTCCCTCTCCCTCTGACCGTCATGCTTGTGCACTCTTTCTCTCAAAAAAAAAAAAAAAAATCTTAAAAAAAATTTAAGAGGCATTTCTATGGAAACAAAAGAAAAACGAAACTTAATGAACAGACTATAAGCTGAGTTTCTGGGTCCAGAGGGCGGTTAGTGGAGAAGATTTCTAGATATTGGGCTTGAAGCATCTTTAGAGTGAGGAGAGGCAGTGGTAATCAGATTCTCCTGGGTTGCAGTTTGAATGTCTCTGGTGACATCATCAGGTGTTCCAGTGACCTTTCTGGTTTGGCTCACATAGCAAGGCATGAAGGTTATGCATACATGAGCTATGAGCTATTGTGGTGACTTCAGTGGAGTTTTCATCAACTCATCCAGCTTCAGCTCTCAGGGCTTTAGGAAAAGGATGGTTTCTGTTCATTTTGATCCCAAGTCAGAAGGATGGGAGAAAATTGAAAATCTCCATATCTATTGGAGAAAACTAGAAGAATTCAAGATCGGGCCCAGTTTGCAGGTAGATAACAAAACCTCAAAGCAATGAACAGGACTAAAACTATGATATTCCTGAAAAGTGTGGCACTGAAAATTATTTTTCCTCCTCCCTCTGCCCCTTACAGTATTTGTCCTTTTGTGACTGGCTTATCACTTAGCATAACGTCTTCATGGTTCAACTATACTGTAGCATGTTAGCATTTCCTTTTAAAGGCTGAACGATATTTCATTGCATGTATATACCACTTTTGTTCAACTGTTGGTGGACATTTGGATTGTTCCTACCTTTTCCTGCTCTGAATGATACTGCTATGAACACGGGTGTACAAATATCTGTTTAAGCCTCTGCTTTCGGTTCTTTTGCATATATACTGTTAATAGATAAACTGAAGCATATTGAAATTTTTAGGAATTGGAGCAAAAATCAATTTGGATCGGGTAGGTCCTAACCACTGTCAGGAGCTAGAGGGAAGACTTGTATAGGGAAGATGCTAAAGCAAAGCAAGGAAATTATTTGATTGCTTACTGGTTAAACAGGTACCTTATTTGGGAAGGACTGTCTGCCGCTGGACATTCTCAGGTTTCCATGTTTTAACCTTGAGGCATCTACAGGCTTACGTTTGGGTTTGCTGATGTGTAGGCTGCCCAAGCATTAGAGCCACCTCAATACAATGGCCTCCTTGTTGAATTAATCTAAAAATACCCAGAAGTGGAATTCACTTATTAACTTTTAAGATTCTGTTTAAATGATACACCTGTAATAAGGAATATATTCCTCTAATGAAGACAATCTACTAAAGCTACTGTTTCTGGACGCCTGGATGGATGGATGGCTCAGTGGCTGAGCCTCTGCCTTTGGCCGACATGATCCCAGGGTCTTGGAATCGAGACCCACATCAGGCTCCTGGGAAGGAGCCTGCCTCTCTGTCTCTCATGAATAAATAATATATTAAAAAACAAAAAACAACAAAAAAAAAGTTTCCCCAGGCCAATAGGAATGTCTCAAAACAGTGACCCTTGCGTTGTATGTTTTTTTACTATGAGACTAGACCCCTCAAAATACCCAATTGAGTAAGCTATTTGTGATATTCCAAAGCTGTTATTACTGTCCTTTGCATATTATGGCATTAAGTGTTTGAAAGTGCAGTTCTAATATATAATTTATGGAATATTAGATTATCGATTCATTAATAAGCACCAGCTTTTGAGTCTCTTAAAATGACTAAAAATATTTTTTTCCCCTAAAGAATGCAGCTTTGCCTCTCGGCCTCCTGAAGCTAACTCTTCCATCGCCTACAATAAAGACATAAGTGGTTATAAAGTGTCCAGTTGGACGTCTGGCAGGGGAAGGACACGAGATGCAGCAATGTTTCTGAGAGATGGTCCAGTTGCCCTCCCTGCACAGGTGCCCTCCCTGCACGGCTGCCCTTCCTGCACAGGTCCCCTTCCTGCACAGGTGCCCTCCCTGCACGCGGAAATGACCAGTTGGAGGTTTGGGGGCTGAAGGAACGTTCTTCTGAGCTCAGAGGTCATTGGACCAGACTTACCGAGCGCCGAGTCCCCTCCAGGCCCCGCGGGTCGTTCTGAGGCTCGGGGAGGCGGCAGGTTAGGAGGCGAGGTGCCGCCCCTGGACGCGGGGCAAGGCTGGGCCGCGCTCTGCTCGTCGCTGAGGGCGGGGAGCCCCCCCACCCCGCCGACCTCTGCGCCCGCCGGCCAGCGCCCACCCGGCGGGCATGCCCCACCCCCCGCCCTCGCTGCCTGGGCAATGGCCTGGGGCACGCGCCGGAGGCCGTTAGGAGCCGCGAAACCGACGCCTCCAAGCCCCGCACCTGGGGAACCGGGGCTGCCAGAGCCCGGGGCGGGGGGGTGGGGGGGTCCGGGGGGGGCCGCGGGTGTGGACGGCCCGCGTGTGGGCGGCGTGGCTGCGGGGGAGGGGGCGGCACGGGTGTGGCCGCGGGCGGGTAACGCGGGGCGGCTCAGGTGTGGCCGCGGGTGTGGACGGCGCGGGTGTGGGTGGGTAACGCGGGCGGGGCGGCCCGGCCTTGGGTTGAACCGCGGGGGAGGGGGCGGCGCGGGTGTGGCCGCGGGCGGGTAACGCGGGGCGGCTCGGGTGTGGCCGCGGGTGTGGACGGCGCGGGTGTGGGTGGGTAACGCGGGCGGGGCGGCCGGGCCTTGGGTTGAACCGCGGGGGAGGGGGCGGCGCGGGTGTGGCCGGCGCAGGTGTGGCCGCGGGCGGGTAACGCGGGCGGCTCAGGTGTGGCCGCGGGTGTGGGCGGTAACGCGGGGGGCGAGCGGCGGCTCCGGAGTTGGTGATTGACGTGCGGGCCACATTTTAGGCTGAGAACCAAGGTTTTAAGTCCCGCCTGAGCGGGTGTCGGACGCGCGTTCCGCTCACCTGGTGTGCACTCGCGGGCCTGGCGGGAGGCCGCCTGCGAGCGTCGGGCGCCCCCGCGGGGGAGCGGGCGCCTCGGGGTCGCAGGGTCGGTGTTTCGAAGCCGCACGTTTGGAGCCGCTTGAGAAATCAGTTAATGAAGTTGGGGGCTCTGAACTCATGGTCCAGCTTGTATCCAATTTAACGGAAAGGGGACGAATGGGGGTTACTGTATGTAGCTGGGTTTGTCCTAGTGAGAAGTGACTGTTGGTTTCTGAGCCTGTTTTGTCTGAAGCCCTGCTTAGGTTGAGTAAATTCTGTTAATTAAATGGTGACAGGTAAAGAGAAGGGAGGGAGCTTGCTCTTTTTACTCATTTAGGCAGCTGTGGGGTCCAGACTCGCCTAAAAAGTGGTACTTTGTATTTACAGCGAGTGCTTGCCGAACCAGAGCTCGGATACATCGGCTTTTTTTGTTGCAGCAAAACTTGAAAACTTGGAAGCAATGGGAGAAAACAAAGAGGTAATGCTTCTTTTCCTAACCTGCTTGTGGGAGTATCAAAAGGGATTCGTGAGATGGATTGAGTTAAATACGCTCATAGTATTCAACTGGTGTTAATGTGCTTTTGGATCAGCCGAGTTTTTTTTTAATTTTTATTTATTTATGATAGTCACACACACACACACACACAGAGAGAGAGAGAGAGAGAGAGGCAGAGACACAGGCAGAGGGAGAAGCAGGCTCCATGCACCGGGAGCCCGACGTGGGATTCGATCCCGGGTCTCCAGGATCGCGCCCTGGGCCAAAGGCAGGCGCCAAACCGCTGCACCACCCAGGGATCCCCCGTTTTTAACTGAAGATGGTGATTGAGGCGTGTGGCCTGAGAGGCCCGAGAGTCTGCGTTTCCAAGAAGTGTCTGGATAAACAGCCCCGTGAACACTTGGAGTGCCGAGGTCGTATTTCTGTGCTAATTGGTAGCTACTTGCTACTGTGGTTACTGAACACCTGGGAAAATGCCTTGTTAATAAAAAATTAAGTCTTCAGTAGGGAAGAGATGGTGTTCAGTTCCATTTTCAACAGCCGGGGATTCATAGCCAATGAGCAAACGGAAGGGCTGAGTGGATGGAAGAGACCACAAGGGAGTGGGCTCTTGCTAAACTGATTTAACAGGATTCTTGGTAAGGCAGTAAGACAGCTCCATCAGATTTTCAAGGGGTGGTTACAAATTTGATCTGGTTGACATTAAGGGTTAAGGGTTCTTGGTGCCTGGGTGGTTCAGTCAAATGTTTGGCTCAGGTCAAGATCCCAGAGTCCATGGACAGACCCCTGCATTAAGCTCACTGCTCAGCAGGGAGTCTTTCTCAGCCCTGCACCCTACTTGTGCTGTCTCATTCTCAGATTTCAAGCTGGCCTGAGCCTGATGGTGTCCAGGTCAAGGCCTAATCAGAGGGCTTGGGAGTAGTTTGGTCAAGGAGTCTCATTCTCCTGCCTACTTGAACTCCAAGCTCTGGTAGTTGCCTAGAGACTGTTTTAAATGCATTAGCTCTAGGAAGTATAATCCCAAAATCTCACTTTTAAGACTGGAGGAGCTTATATGAACTGGAGGAAATACCACTGAGTTTTTTCCCCCAGACACAGGTGGCTGAAAGGACAATGTATTGAGAGTGGTGAAGCTCGTTTTTCCTTATTTAAGTCCTGAATTTGTGGATGATTTTAGAACACCTCTTTTTTGTTTCAGTGCAACAGTATGGTTGATAATTGTGAAGAAGTGCCCACGAAGGAAGTGATTGAGTTCAGACCGCCACTATATAAACAGAGATACTTCTTTGTTAAAAATTTAGTGCAACAACATAAACCCAAGAAGGTATTTCTTTCCGGCTGTCTTAACTGAGTCATAAAAAACCTGAAAATTTAGTTAGTAAGCAGATTATTTAAAGACTTGTTGCAAGAAAGGAAAAAGCTTTTTTTTCAATAATGGAGCAAACAACATTTTTGGCAGGGGATACAAGGTGGTGTGCTTGGATAGTATAATGTATTAAGCTGAGGTTATCCTTTTCTAGGAGGGATCCTTAAAGTTTCCTAAGGCTGTAATTTGCTCTTGGACCAGATTTTTTAATGCTATGAACCCTTCTCCCACTGTCCCATAAATGTGCCTGCTTCAGAAATCCTTTACTGAGTGCAATATTGTGGTAGATTGCAAGGCTTACCTAAAATATTGAAGGTAAAGGTTCTTTGGTGAAACAGGTTTGAGGAAAAATTGGATTGAATAGATCGAATATACCTTATTGCTAAGGGAGAGTTAGTCCCTTTTTTTTTTCACATGGGAATTAGTGCTGTAATACTTTGGTTTCCTGATAGAATTGAATCAGATTTAACACGTTGCTTTTTAAGATAATATTATATGGAATCTTGTCTTGAGTATTAAATCCCTGGATTCCCCCTTAAAAGCCATTTAGTTACCCTAGAAGCTGATTTGGGTTATCTATCTTTGGGATTGGGTGCCATTAAAGTATTCTCCTAAAGTGGAAATCCATAATTTAGTAGGTGATTTTGCTGTGGTGAATGCAGACTTCTTGCATAATTAAGATCCATTTAATAATCTAATCCCCTTAATGTACATTTATATTAACACTGAATAAATAAATAAATCCCTAAAACGCTGTTCAAGATCAGATCTGTCTGATGTTTGGTGTGCACACTTAGCATTTTATAGGATACCTTCCATGTGGGTTCTGGGTGCCAAAAACACAATTTACTCCCTGCCCACCCCTCGCCTGTTAGGTTTCAGGTTAATTTTGTTCTACCTAAAGATCTTGACATAATGGTTTATATGGTAATTCTCAACCACTTGAAAATTTTGGTCACTTGACTTCTATTTCAATGTTCTGTTTCATCTGTAGGTTGCAGACTTGGGCTTTGGAGATGCCACACTTATATGGATGCTAAAATACCATCATTGCATTGAACATCTTGTTGGAGTAGATACTTACGCTGGCAGTACCTCTCAATGGGAAATGTAATATCAAGTTTCTGTGCATAATTTGAAATTAGTGGCAGTGTGAGGAAGTGTCCATACAGCTTGGTTTAGAAGATTGGCACCCTGATAGCTTCAAGTGCACCCGAATGACTTTATCATAATATGGAGAATAAGTTTTTCTGACCAGTGGAGAAAGCATAGCCTCAGTTAATTACAACAGCCAAAGCACTGCAGATTTTCAAATGGCAAAATCTTTAATGTTGGACACTAAGAGAACTTAAGACATTGTCCCAGGCCTTTTAATTTAAGCAGGACCAGCTCTTTAGTCTGACCAGTAATCTATGAGGAAGTTACCCTGTGACCTGGAGCTTAATACATGGAAAACTGATTTAGATAATTATTAGAATTCTACAGCTGGTGAGATTCTTAATAGATTAGTATTGAAAGATCCCTTCTATGTTTTTTGCAGAAGTAATTTGAGCCCATCAGTGGGGGATTATCTAGTTCCTCGGGACCTAGATTTGACTATAACCTTGTATCGTGGCTCTGCTGTACAGAAGGACTCTCGTTTGGTTGGATTTGACTTGATGACATGTATTGAATTGTAAGTATTAAAACTGATTCTTCCTGTATAAATTAGAAGCTGTATATAATTAGTATCAGTAAATTTCGCGTTCTCTAAATTTTATAATTTAAATTTGTAAAGCAGATTGCTTTGACAGAATTGGCTTTATTTTCAGATTTACAGATAAGCTGTAAAAATAGGAGCGCCCGTTTTTTTTTTTTTTTAGATTTTATTTAGGGCAGCCTGGGTGGCTCAGTGGTTTAGCCCTTGCCTTCGGCTTTTGTCTCTTGAGAGACAGAAAAAGATTTTATTATTGAGAGACAAAGATTTCATTTATTCTTGAGAGACAGAAAAAGATTTTATTTATTCTTGAGAGACAGAGAAAAAGATTTTATTTATTCTTGAGAGACAGAGGCAGAGACACAGGCAGAGGGAGAAGCAGGCTCCCCGCAGGGAGCCTGACATGGGACTCTATCCCGGGACTCCAGGATCACGCCCTGGACCGAAGGCAAGGGCTAAACTGCTGAGCCACCCAGGGATCTCCCCAACCATTTTTCTTTTGTCTAATGTATGAATTTAAAGCAATTTCACTCAAGTGCATTATAGCTGCAACTACACATTTTGTGTATTTGCATTCATACTGCAAGGAAGCCAAATTGAAGACCCAGGATGCTGAATTATGTACCTATGCATCTTCCAGTTACTGGTCTGGAGTTAATCTCCTGCCCCCATCACCATCCAGCTGAGCTGTAGTGGTTATGAGGAGTTGGACAGCATATTTGCCCTAAAAATGTTTGTTTATATTGTGTAGCGTTTTCCTGTCAACTAGTGTCTCTTGCTGCATCAGGATAGGAATGGCTTCCCAGGTCTAGTGACAGTTGATCTGGTTCTTGAGTGTGGGTGAGAATCTACTGGTATCTGATCCTGAAGCCCACAACTAAGGCATGTATTCGGTCTCCTAGACCTGCAGGTTTCCTGGGAGCTTATACTTTGGCTCATTTCTTTAGTTACTTTCAGTGAAGCCCAGAGAGCCCTGAAAAGGGATAACGTGGATGAAGTGCAAAGTGCGAATATGAAGAGTTGAGTTTAAGTCATTTAAGTACTGTTCTATATTTAGAGAAGGGGTAAATCAATGTAGTGATGGAAATTTTTTTAGGGACCCCTTGGTGGCTCAGTGGTTAAGCATCTGCCTTCAGCTCAGAGCATGATCCTGATCTAGGATCCTTGCAAGGAGCTGCTTCTTCCTCTGTCTCTGTCTCATGAATACAGTCTTTAACTAGGAAAATAATTGCATTCTTTCCTATTGACCATTTCAGGATAGAACATTTAGATTCTGAAGATCTGGCCAAGTTTCCTGAAGTTGTATTTGGCTATTATTCCCCACGTATCATCATCATCAGCACACCAAACTCTGAATTCAATCCCCTGTTTCCAGCATCAACCTTTAGACACTTAGATCACAAATTTGAGTGGAACAGAATGCAGTTTCAGACCTGGTGAGTTCGAGTCTTATCAGTATTGTGTGTGTGTGTGTGTGTGTGTGTGTGTGTGGTATCCCACAGGAGTTTAAAATGCTATGATGTCTCTTTACATATAAATTCCCAATATTCAGCTTGGCGCATATAAAGGAGCCTCCGTATTTGGGCATATGAGACAGGCAAGCATGGAAAAGTGTATGGGGGGCACCAGGTGTCTTGATGCGAAGGCCTCAGTAGTGGTGTGAAGATGAGGAAACAAAGCAGAGGGCATAGGGCACTGTAGGTGAGCCTTGCCAGGGGTGTTCCTTGCCAGATGGTCATGTTTCTGGCATTGCGCAACAATTGGGATTGTAACCAGTGTGGTCTCCTTTTTTTTACCCATAAACTGTGCTCTAACTTCCTTTCTCCATATTTTTGCAATTACTTGGACACTGACACTCAGGACCCTGAACCCCTCAGAAGGAAGTAAACCCTGTGTGGCACTGTGTTGCATTTAGTAAATCTTAGCTCATTATGTTAATACGTTTCAAAATTGATTTCAGGGCTTCGGATGTGGCAAACCTCTACAATTACTCAGTAGAGTTTACTGGTGTGGGGTCTCCACCAGCAGGAGCTGAGCATGTTGGGTACTGTACCCAGATAGGGGTCTTCCAGAAAAATGAAGCAAAGGCAACTGAATCATGCATTTCCACACCAGAGGAACATGTTTATGAAACCGTGAGTATTTTGTGAGGTAGTGACCAGGGAAAGAAGCACATGGGTTAGGATGCTGAACTCTGTAGAGATAAGTGTAAATGACCTTAGGAGAAGCTTTCATGCCCACAACTGGGCATGGGTTGATTAGAGACCACCTCCTTAGAGACCACCAAGCTGATGTGCCAGTGACCTTCCCCCTGTCAGCAGCAGCAGGAAAGAGGAAAGCCAGCAGTACTTCATAGTGGGGCTCAGGAAAGGAATTACCCCTGAACCTCCAAGCTTCTCAGACCCTTGTTTTCAGGTTCTGGTGTGAAGAATAAGCACGTTGCCCTTTTAACAATTTTTATACCCTTTTCCTTCTAATATCAAGTTGGAACATTGGGTTGGTGTGAATTGGTAGAAACCTGGCTTTGGGATACTTTGTGATCATCAGGATTAAATCTTTAAAGCAGAAACTGCCAGTAGTGATTCCCATTATGTTGCGCTCCCGGCTGGTAGGGTTTGATACACATAGTGTACAGTTAATTCGCGATGCAGGAAAGTGATGAAATCTTTTTCCTTCAGGTTTTTACAACAGCATATCCCAGTTTACAGGAGAAGAAAAACCTCCTGTTAGTCCTGAGCGCAGAGGTGTTAAGAGCCTCCAACTCTATGAGACTGCGGTTTATCGTGGATCCGAAGAAAAAGGTGAACGGTAGATTGGTGCCAGAAGACAGTTGCGTCCCACGGTACGGGTTAATTGTCACCGATGCTCAAAGGGCCCAAATTGAGAGCTCCCCCAAGCCTTACTGTGTGGGAAAGAAATTCTACGTGCCCCTGGAAAGACTCATTACTTTTCCAAAGGTGAACCGCTTGGTTGATAGTGTCGAGCGGCTGCGCAGCCTCCTTTCTGAGGCGCTGAAGCTGAACAGGGATCAGAGTGCCCTCCAGGTGGACTTGCATGATCACTACTCGCGGACCATGCTTTCCTACTGAAGCCGCGGACCTTAATGATAGGCTTAGTTCGAAAATTGTACGTTTAGGCAACTTAGTTTTGAATTTCCCTATCCTTGTGTGTTTTCATATGCTTTTTGGGGGTGGTGTAGGGTTCACGTTCACACGTTTCTGTTGTACCCATGTTAAATGACTTAAATTTGTAAAGTAAACTATGAAATAAAACTTTTCCACTGGAAATAAGAGTAACTTTTATTTCTAGGATTCTCAGTGCCTGGGTCGCTTAGTCAGCATCTGCCTTGGGCTCAGGTCATGATCCTGGCTCCTGGGAGCGAGTCCGGCATCGGGACTCCTACTCACCAGGGAGCCTCCTTTCTCTTGCTCTGTCCCCTGCCCCTACTTTCTCAGTCTTAAAAATTCTAGGATTCTCTGCCTCTTGGGATAAATTCTAACCCATAAACTTTGCCTAAAACAGAATACAGGAGATGTTTGAAAAGCAGCCTCCTCTTAAGCACCCTTTGGCAGCGTACTGCTTGGAATCGGTTGTATTAGCAATTGAATTATAGCTTCACATTTTGGGGGAAACTGGTCTCAATGAGACCTAGGAGTGGCTAGGTAATTATGCTTGGTGGCTCTGCCACCAGAGGGATCTATTCATCTACCTCCCTGATGGACCTCAGGGCCGAAATGGATGGTTGAGTTTTAGCTACTACTTGCTCTTTCTCTTTGGAATGACGTGGAATCTGCAAGCGGACAAGTACAAGGGCATGTGCTGGCTCTCTGATAAGGTTATTCTAGACCACGGTTTGTTCCTTGTTGAGCTTTACCACTCTGAAGCCAGGAGTGGGTTTTTATTTTGGGCTTGTGTGTGCCCAGTTGGTGTCACCTGAGGAGGAGGAATAAGGAGAGGAAGGAAGGACATTGGCAAGTTGTCAGTCTGCCACAACTGGTGTATCCTCACAAACTGGGGCCAGACTGCCTGGGAAATACCTCTTGGGGCCATAGTTCTTCAGTTTTCAAAGTGGATGGAAAATGGATTTGGGTAGGGGGGTGGGGAAAGAAGGGACTCAGAGAATCTGATCACATAAGCCCTGTTAAGGAGCTGTTCATAATTTCATAAGCCTGCTCCATCAGCCCCCTGCCTTTCTAGACTGATACTTCTCTCTTGAATGCATAGGACATGTAGATATACTCCGGCTATGCTCCCCGTCAGGGCAAAAGGCGCTTGCGCTTGTCCTATTTCTAGGCCTCTGCATGACTTCTACCCATGGCTTCTCACCTGTTAGAGCCAAGGTTTCAAGCCCAGGCCAGCACTTTGTCCTGTTGTCCTCCAGGCTAATGGATTTACTTCAAGCTTCATCCCCTCCTGAAAACTTTAAAAACTCAGGGCAGCTCTGGGTGATAGAGATACTGTTCCCATTCCCATGACTCCCATGTCTTTGCAACATCAGGACCCACATCATTTCACTCTAATACAGTTCTTTGTACATGGAAAGGTTATTAATGCTCTAAGCCAGGTATCAGATCTTGTAGATGCAGAGTGAATCTTTGCAGCCTTGCAAACTACTGAGCTCTCAGGAAATTGCGCTGGAAAAGGCCACAGATAATGCGGATGTGGTATGCCACTAAAGGCAGCTGTTGGTTTTGTCCATAGTTTGCTGTTTTAAAAAGCTGTACCTTTTAGCAGTGCGGAAATGGAGATCTTCATGAAGGGACAAATGCAATTAGAAGCTTCATTTCCTATTGGTGTAAACCCAAGTTGGGTTAGAGGCAAATTTCTGGCCCACTGAGTGTATGCTGGGAGCGATAACTGTCACGGGGAGTTCTAAGCAGTGAGAGTGCCTGGCCCACAGTAATGTTGCCGACGAGTAGCTGTGTTCATCTTAGGAGTGTCGTTAGGTAAGGGCTCATTCTTGTATCCAGGCAGCCAGTTCTCACAAGGTATGTTGAGGTCTAGAAAGTGAACAGTCCTTTAAGGTTCTAAGACCAAGGGACCCCTGGGTGGCTCAGTGGTTGGGCCTCTGCCTTTGGCTCAGGATGTGATCTCCAGATCCGGATCGAGTCCCACATCGCGAGGAGCCTGTCTCTGCCTCTCTGTCTCTCAAATTTTTTTTAAAAAGGTTGAGACCAAACCAAGCACTTTAAGAAAAGTGGCAGCCTTTGGGGTTAGTTACCTGGCTGGCTCGGTTGTGTCTGCTCAGGTCGTGACAGGGTCCTGGGATCAAGCTGCGTTGGGGGCTCCCAGCTGGAAGCTTACTTCTCTGAGTGCGCCCCTGGCCCGCCACCCCCGCCCCCCAACCTTGTGAGCGCCATTTGTCTCTATCTTAAGTGGCAACCCTATACGTTGTAGAGTGTCTTGTGCTTTATATATAGAATAAGTTGTGTAAAATTCTCACCAGATTTCAGGTGCCTCAATGTAGAGACCTGTTGAAATAAGTCTAGTCCTCCCCAGCCACTGTCTGTGTTACACTTGCTACTTGTTCTCCCTTTACTACCCCTCCCAGGGCTTCCCTCGCCTCATGTAAACACCCCCCTCCAAGGAGGGCAGTCTTAGATGGCCACCTCCCCCTCCTCCCTACTCTATATTCCAGCAGCTTCCTGTGAAAGGGGACATGAGGAAACTTTAAAAGTTCGAATCATGACTAGCTATTCATGGGTTTCTCCCCCTGCGGGTTGCATGTTAGGCCCCTTCTGGGGAAATGTCTGAAAATCTTGAAGAAGCTTCCCTTTGCTTTCCTGTGGGGGAACTCCTACTGCTTGTACGTTGTCCTTTCCATGTCGGGAAAGCAGAATTCCTGTTCTAAGACCAGGGCTAAATACTGGTTTGAGAAGCCTTTGGTTCCAGAGACTGCTGAGCAACAGGAAGCAGAATATCTGAGGTTTAAGCTCTGACTGAAACTTGATATTAAGGTGTCTGAAATCGTGACGAAGGTGGTTGCTACCTTTACCTGTAGTCTCCGTCCAGAACCCCAGAGAATGAACAACCCTGCTGATTAACGAACAACCCTGCTGATTAACAACTGTAAACACTGTAAACTGGATTTTTCTATGAACTAAACAAATTTAAATTGCAAAAGTAACTAAAAATGGAGACAATTCATAACCACCTAGAACTTAAACATCTGCCTTTGGGTCAGGTCATGATCCTGGGGCCCTGGGATTGGAGCCCCGTGTCGGGCTCCCTGTTCAACGGGGAGCCTGCTTCTCCACTGGCCCCCCTACCACTCATGCTCTCTCATTCTTCTCTGTTCTCAAATCTTTTATTTATTTAATTTGTTTAAATATTTTATTTATTCATGAGAGACAGAGAGAGGCAGAGACACACACAGGCAGAGGGAGAAGCAGGCTCCATGCAGGGAGCCTGACATGGGACTCGATCCTGCGACCCCAGAATCACGCCCTGGGCTGAAGGCAGATGCTTAACCGCTGAGCCACCCAGGGGTCCCTCCTTTCTCATATTTTAATGATCACTTTTTTCTTAACAAAGCATAATGCAAGTTTATGCTAAAACATCCAGACTGTTAAGGACAAAAAAAAAGTCCCCGAATAGTTGTACTCCTGCCCTTCTCACTCCTTAGAGTCAATAAAGGTTCTTATATTCACAATAACTGGAACTACACGGAGATTCCAGTTTCACAAGAACCAGTGCCTTTGTCAGGAGGCAGATTGTTCCTTTGTGTAGGAAAACCCTTGGACTGGAACCCAAGGCTTGTAAGGCAGGAAGAGCAGCCCTCAGCATTGTTCTTTGCTCCAAGGACTTGGGCTACCCTGAACCGCCAGGGCCTGCGGTTGTGCAGGAGAGGAAGGCTTACCCGGCTTCTCAAGACAAAAGGAGTATGGCCACAGCCCCTGCGGGAGCAGACGTACATGTGTGTCACCAGGCACTAGCACTGCCCGGCCCTTGATCTAAAGATTGCTCCAGTTGCTTGCATGGGCTAAGGCCGAGGGCCCCGGCACTGCGGCTCCTTGAGGCTCCTGCGGCAGGCTCTCCCTGAGGTGCTCTTCTCAGTCCCGGGCCCCAGCCCCCCAAGCCCCCCCCAGCCCCTCCGTGCCTCCCCCCCCCCCCCCCGCAGCACCTTGCACCGCCCCGAGGGCCCGCGACCGCCCAGGCCAGGGCATCGCGGAACTGCGCTCGCTCGGCCAGGACGCACACTTTCGGGGCCATCCCGACATAGGGGACACTTAGGGGTTTCCTGACACTTAGCAAAGCAAGCTCGTAGGAGCTGGAAGCCAGACACTTGTACAGCGAACGTTCATCTCCGATGCAACGGAGGCCGGGCTTTGAAGGCCGCGTGCCGTCCGCCAGGCTTCTTACACAAATCCTCTTGGGGTTTGGGAGGGAGACTCGAGGGAGGAACCCCTTCCTCTGAAGTCACCCACCCGTGCTCTGCCCGTTTCCTTGGGCTCTGCGAGGGCCACCTCCCCGCGGGGCTGCAGTCCGGCCTTCCCCGTTCCTCCCCGTGTGGGCTCCGCGGGAATGAGTCACACTGAGCTCTGGGCGTTCGCCGCGCTGCTCCCCGCTCCCCGCTCCGTTCCCCGCTCAACGCTCAACGCTCCGTGCTCCCCGCACTCCGCTCCCCGCTCCGTGCTCCCCGCACCCCGCTCTCCGCACCCCGCTCCGTGCTCCCCGCTCCAGACCACAGGCCTCGACCCCCGGATCCCCTGCTTTGGTTGGAGAGGCTGAGGCTCCAGGGCCCTGTTTAGCCTCCTCCCTGGGGAAGCCAGGGCTGATCACCCGGTCCTAAGGAGGAATCCTTCTGGAATGGAGCCAACGATCTTTTACTAATCCCATATCAAAGGAAGGCAATTTACCCTTAAGTAGGGAAAGAGTCTGTGACGCCTCAAAATCTTTTTTCCAAGTATTTCAAATTGTGTAAAATGAGTGCTGGAAAGGGGCACCTGGCAGGCTCAGTGGTTAGAGCATGCAACTCCTGATCTGGGGGTTGTAAGTTCGAGCCCCCTGTTGGGAAGAGAGTGTGCTTAAAAAAAACTGATATTGAAGAAATTTATTTTTCCTTAGTTCCACAGGATATTAGGAAAGAAGGGCACACACAGGGTCACGGGAGAGTTGAACTGAATCACTGAAGCTAACTACCACAAGGTGGCACACTTTTCCCACTTAAAGGTAATTGCACTCTTGCTTTGAGAATTCCCCAATATAAATAAGCAGCAAAATAACTTGAAGATTCTTACAGTTTTACTTGAAAATAACTGCTAACTGGTTTAAAGGTCTAGTAGTGAAGTCAGTTGAAGAGAAATGGCGAAGGAGAAATCTCTAGGGGTTAAGGGCCTCGGAATGGGGTCTGAAGCCATTCACGCAGGAAGGTCTCAGGCTCCTTGTTGCATGGGGCCATAGGGAGTCGAGTAGGTGTCATCGACTCAGGGGATGTCCACGTGTAAGCCTTTCTGTTTCCTACACTTTTGTTACGTTTAGTGTAATGTGGGATGGGTTAACTCTCCCAAGTTTCCTATCAGGCAGATGGGAGGAAAGGTTGGTCCATCCCCGGTCTGTGGGGTGCACCTGTGGGAATGAAGGACCCAAGGGTGGTAAGGCAGGAGGAGGGAGGGAGAGAAAACACTGGGTGTGGAGCAGAGGGGTAAGCTCTACGGTGCCTGGGCCTGGGGACACCACGCTGGAGACGTGGGTAAGGAGTTGAGGGCAGATCAGAGGGCCCTGCGGCTTCTGCTGTGATCAGGCAGCAAGTTATCCCCGTGCCACCTCTCCCAGTACCCCACGGCTCCTGGCTCCTCCCGTGCCAGTGACCTTTCATCACCCGCACTCTCCAGGACGACACTGCGATCTGCGAGAAAGACATGGGGCCAAACCCATACTGAAGCACTGTTCTTTCACTTGCTATTGTTATTTTATTTATTATTAATTAATTTATTTACTTACTTATATATTTAAAGATATTTTATTTATTCATGAGAGACACAGCAAGAAAGGCAGAGACCCAGGCAGAGGGAGAAGCAGGCTCCCTGCAGGGAGCCCAATGTGGGACTCCATCCCAGAACCCCAGGGTCACGCCCTGAGCCGAAAATGCAGGCCCTCAGCCGCTGAACCACCCATGCACCCCACTATTGTAATTTTAATGTCAGCAGAGGGAATGTGCTGGCACGGTTTTTCCTCTGAGGACTAGTCTGTACAGTGGTGACACTGAGTATCACTTAAATTTGTTTTTAACATTTTATTTATTTATTAATGCGAGAGAGAGAGAGAGAGAGAGAGAGAGAGAGAGAGAGAGAGAGGACACAGGCAGAGAAGCAGGCTCCATGCAGGGAGCCCAATGCGGGACTCGATCCTGGGTCCTGGGCCGAAGGTGGGCGCCAAACCGCTGAGCTACCCAGGGATCTCCCTGAGTATCATTTAAGTGGGGACCTTACCCTCGAATAGTGGCATATTTATTGACCATCTTCGTGTCTAACACTAGAATTGAGGTATGCATGTACGTGCTGCTTGCACAAAGGCACAGTTTGGCTGGATATAAGTGCTTACTGTGCTATTTCCTGATAGCTCATGGCTTCTTGCTCACAACCAGGAGAGTTAGTGATAGTATTATCTCCATCCTGGATTAGAAACAGGTTCAGAAGGGAGCTTGAGTTCAGACTCCACTCTATCTTACTCTGGGGCCCATGCTCCCCCACTGCAGGGCGAACCTCAGAGTTCAAAAGAAGGGTCTTTCACTGGAGGATTCAGGTCTGTGCTATACCACCTGGTAATAAGTGAGGGGAAACTGTCAGGGAAAAGTTCTCCTGACCTTTCACTTCTCTTTTTTTCTTACCTTGGCAAGAAGCTGACAAGATTTTGGACAGAATCTTAACTGACACTTTATAAACATTGTAAAGTTTAAGATGATTTTTATTGAACAGGTATAAGATTCACCTTTACATTATTACAAATACAATAAAATTTTCTTGTAAAAGAATTTCCTGGATTTATAGTTGTACAGTAAAACAAAGAAATATATAAATACGAAGGTCATTTTCCAAGTATTAGAACAATACTAATGGAATCACTTCCATAACAATTTTTTTCATAAACATTTACATGAATATGCACAAGTACATTATCTTTCAGAATAAGATGTATTTCCAAAAAACAATCAAACAATATATCCTGTGTTCCTCTGCATGGGATTTGGTCATTGACTATCAGCAAGAGAGTTCTGTTATATATGTAAGATGAACATAAACACTTGTAAATGCAGACTATATTGTCTGTGTAAATAAAAAATTTTGCCAGCTTTGTCATATAGGGAGTAGCTAGAGACCACCTACATGACTATTTAAAATATACTGTGTATATATTCTCTTAAGAAAAATCACATATATAAGGTAAAAATAAGGCCTTTATTCCAGAGTAGTCTTAAAACTTATTTCATCCTTTATATTTTTAGAATTTATATTCTTAAACATCTCAGCTATTAAAATTATGCATAGTACCTAAGCCAACATAGAAAGGGGCATTAACAATTTCAGTTACAGTACTTGAATATATTCACAATGACGTACCATCTAAGAGAACCAACCAAGTATAATTTCTGAACTGTCTCAGACCTGTTAAAATAAAATGCAAGCCCATCATATAAGCCCAGTTCTTCCAAGCATTATTATAGAGGATTATGTAAGTGTTAGGTAGTCTAACACTTCAGAGTACTTAAATGAAGTATTTAATAGTGTCAGCTTGAGCTTGCAAAGTGGTCTAGTTGGCATGGAAATCACAGTCTAAAATTACTTCTGGAGCAATGTTTTGGCTGGAGGTTAGCTGAAGATTTGTTTTCCTTCTAGTAACAAATGGGCTAAGTGGTGGAACTCGATGGCTCAGAGTTTTCCTAAAAAGTGAAACAAAATAATCTAAGTTTGGGTATCATTACTCTGATGGTATTTTCCTGGAATGAGATGATGGACTTTAGGATTCTTGGTCAAGACGTTCTCAGAGTTTAAGTACTAATCCACACCAGGTGGAAGCCTGCAACACCACAAAGGGGACTCAACCATCAAAATGCAAACTGGTGGCCCAGGGCTGCTCTGCCCCTGTTACCCTTTACATCTGCTCTGGTCTCAGTTACCAGCTCCAGTCACGGGAAGTGTGACCTTCACAAGAAGGCTGGCTCTGATCAAGTCTCTGTATTCCCCCAAATAGGGTATTTAAGACTTCCTTATCTGACCACAAATAAATAGCTTTAATATATCATTAATCTTTGTCTAGGATCGAATTAGAAAAAGACTGTTATACATTTGTAAATTCTCCGAGACTCAGTGATTTGAAATTTGACTTTAATATTTAAAGATCAATTTATTAAGATCTAATTTTTCAAATCCAATTTCCAAATGGAACCAAAAGGGTACTTGGTATTTAAAGAGCATTTTTTTTTTTTTAAACAGCTACATGGTTAAGATATAGCTACAGTACATGTTCTAAGAAAACGCAGTAGAGGGAGACATTTATGCAAACTTTAACCAGTATTTCTAGCGGACTGTAAATAAATGTGATTGCAAAGTATGCCAATGTCACACAAAATAAAATGAATCCAGACTTGCGCTGACTTTTCCATAATCAATGTATCTATTAAAATGATTTTTAAAAATAATTCTATATCTTTTTAAATACTGAGAGCCAATCTTGTATAAAGGTATCAGGCCGAGGGCAGGCAAGGATGAGTAAGATGGACAATGCCTGGATTATGATCTTTTATATATCTGAAGAATGTCCTCACTGAACCTCGCTTACAATTGTTTTTATCATTTTCAATAGTTTTTATCATTTCAAAACAGCAAAATTATTTGCAGAAGTGCTGATAAAAAATATAGCCTAGAAATAATATTTTGAAAATAGAAAAATATGTTCTTAAAACATGTCATAAATACCTCTAAACACTAGTTTCATATCTCTATTAAAAACTTTTACTTCCCCCCACCCCCCATAATATATAATGGATGGATCAACTCACTTGATAATCATAGAGAGTAAGCAAGTCTTTTCTACTTAAGCTAACATTTTCCTTAAATGGTCAGGTAAATTTTTTTCCTCTCAAAATAATGTAACAAAAGTATTACTAATGACTCAGAAACCCCATGTCTCAACATTCGAAAGATTCTAAAATGGGGTTTCACCTTTTTAAAAATATCTATTTGCTACAGAACTGGATTACTTTAGAATACCCAATCCTTGAAATGTTAAAGAACTAAAAACCCTAGCATGAACTACTCAAAATTTTCCAAAGCTCTACATTTGGACATTGAAATATTCTCTTAATATATTTTCCCCTTACTTTGCCAACACAAAAATACCTAGACCAAAGTTATTCTAACATATCACATTTTTTTGGGCTTAGTTGTGAAAGTAAGGTCTGGTTCTATAGAATCTGCATTTTTCTTCAGTGACTGAGTGATTCCAAGAAAACTAAAACTTGTCATATAAAACCAGAAAAACTTCCCATCTGATTAAAAAAAGATGGTCTATCTGCTGAGCTTGTTAAACTGGATCCAGATCAGATATTCTTACTTTAAAACTATACTAGATTATGTTATATTCTATTGTTTCAAAACAGCTACTGTTATACGAATGAAAAAAATATAGTATCCCATCGTGGGGAGTTATGTCCATGTCAATAATGTCAAGCTGCTGTCCCCTGTCTTATCTGCACCTCCTTGGAATAATTTTCAGTTTCAGTAAGTCTGAACTGACACAAAAAAGGCCACTGTTTCCGATCATGCTACAATTTTCCTCCTGTCCTGAATTCTGACTCCTGAAACCAGCAGATTTATTCAGTTAGACAGCTAATAAGGTGCCTTATGGGAGCCTAACCTATTAAATATTAAACTTACTTTGAATCTCATATATAGTGCTAGTAGTTCTCCAGCTCATTTAACATTAACTAGTAACAATACGTATTGCATAATAATGGCATTACACTCATTCACATAGCTCAGACTTAAACACTTATTCCATTTATGACGGATACGTTTAGAATTAAGCATTCTACACGTTTAAATTGTATAACATTTTCCCCAAAACATGAACATCAAAACTTTATATCAAGTATTCAATCAGGAAGAGTTAATAATCAGTACAATAGTGTAGGTAGTATATAATATAGAAGGTTTCCTTAAGAGATTATAACTATCTTGACAGAATTTATAGGGTTCAAATTATTCACTTATTACTTCCCAAACATTAAACTTAAATAATTAAAGCCCAAACCTGTTGAGCACCTCTACTACAGGTTTTACACTTCAGTACTGAACTATACTCAGATGCATAGTGTTGTTTTCCCACCTGGATATTTTGAAAGAAAAAGCAGGCTTCATTATCCTGGGCTGTGACCACAGAAACTGTGTACCCCTAAAGACATGAGGCACAGCACCTTGATACTATGGTTCTGATGCTTCCTTTTGGTGGGTGGGACAGGATGGTGGTGGGCACTTTCAGAGAAGAAATCAGTGTTGGCTTTCCTCTAAATCGAGGAACATGCTTCTTTCATAAAATATGTTCATTTTCTCATAAATGCTTGAATGAAGTGCCTCAATAGCTTGACCGCCCACGTCACAAGCCCCCAGGGAAACTTCAGTTTACCAGCTTGACTTTTAGCGTTTGATCACAACTTGTTCATAAGCTCCAGACCCCACTCTACAATAGGAGGAGAAAAAAAAAAATCAAAATCTTGAGCTGTAACGCTTGAAGTTGTTCTAGTTAACCCTGTGCTTGAAGAGATGGTGAATTAGGCATTTTCTACCAGCTCTGGTTTCCACAAGGTTTAAAGATATCACGGATAGAAAATACTTGAAATATTAAATGTTTATAAACAGTACATTGGATTAGTCTAGTCACATTTATTCCTACAATAATCTAGTACTGTTCCTAAATCTTGACCTGTGGCAAGAAGTCTTCTCTTGAAACATGTTTATATATAAATCCTAGAAATCAGTCTCATCCAAGAGTATATACTGACTGGCAATTTATCCAGGCCTTGCAGAGTTAATGGATGATCATTTTTAGGGTGTAGTGTCTTAATTTACCTTTCTAGAAAGTACAAGAATCCTTTTAGTCAACATGCCAACGTCTTTATTTTTATTTATAAAGGATTTTATTTGACAGAGAGTGAGAGCAAACATGCATACCCATGAGCAGGGGGAGGAGCAGAGGGAGAGGGAGAGTAGGCTCCCAACTGTGGGGCTTAATCCCAGCACCCTGGGATCATGACTCAAGCTAAAAGGCCTTGGCTTAATGAGCCACCTAGGGGCCCTATGCAAATGTCTTCATATGTGGTCAGTAATGTAATTTATACTGGTGTAAAGATTTAAAGTGATTTTTTAAAAAAGATTTATTCATTTATTAGAGAGAGAGTGTGTGAGAATGGGCAGAGGGGCAGAGAGAGAGGGAGAGTGAGAAGAAAGAAGCAGACTCCCTGCTAAGCATGGAGACTGGATCCCACAACCCTGAGATCATGACCTGAGCAGAAATCAACAGTTGGACACTTAACTGACTGAGCCACCCAGGTGCCCCTAAAGTGACTTGAGGAGGGGTTTATTTCCTCATTAGCTTAGTCTGGCATACTGCTGGTGGTCCCCCTAAATCTATCCTCTCCTTCTTCATGGTTGCAGCTGGTTGTAGGCTGTACAGGCTTCTCAGCTGGAGGCCACATTTCCTAAACTCCTTTGTTGACAGGGGTTGCATGTGACTAAGTTCCCCGCAAGGAACATGAATGCAGATCTTGTCAATTTCTGTTTCACTTGCTTAAAGAGAAATTGCTTGCTCTGGACTGGTAGCCATCCAAGTTTGACAACAGGTAGGGAAGATGATGAAGAACAAAATGGAGGGAATCTGGGTCAGTGAATCACCTTTTGAGGCAAAGCTGTCTCATCAGCCTTGGCCATTGTATTTTGGTTACCTTTGTTATAGCAGCTTAGCCTTTGCCCTGATATTCCAGATACTGACTGACCTCTATTAACGAAATATGGAGAATACTAAAAACTTCAAATTCGCAAGCTTTGTGACTAAAACATTTTTTAAAGATTATTTATTTATTCATGAGAGAGAGAGAGAGAGAGAGAGAGAGAGAGAGGCAAAGACACAGGCAGAGGGAGAAGCAGGCTCCATGCAGGGAGCCCGATGTGGGACTCGATCCTGGGTCTCCAGGATCAGGCCCTGGGCTGAAGGCAGCGCTAAACCGCTGGGCCACCCAGGGATCCCCTGACTAAAACATTTAAATGAAGTACTGGCCTCATCCACATAAGGTTTGTTACTGCAGGTGTACCTACGGCCTTGGCCCTATGTTATAATGGAATGAACACACACGTTTCCTGTTTCTTCATCTGGGAGGATAAAGATTTTCTACAAGTCTATAAAAGCACAGCGTTTTTTTGATGGCAGGTGAGTTTATTTTTAGATGAGGATCCTCAAGCCCTCCTGAGTGTCAGGAGGGGAGCTGAAGTAGTGGTGTTGCATGGAAGGGAGGGTATTATTGCTTCAAGTTATCACCAGTACCCATCTCCTCATGAGTCAAGATGCCAGGGGCTGCATTACCTGGCCATTTCACTGTGCGTATGCCCGAGATCAGTAAGACCAGAGGCAGCCACCATGACTGGTCTCTTCCCGTAATGGAATTTTAAGAGGAAATTCTAAAAAATGGGAGTAATGTAGTGGTTACCAGCCCACTGTGGACTGAATTGGGACTTCTCAGTTGACTGCTCAGAGGCTCCTGTTCTTACAGATACATTCTACAGAAGAAACAGGAACATCGTCAACAGAACACCAGTGACCAATCATTCATAGCTACAATCAGAATTTGAAGGAACCTTGGTGAGCACTGCCCCTGCACACTGGCTTTCAGAAGCCCTAAAACAGTTCTATTCTGGCAATGATGGAGTAACAGGATCTAGACTTTCCCTCCTGATTTTATTTTATTTTTTTTAAGATTTTATTTATTCATTTGAGACAGTGGGGTAGGGGAGAGAGAGAGAAGAGAAGAGAAGAGAAGAGAAGAGAAGAGAAGAGAAGAGAAGAGAAGGGAAGGGAAGGGAAGGGAAGGGAAGGGAAGGGAAGGGAGAGGAGGGGAGGGGAGGAGGGGAGGGGGGAGGAGGGAAGGGGGGAGGGGAGGGGGAGGGCATGAGCAGGTGGAGAGTAAGAGGGAGGAGAAGCAGACTCCCCACTGAGCTGGGTGCCTGACATGTGGCTTGATTCCAGGACCTGGAGATTACAGCTTGAGCCCAAAGGCAGATGCTTAACTATCTGAGCCACCCAGGCACACTGCCCACCCCTTTTTAAAAGATTTTATTTATTCATTTGAGACAGAGGGAGAGAAAGAGAGAGAAAGAGGAAGAGAGAGAGAGAGAGAGAGCATGATCAGGGGGAGAAGAAGAGGGAGGAGATCCCTCCAGCTCTAAATAACGAACATTTTTACAGAACATGTAAACAGTTTTACACCCTGGACAAAAGGCAGTACAGGACTGGTCCTGAGAGAAGGGAAAGCAATGAAGAAAGCCCCAAGTTTCCTTCAGGGTCTTTCCAGCCTGCAGTGTCGGGAGGGCCCAGACATAGCCAGGTGGTCTTTCTGAGTGCAGGAGTCAGAGCTCATGGAGGCTGGGGCTAGAATCTGTAGGTCAACAGAAGGAGGGGTAGAGAGAAATAATGTCTGGAAAACTTCTAAATTTGATGAAAATTGTAAACCACAGATCGAGGAAGCTCAATGAACCCCAAGCAGAATAAACACAAAGAAAAATACACCAAGGCACATCATAACCAAACTAAGAACCAGTGATAAGATTTTATAAGTGGCCAGAGATGAAAGAAAAATCATAGAGAGGAATAGAAACAAATGAAAGCAGACTTTTTTTGGTTAGAAACTGTCTCAAAGGCAAGCGGGGAGGGAGAACCCTGCAACCTCCGTAGGCATCGCTGAGCTGGTCAGGCTGCATCTGCTAAACTTCAAGTGGATTACCAGGGATGTTCCTCCCCAGGTCTCCACTGCTTGTTGCTCTGTTCTCTTCATTCTCATGGGTTCCCTTTCTTAACTACGTGTGTGTGGTTCTTGTGCCTCTTCAGTGCCCGAGTAAACGATTCTAGTTTCCTCCTATGCTGCCAGTTTCTCTTTCAGAACAGATCTACTGCTAACATATTACTTCTTCTGATACACACCGACTAGTGACGGAGAGCCTATGTATCCAAGTATTGTGCTAGGCACTTCAATAGATGGTTCTCCACAATAACTCTTCAAGAGACCCTTAATGAGTGCATATTAAGTACTTAATGTTTACTGCATGCCAGATTTTGTTTTAGTCATTTACATGTGTCACCTCGCTTAATTTAAGCCTTACAACTCTTATGAGGTGGGTTCTGTTATTGCCACTATTTTGTATTTGTAGGTGAGGAGACTGAAGCAGAGAGAAGTGGGATAACTTACTGAAGATGCACAGCTGATACTTGGTGGAGTTTGGGACGGAACCTGGGGATCCCAACTCCAGAGCCTGTGTTGTTAACCCCAGCAATATGTCTTTTTGGCGGCAAGTAAGAGATGTGGTTTGTCAGGATCATAGCCAAGCTGGGTCATGATGGCTAAGCCAGGAATGAAACCCATGTCTGACTGCATTGCCCATTCTCTTTTTTTTTCTTTTTCTTTTTTTAAAATTTCATTTATTTATTCATGAGAGACACAGAGAGAGAGAGGCAAGGACACAGGCAGAGGGAGAAGCAGGTTCCACGCAGGGAGCCCGACGCGGGACTCAATCCAGGATCCCAGGATCACAGCCTGAGCCAAAGGCAGACACTCAGCCACTGAGCCCCCCAGGCATCCCCCATTCTCTTTCACCACGATACACCGTCTCTAACATTCCTCAGCCTTTCTGTGGCATATGGCACTAATCATTTACTTCAACTTCTAATTATCACTTTAGGATTTCATGCATTGGGTGATGATTCTTCTAACATTCATTTGGAAAGGGAGTGGGACTCAGAATTATGAATGCCTTTATATCCTAGGTTCTAGATATTCTCTCAAATGGAAATTATTTTTCTTTCTTTGAAAACAACTATATATACACAACTAGTCTAACAATGAGAGCTGTCCATGTCTTAGGCGCTGTGTTAAATGCTTTCTGTAAGTTATCAAACTTAATCCTCTGCAAAATCCTATGAGTTAGGTAGTATTTATCACTCCCATTTTTCAGGTGAGGAAAGTAAGCCTTATAGAGGTTATTCACATCAGTGAAGCAGATAGGGGCAGAACTCTGCCTTAGATGCTGAGCAGCCTGAAATGAGAGTAGAGGAAGCCTGTGCTTTGGGGGCATTTACCATTTTGGTCCCTTTTGGTTGGAACTGTATTGTTTGCTGTTCTTCTACCTAAATAATTGCTAAGGCTTATGGAGTACATTATGTCATTTACTCTTTAAGTCAATCCTATGATTATTCCCACTTGTCGCCAGGGGCAACTAAAATTCCACCAAGGTTAAGAGATTTACTGAGTCCCCAAAATGGTCTGGTTAGGATATGAATTCTTTAACTCAAAAATACATGTTCTTTCTACCATACCTATCACTGTCCTCATAAATGTTATCTTCTACCTGTCCCTGTCCTCGCTCTACTCTCCTCCCCACCTCCAAATTATGGCTAGTTTCCTAAGAGCCCATTAGATAGATCACTTTCCTGCAAAGAATGATCAAACTGTACATGTGATAAAAAAGGATAACGAACTCTTGGTTGTGGTGATAGAGGCCATTTACAATGTGGCTTTGAGATTGTTGTCAACTCAGGTCCCACAGCTCCCTTCATGTGCCCCTCATCCGAAGTACCTGTTTATTGGCAGCTCCCTAAGTAGGTTGTAGGTTATACTATTCACAAGCAGCAAGGTATGATGGTTCAGTACCATGAATGTGTTTGGACTCAAAGAGACAGGAGTTTGAATCATTTTTCCCCCCAAATTTTAAATGATTTTTAAAAAAGATTTATTTATTTATTTATTTATTTATTTATTTATTTATTTATTTATTTATTTATTTGACAGAGAGAGTGGGAGAGAACACAGGCAGGAGGAGTGGCCGGGGCAGAGGGAGAGGGAGAAGCCAGCTTCTCTCTGAGCAGGGAGCCTGAGGCAGGGCTTGACATGAGCCAAGGCAGCCACTTAACCAACTGAGCCACCCAGGCGCCCCTGAATCTTGGTTTTATCACTTATTAGTTTTAAGGTTCTGGGAAAATTAACCTCTTTGTTTTCACTTTTTAAATACTAACAATAGGGGATCCCTGGGTGGCGCAGCGGTTTGGCGCCTGCCTTTGGCCCAGGGCGCGATCCTGGAGACCCGGGATCGAATCCCATGTCGGGCTCCCGGTGCATGGAGCCTGCTTCTCCCTTTGCCTGTGTCTCTGCCTCTCTCTCTCTCTCTCTCTGTGACTATCATAAATAAATAAAAATTTATAAAAAAAAATAAAAAAAATAAATACTAACAATAGTACTTTGTGAGTAATGAAAGAGATAATGTAAGAACTGAATGAAACACATACATGTGCATATATAAAAGCTCAATAAGTGTTATCTAAAATTTTTCTTTATTATTATATGATTATATATATGATTATTATGCCTATAAGTTCACTCTATTTGAACCTATTACCAGGAATATTTGTCTTCCTCATATCTACCTGTTAAGTCCCACTTACCTTTTAATTCTCCCCAACTCTCTTCAGGTGTCAACCTTCTAGGAAGTTTTCTCTGTGTCAGTGAGGTCCCATCTCTGTCACTCAGAGTTTCCTCTACTTCTCTGTATTATAGTACTTACTATATTACTATGAATTTTAGTTTGTCTATCTCACCTGCTAGAAAGAGTCAAATAATGAATATTTTAGGCTTTGTGGGCCATTGTGGTCTCTATTTTACTACTCAACTCTGCTACTGTAACATCAAAGCAGCCATAGAAAATACATAAATAAATAAATGTTGTCTTCCAATAAAACTATTTTTACAAAAATAGGCAATGGGCCAACTTGGCTTACAGGCTGGATTTGCCAAACCCTATGTACTAGGAACAAAAACTAGCTGAGGGTGAACTGGGTCTGTTTTGTATCCTTACCCATGACTTGGCCTAATAAATAGTTACTGAGTTTAATGAATGGATAAATCAGTGAGAGTTAACGAAAACTATAAATTGTGCTTACATCCTCCATAAACCCCAGTTCAAATTAACTATTTCCTCACAGTCTCTTTATATGTCCCTCTCTTATTTACTTATCACATCTGATTGTAGGAATTTACTGTATCTTTCATATCTTTTAGACCTTGCAATGTGCTGGACACATAGGAGGTACTCAATAAAATGAGTACTGGTGGGGAAAATGAATGAGAAATTTTTTCAGGTTCTGAGCATTAGAGAATAAAATAACTGTCTTGGACCGACTGAGGGGGGCACCCTAACACAACTCCGACTTATTCTGGAACTCTACATAAATATTACACAAAAATACTGAGTATCAGGGATGCACATAAGGGCAGAGATCAGAATTCCTAATGTGTTCTGAGCTCTTGTGCTCACTAAGATTTGCTGCAGTGCTGGAAATCAATGATAAGTCTGGCAGGTGTCTTTTCTTCATCTGAATCTGAACCTCATGTCTGCTTTATTTCCTGAACTTTTCTTAGTAGGTATGTTAGAATCTTGTAGGGTGGAGAAAAGAAGAGTACAAAAAAGGTAATATTAAGTGTGTGCTGCTGAGTGGCTGTGAAACTGCTCATAACAGACAAGGTCATTGACTGAAATGCAGTTCTGCTTTGCTCTTTCTAAAATATAAGACTGAGAACCCTTTTCTAAACATCTTTTTTCATTGCATCTTGCCCAGTGCTCTTCTGGTCCTCTACTAATACACTCTAAAAGCACATTTAAGAACACCAACAAATAAACATATAAAAGAATTTCAAACATACTCAAGATAAGGAAAACTCAGAGTTGCAGTTCTTCTCATGGAAGCAATATATGTGTTTTCTAGCCACAATCTAATGTAAACTTTGTAACCTTCATCTTTCACTCAAGAACATTTAAAAGAAAAAGTCAGTGTATTCTTTATTTAATAAGATATTATCAGGACCACATACCTGTTTGGAAGATGATGGCTGCCAAAGGTTGTACTTCCCCCAGGACCCACAAATAACCTCAGGCCTTCTTCTGCAATTCATATTTAAAATATTTGTTTTAGGCACACTTGTTATATTATTGTCAAATAATATTCCTATTATACTCAAAATTCATATTTCATGTTTCAGTTTTATTAATGAAATAAAATTTTAAAAGCTACATACACGTTTTCAAACAGGCAATTTAGATATCTTAATAGTTATTTCTCTTCGACTTCCTTAAAGCTTTCTTTAAAACTGAGTAAAGAAGACATCTTTTCCTATACATTTCCACAAGTAAGGTTTAATTATTTCTCTTTATAAACAGTTACATAATGAAACTAAATCCATTGTTAACTCTTCTCTGTTCACACCAGCCTGAATAATTACACCTTTCACTGGTAGCATGTAAACTTTCAGCCTTAGTGCAAATGCTGAGGAGGGAATAAAGGATTCTATTATTCACTATCATCTTAAGATCACCACCTAACCCTCCAAATTGCACAGTGATATGAAGTACTTGTGTCTAGTTATGACACAGAAGATGCAGACATCCGCCATAAGGTATATGAACATGGGGGATGATGATGCAGACACAATAAGACCTTCCTTTAAGATTGATGTTCTTAAACTAAAGTTCGTTCTTTTCCAAATTTAAAATCCATTCCTGGAAATAAATGAGCTATGAAGTTATCCTCAGATTTTCATGGGCAATTAACTTTATTTTACACATGTCCAATAGTCAGTGTGATGTAGAGCTCCTTTCCTGCTGAGCACACGGACCACACAACCCTGGGGTGCAGACATGTATGTACATTTAATGTTATCTACGCACCTTCTGCACTGGAATCTAGGCTGAAATCTTGACTCTGTAGTATTTTCTCCACAATATCATCTGCATCCACTCTGGTGTCATCAACTCGCTTCAGCTGAGATTCTACAGAATCTTGCTTCACTGCGCATCTTTGCAAATAAGTAAAAAAAAAAAAAGTTTCCTCCTTTTTCTTATGTTATGAAGACAAAGTTGTTTTTTTTTTTTTCTCCCGCTTTACACGCAGACTGAAAGGATACCTGCTGAGCAGTTCTGAAGCTGTATCTTCTCTGCCGGCTGTATCAAGATTTGGTTCGGCTATTTTTTGCTCAACTTCATCACACGGTTCTAGAATGCTTTCGATTCCTGTTGATGTGCTTCCCACTGACGTGTTTCTCCTGTGGCAGAGCTCTGAGAAACTGGATGACCGGGAGTGGCATGTGCTATACCCTGCCAGAGAAGAGCGCTTTGGATAAACTACTGCTATCAACTACAGTGCAATCAAGTTTTCTTCTCCCACACCCCAGCAGTTTCAAGTAATCCTCTAGAGTCATAAATGTCAAGGGAATTCAACGGCTCCGTTAGCCTCTACCTGATACTTTCGACTGCTGGCTGGCATAGCTTGATGTTCTAGAATGTCCACAGGCACCAAGTTCCTCGGGAACGGAGGCACTCTTCGCTGAAAGATCTGCAATATGTTATAATGCGATGTTACTATTACTGTCGACAAGTCAATGGTCAGTTTGTATTCTTATCTGCAGATTTTAGAAACTGCCAAGTTCATTATCCAGAAAAATTAGTTACCAAGTGAAAGAGACCCTTTTAAATTGGCACAATTAAACAACCGCTTAGCAAGAAATACAAAAAAAACTTAAATACCTTAGTTTATTAAAGAAATAGGTTTTTTTTTTTGTAAGATTTGACAGCACTCTATCTTAACCATTTCGGTTCTTACGTTCAGTATTTCTCTAATAAAAATGAGTCAGATGTATTCTTATATTCACAAAATAGCCAGGTTTGGGTATGCTTTTTGAGGAAACCTTGCTCTCAGAAACCCCATCACGGCAGTAAACTAAAGAGTACTTTGTTACTTTCATGTTAGTGTTGCTAGTGCTAGGCTATAATTTGGGCAAATGTCTGTGGTTTAAATCAACACAGCATGGAGTGTAGCAGTGACAATAAAAGAATAAAAGTTCTCAGGAACTGATTATAGTATTTAGTTTCAAAGTAAATGCACAAAAAAAAAAAAAAAAGAAAAGAAAAGCCCCCCAAAGCCAACCCAGTGTCAAAGCCATTCCTAGCAGTTCCCTGATAATATGCATATTCCAGATGCCAATTATGTCTTTCCAGAACCAGGTTCCCCAGAATGCAAAACTGTGGCCATTTCCATTATCATGAAATATTTAGAAACTAGAACTGATTTTTCACGTTAGAGGCAATTGGAAGCCAACTGAGTAACACAGCAATGATAGCAGCAGTTCTATAAATTATATTGGATGCAGCCAGACCAAGAAATGCTGCCAAACAAGGAAGCTACTGGGGCGACCTAGCCCTTCTACAAAGGTTTCTCACTTCTGACAGGCCAAAAGATAGAAATCCAAACCAGCATATCTAGTCCTGTGTTTAGGACACAAGAGTGAACTACAGCAATGAAACCCAGTATTGGCTCATATTGAGAACTATATAGGACTGACCATTTACTCCTAGAGTTGGCTCAGATTTTAATTTATCCATTTATCTATTGGTTTTCAAAATTTATTCATTCAATAATTATTTGTTAAGTTTTCACCAAGTCAGGTGCCAATAGTATACAAGACATAGGGGGTACAAAATGCTCAGGGCATCTGGGTGGCTTGGTGGTTGAGCATCTGCCTTTGACTCAGGTGGTGATCCCGGGTTCCTGGGATTGAGTCCCACATCGGGCTCCCCAGAGGGGAGCCTGCTTCTCCTTCTGCCTATGTCTCTGCCTCTCTCTGTGTCTTTCATGAATAAATAAAATCTTAAAAAAAAAAAACAAAATAAGGGGCAGCCTGGGTGGTTCAGTGGTTTAGTGCCACCTTCAGCCCAGGGCCTGATCCTGGAGACCTGGGATCGAGTCCCATGTCGGGCTCCCTGCATGGAGCCTGCTTCTCCCTCTGCCTGTGTCTCTGCCTCTCTCTGTGTGTCTCTCATGAATAAATAAATAAAATCTTTAAAAAAAATAAATAAATGCTCAGAGGTTAGAGGTAGAAGCAGTTAGAATACAATGTGGCAAGCACTAAAATACAAGCTTCAAAGGACAAGTACCCTTGAACACTACCTGATGGGGGGGGCACAGATTCAAAGAGGAGGTTAACTCTAGGTCTTTAACAGTGTATACGAACTCTAGCAAGACTTGGTTGGGAAAAGGATTCCTCATTTGCAGTGAGCAGACAGTCTGGTACAGTCAGAATATTGGGTAGTTGGGCAGATGACCGAAGGGAAAAGAGAGATGAACAGATGCCTGGTAGTGAGGGCTTTCTACGGGTTTAATGAAGGAAATCATTCAATGGCTTTCAGCAAGGGTGTGACATGACCAAATCCACATCCTGACAACAGGATGAACAGTGGGGGAAGTGAAGGTTTTCAGAGTAACCCAGTTGAGAGTAAGAGGTGGTCAGCAGGCACAAGTTGCTGGGCTCGACTTGCTAGGGTAAGAAAGACAAGATGCGGGAGGAAGAGTTGGGAAGACTTGTGCCAGGTGTGCAGACCCTGAGGTGCCTGAGGACACCCATTTGCTGTGCAGTGAATTTTTCCTGTGCCCCTGGCATTATGCTGGAGGTACAAAGACAAAACCTGATTGGGAAGAACCTGGAATCTGGCCGAGGAGAAAGGAATGGATGGATTTCAGTATAACACGGAAGGAACATGAAGTGGGCCTTCCCAAAAAGCATTTGGTAATGTGCACCTGGAGTTTAGGAGGGAGGTCTGGAGGCAACACAGATCTGTAAACCAAAGCTTTTGATTTATATTCACTTTTACATTTATGTGATAGTTAAATCCAAGGCTATAGAGGATATTGTGCAGGGACAGTGAGTAGAGGGAACAGAACCTTGTCAAACCTTAGTATTTAAGAGGAAGGTGGAAGAAGATGAAGAGGCCTTTGAGGAGCTAGGGAAGGAAAGGTCAGAGAAGTGGGGACGAAGGGAAAAGAAGGCTTCAAGAAAGAGGCCACATCAATTGAGAGCAGAAGACATGCCCACAGGTGGTTTTGACAATCGTGTTACTGGAGGCATCACAAGGCAGGGCAGAAGCCAGAAGCCAGGTGGCACACGTATTTAGGGATAGACACCCAGCAGGTTCTTCCTAGAAGTCTGGCTATAATAGGTGTGAGAGAGGGGAGGGGAAGACGGGAGAAGCAGGGGAGGCAAGGCCACAGAAAGAAGAGCACAAACCCACAGAAGAGCAGTAGACAGAGGATGTAGGGTCAGTGAGTTTTATTTGTTTGTTTTTAAATAAAGAATTCAGAATATTTAAGTACTGCAGAGGAGGAGCTAATGGAAAGGTTTTAAGTTGAAAAGGATTCACTGATCCTAAATCAGGAGATTTGTAGTCCTTATTATCTGTAAGAAACCTTATCTTTGCATATCTAGAAAGGTGGTGCAAGTGTTAATCCGCATCACTACACCCTTCTTTTTGTTCTTACAAATAAGAGCCCTCCTAACATCATATGAGAGAAGGAAGGAAACTCCTAAATCCTTTTTCTTTCAGCCAATTTAACATCATATCCCCCCCCCCCCCCCCTCTGTTTGGCTCCGGAGCAGACTCTGACTGTGGCTGGGAGTGTCCCGGTGTGGCCTGGGGCCCAGCAGCAGCAGTGTCCCTGGGGGAGCAGGTAATGCAATTAGGCCCCAACCCTGACCCACCGAATCAAATGTCTGGCTGCAGGTTTAACGAGCGAGCGCACCAGGTGAACTCTGATGTCCACTCGTGTTTGGGAACCACCGACAGACAAATGTGATCCACGGAGGAGAAGCAACGTCTGACAGCTGGCTGGCGCAGTGGGCCAACTCCTGTAGTATCCTGGGGCGTCTGGGGGGCCGCGGGGGGCCGCGGTACACAACGGGGGCGTGTGTCACTGCAACATCTAGCTCTTAACCTGTCAGGGCCTAATGTTTTAGACAAATGAAGCATTGGCTTAACCAAAAATTGCATACTTAAAACTGCAAAATTAAAACTCTTTCTGGCACATTTCAAGCCATCTACCCACAGAATTTTAAATGTGGGTGGGACTCTGGGAATCTTTTAGGGTGTCTAATAGGGAAAAAACAAAACAATGAGCCACACACCCATACCTGCTATTCCAAGATGGATTTTGAGAGTCTCTCCACCTTTTCTGTCCTCTTCCAGAGATTCAGATTCACCAGCAATTGGTATAGACATCGATGTAGAAGGAGGCCTATGAGTAAATAGTTCTAAGGATTAGAACTTGATTGACAGGTGAATGAATCTGAAAGCTTCAAACAGTGTTAAAGACTGGTCATGAAGTCAGTACACAGCCTTAAGTAAGGTGCCTGCTTTAATGTTACCTGTTTGAGGGTGAGTGTAAGAAAAATCAACAAATACGGGCAGCCTGGGTGGCTCAGCGGTTTAGCACTGCCTTCAGCCCAGGGCCTGATCCTGGAGACCTGGGATCGAGTCCCGCATCGGGCTCCCTGCATGGGGCTTGCTTCTCACTCTGCCTGTGTCCCTGCCTCTCTCTCTCTCTCTCATGAATAAATAAAATCTTTAAAAAAAATCAACAAATACTTTATGTAATAGCATCCTCAAAACTGGCATAAGATTCATGGGGGAAGAAAAGGATTTTTGCTCAACAGGAGCTGTGCGGCCAGAAAAGGGCACTGCCTTCACAGAGTCTGGGAAAGACAGAGGGGCTCTGTGTATCCCCAGCACCATCGGGGTGCTTCAACCGTCAACTCTCAGAGAAGACAGGGAGGTGTCGGAGGCAAAGAAGGGCATCAAGCCCCCTGTATGTGAGGTTGGCAGAGGTTGGTGGGGGGAATACGTCATGCTTCCTGCTCCACGGCCTAAGTCCCCTTGCTGGTACCCATGGTTTTAACTTCTGCCTTCTCTGTGAACAGTTTCCTTGCCCCAGGGGGAGTCTGTAAAAAGCTCCAGTTGTATAGATTTGCTTTTTGGGCTGGATTCTCTGGGGGTAGGTGATGGATACATTTTCACTGGTTAATTCAAGGCTCCTATCTCCATGTGGAAGCTGTGAAGCAGGGAGGGGCAAGTTTGAGTTCTAACAAGAACTTTTCTTCATTTAAAAAAATAAGACATCCCTAACCTTTTGAGGTTGATAGTCTATAAAAAACAAACAAACAAACAAACAAACAAACAAACAAAAAACCACACATCTTGCAGCACCTGGGTGGCTCAGTGGTTGAGCATCTGCCTTTGGCTCAGGTTGTGATCCTAAGGTCCTGGGATCAAGTCCTGCATCGGACTCCCTCTGCCTCTCTCTGTCTCTCATGAATAAATAATTTTTTTAAAAAAAACAAAAACCACATCTTCCTAGAGACTATCCCTGGGTGACCTGAGATAAAATAGGAAGGTGGCTGAAGGGATCATGAAACTGACCTACTACTGCAATCCTTTTTTTGTTTCTGTTATTCTATATTTATTGAAATTCAAAACAAACCAGCAAAGTACTGCCAAAACAGAGATAACTAAAATAAACTAGGAAAGTGTTTCCAAAATAAAGATGACCAAAAATTAGTTAGCCTGAGTATATTAGTTCTCTCTTGTTGCTGTAACACATCACCACAAACCTAGAGAACTTAACACAAATTTATTATCTTACATTTCTGTAGGTTAGAGGTCTGACATAGGTTCTACTAGACTAAAATCAAGGTGTTGGAAGGACCACATTTCTTCCTGGAGGCTTTAGGAGAGAACCTGTTCCCGTCTTTTACGACTTCTGGAGACCACCTACATTCCTTGGCTCATGGCTCCTTCTTCCATCTTCAAAGCTAGAAAGGTTGCATCTCTCTCTGACTGTTCTGAATTTCACATTTCTCTCTGACTCTGACACTCTTCCAATTACCTTTTCCCTTGGATTATACCTCTTCCCTTTAAGGACGCTTGGGATGGTATTGGGCCCATCTGGAAAACCCAGAATAATCTCCTTATTTTTAGGTCAGCAGATTAGTACCTTAATTCCACTTGCCACCTTATTTTCCTTTGCCATTTAACCCAACATATTCACAGGTCCTGGGGATTAGGAGGTAGATATCTTTGTGGTAAGGGGTGCGGGTGGGTGGGTGGATGTTAAATGCTACTCTAATGCCACACATTAAATACATCACAGTTTAATAATTTCATGATAGTTCAATTGTCATTCAGTTGCCTTAATCTACAGACTTTATCTTTTTAACCTTTATTTTTTTTTTTTTTAAATTTTTTTTTTTTTTAATTTATTTATGATAGTCACAGAGAGAGAGAGAGGCAGAGACACAGGCAGAGGGAGAAGCAGGCTCCATGCACCGGAAGCCCGACGTGGGATTCGATCCCGGGTCTCCAGGATCGCGCCCTGGGCCAAGGGCAGGCGCCAAACCACTGCGCCACCCAGGGATCCCTCTTTTTAACCTTTATAAAACATTAAACCAGATGTAAAAAAAAAAAAAACCAGATGTAACAGTAACAAAAAAATGTAAAGCAATACAAAATTGTACATTACAATTGGTTACACAGAATCTCTCATATTTTTCCTATTCATCATCTCTTCTCAGCCTCCACTAATTACTTGTTTGGTCTTTGTTTTGTTTTTAATATTTTATTTATTCATGAGAGACACAGGCAGAGGGAGAAGCAGGCTCCCTGTGGAGAGCCTGATGCAGGATTCAATCCCGGGGATCACAACCTGAGCTGAAGGCAGACAGACACTCAACCGCTGAGCCACCTGGGGGCCCCTCTGTTTGGTCTTTGTACCTTATGACCATAAGAGTCTCCTAGCTAGTCCGCCTCTCTCTACCCATGCTACTGTCACTGTGCTCTTTCTGAAGTGTGCACATGAACACGTTACTCTCTGATTTAAAACACTTCAATAGCTCCTTCCAGATAAAGTTCAAACTCCTTAGAATGGTAATACAAGGCCCTTTGCAGTCTGGTCATGGCAACCTCTTAAATTACCAAAGGCTGGATTTTTAAATAATGTAAAACGATAGTGGAACCCTCCCCCAGCCCCACCCCGCATTTGTATTCCATAAGAAAAAGTAATATGCAAAACGAATACACTTGGAGAGTGTATTTTATCATGGATGGTGACTCATGCCCACCTGTCCTATCTTTTTAATGCCAGGTACTTTGTTTTTCCTTTCACAGGTGGCCTCATTTTCTTTTTTAAGATTTTATTTATTCATGAGAGACAGAGAGCGAGAGGGAGAGAGAGGCAGAGACACCGGTAGAGGGAGAAGCAGGCTCCATGCAGGGAGCCTGACGTGGGACTGGGTCTTCAGGATCACGCCCCGGGCTGAAGGCGGCGCTAAACTGCTGAGAGGTGGCCTGATTATAGTATCTCCATCCCTCAACCTCTTTGACCTGTTTTCCAACCTTCAGAGCTCCCAGTCTGTGGCTTCTTTCCTTTCTCCCCCCTATCAGTCTCCCTCTGGCTCCACTCTTTCCTGTCCAGCCTGACTTCAGGGCCACACCCCTTTTAGTAATTGACCTTCAGTTTGGTACACCTTGTTCTGCAGGTTCAAAAAACTTAAAGAACCCCAATCTTTGATAGATGTTAGCCTTTTAAAAAAAATTATTTATTCATGAGAGACACAGAGAGAGAGGCAGAGGGAAAAGCAGGCTCCTCGCAGGGAGCCTGATGCAGGAATCAGTTCCAGAACCCCTGGATCATGACCTGAGCTGAAGGCAGACGCTCAACACTGAGCCACCCAGGTACCCCAAATTTTAGCCTTCTTCATTAACTGCTCAAATACTGGGGCAACTAAGCATTATGGAGAAAATTCATTAACCATGGGGACTGATACTAAGGCAGACTTACAACTTAAAATCTTAGCTGGGGGCGCCTGCGTGGCTCATTCTGTTAAGCGACAGCCTTTGGCTCAGGTCACCATCCTAGGGTCCTGGGATGGAGCCCTGCATGGGCCTCCCTGCGCAGCAGAGGGGGGGAGCCTACTTCTCCCTCTGCCCCTCCCCCCACTTGTGCTCTTTTTCTCTCTCTCTCTCTCGCAAAAACAAATAAATAAAAACCTTAAAACAAAATAATAATAAAAAAATAAAATCTTAGCTGGGCCTTGAAAGCTCTAAGTCTCCCTAGACAACTCAGTCGGGTCTAATAAATAATCACTGAGTACTCATTACCCCTTTTTGTTCTGAAAATGTATTTGTATCCCTTATCAGAAAGTGTTTAATATAGCTGAATTACACAATGAAAGAGATGGGATTTCAACTTCACAGTAATGTTTAGAGTATGTGAAAAATGACCTAAATGACAATGTATTCATGTCCTGTAACAATCCCACAAACTCATGCAAGCCATTTTCTTTTCCTGGAGTGTCTTTACCTGCCTCTTCTGCTGCATAATTTCCTATTCATCCTCTAAAAATTAGTTCAGTGTCACTCCCTCAGTGAAGACTTATCCTGGCTTTCAAGAAAAAGTAGTCCTCTATGCCTCGATAGCATCATGTTCTGTGTCCATCTCCCACATTATTAGTGAATCCTTCAGAGCAGGGGCTTGTTTTACTTAATTTGGTAAATGTTAGCACATAGTAGACAATGCACGAATCTTGGGACCTCAGACAAATTAGTACCTTAACCGCTGAGCCTCAAGGTCCTCACTTAAAAAACATGGATAATGCATCACAGTTGTTTCGAGAATTAAATTGGGATTTAATAGTCATTAAATCATTTTGACAAATAGTTAATTTCCTTTCTTCTAGAATCTGAATGCTCCAGAGCCCTTGCTGCTCAAGAGGATTACATCATCCCCAGATCTGCTTTACCATCAAGTTGTCAGGTGCCAGGGTAGCATATAATTTCTCTCTCGAACTATCCTTTTTCTTTATTAGCACTAGTGGTTGGGCTTTCTTTTCTGCCAGTTTCATTCTTTTACAACAGTTAGTGGATATTTGATGAGTTGCAGAGAACTACAAAACGGAGTTTAGGGCAGGTAGTTAGAGGCTGACTGACCAGCTGTCTTATCCATAAATACAGGCCCTAAGGTATGAAATTTGTCTTTCAGAAAAATAATTACAAATAATTACAAATTACGTTACAGATCCTCTGCTCATAAAATATCAAAACTAGAGTTTTAAAGCTGAGAATGCTAACAACCTGCTGTCTTCTCGTTAGTTTCTACAGTAGGTTTTTAAAAACTTTACATCATGAAAAATTCAAAGACAGACAAAAGCAGAGAGAATAGTAGAATGAAGCTTCCCAACATCTAGGTCTTATGGACAAATAGTTGTGTTAGTCAATTGCTTTGTGCTTTAGCTCCTCACCTGTAAGATGAGAACTTGGATTTTATGATACTTTTAAAACTGGCTTTGTGAAGGTCCCTTAGAGAGTTTAGGGGTAGTAAAGTACTGTATCTTTTTGCTCCTCAACAGAAAAATGTTACATACCAGGATTTATAATATTCTAGGAAAAATAGGGTCACTGGACTAGAAAACTTCCAACATTCTTTTCAGCTCTAAAGTACTGTGATTTTACCTTTCTGATATATACTGAAATGTAATCTAATAAAAATAATTTACTTTTTATATCAGATGTTTAAACACTTTCCTATTCAGTCCATACTCAGCAAACACATGGAAATGTTAGAGCTGCCCTTTTTCTACTGATGTGTACGATTTCAGATGTTCAGAGAAAAGAGACAATAAATATTAGGGGTTTGGTTCTCTTGAAAAATACTTTCAGGTATCCTGGGATTAGGTAAGATCTGTTTATTCTAATGAGTTATAAACATCGTTTTCTATAAATATAAACTCTAGACTGTCAGAATTACATTCCTGGAGATAATACAGAACATAAAATGATCTATTTTTGAAATTCTGATACAGAGAGTTTCTGCCTCTCTGTATGTCTCTCATGAAGAAATAAATAAAATCTTAAAATTATTTTAGGGTGAAAAGAGAGCATGGGGGAAGGGGCAGAGGAGAGATAATCTCAAGGAGACTCCTTGCTAAACACAGTACCTCATGCAGTGCTTGATCTCATGACCCTGAGATCATGACCCAAGATGAAATCAAGAGTCAGACACTCAACCCACTGAGCCACCCAGGCAGCCCTGCACATTACTATTAAAAACATGAATTTGGGGACCTGGGTGGCTCAGTCAGTTAAGTGACTGCCTTTGGCTCAGGGTCCTGGGATTAAGTCCCATGTTGGATTCTGCTCAGTGGGGAGTCTGCTTTTCCCTTTGCCCCTCACCCCAGCTCATGCTTGTTCTCTTTCTCTCTTGCAAAAATAAATAAAAATCTCTAAAAAAACAAAAAAAAACCTATGAAGTTGATGCATAGGGAAATAATTAAGGTTTTCTTTTCTAAATGCATTTTCTCAGATATTTAAATAATATATAATTGACTTTCTTTTTTAATTAAGTGTCTTCAGGATTGCTAATGAGCAATCCTATTGCCTCTTCCCATTCAGTTCACTCTTCTATGCTCTGAGAGGACTTTTACACATCTTTCCTGAAACCCCCACCTCCCATCTTTCCCATTCCCACTCTTCAGTGATCTTGTTTCCTATTTCACTGAGAAATAAGGAGCAATTTGAAGATAGCTTCTATAGGCTCCCACTTTTCACATACCTGCATCTGAAGCCATATTCTTTGCCATCATTCCTCTCAACAATCCAAGGACACTGTCTAGCAACTGTCCTTTTTCTCTTCTGACCCACATTTCTCCTTCTCTACTGAACCATTCCTATCAGTATACAAATATGCTGTATTCTCTCCCATCTTAAAAAAACCCCAAAGACTTGACCTTGACCCCATTTCCTCTTTTTATTTGTAACTCTATTCTGTTCCTTTTTTTTGCAACAAAATTCCTCATAAGAATTGTTTATACCGTCTCCAATTTTTTTCCTCCCAAGCCCTCTTTAACCCACCCCAATAAGGCTGCAGGCTCAGAGCATTCTACCAAAGTGCTTGTTGAAGGCATCAATGGTCTCTGTATTGTAGATCCAGAGGTCAATTCTCAATCCTCATCTGCCATGATCCACTTCCGTGGTGTGGGACAGAGCCAATTACACTCTCCTTCTTGAAACACATCTTTCACTTGGTTTTCAGAGCAGTCCTCTCCTTTGGTTCCTCCCTCCTCTCACAGTTGCTCCTTTGCTGGTTCTTCCTTGTCTCCCCAATCTCCAGCACCCTGGAGTGTCCCACTCCTCTTTATTTATACTTACTCCCTCTATCTCATTTAATCAAATCTCATGGCTTTAACTACTGTGTGCTGATGACGTCATGATTTCCAAATCTGTATCTCTAGCCTGGCCCTCCCCATTGAACTCTGTAGTGCTATATCCAACTGCCTACTTGATGTGCCTGGTTGGATGTTTAATAGGGATCTCCAACAGAGCATGTCCAATACCCAAGTTCCCAACCTCTAACCTATTCCTTTTAGAGCTTTCTCATTTCAATAAATGAGTTACTCAGGCCCCAAACCTTGGACTACTCAAATAGCCTCCTAATTCATCTATCTGTTTCTGCCCTTGCTCCCACTGTTGTTCCTACAAATTGTCTATTCTTTATCCAGCAGCAATAAGTCAGATAATTTTATTCCCCTGCTTGAAACCCTCCAGTGGCTTTTTATTTTACTAAGTTATAAGTGGCCTAGGAGACTCTTTATCATCTGATCTCATCTCCTATCCCCCTCTTGCTTATTCTTTCTGTTCTAGACATACTGGTCTCCTGGCAGCTCCTTGGACATGCCAAACACACTCCTCCCTCCAGGCCTTTGCTCCTGTTTCCTCTACCTCAAATGCTCTTTCCTCAAATGTCTGCATGGCTTCCCACCCCCATCAAGTCTCTGCTCAAATACCATCTCTGCCAAGGAAGACTTTCTTGACTACTCTATAAGACAGCAACCCTTCTCCCCACTATGTCCACCTACCCTGCATTATTTTTCTCCAAAGCACTCCTTGCCATCTTTAAATTATACATTTATTTATTAGTTTGTTGTTTGTTTTCCTCTTAAGAATATATGCTCCAAGAGGTCAGAGACTCGGTCTATTTTTTTCACTGCTGTTTCTTTAGTGTCCATAACAGGGCCTTACACATGGTAAGGCACGTAACAGGTATTTGTTGAAGAAATGACTAAGTCCACCAAAGTCAAATTAAAAAATTTAATTTGTATTGTTTCACCCAAAACTTGAAGATGATGATGAAGATTATTTAAGATCTAGCTTAAATAATTTAAGAATGTGGGGGGCTCATTTAGTAAAAGCACCATCCCTTCACTGGTTAACAACAAAATATGAATGTAAAAATTTAAATAAAAAATCACTATTATATTTTCAGATATTTCAGATAAATAATTCATTTACTGAGCATCAACTTACGTTTTAAAACATGGGTCACCAGACATCAGCTGCATACTGATCAAAACCTGGGTATTAGAGAAGGAAATATGATTATAAAACTTCCCTTGAGACAAGAAGCCATGTTCTGCTAATCCATGCATCCTCTACAGAACCTAGGCCAGTATTTCCTACTCAGAGATTATTAAATAAAACAATTTCTGAATTGGGTTGCATCCAGTATTAAATTGCTGCTTTATACAGACACAGATTAAAAACCATTTTTTTAACATTCAACCTTTGTAATGGCAAAAATCGGAGTGGGAAACATGGACATGGAGAGCAAGTGTTGTACTAGGGACAGCCCTGTGGGCGCATGCTGCCCTGGTCTTGGTTCTGTCTTTCCTCCAGGTTTCCTGTGGTGCTTGCTTAAGTGTCTGGAATGTTTTTCTCCACCTTGCCATGCTGACACTTGACGGGGTGCCTGCGGTGGCCTGTGAGAGCACATTTCTGGCTTTTGCTCCAGCTTTAGAATTTAAAGCTTTGCTAATGCTTTCTGAAATGCTACTGTTCTCTAGCTGCTGACTGTCTCTTAAGACTCAGCCATAGGATCTTGTTATGTTCTTTAGGGACAAATAATGGTAATAGTAGTAATGATAACATTAGCAGCATTCGTGATTTGAGAATTAATTATGTGTCAGGCATAAGCTAAATGCTTTATACTGCATGATTTTATTCAGTGTTCAAAACTCTTATGAGGGACTGATCCTTTCCTTTTAAGCTCAGGAGATTAAGTGATATTTTCAAGATCAGGGAGCTATAAAGGGCAGAGCAGAGATTGGAAACTAGGACTGCATAATACTGAGACTCATGGTCTCTATGAAGAAGAGAGTATTTTTATAATGTGCATATTTTCTACTTAGTGGCTGACTTGTAAACTTTAGAGCCTCATTTCTTTACGCTAGTGCCTCCACTACTGTTTTTTTTTCTCTTTGAGTGCTACACTTATTACATGTGTGACCTGGGCCTGACATGCTGGCATCCTTAACCCCTCCGCTTTCACAGAACTCCACAGTCTGGTTTTCCACTACATCAAAATGTACTCTTGAATATCCTGAATGTCTCAGAAGGGATGGAGATGGCACATGCAGCTTTTAAGAAATTGTGTGGGAAAGCAGAACAGAGAGAGTGGGACAGTGGCTGGAGGAGGACAGAAGTGATTTTGTTTTAAATACAGTAGATGTGAGTGGTGTGTGGAGATGCGAGGAGAAAAAGGTATAAAATAGAGTATCTGAGAAACTGGGAAAGGATGCTTACAAAGGAAGTATAGTTGCTAGATGGTGGTGAGCAAGACTGTAGGAACAGCAACTGGATGGTTGTGTGATCTCTAACAATGTTCAGCAACTAGGATGCAGTCCCAGAGAGGGCGGTTGAGTTTGAATGGGGTCAGGGATTTGCCAGGGGAGACCAATGAGGGAGATGGGTGAAGGAGCAAGGAGTATTTTTAAGCATAGGAGAATCATGGATTCTGGAATCTAAGCTGGATAAAGAGGGAAATAGAAGCAAGTGGAGGCTGGTAGAGAGTGAGAGAGCAGTAAGGTGAAGGATAGCTAAGCAAGTAGCAGAGCAAGAGAACTGGAAACATAAGAGTATACTGTAGCAGAGGGGAACTCAGCTGGTGAAGTTTCTAGAGGTAAAAAAGTCTAGAGTGTGGCTATGGGGGAGGAATTGAGATGAATAAAAGGAAACAGTTGCTGGAGAAGGGTAGTTTAAGGAAAGGAGAGGCCTCAGGCACATAAAAGATCACCCAGAGGGGGAGAATACATAAAGAAGGCAGTCTACAAGGACAGATCACCTACCACATGGTGAAGTCACCAAAACATGATGACAGAAGGTCTGGAAAGAGAAACTGTGAGCCAGAAGCTACGTCATCAATGAGCAGGAGAGAGAGGTAACTAGATGGACAGGCGATAACAGAGCTCAGGCCGGGAGAGAATGTGAGAGCAGAATGGTGTGATCTACAAGAGTAAGTTATGGGGCTCCTGGGTTGCTCAGTTGGTTGAGTGTCCAATTCTTGGTTTCAGCTCAGGTCATGATCTCAGGGTTGTGAGACTGAGTCCCGTGTTGGCCTCTGTGCTCAGTGGGGGTATGCTTGAGGCTCTCTCTCTCTCTCTCTCCATTCTGTACCTGCCCCTGCTCATGCATGCATGTGTGACCACTCTTACTCTTTAAAATAGATAAATAAATCTAAAAAAAAAAAAAAAAGTTTGTTGTAGGACCACGTGGGAGAGATGGTGTGAAAAGATCAAAGGGGGGCCAGAAAGAAACTGCTCCAGGAGTTGGCCCTAAGGAGTGGGGTGAGGATGGGGGAGTCTGAAATTAAAAAGTCATTTCAATTTCCAATGAAAATACTATAATTCAGAGAAGGATTACCAGTCTTCTTGCACTGCAAATATGAAGAAACTGAATTTAGCAGCTTGTTTGGGGTCAGTCTAAGAATGAACAGTGCAGTCTGTTCCTCTGAGTGTGGTGCTTGGACAGCATGGAAACATGAAACAACTGTTGACCACACAGCAGAAGGTACGCATTCTGGTCTCTGCTCTGCCACTGATGACTTTAGTCAGACACTTCATTGAGTCTCAGCTGCTTCATTTATTCTAAATGGAGAGAATCCACCCCATCTATCCAACACTGTTAATGTCACACAGGTATATGTAAGTGCTCTGAAATTTTTTGTTATATTTACTGAAAACAAAGTCTAGAAAGTATAGGTATAGGGTCATTCTTTGCTCCACTAACTTCTGACCATCCAGTTTTTATTCTGAATTATTTTTCTTTCTTATCATTACATAACTTACCATCATGGGGTAACCTAACTAAAATACAGCAAAAGGTCTGTCCAGTGAGTCTTACTAGGTAAAAGGCACTTATATTTTTTCAACTGGTCTCATTTACTACCCCCAGCAACTCTGAAGTGTATGTTCTTTCTGTCACCCCCGGAACAGGAAGCTGCTGATGGTCCTTGGAAACAACAGGGCGGATGCCTAAAGTGAGCTCCAGTGTCACTTTGCTAGTTACAGGAGAGCCCAGTTACTTTTCTGCGCCCCCCACAGCTGCTTGGGAAGTCACTTTTTGAGAGCGATAAATGTTTCTAAGGTGTTTTCACTCATCATGTTCCTTTCTCTCAATGAGCCCTTGCTGTAGCAATTCTAGGTACTATTCCCTGAATGTTCACAGCCCCAGAAACACCTTAGGATCGTGAAGGCGAACCTCTGTTCCCTTTCACTGCTCCTGTGACTTGGGTAGCTTCCACCCCTAGATGGTGAGTGCGTATTTCAGTGGCTTGGTCAGTCTATGATCTCAGGACTGATTCCCATCTTGCCCTTGACTGGATATACCTTTGCTTATTTACAGGCAGAGATTCTCATTCGTTGACATGTAAATCTCAAAACGTGCTTACTTTAAGAATGGAATTATCCTGCCTTGTATTTTTGGTATCATAGCCTTCCAGTAAGCAGCGGCGGGTGGTATTTCCTGATCCAGCAAACTCTGCCAGGTTCAGATCTGCAAAGCCCAGCTATGAAAGGAAAGGGAATCATATTAATAGAATATCTACTAGGCTTCCATCATATTCTCCTTAAAATGAACATTCGATCCATGTTCTAAACAAGTTCTCTCAAACTTCAGTCATCTGCAGTTTTGGCCATCTGAACAAGATCTGCTCTACTGGTTGCTTATTTCATGTCTTTAGATGGGCTTGTTTCTTTGTAAAAATTTATTACCTATTCTATTCTTGTCTTAAGCAATGCAATCCCTGAAATCAGATTTGATGTGCTAAATATATATATTTTTCTGTACATACTGAAATATAGAACTGTTGAAATAAAAATAATGCTTATCAAACAATTAAAATCATTGCAAGTAGCAGTGGTACTCACCCCACACAGTGGGAGAAAATAACAGCAGACCAATCATGGTCATTTGCAAATTCATAAAGCACACTGATCAGACTTTCTTCTCCCTATTCTGGTTCTGGCACCTTTCCCAGTTAACCATTGGTGACTGCAGACAGTTGCAGGTTATTAAACTTTTACTTTCCATGCAAGAAATAGAATGACTTAAGTGCATCACGTGTTTTTCTTTGGTAAAAGGCTGTTCTCCTTCACCACCTTCCACAACATTTGCCCTGCTGATCACACTTAAGCTAAAACTCTCATTATGAAACCTTCTTCTCCCCTTCCCCAAAGCTGTGCCCCACAGCCACCCTCTATGCTGCTCTCCAAAAGTTCAGCTCAAACCTGTTCTTCCCTCTTGTTACTACCCAGGTTCAGTCCCCATTTTCTGCAGCTACCAAAAATTGCCCTGTAGTCTTTCCTGCGATGTTGTTCAACCCTTATTTCTCACTTCCAAGTGGTACAAGAACTATGCTTTGTTTTTTTTTTTACAAACTAAGTCTGTTCCATTTTTTTTTAAATTTATGATAGTCACAGAGAGAGAGAGAGAGGGGCAGAAACATAGGCAGAGGGAGAAGCAGGCTCCATGCACCGGGAGCCCGATGTGGGATTCGATCCCGGGTCTCTAGGATCGCGCCCTGGGCCAAAGGCAGGCGCCAAACCGCTGCGCCACCCAGGGATCCCAAGTCTGTTCCATTTTACATGACTAAATGCATATGGAGTCTTTTATTAAAAACAACAAAGTTGTTTTAAGTTTGTAATTAAGCATATGTCCCTGAATACCTAATAAAAAGTATTAACCATTTCTCAAACACTGCTATAATATTAAGCTGCCTGTTTTAAGATTTTATTTATTTTTATTTTAATTTTTTTAAATTAATTTATTTATTTATGATAGTCTCTCTCTCACACACACACACACACACACACACACACACAGAGAGAGAGAGAGAGAGAGAGAGAGAGAGAGAGAGAGGCAGAGACACAGGCAGAGGGAGAAGCAGGCTCCATGCACCGGGAGCCCGATGTGGGATTCGATCCTGGGTCTCCAGGATCGCGCCCTGGGCCAAAGGCAGGCGCTAAACCGCTGCGCCACCCAGGGATCCCTGTTTTAAGATTTTAAAACACATAAACACATACTGGGCACATAAGAATGACAATTCAAGATGAAGATTTTAACTACAGGCTGGAGCATTATTTTAGTAGCTTTTAACTGATATAAAAAGAATGAAAAATAAAACTTACAGGCCAGTTGAAGGGCCATGATTCCTAAATGCAATAATAAGTCAGAACATATTAGGTCACAGTGACATCTACCTAATTTTCACATGGCTCCTCTGGCCTTACTGCCTTTTAGGGGTCCAACAGATCAGAAGAAAAGTCTGGATGTATCCAGGGAAAAGCCACATCCCAATGAGCCTGTGAAGATTCATGTGGCTATTTGATCACATATCATCTGAAGGCCCTATTTCATGCATTACCCATTCCTTTTAAACCTCTAGCATACCTCCTTTTCATCCAAACTCTCTGCTGATGCTTCCTAATTCACTCAGAAGATAAAAGCAATCAAAAGAGCACTTAACTTCCACAAGCTCTTATTGTCAGCCACACCCATTCACCTGCTTGCAGCTATACCCTGAGTACTATAAATGAACTGGCTACACTCCAATCTGACCAGCCACTCTCCTCCCTCCTGCCTACTCAAGTTTGTTGCTTCAGGAATTCCTCGGTCTCTTCTGCATTCTAGTTTCCCTTCTCTACGGAGCCATTCCCATTACCTCACAAACATGCTAGAGTTTTTACCATCTTAAAGAACAAAAGATCTTGTCTTTTGCCTCCCCACCATCATTCAATGTTCTGATACTCCTTATTAGCAGAGCTCTGATTTTATTTTTATTTATTTTTTATTTTTTAAAGATTTTATTTATTCATTAGAGACACACAGAGAGAGACAGAGAGAGAGGCGGAGACACAGGCAGAGGGAGAAGCAGGCTCCCTGCAGGAGCCCGACATGGGACTCGATCCCAGGACCCCAGGATCACGCCCTGGGGCAAAGGCAGGCGTCAAACCGCTGAGCCACCCAGGGATCCCAGAGCCCTGATTTTATTCAAATGTCCATCCTTAGCTCATCCATGTGCAAAAGGAAAGTAACCCGACCTCTAGCTCATTGTTAAATTGTGATTAGTCTAAGCTAGCCATGCAATCCATTTCTATTGCCCACGACTGGTTTAGAAGTGGGCATATGATTCAGTTGTGGCCAATGAAAGGTATGAGGAAATCCTGAGGGCTGACTAGGAAAAGCTTTCTCACTCAAAGAAAGACACACATGGAGAAGCAGCTGGGTTTTGTCATATGTGAACGTGTGGACTAAAAAAACCATCTGGTGACAATGAGAAGAGCTAGCCAAGAACAAAGTCATCACACAGAGAATGGAAAAATGAAAAGAGAAAAGTAACATGGGTTCTTGATGACATCCTTCAGTCAGTGGATTAACTAATCCTGGAGCAGCTCTACCTCACATCTGCAGCTCTGTGTCCTATCTACTTGCTTTGTGAAATTAAACAAACAAAAAAAGTATCTCTAAGTGAAGAGGATATTCTGTTACTTGTAGCAAAGACCACCTGACACTGCAACCAAGTCGTTTTAAGGAGTTACATACTTTTTTTTTTTTAAGATTTTATTTATTTATTCATGAGAGACACAGAAAGAGAGGCAGAGACCCAGGCAGAGGGAGAAGCAGGCTCCCCGGGGGTAACCCGATGGGGGACTCGATCCCAGGACTCAGGGATCATGCCCTGAGCCAAAGGCAGACACTCAACCACTAAGCCACCCAGGCACCCTGGAAGTTAGGTAGACTTGATGGTTAAACTAGTGTCCTGGCTCAGGTGACTGAATTGACGGAGATACTATCAGAGACTGAAAATAAAAGAGGAGTCTGTGCATTTCTGGCAGTATTACTAATTATTTCTATTTGGCAAAAAGGTGAGCATACTCATTAGAAATTCCACATAGCTAGTAAAAGTATAAAGGATAGTAGTGGTCATATATTACACAGCGCTAAGTGCACACAGAGGAGAGGTCCTATTCCACTGGGGGGTGGGGGGAAATGGGATTGGTAATACTTCCCAGGGGAGACCGAATGAACAGATGCGACTGCTTAATGGAAACCAGAGATCATCTTCTAGCAGGGAAGCTGAAATGTAAGAATAACATCCCCTAATCAGCTTTTAGAAAAAATGTGCTTATAATTTATTGCTGGATTCAACTGTTCAATCTCCAAGTTGCTTTATTTAAAAACAGCCAACTTGGGGCACGTGGGTGGCTCAGTTAGTTAAGCCTCTGACTCTTGATTTCAGCTCAGGTCGCTAGGGTCCTGGGATCCAGTGCTCAGCAGGCAGTCTGCTTGTCCCTTTCCTTCTGCTCCTCCCCCCACTTGCACTCTCTAAAATAAATAAATAAAATCTTAAAGAAATAAAAACACCCACTTGAATAGCAATTAGAAGAGCAAACTATTTGATTTTTAAGCTTATTTAGTGAGCGATATAAGTTCCAAAAGAGTTAAAGAACATCTACTTACCTTTGCATAAGCTTTTCCACCTTTCAGTTCCTGCCAAAGATAAAAAACACTGTAAGACTATCATATGATTAAAGATTTAAAATTAAACATATGTCAAATAATTCTGAAGTAGACAATTACATATTTACATGCTGGCAAATACTGATAGTAAATTTATAATAATCTTAAATTAAATTATTTGGCTATCCCGCCCCCATCCCCCAAATTATCAGAATTTTAATTTAGAATTTAACTTAAATCTGAAAAAGGTAAATGGTAAGAAGTCAAGCTAATTTTTCTGATGAAGAAATTGCCTAAAAGTGTCCTAGACATGTTGTAAAGAAATTAAATCACTGAAGAAGTGTTAAATTGCCTATTTACTTAGCAAGTACATGAATGACATTGTAGAAAGATTTTAAGCATTGAAACCCCTACCCTAGAGACGACTGTTACCAATTTTTAGGAACAGTCCAAAAAATGCTATGTGTGTGTGTGTATTTCTCCCTTTACTCAAATGTACCATACTACACACACTGCTCTACGTATTTTTCTACTTTATATATGTATCAATATAATAGCATATTTTTTCTACTTTATATATGTATCAATATATAGATACATAAATACATGTAATATTGATGCACGTTAGTATAATAAAATCCCTCTTCATTAATGCAAACAAGACTGGCAAAAGTGAAAAATAATAAATATACAGCGATCTTAACATTTTATTTTATTTGAAATATATAACTGTACACTAATTTGCCAAATCTCTGGATTTAGGACACCACACAGTTGTGAGAATTAAGTGTAAAACACTCAAAACAAAGCCCAGCCCACAGTGTACTCTGTATGTGTGCCTGCCACATTATAATTAGGGTCAAAATCTCCTCTCCCTACCCACTTAAAAAAAATTAGTCTTAGGTGTACAACACAGTGATTTGACAATTCTAAACATTATGCAATGTTCATCATGGTAAGTGAAGTCACCATCTGTCACCATACAATGCTATTACAATATTAGTAACTATATTCTCTATGCTGCACTTTTCATCTCTGTGACTTATTTTATAACTGGAAGTTTGTACCTCTTAATCCCCTTCACCTATATTGACCATCCCCTCATCCCCCTCCCCTCTGGTAACCACCAGTTTGTTCTCTGTACTTATGATTCTGTTTCTGATTGTTTGTTCATTTGTTTTGTTTTTTAGATTCCACATATAAGTGAAATCAAATGATATTTGTCTTTCTCTGACATTTCACTTAGCACAATACCCTGTAGGTCCACCCATGTTGTCAAAAATGGCAAGAGTTCACTCTTCTTTATACCATTTCCATCTTTAAAGTGGTGAATTTAGGGGTGCCTGGGTGGCTCAGTGGTTGAGCATCTGCCTTTGGCTCAGGGTGTGATCCTGGGGTCCTGAGATTGAGTTCTATGTTGGGTTCTCTACAGGAAGCCTGCTTCTCTCTCTGCCTATGTCTCTGCCTCTCTCTCTGTCTCTCATGAATAAATAAAATATTTTATTTTATTTTTTAAAGATTTTATTTATTTATTCATGAGAGACACAGAGAAAGAGAGAGAGGCAGAGAGACACAGGCAGAGGAGCCCAACGTGGGACTTGATCCCAGGACTCCAGAATCACGCCCTGGGCCAAAGGCAGGCACTTAACCACTGAGCCACCCAGGGATCCCCAAATAAAATCTTTTAAAAAAATAAAGTGGTGAATTTAAGCTCTCTGCTTCTCCCTGTTTGATAGTCAGCCACAACTTTTTTTTTTAAAATTTATTTATTTATTTATGATAGTCACAGAGAGAGAGAGAGAGAGAGAGAGAGAGAGAGGCAGAGACACAGGCAGAGGGAGAAGCAGGCTCCATGCACCGGGAGCCCGACGTGGGACTCGATCCCGGGTCTCCAGGATCGCGCCCTGGGCCAAAGGCAGGCGCCAAACCACTGTGCCACCCAGGGATCCCATCAGCCACATCTTATAGTTCAGTACCAGCCCTGTCCCTGAGACACAATGGTAAAAGTCAGAGTAAATGGATTTGGCCTTATTGGGCACCTGGTCACCAGGGCTACTTTTACAGCCCGCAAAGTGAATATTGTCACCATCAGTGACTCCTTCATTGACCTCAACTACATGGTCAACATGTTCTGGTATAATTCTACCCACAGCAAATTAAATGGCACATTGAAGGCTGAGAACAGGAAACTTGTCATCAATGGAAAGTCTATCTCTGTCTTCCAGGAGCAAGATCCTGCCAACATCAAATGGGGTGATGCTGAGTATGTTGTGGAGTTAACTGGAGTCTTTACCATGGAGAAGGCTGGGGTTCACTTGAAGGGTGGGGTGCCAAAAGGGTCATCATATCTGCCCCTTCTGCTGATGCCTCCATGTTTGTGATGGGCATGAACCATGAGAAGTATGACAATTCCCTCAAGATTGTCAGCAATGCCTCCTGCAGTACCAACTGCTTGGCCCTCTGGCCAAGGTCATCCTTGACAACTTTGGCACCATGGAGGGACTCATGATTCATGACTCCATGCCATCACTGTCAGCCAGAACACTGTGATGGCCAAGGGTTTGGTCAGAACATTATACTTGCTTTTACTGGTGCTGCCAAAGCTGTAGGCTAGGTCATCCTTGAGCTGAATGGGAAGCTCAATGGCATAGCCTTCTGTGTCTCCACCCTTAATGTGTCAGTCATAGATCTGACCTGCTGCCTGCAGAAAGATGCCAAATACAATGACATCAAGAAGGTGGGTGAAGCAGGCATTGGAGGGTCCCCTCAAGGGCATCTTAGGCTACAGTGCAACTGTCTCCTGCAACTTTAACAGTTACTCCCACTCTTTTACCTTTGATGCTTCCATTGCTCTCCAAGACCACTTTGTCAAGCTCATTTTCTGGTATGACAATGAATTTGGCTACAGCAACCTTATGGTCTACATGGCTTCCAAGGAGCAAGAGCCCCCTTGACCATCAGCCCCAGCAAGAGCAAGAAGAGAGAGGCCCTCACCTGCTGGGGAGTTCTTGTCCCAACTCATTCCCCAATACACTGAGAATCTCCTGACCTCTACACAGTTTCCATCTTAGACCTTGTGAAGAAGGGGAAGGACCAGGCTTTTGTCCTCATTTTCCCTTTGTAATGGCTGTTTAGATGACCAATAATGTCCATTTTTGTTAAAGCCCAAAGGCTGTCTCCATCTTAACCCTCCAACAGCATCTTACAGGCTTGGCTACTCCACTCCTTTCCTACATCTTTTTCTTTTCTAACCTTCCATGGTGCTGTAATTGCCTGGTTTTACTCCTGCCCCACTGGCTGCTCCTTCTTACTCTCATTTGCTGGACCTACTCCTGTATTCAACTTCTGCAGAGAGAATGCTAGTTGTACTCCAACCATCCATTCCCCTGCTCTTCAAAGTAGTAGACACCTGTATTTTTAGGTGGCCATCTGGCTATGTAAAATAATGACAATTTTCTTCTTTTTAAAAGTTTTAAAATTTAACTTAAATACACTGTATTATTAATTTCAGAGGTAGAATTCAGTGACTCACCAGTTATGTACAATATCCAGTATTCATTACTTCAAGTGTCTTCCTTAATGAGCATCACTCAGTTACCCCATCCCCTCATCCACTTCCCCTCTAGCAACCCTCAGTTTGTTCCTTATAGTTAAGAGTCTTTTATGGTTTGCCTCCCTCTCTGATGTCATTTTATTTAATTTTTCCTTCCCTTCCCCTATGTTCATCTGTTTCATTTCTTAAATTCTACATGAGTGAAATTATATGGTATTACAACATTTTCTACCTCCCTTTTGTGCCATGGCAGTGTGACTAAGATCTGGCCAAAAGGATGTAAGAATGGACACACACGAATTCTTGCTCCTCTCCTGCTAACAGTAATTCATACTACCTTGAGTGTTAGAGTGATCCAGGATTTGGTTCAGGGCCTCTTGTCTTCTCTATCTACACTTTTCTCCATTCAGTTATGTTGCCTTTTTTTTTTTTGGATTTCATTTATTTATTCATGAGACACACAGAGAGGCAGAGACATAGGCAGAGGGAGAAGCAGGCTCCTCATGGGGAGCCTGATGTGGGACTCCATCCCAGAACCTGAATATCATGCCCTGAGCCGAAGGTAGATGCTCAACCATCGAGCCACCCAGGTGTCTTTTTTTTTTTTTTTTTGTGAGAGAGAGAGAGAGAGAGAGAGAGACTGTGAACAGGGGGAAGAGCAGAGGGAGAAGGAGAGAGAGAGAGAGAGAGAGAGAGAGAGAGAGAGAGAGAGAATTTTTTCTTTTTTGAGAGAGAATTCTAAGCAGGCTCCACTCTCAGTGCAGAGCCCTACATGGGGGTTGATCTCACAACCCTGAGATCATGACCTGCGCTGAAACAAGAGTTGGACACATAAGCAACTGAGCCACCCAGGTGTCCTAACTCTGTAGCTTTAAATAAAAACTGTATGCTGGTAACTCTCATGTCTCTGTCTCTAGTCTGGCTTCTGATCCTGAGTGCAGACCAGTATCTTTAAATGACTACTAGACATTCCTACTTGGTATCTCATAGAAACCTTCAAGTTAACATGGCCAAAATGGGCCTGCTGATCTCTGCTTACCAGTGCCCAAAATTATTTCACTCTGAACTTTTGCCATTTCAATAAATAGCACAATTATCAACCGATATGCTCAGGCAAAGGTCTAAGAGTTATCTTCAATTCTCTTCCCCTCATTTACATCGAATCCATTAGTGGGGGGCGACCTCCAGAAATACATCCTAAATCATACTGCCTCTGTGGTTATAGTTCCATGCTGATACAAGCTTTCCTCACCTGAACCATCCCCTCCACCTATGTGGCCTATCTGCATGCAGCGGCAAAAGTGATCTTAGAAGATCCTATCTTTCCTTAGTAAAATCCTCAAATGGATTCCAATTATAATTAGCATAAAATCCAACGTCGTTACTGTGTCCTTTAAGGCCTTACCTGATCTAGTGCCTCCATCTCATCTCACCAAGAGCTTTCCCTCTCTCTGTTTTCCATATTCCATCCAGGCTGGTCTTCTGTCATTTAAACATGACAGATTTGTTGTTTATCCTAAATAGGGTTTATAATATTTTTGAATCTGTGGTTCGGTATTTTTTTCATTAGTTTTAGAAGAGTCTCAGCCACAGTCTCGCTCTCCTCCTTCTAGGGCTCCAATTACAGATATGTTGTATCTTTATGCCGTTTCCCATGTCTTATGCTCTTTTTTTGTATTTTCTACTTTTTTCCTGTGATTTTGTCTGGATACTTTCTTTTGTCTTACTTTCCAGTTTATAGAATCTCTCTTCAGTTTTGGTAAACCTGCTGCTAAATCCATGTGTTGAGATTTATTTTTATCTCTTTAGCTTTATTCATTTTTTAAAATTTTTTTAAAAATATTTTATTTTTTTAAATCATCTCTATACCAAAGATGGGGCTCAAACTCACAACCTGAGATCCAGAGTTGCATGTTCTACTGATTGAGCCAGCTAGATGCCCCTCAACTATTTAGTTTTAATTTTAGTTATTTTCTCAGTTCTAGAATTTTTTTTTTTAAGATTTTATGTATTTATTCACGAGAGATACAGAGAGAGAAGCAGAGACGAAGCAGGCTCCATGCAGGGAGCCCAATGTGGGACTCGATCCCAGGACCCCAGGATCACTGCTCCAAACGAAGGCAGACGCTCAGCCACTGAACCACTCAGGCATCCCTCAGTTCTAGAATTCAATTTGCTTTTTGCTTTATAGTTTCTACTTCTCTAATAAAATTTCCCATAGTGTTCACTCATTATAGTTACCGTAAAACTTTGTCTCTGATCTCCCCAAAACTTGTATCTTCCATGACTCTGTTCTTATCTACTTTCCTTTCGATTTTTGGTCATGCAGTCAAGTCTCTTGGTGTGCTTGGTAATTTTTGTGCGTGATAACTTGAAGTAATTTGAGGCTTAGAGTAACGTTATTTTTTTTTTATAGAAAATACACATTTGCTTCTGGCAAGTTTTGAAAGGGGCAGATACCTTCCTCTAAGCAGGGGTTAAGCTGATTAGAAGCTGAGTTTCAATCTTTATACAGGCTGATCTCTATCCAGTACATTCCTTCTAGGTTGAAACTCTTAGGAAGTCCCAATGAAAAGTCTGGGATGTTTCCCAAGGCCCTTCATGCTGATGGGTCCTGGACTCCAGTTCTTCTCACTTTAGTCCTATAAAACTGCTGGGATCTCAGCTAGCTTCCTTGCCTCTCAGCCCCTGCTTTTAGCTCAGCTTTTTCTTCTTCTTATTTTTTTTTTAAGATTTTACTTATTTACTAATGAAAGACAGAGAGAGAGAGAGAGAGAGAGAGAGAGAGAGGCAGAGACATAGACAGAGGGAAAAGCAGGCTCCCTTCAAGGAGCCAGATGTGGGACTCGATCTCAGGACATCATGACCCAAGCCAAAGGCAGATAGATGCTCAACCACTGAGCCACCCAGGTGTCCTAGCTCAGCTTCTTAACCACTGCTTGCAATTTAGCAAATGATTTGAGGGAAAAAGCAATGCCCAGTATCAGGCTCAGCTCTTTACACTTCCCTTGTATATGATTCTAAGCTTAAGTCTTTACTACCTTGGTGGCTTCTGATGCCTTCAAGCAGCTGTTTTTAATATTTTGTCCAACTTTTCTATTGTTCTCAGAGGGAGAGGTGGTCTTTAATAAACTGGTCCATTAATTTCAGAAGTATAAATCTCCAGGTTTATTATAATATTAGGGCTTGTTATGGATTACATTGTACATTTCTCTCCTCCGACCTCCCAAGATATTTTGAAGTCCTAACCCCTAGTACCTCAGAATGTGACCTTATTTGGAAATACATAGGTAATCTAGGTAAGAATGAGGTTCTAATCCAATATGACTGGTGCTCTCATGAAAAAAACAAAGGAGATGTGAACACAGACACACACAGAGGGAAGATCATGTGAAGACACAAAGGGAGAAGGCAGCCACGTAACTGGAGTGATGCATCTACAAGCCAAGGAATGCCTGAAGCTACCAAAAGTCAGGAGAAAGGCATGAACAGTTTCTGGAGCCTTTAGAGCATGGCCCTGCTGACACCTTGATTTTGACTTCTGACCTCCAGGACTATAAGACAATAACATCTGTGTTGTTTTAAGCCACCCAGTTTGTGGTACTTTGATATAGAACCTCTAGGAAACTAACACAGGGCCTTTTTACTTTCAGGTATGGTATGGTTATGTGCAACTTACTGGGTCATGGGGTGACCAGATATATGGTTAAACACTACTTCTGGCTATGTCTGTGAGGGCGTTTCTGGATGAGATTAACATTTTAATCAGTCAACTGAGGAAAGCAGATTGCTTTCCACAGTGTGGGTGGGCATCATCCAATCTGTTGAGGGCTTGAATAGAAGAAACAGGCTGAGAAAGGTTAAATTCTCTTTACCTCACTGTTTGAATTGGGACATTGATTTTCTCCTGCTTTCAGACTAGGACTTATACCATCAGCACTCCTAATTAACTCTGGCTTTGACTTGCACTTACACCATTGGTTTCCTGGTTCTCAGGACTTTGGACACAGACTGGATCCACACCACTAGTATTCTAAGGTCTCCAGCTTGCAGATGGCAGATTGTGGGAGTTCTTGGCCTCCACAACTGTGTATGCCAAATTCCTTATAACAAATCTATTTCTATATATATAGCTATGTCTCTACTCTATATTGATGCTGTTTCACTGGAGAACCTTGCCTAATACAAGGTCCTACTCCTTTAGGATAGTCTTTTCCTAGATTTTTACATGGGTGCCTCCTCTTCAAACGCTACCTTTCAGAGAAGTCTCCACTGGCCCCTCCCCCTAATTTTCTAAGATGATTTTCTCTCCCTGAGTTATTCTCTATTATCTCATTGTATTTCATATACAACACTTACAACATCCACTTATTTGGTTTACATGGTTAGTCTGTCTTTCCTACCACTATTCCTCCCAGCTCCAATCAGAAAGCAGAATCCTTGAGGGCAGGAGCCCAATTCCAGTTCACCACTGTCCTTTCAGTGCCTAGAATAGTACCTGGCAGTTTGTAGGAACTCTCCTATTTGTTTACAGGTGATGGACTGCTTCCCTGTGTCCTAGGCAACAGAGTGTATTATCAAACTTTTTGATCTTTGTTAAATTTATAGGTAAAAAAATGGTGCCTTATTTGTAGTTTTAATATACATGAGTGAGACTGAGTAATTTTTTATAGATTTGAAAGCTATTTATATTTTCCATTTTGTAAAATATATATTCTGTCCCCTGCCTATTTTTCTAAAGGGTTATTTATCTTTTCTTCTTGATTTATTTGAAGGAGCTCTTTTTATATCAAGGAAATTAGTCCTCTGACATGATGTGCAGATGTTTTCTCTTAATTTATAGCTTTGCTTAAGGTATTTTTTTGCAATGTAGAAAACGTTTATATAGAGGAGTTTTCTAATTTTTCTTTATGGGTTCTCACTTTTATTCTCATGTGGCCTTTTCTCTTTTCTCATTGGTTGAAAAATACCAAGACTGGAGTAATTCTCTTGGATCTAAAAATGTGTACCATATGGTGAAGATGGCAGAGCTGCTCTCCCAGCCCTGGACCCCTGGGCTATTACCCAAGAGAGACAGAAATTCTTATCCTGTTTAAGTCATCGCATATTTGGGTATCTGCTTCAGCAGCTTGTTGTACGTGCCCGAATACACCGAACCTCACAACCTGAGGAACTGGATTATTTCACATGAACTAGTCCTACCTTAAATTACAAAAAATTAGTTTTTTGGTAATAGACTCTGAGGGTTTTTTTTTTTTTTAATTTATTCACGAGAGACACACAGAGAGAGAGGCAGAGACACAGGTAGAGGGAGATGCAGGCTCTATGCCGGGAGCCCGATGTGGGACTTGATCCCGGGTCTCCAGGATCACACCCTGGGCTGAAGGTGGTGCTAAACCACTGACACCCAGGCGTCCCGACTCTGAGCTTCTTATTATTGGCAGTTAGCTTTACTCTAAACTAGTATTATAATGTTATTTATATGTTATTTATATACATACATATATGTATATATTATTATTATTTTTTAAAGATTTTATTTATTTATTCATGAGAGAGACACAGACACAGAGGCAGAGACACAGGCAGAGGGAGAAGCAAGCTCCATGTCGGGATCAGGCCCTGGGCTGAAGGTGGCGCTAAACCGCTGAGCCACCTGGGCTGCCCATATATATTATTTTTTTTTAAATTAAAATTCAAAGACTGGTCATCTTACAAAAATCATGACTAGGATTCCATTTATAAAAGTTTCAATATAAGAGCTACAGCAGCAATTAAAGCAGAAAGAGAAGAAGGTAGGATGCTTTACTTATATCTCAGTTAATGCTTACAAATTCTGGAGAAAGCAATTATCATAACCATAGTTTGGGTGGAAAAATTGATTTTTTAGAAAGTCAGGAGAGAACTACCTAACGTCTCACAGTTAGAAAGCGCGTATCTGGGACTCAGGCTCAGATCACTACAATGACACATACACTTTCACTGCATTGTACTTAAGGGAAGCTTTGATGCAATTATTGCTGCTCCAAGTTAGACTTTTTTCTTTCTCTCTTTCTTATTTTAAAAAATTTATTCATGAGAGACACAGAGAGGCAGAGGCATATGCAGAGGGAGAAGCAGGTTCCCTGCAGGGAGCCTGATCTGAGACTTGACGCCAGGACCCCAGGATCATGACCTGAGCTGAAAGTAGACACTCAACCACTTAGACACCCAGGTGGCCCAAGTTAGTCCATTCTAAAGGTCTACAATCATTAAAGGCTTAAAACCTACAAAATGTTTATATGTATTTACGTTGTATCTTAACTGAGTAGATTAAGCAATGTAAGAATTTAAAATATAGCCACATACAACATGGTGCTATCTGCTCACACAAAAAGCAAAGAAAATTAAAAATACAACTTTTTATCTCATTAAGAAGGACACAAGACTAAAATGGAAAATAACAAGGCAATGGGCTCTTGCTTTTCATTCTGAGTCCTTACCTTAATTTTTGAACAAGTACATGTATTATTTTGGTAACTTAAAAAATGTATATAAGATATAACATAAAGGTTACATTTTATTTTTTTTCTTTTAAAGATTTTATTTAATGTATTTATTTATTTATTTATTTATTTATTTATTTATTTATTCTGCAGGGAGCCCGATGTGGGACTTGATCCCCAGACTTAGGATCACACCCTGAGCCAAAGGCAGACACTCAACTGCTGAGCCACCCAGGCATCCCATAAAGGTTACATTTTAAAGCTAATAGTTCCATTCACCTGTAGTGGTGACAAAAGGATTCCCTCTTTTTAACTCCCCAAAAAGTAGGATCATATATTTCTACATATATTAAGTTGATCTACTTGAGATTACCATCTTTGTAGATCATTGGTAACATGCTTCAACCTAATACGTGGAAAAGAAATGATATAAAAAACAAAACACGGCCTTAGAATTAGAAAGATTTGTATTTGAGTCCCCATTTTGCCATTTCCTAGCTATGTGATTTGAGCAAGTGACAACCCCTCTGAACCTCGTTTTCCTGAAATTGCAAAAAATAATACCCATTTTCATGTTTGTTGTTAGACATAATATATGTAAAGTCCCTAAAATAATGCCTACAAAGAGAAATTTAATGAATGGCAGGATAAAGATCAGCCTTCCAAAATAATACAAATAGAGTTAATACTTAAATGTATATCAATTGATAGTGAAATAAGGTTCTTGAGTAATACTTTATAGCTTCAAATTTTCTTAAATCATATTTGTCACAGTAAATTAAATTATTGCTGCAAGTGTAAAGTGGAATTACATGTAACAGTTCTAACGATGAAGTAGAGCTAAATAAAATGAGTCAGTGACTATGGAACTAATTATGGTTTCTGAAAGGGGAGACGTAATTGGCTATTTTTATACCTTCCTCACAGATACTCTGTAGATACAAGGATCCAGGATGCCTGTGGTGGCACTTGCACTCATCTTGCACATAAATGAGAACTTCTTCCTCCAGTGAACACAGTTGGCTTGTACCACTTCCCTGAAGAGGAGACAGAGAGAGAGAGAGAGAGAGAGAGAGAGAGAGAGAGAGAGAGAGAAACAATTATTATTGATGACAGGTTAAAAAAAAGTATACACACTCTTTCACTCAGGTCTATAACGCAAAAGTGATATATTAAAAGGCATGAAGAAAACAAACTTCTAACAATGTGATCTGAAAATCCCTAGAAGGGGGGATCCCTGGGTGGCGCAGTGGTTTGGCGCCTGCCTTTGGCCCAGGGCGCGATCCTGGGTCGGGCTCCCGGTGCATGGAGCCTGCTTCTCCCTCTGCCTGTGTCTCTGCCTCTCTCTCTCTCTCTCTCTCTCTCTCTGTGACTATCATAAAAAAAAAATCCCTAGAAGGTTTTAATTACCCACAGAAACTCAAATTTTTAAAAAAGTGAAATTACTCATCAATTGAATCAATATAAATTGAAGCTTCACTACTCATTCATTCAGCACATAATACATGTTTATTTTTGGTGAGCTATGTGCTAGATGTCTGAAATATGATGATAAGAATGACAGTGTTCCTAATCTTGTAGGGCTTATAGTTTACAGGTAGTATCAGAGACTATGAAATGTAAACCAATACTTATTCTGAAATGAACTTATTCTGAAATTTTCAGCTCACCCACCAGCCCCTGTCATTCCACTGAGCCACGCAGGTGTCCCCCCTCCTTTTTTTTAATTTTTAAAAGAGATTTATTTATTTACTTGAGAAAGAGAGAGAGAGATGGGGTACCTGGGTGGCTTAGTCAGTTAAGCATCTACCTTCAGCCCAGGTCATGATCCTAGGATCCTGGGATCGAGTCCCACATTGGGCTCCCTGCTTTGAAGGGAGCCTGTTTCTCCTTTGCCTCTGTCTCTCTCTCATGAACAGAAGAAAACAATCTTAAAGAAAGAGAGAGACAGTGTACGTGCGTGAGCAAACACAAGTCAGGGCAGGAGCAGAGGGCGAGAATCTCAAGCAGACACCTGGCTGAGCATGGAGCCCCTCATGAAGCTAGAACTCATGACCCATGAGATCATGACCTGAGCCAAAATCAAGAGATGGTGGCTCAGGGTGCCTAGGTGACTTAGTGGGTTAAGCATCTACCTTTGGCTCAGGTCATGATCCTAGATTACTGGAATCAAGCCCTGCATAAGGCTCTCTGCTTCTCACTCTCCTCCCCACTCCTGCTCTTGTCCACTATCTCTGCCTCTCTCTTTCTCAAATAAATAAATAAAATCTTAAAAAAAAAAAGAGATGGATGCTCAACCAACTGAGCCACCCAGGTGCCCCTCGACTGTATCCAGCAGGAGTGCAATTTATTTGTATGGTTACAACACAGGCAGAATGAGCTATCTGGCAAAGAATGGATCTGGAGGTATTTGTCAGGCAACATGAAGCATCCGCAGTAAGATACACAGTAGCTAACGTGCATACTAAAAAATAAATGAATTTTTGAAAAAAAAAAAGCAATGAATAACAATGAAAATAACAAAGAGGAAAAAATAAAGTTAGAATTTAATTTAAAAAAATTTTTTCCCTCTCAACATCTTGGGGCCTTGAGACTTGATGGAGGCATCAGTCATGGCCTCTGGAGCTCCCAAAGAAGGTGTGAAGGTATACTAAAGGCTGGGCCCTTTAGGAGCACCCTCTGCTTCAAGGCACTTGGTTGTTTCTGTCACTGAGGTCACTGATGTATGACCAGGAATCAGACATTTAAAACAAAAACAAAAAACAAAATCCCTGTACTTTCCTACATAAAAGCTTCTGGTTGAAGATAGCCGATTGACAGCATGTATTAACTTACCTCTGCTCTCTTCCTAAAACATTTTATTTAATTTTTAAGGCATCATATAGCAAGACAAAGAGAACCAGAGAGGAGACAAAATAAAAGGTCAGGAATTAACAAGTGATAATGACTTAGTAAATTAAAGAAAGCTGAACATTATGCTGGTAATGGTGAAAGCTAAGAGCAGGTATCTTAAAGTAGCATTGAAACAGAACAAAAGAGGGACAAATTGCAGAAGAACTGATCGAAAACTGTTTTTAGAAAGAGTCCCCCAGATCTTGCTGACCCCTGCAGAGGACAGATTTATTCTCCTGATGAGGTACAACAGAGGGATCTCTGTATTACCTGACCTGAAGGCAGGTATTGAAAATAGCACCACAGCGTGACCATATTGGGTGGGGTAGGGGGCTAGACACAGGATGAAAGATGACTTACTGAATGCTGAGACTTTTTCCCCTAACGTGGCTTCTCAGGATATATTCTTTAAGAAGATGTAAGAAGAACATTCTCCACGGAATCCAACCAGACCCAAAGAAAAGTCTATTAAGATAACATTGAGGGTTACAAAATGACTTCGCCAGCTCAATCTACAACCTGAATCAATGAACACTCTCCACATGCACCAATTCTCAAAGCATCTTTGACTTCTTCACAGATAAATACGAGCAAGCACTTGAGTTAGGTCTTTCAATATGAACAAACTGAGGGGGTGCCTGGGCGGCTCAGTTGGTTAAGGGGCTGCCTTTGGCTCAGGTCATAATCTCAGGGCCCTGGGATTATGGGGGACTCAGGTCCCCAGAGTTGGGCTCCTGACTCAGCAGGGAGTCTGTTTCTCCTCCCTCTCCCTCTGTGCCTCCCCTCTGGCTCACGCTCTCTCTTGCACACACACACACACACACACACACACACACACACACACACTCTCTCTCTCTCTCTCTCTCTCTCAATAAATAAAACCTAAAAAAGAAAAAAAAAGAAGAAACAGACCAAAATGAATAGCAAAAAGGAAACTTTTTAAAAAACAGAGGCTATGGTGGGAGAAAAAAAAAAGATTCTCAGAGAGACAGAAATTTCATCTATCATAAAAGTATAGGAAGGAATAGGATACTATAAAAGAACATACAGGGAACTAAAAAGTACTCATGGAAATCAAAACTAATTGAGTTGATTTTTTAAAAAATATTTTATCCATTTATTAGAGAGAGAGCAAGAACAAGCAGGGGGAGCTCTATCCCTCCACTCTACCCTTCTCTGTGGGCCTTTAGGGACTAGGTCAACCAGGCTCACTTCCCCTCTGCCACTGAACGTAGTAAAGGTACAAACATCAGAAGGATGGAAGGCTGCAAAATCCTAAAACTCTGTCTTATGTTCTGCTACTTTTCATTTGTTTGTGAAATAACAATAATTCCTCAACAATACTAATTAGAGAAACTATTTATTTATTTATTTATTTATTTATTTATTTATTTATTTATTTATCTATTTATCTATTTATTTATTTAGCTCCATGCCTAGTGTGGAACCCACTGAGGCTTGAATTCAAGACCTGGTGATCAAGATCTGAGCTGAGATCAAGAGTCAGATGCTTAAGTGAATGAGTCACCCAGGTGTCCTACAGAAGCACCTCTTTGGACTTTTATCTAATTTAAAACATCCTTATAAGGCAGCAGCCTTTACATACCAAAAAGTATATGCTATCATTTGCACAAATGGGCAGCTTTGGCCTGAGTAACAAAAGTAAAAGAAGTGAACTCTGTATGTGAGTGTTTCTCTTAAAAAACAAACAAGCAGGGGTGCCTGGGTAGTTCAGTCAGTTAAGCATCTCTTGGTTTCAGCTCAGATTGTGATCTCAGGGACGTAAAATGGAGCCCTGAATTAAGGCTCCGTGCTCAGTGGGGAGTCTGCTTCTCTCTCTCTGTCCCCACCATACCCCACCCCGGCTTGTGTGTGTTCTCTGTCTCTCTCTAAAATAAATAAAAATCTTTAAAACAAACAGGAAAGGAGTATTTATAGAAATAGTGATCTAGTTTGGCCAGAGAGTAGAGGAAGGCAATATTAACTCTGGTGGGCTTGGGAAAAGATTACAAAACTTAGCACAGCATCATAAATGTGGGCAGATAACTGAAATTATAGTGTTGAACAGAGGTGAAGAATGTTTTCATAAAAGATGTGACATTAAATCTCAAAGGAAAAAATACATCTCCATAACCCTACATTCCCATCATGAAAGCATATGGAAGTATAAATCTCACTGGTAAAGGTAAATATTTAGATAAATACAGAAAAATGTAATATTGTAATAATGGTGTGTAAATCACTTTTAATGCTAATATAAAAGTTAAAAGATGAAAATATTAAGAATAACTATAACCACAAAAATTTGTTAATAGATACATAATATAAAAAGAATTAAATTCTGACATCAATAACAAAGTCTGTTGGGGGACATAGAAGTGTAAAGTTTTTGTATGTAATTGAACTTAAGTTGCTATCTACTCAAAATAGACTGTTATAAGAAGTTTTACACAAGCCTCATGGTAAACACAAAGAAAAAAACCTACAACAGAAACAAACAAAGAGGGTAAAGAATCAAAGTAGATCACTATGAAAAAGCCAGCAGGTCATATAGGAAGACAGCAAGAGAGGGTGAGAAGAAAAGAACCACAAAAACTGATAGAAAACAATTAACAAAATGGCCACCGCAAGTCCTTACCTATTAATAATTACTTTAAATGTAAATGAACTAAACTCCCCAATCAAAAGGCACAGAATGGCTGAATAGGTAAAACAAAAACAAAACCCCAAATAAGACCTAACTGTACGTTGGCTGTAAGAGATTCAGTTTAGATTTAAGGACACGCATAGACTGAAAATGAAGAGGTAGAGAAAGATATTCTATGCAAATGGTAACCAAAAGAGAAAAGAGGTGGCTATATTTATATCAGACAAAATGGACTTTAAGTCAAAAACAAAGACAAGGTCATTGTTTAATGATAAAACAGTCAATTCAGTAGGAAGCTATAACATTTATAAATGTGTATGTACCCAACACCAAAGTACCATCAAAGTACCTAGATACATAAAGTATCTTGGCAGATCTGAAGGAGAAATAGACAATAATATGGTAATAGTAGATTTCAATACTCCATTCACTATAATGAAAAGATCATCCAGACAAAATCAGTAAGGAAACAGTAGAACTGAACAACACTATAAAACAAATATACCTATTCAGAGCTTTTTACCCATTAGAAGAATACACCTTTTTTTCTCAAGTGCACACGTAATATTCTTTAGGGCAGATTACATGTTAGGTCACAAAAGAAACACACTTAAGAAGATCTAAATTATTACAAGTATCTTTTCCAACACAAAGAATGAAACTAGAAAACAACAATAAGAAGGTGGGAAATTTATTAATACATGAAAACTAAACAATATAATCTTTTTTTAAAAAATATTTTTATTTATTTATTCATGAGAGATACAGAGAGAGAGGCAGAGACACAGGCAGAGGGAGAAGCAGGCTCCATGCAGGGAGCCCAATACAGGACTCCATCCCAGGCCTCTAGGATCACAACCTAGGCCAAAGGCAGACGCTTAACCACTGAGCCACCCAGTTGCCTAAAAAACATACTCTTGAATAACCATGAGTTGAAGAAGAAATCGAAAGAGAATTAAAAAAAAATATCTCAGCACAAATGTAAACTAAAATACAACATACCATAACTTCTGGATTGTAGCAAATACAGTACTAAGAGGGGAATTTATAACAATAAATACTTACTTCAAGAAAGAAGTTAGTGGTGCCTGGGTGGCTCAGTCAGTTAAGTGTCTGCCTTTGACTCAGCTCATGATCTCAGGGTCCTGGGATTGAACTTCAAACCAGCTCCCGCTCAGCTGAGGATCTGTATCTACCTCCCCCTCCCCTGCCTCCATAATTCTTTTTTTTAAATTACATTTATTTATTCATGAGAGACACAGAGAGAGAGAGACATAGGCAGAGGGAGAGAGAAGCAGGCTCCCCAAGGAGGCTGATGTGGAACTCAATTCCAGGATATCAGTTAGGATCATGCCCTGAGCCAAAGGCAGATGCTCAACCACTGAGCTCTGCCTCCCTATTTGTGCTCCTACAAAGTTCTCTCTCAAGTAAATAAATAAAATCTTAAAAAAAAAAAAAAAAAAGGATAGGGGAGGAGGGCGGGGGGTGGGGGTGAATGGATGACGGGCACTGAGGGGGACACTTGATGGGATGAGCACTGGGTGTTATTCTGTATGTTGGTAAATTGAACACCAATAAAAAATTAATTTATTAAAAAAATAAGATAGAACTTAAATAAACAATGTCACTTTATACCTCAAAGCTAGAAAAAGAACAAGCTAAGGCCAAAATTAGCAGAAGGAAGAAAGTTATAAAGATGAGAGCCGACATCAATCAAATAAAAATAGAAAAACAACAAAAATAAGTGCTTTTTGAAAAAAATAAACAAAATCAAGGGATTCATAGCTAGATTAAGAAAAAAGAATACAAAATAAAAAATGAAAAAAGGACATTAAAACAGTTGCTTCAAAAAATAAAAAGAATCATAAGGGACTATTATTAATAAATATATTCTAACAAATGCCAGCAAACTGGATAATCCAGAAGAAATCAATAAATAAATTCCTAGAAACATACACTTACCAAAATTGAATCAAGAAGAAATAGAAAACTTGAATAGATCAGTAACAAATGAGATTGAATAAAAAATCAAAAACTTTTGAACCACCACCACTACAAAAAGCCTGGGACTAGATAGTTTCTTGGATGAATCTACCAAACACTCAAAGGACAATTAATACAGTCCTTAAACTTTTCCAAAAGACAGAAAAAGAGATCACTTTGAAATTCATTTTTTGAGGCCAGCATCACTCTGATACCAAAGTCAAAGATACCATTAAAAAAATAAAAAGTAAAAGAAAAAAGAAAACTAAAGGCCAATATCCCTGATGAACACTGATGCAAAACTTCTCAATAAAATACTGGCAAACTGAATTTCCTAACATGTTAGAAGGACCATCCTATGCAAATCAGTGTGATAAACCACAGTAAAAGAATGAAAGATAAAGACTACATGATCATCTGAATAGATGAAGTTTGTCATGCTTTTTCTGCAACATCTACTCACGATAAAGACTTTCAACAAAATTAGTATAGCAGCAACTTACCTCAGTAAAGACCATATATGAAAAGCCCAAGCTAACATCATAATCAGTAAGGAAAACCTGAAAGTTCTTCCTCTAAGATTTAGCGCAATACACAGATGCCCTCTTTCACCAATTCTTGACAAGTATGCCAAGAAAACAATGGAAAAAGGATAGTGATGCTGGGAGAACCGGTTATTCACATTAGAAGAATGAAATTGGGCCCTTATACTATATACAAAAATCAACACAAAATGGATTTAAAAACTTAAACGTAAGACCTAAAATAGTAAACCTATTAGAAAAAATAGAGAAAAAGCTTCTTGATGACACTGGTTTGGGCAATGATTTTTTTGGCTATAACACCAAAACACAGGCAACAAAAGCAAAAATAGACCAGTGTGATTGCATCAAACTAAAAATCTTCTTCAAAGCAAAGGAAATGATCAATAGAATGAAAAGGCAACTTATGAAATGGGAGAAAAATATTTTCAAAGCATATATCTGATAAGAGATTAATGTCTCAAATATATAAAAAACAGAAACAACTCCATGGCAAAAACCAAAATCTCCACATAACACAATTAAAAAATGAGCAAAAGACCTGAAGAGAGACATTTCTCAAGTGAAGATATAAGGCAAATAGGTATAGGATTGTAATCACTAATCATTAGGGAAATGCAAATCAAAACTACAATGAGATATCACTTCACACACATTATCAAAAAGACAAGAAGTAAGTATTGGTTAGAATGTGGAATAAAAAAGAACTCTTCTACATGGTTGATGGGAATATAAACTGGTATAGCCATTATGAAAAACAGTATGGAGGTTCCTTAAAAATTGAAAATAGGGTGCCTGGGTGGCTCAGCCAGTAAAGCATCTGCCTTCTGCTTAGGTCATGATTCCAGCATTGGGCTTCCTGCTCAGTGGGAAGTCTGCTTCTCCCTTTTCCCCCCTTCCCTGTGCTTGTGTGTGTGTTCTCTCTCTCTCTCTCAATTAATAAGATCTTTAAAAAAATTAAAAATAGAATTACCATATGATCCAGCAATCCCACTACTGGGTACATAGCCAAAGGAAATGAAATTGACATTGTAAGACATTTGCACTCCCATGTTCATTGCAGCATTGATCATAATAGCTAAGATATGAATACAACCGAAGTGTTTGTCAAGGGATGACTAAAGAAATTGTGTGACACACACATACACTGAGCAATGTTATTCAGCCACAAAAAAAGGTAAATGTGATAACATGGGTGAGGATGGAAGACATTATAATAAGTGAAGTCAAACACAGAAAGACAAATATTGCATGACCTCACTTATATGTAGAATCTAAAATAGTGGAACTCACAGAATAGGATGATGGTAGCCAGGAGTTAGAAAGTGGGGAAATCGAGATGTTGGCCAAAGGGTACAGAATTTAGTTAGGCAAGATGAATAAGTTCTGGAGATCTAATGTACAGCATGGTGACCATAGTTAACAATGCTATATTGCATATTTCAAATTTGCTAAAACAGCAGATCTTAAATGTCCTCATCAGAAAAAAAATCCAGGTAATTATGTGGGGTGGTGGATATAATTAGCTTGATTGTGGTCATTTTACAATATATACATAAATCTAAACATCAAGTTGCACATCTTTTTAAAAAAGATTTATTTATTTATTTGCAAGAGAGAGAGTGTGAGAGTGTATGCATGAGTAGGGAGAGGGGCAGAGGGAGAGAAAAGCTCAAGCAGACTCCCCGACTCCCCATTGAGTGTGGAGAACAACACAGGCACGATCTCAGGACATTAAGATCACGACCTGAGCTGAAATCAAGAGTTAGATGCCCAAATGACTGAGCTACCCAGGCGCCCTATCAAGTTGTACATCTTATTAAGCATATTTAATTAATTTGTCAATTACACTTCAATAAAGCTAAAAAATAAAATCAAATATTATGGATGAATGCTTTGTGCATATTTTTGTATATATTGTACATATTTTTCATGACCTGTATAGGTGCACCCAGGGAAGCCACAAATAAGCTCAGATCTACTTGCTGGAAATTAAGACACTATCCAGACACATGAATATTGTCTCCTAAGTAGCAGACTGACATATATACCAAGACTCTGGAACAGGTTCTTTTTTAAAATTTTTATTTATTTATTCATGAGAGACACAGAGAGAGGCAGAGACCCAGGCAGAGGGAGAAGCAGGCTCCCCACAGGGAGCCCGATGCGGGACTCGATCCCAGGATCCTGGGATCATGACCTGAGCTGAAGGCAGACACTCAACCACTGGGCCACCCAGGTGCCCCCGGAACAAGTTCTTATGTGAGGATAAGAAAGTCTGATGAGCCAAGAGATCAGGTTGGGATGAACTAAGGCTATGAAAAGTGTAATTGACTCATGCTGTCACACAACAAAGAATCCTTATTGGAGGAGGAACCCAGAAATGATGAAGGCAAGAAATAAGAGCCCAGCGTAACACTCTGGACAATACACTGCCAACCACAGTAACCACTAGATAAATATTCATTGACTGAATGAATAGATGTCACGAATCAGTCACAAATAAGCAGTCCCAGGTACCAATTCTTGCCTATGCTACTTCACAATCATTCCTAAATCAACCCCTTTTCTGGGTCTAGGACCACTACCCTAATTCAGTCCCTCAAGAGCTCTTCCTTGAAATATGGCAACAGCCTCCTAAATGGCCCTCACTCAAACCTACCTTCCTCATTGCTACCAGAGAGCTCCTTCTAAAAAACAAATTTGATAATGTCATTCCTCTGTTAAAAATCCTCCACTGAGGGGATCCCTGGGTGGCTCAGTGGTTTAGCGCCTGCCTTTGGCCCAGGGTGAGATCCTGGAGTTCCGGGATCGAGTCCCGCGGCGGGCTCCTGGCATGGAGCCTGCTTCTCCCTCCTCCTGTGTCTCTGCCTCTCTCTCTGTCTCTCATAAATAAATAAATAAATCTTTAAAAAAAAATCCTCCACTGATGGAGTGCCCGGGTGGCGCAGTCAGTTAAGCACCCGACTGACTCTGGGTTATGGCTCAGGTCATGATCTTGAGCCCCGCATCTGGCTGCCCGCTCAGCACAGAGTCTGCTTGAGATTCTCTCTCCCTCTCTCTGCATTGCTCTAAAATAAATAAATAAATAAATCTTGAGAAAAAAATCCTTTACCACTTCCCCATATTTTGGAGGATTAACTCCAACCTACTGAACACTGTCATGATTAGGTCCCTGCCTATCTTTGGTCTCTTGACCCTTTCTGTCTCATACTGATTATCATTCCCCATTTACTTCAAACTATTTCTACTTTGTATGCCTTTGTATGCACATATGAGATTTTCTTTCCTCTGTATGCCATATACTCTCCTTTTCAACTTCCTACATTTACCAATTTAATTCTTGGTTTAGTCATTACCTGCTCTAGGAATCAAGCCCCAACCCAGCCTACAGGTGAAAGCCTGGTGTCAGGTGTGATGTGGTCTGTCTGCTTCCCTGAGTGCCTGGCTGTCTGCCGTTCTGTATCCTGGAGCACTGCCTTCTACAGAAGGGGCTGGCAAGCGCTGGCCGAGTTGGCTTCCTCCATCATTCCATTTAGTTCCCATCTCCCAGGACGTAGTCCCACTTTCCTTTTATTTCTGCTTTGTCTCCAACAGATGCTCTTATGATTACATACATTTCAAATGAACCAATATTTGCAACAAATTTTTAAAATTTATAAGCTTAAATATAGCGATGTCCTTTCTTAAAAGGAATTCAAGTAGAAATAGATAATTTAGGCAATCTTTCTGATTTTATATCATCAGAGTAATAGCCCTGGAGTATCAGATAATTTCTCTAAATAAAGAAAAAATTTTGTGTGCCCAAGGCAATTACTCAGAATTTTTTTGTGATAATCTTTAATGTGTACACATGCACACAAATATACATGCACATCCACACAGCAGCTGCCAGAAAGCTGTCCAAACTACACAAACAAACAAAAAGTGGCAAAGCTATTTCGTGACAGTTTGTTATACTGATGGGTTACCATGGAAACAAAGACTACTTGGCAACTGAGACAAAAGTCACATTAGTAATGTTTTCCGTTATGTGAGTCATTAATTTCCTATGAGTTTTATATGGTTGCTTAACCACTTTCAAGAAACAAAGTAAGAGAATAGGATTTGTGTTGATACTGTGGAAAGCCAAGTATTTCTAAGATAAACGATAAAGTTGCTGATTGTGAAATACATAAGCAAAGGACTTAAAAGAAGATAAATGTTGCTATCGCCATGGTTTATTCTTCAAGAGTAAAAAAAATTCTAAAAAGACTTTAAAAATTAATATAAAAGAAAGTGAAAATTATGGATCCATTTTCTGTGACCTACTGTGCCAGCAAACTACAGTACTTAATATTCTAAGAATAACTTGCATATGTATACTCTACACATATATTTAACATTATTCCATGTCTTGGTAATTTGAAGTATTTTTAACTTTTTGGGAACAGTGATCAAAAACTGCTGTGAGGAATGCAAGCTGTTTTGCCAGACAATATTATTGCAGTGCTTGTATCCAGAGGCAGTCGGCTTGGGTTCAAATCCTGCCTCTGCTATACTTGCCACCTGTCACACTGGACACATTCCCTAACGTCTCTGCATTTCTGTTTCCTGCTCCATGAAACAGGGGTGGTAATAGTACCTACATCTCAAGAGAGTTTTTGGAAACTAGGTGAATAATTACACACAGTGTTTGGAACAGTGCCTGGTTGATAGTGGATCTCATAATAAATTTTAGAAGTTGTTATTATTAAGTATATAAGTAGTTCTAAGTCTACTGACATTTGCCCCCACCCCCCAGAGAGAAATAATGATTAAATTTATAAGTAGAGAATTTCTTCAACAATCAATGGAGGTTTCTATATTCTAAGAGCTAGAGATTCGTGAGAAAATAAAATTTTGGGAACTGAAGCAAAAATAAATATCTTAAGACTCCAAGGATAAATTAGATCTATAAAACTGTGACTTTTAATTACAACACTAAAGTGTACATGAATCTCTCACGTTTGAGAGGTATTTTTAGTTTGTATAACTGAGTGGACACTACTAACATTCAGTGGAAAAAACTGAGTACAGAGGATTTTCATTCACTCATTCACTCATTCATTCATTCATTCATTCTGCTGGTAGTGTTAGACATTGAAGGAAATTGGACAGTTTGAGGTTGAGGAGTCTGAGAGTCCCTCATTTGGAAATGTCTAGTAAGTAGATAGATATTGAGACCTAGGACTCAAAAAAGAGGACAGGGCTGAAAACATAAATGCTAAGTCCTTGTGACTTAGTGATCATTGAGATCATGGGAATGGATAAGGCCATTCAGGGACACTGGGTAGAGAAGGAAGGGGAGAGGGCAGAGCCTGGATCTCTAGGAAACACTGATATGAAGGTATAGGAGGAGAAGGGAGCAGCAAAGGAGACCACATGGTAAATGGAGAAGCAAAGGAGATCACGTTGTCCCCAAAACTAGGGAAAGGATTGTAAAGAAAGTGTTGCCCAAGAATATCAAATGTGGCAGAGAAGTCAGGTAAGATAATGATGAAAAGGAAGCAACAATGAAGTCACTGATAACACCCGCAAGTATAGATTCAGTGCAAGGCTGAGAGTGGAAGGCAGATTACTATAGGAAGTAGAGACAGTAGTAATAAAGTAGAGAAAATGAGGGTGGAGGTGGATGGGGACTTGGGGTAGAAAGAAGATTTCAACTAACATGCAAGACTTAAGCATGTTTTGGTGCTGACAGGAAGAACTACTAAAGAGAAAGAGTCAAATGTCTACAGATGTGAACTGTGGGTTCCACACCCAGCCCAAACTATGCATATGTATGGAGGAAAAAAATCTTCTGTCAGACGTGCAAAGACTAAGAAAACACAAAACAACAACGAAGCAAAGCAGAGCAAAAAGTGATCATTCAGGTACCCTTTCTAAATAAGACACTTGAATTATGCAAGAATAAGAAAAATGAATTAAAAGAGCTTAAGAATCAAAAAAAGGCAAGAAAGAAACCAAGTCAGCAGGTTACTTGCTCTTTCAAAAATAAAAAAGATTTTATTTATTTATTCATGAGACACCCAGAGAGACAGAGACACAGGCAGAGGGAGAAGTAGGCTCCACTCAGGGAGCCCGATCCCAGGACCCGGGATAATGACCTGAGCCAAAGGCAGACACTCAACTGCTGAGCCACTCAGGTGCCCCCAAAATGCCTTACTTTTGAACAAAAGAACTTTCTTGTTCTTTCTAAATTGTCTAAAAACATGTGTAAAAATAACAGCTATAAACAGCTTCTTCTATCACATATTCTGTTAGCCAGTGCCTAGATGAGGAAATGCATGACTCCATTTTGTCTGTAAATTAAATGCCAAATTCTTCAGCTATGTACTCAGCCCTCTCTGGCCTGCCCTTAAATTCTCAAATTTGATCCCCTATGATTTATCTTCACTGACTTCACTAAACTAAATTACCCACTATTCCCTAGCTGGGCTCTATGTCCCTACACTACACACCAGCCTTCAGGATGTTCTCTCCCTTGGGGTGCCTTCCAAACATGTTCTGTCCTCTTCCTACCACCCAATTTCATCTACGTGGATTCAAGTCTAACTTTTTTCTGTTTTTAAAGTAGTCTCCGCACCTAGTGTGGGAGCCCAATGTGGGGCTTGAAATCACAACCCTGAGATCAAGACCTGAGCTGAGACCAAGAGTCAGATGTGTAACTAACGGAGCCACCCAGGTGCCCCTCAAGTCTAATTTTAACACTGAATGATGTGGAACAAATTACATTCCTCTATATAAGTTTCCACTTTTATGAAATGTTTTGTAGTCAGCTACAGAGTGGTAAACATGTCACCTGAATCTATAAAATGGTATAAAAATTTACTTCAGAGGTAGTTTGAAAGTTAAATATTTATTTATTTAAGATTTTTTCATGAGAGGCACACAGAGAGAGGCAGAGACATAGGCAGAGGGAGAAGCAGGCTCCCTGTTGGGAGCCCAATGTGGGACTAGATCCCAGGACCCCAGGTTCATGACCTGAGCCAAAGGCAGATGCTCAAACCACTGAGCCACTCAGGTGCCCAACAACTTTTTTTTTTTTTTTGGAAAATGTTAACAATTTTATGTTTAGACACCAGCACTAGAAAATTCCCAGAAATTGCTATTGAAATGTAGTTGCAGTCTGTGAATAAGGAAATGTATAAACTTTTAACTGGAAAGAAAATGTCACTAAATGAGTTTATTTTAATGCTCTAATGATGACTCACTAGAATGAAATGAAGCAAACATGTAAGGACCAAAATCAATACCACAGTTACTTCCTCATTTCATTAAGATAAAATAAGACTTGGGTATAAACTAGTTTCTAAGCCACAATGTTTGGAAATTTGATTAGGAAAAGCCTGAGAATATCTTCTGAAACCAGTAAACAGATTTCAGGACAGAAAATTCTTCTTTTCTTTGAGATAACAGAAAAGTGTTCAATCATGGGTTTGTTTTAAATATTTCTATCCCTATTTTCTCTTGCACTATTTCTTTCCCCCAACCTAGAATCATGTTTGGGTCTCTATCCTAGAAATAAATACACAAAACGATTGTTTTTTTCCTATTTTCCCCCTTTCACTTAATTCGCTTTTCTCCTCTTCATTAACAAAGTTCCCAAAAGAACACTTACACTTAAGACTTCTGCTGCTTTACCACCTGCTCACTCCCTAACCCCTTGAAACTTGGTTTGTGCTCCTATGACTATAATGAAACTACATTCTGAAGTTCACCACTGGACAGCAGCACTCGAAAGAATAAAATCAGAGCACTATCTTACATCACACACAAAAATTAACTCGAACTGGATTAAAGACTTGGACATAAGACTTGAATCATAAAAATCCCAGAAGAAAAGAGGTAGGTAGTAAGCTCCTTGACATAGGTCTTGACAATGATTTTTGAGGTTTGACAAAATCAAAAATAAACAAATAGCACTACATCAAACTAAGAGCAAAGGAAACCATCCACAAAATGAGAAGGCAGTCTCCTGAACAGGAGAAAATATTTGCAAATCATATATCCAATAAGGGGTTAAGATCCAAAATTAGAACTCATATAACTCAATAGTAAAAACAACAACAAACCCAACCTGAGAATGGACAGAGGAAATGAGGAGACATTTTTCCTAAAAGACATGCAGATGACCAACAGGTATAGGAAAAGGTACTCAATACCACTAAATATTAGGGCAATGTAAATCAAAACCACGATAAGATATCACTTTGCACTTGTGAGAAAGGGTAGATTCAAAAAGACATGAAATAATAAGCACTGGTAGGGATGTGGAAAGAAGGAAATTCTTGTACACTATTGGTGGGAATGTAAATTGGTGTAGCCACTACAGTATAGAGGTCCCTCAAAAAATTTAAAATAAAACTACCATATGATCTGCAATTCCACTATTGGGTTTTATAGAAAACAAAAGCAAAAATTCTTTATAATAACAAGCATTATTTACAATAGCCAAAATATGGAAACAGGCTGTCACTGACATATGAATGGATAAAGAAAATGTGGTGCATACATGCACACACACACACACACACGCAAAATACTATTCAGCCACAAAAAAGAAGGAAAATTTGCCATCTGTGCTAACATCTATGGACCTTGAGGTCATTATAAGTGAAATAAGTCAGATAAAGACAAATACTGTATGATATCACCTTGTAAAAAAATATTTCTTTATTTCAGAGAGCAAGAGGATGACAGGGAAGGGCAGAGAGAGAGAGAGAGAGAGAGAGAGAGAGAGAGCAATCTCAAGCAGACTCCTCACTGAGCACAGAACCAAACTTGAGGCTGCATCACACAACCCTGGGATCATGAACTGAACTGAAACCAAGAGTTAGATGCTCAACTGACTGTGGCACTCAGGCACCAATGCAGGGCTCGAACTCATGACTCTGAGATCAAGACCTAAGCTGAGATCAAGAGTCAGACGCTGAACTGACTTAGCCACTCAGGCACCCCTGTATGATTTCACCTTTATGTAGAATCTTAAAAAACATAAAATCCAAACCAACCTAACCCAAATTCATAGATTGAGAAAAGACTGGTAGTTGCCAAAGGGTAGGGGTAGGGTCAAGGGGTTAGAGGGTGGGTGAAACAGGAGAAGAGGGGTCAAAAGATACAAACTACCAGTTATAAAATAAGTCACAAGGATATAATGTAGACTGTAGTTAATAATACTGTATTGCATATTTGAAAGTTGCTAAGAGTAGATCTTAAAAAGTTTTCATAACAAGAAAAAATTTTTTTGTAACCATGAATGGTGGCAGATGACTTATTGCAGTGATCATTTTGTAACATATACAAGTATCAAATCATTATATTGTATATCTTTTTTTTGTATATCTTAAACTAATATAATGTTACGTCAATTATGCCTCAATTAAAAAAAGGTTCACCAGGCTTGCTGATTGTCAAAGAGGGCAGCTCTTACACCACTCTGCTCTCACACTATGGCAGAGCTGGACACTCTCTCCCCTGGAGGTTTTTCCTTAGCTTCTGTGATATCATATTCCCGAAAATTCTGCACTCATTTTCCTTAATTAGATCTTTGTCTACCAGGGTTCTATCCTCAGGCCTTTGTGTTTTGTTCTATATGCTATCTCTGGCTTTAATTGCCTGTCCATGTCCATGTGGATTATTAAAAAATCTAGTTATGCCATCCTGACTACCCTGCTCAGGTCAGACATAAACTTCCAGCTGCCTACCATACATCATCACAGACTTTGCTTGTACTTCATATTCATATGTTCATGGGAAAGAGCTCATAATGGGAAAGGGAAAACAGGACAAACATCCAAAACAGAAGAATTGTTACTTAATTTATATCCCATTCATGAAAGAAGATTATGTACGGCACTACTAAAATAACATGATAAAGTGTTTAATAGTGTGGAAAATGCTTATAATGCTCAGTAAAAAAAATCAGAATAAAAATTGTGTATGTAATTTGGTTTCAACTGTGTAAAAAATGAACTGGAAAAAATAGGAAAAATACATTTCAAAAATTTAACAGTAATTATCTCTGATGGGTAATATTTTCATCTTTGTAATTTCATGTGTTCTTATAAATTTTCTATGCTGATCTTGAATTAATTTTAGGATCAGAAAAAAAGGGGGTAGTGGGTTCAAGGTCAAATTGCATACAGAATTAAGATTCAGTCTTCACAGAATGGTATCCAAGGCCTGCCAAAATCCAGCCCCTGTAGTCACTACAGGGTGCTGTCCTGTAGTTCACTACAGCCCCAAACATTTTGTTCTGCTCCACTACCTAGACATGTTCTCAACACTGTCCACTTTTTAAAGATTTTATTTATTTATTTTTTAGAGGGAGTGAGAGAAAGAGAAGCCAGAGCACAAGAGCAGGAGAAGGGAGAAGCAGATTCCCCACTGAGCAGATGCTTAACCAACTGAACCACCCAGGTGCCCCAACACTGTTCACTTTTATAGTTCTGTGCTTCTGCTTATCAAGTCTTATTTTTCTCGCCTACCCTAAAGCAGGACATTTTGACCTTGAAGACTTTTACTTCCTAAACTGTAATGCAGAGCTGGAGGACAATGCTCAAAATTTTCTCTTGGTTTAGCTAGGAAAGAAAAATTCTTCAAGTTTTTAAATCCAATCCATAATGAATAGTATTCAATAATAATAAGCATAAAAGTGGCTAAAGGGATGCCTCAGGGCTCAGTCTGTTAGGTGCTGACCCTTGGTTTTGGCTCAGGGGATGGTCTCATGGGTCTTGAGATCAAGCCCCATCAGGGGCTCTGTGTTCAAGGTGGGGTGTCTGCTTGAAGATCTCCCTCCTTCCTCTCCCTTCACTCTTGGGCATGCATGCCTGCTCTCCCTCACAAATAAATCTAAAAAAAAAGTGGCTAAAGTAACTCACTGCCTAAAATGGTTGATTGCTTTTGACTATATGAATTCCCACAAAAATTAATTCTTAACAGTTTTATTTATTTATAGATTTTATTTATTTATTTGGGAGAAAGAGAGAGAGAGAGAGACAGCATTTGCACATGAGCTGGAGGGGAGGGACTGAAGGGGAAGGAGAGGACAAGGGAAAGAATCCCAAGTGGACTGCACAGAGCACAGAGACCAATGTAGTAGGGCTCTATCTCACAACTCTGAGATCATGACCTGAGCTGGAACAGAGAGTCCCTATGCTTAAAAGAGGCAGCCACCCAGGCACCCCTTAACATAGTTTAGATATGTAAAATCTGATCCTGAAAAATTGTATTTTATGAAAAAAATTGCCACTATACACATTTTAACATTATGATTAATAAAAAATAGGATATTATAATTTTTATACTTGTTTTATAACTCATGTTCATTGTAAAATATACAAAGAGAGAATAATAACCAAGGAAAATAATTTTATGAAAAATTCAAATGAAAAGTAATAAAAATAGTTCAACTGCCTGGAATAGTGCCTGGCACATAGTAGACACACAAGTATCTGTTAAATGAGAGAATGAACTGTATAGAAAATTGTTCAAAGACTTAATTCGACTGGCTTAACAGAATTTTGTTTTTTAATTAATAATGATATTATTATTTGAGAGAGAGAGAGAGAGAGAGAGAGCACGCACATGTAAGCATGAGCGGGGGGAGAGGGGAAAGGCAGAGAAAGAGAATCTAAAGCAGGCTGGAGCTGACACAGGGCTCAGTCTCACAACCTTGAGATCATAAGCTGAGCCAAAATCAAGAGTGAGACTTAACTGACTGAGTGTACTTAACTGACTGAGCCACCCAGAAGCGTGCGTGCATGCTTGCTATCTATATCTACCTACCTACCTACCTACCTACCTACCTATCTATCTAATTTAAAGTTCAATTCAACAAAGGAATTGAACTCATGACCCTGAGATCAAGAGTTGCATGCTGTATGGACTGAGACATCCAGGCATACCAGAAAATGCTTTTTTAAAACGACTTTATTGAGATATAATTTGCACACTATACAATTCATCCATTTAAAATGTAAAATTCAATGTTTTTTTAGTGTATTCAGATTGTGAAACCACCACAATCTGTTTTAGAACATTTTTATCACCTCTGAAAGAAACCTCATCAGTAGTCACTCCACTTTTCTCTCCTACTCCTGGCCCTGGGCAACTACTAATTTACTTTCTGTCTCTATAGATTGAACTTATATGAATGTCCAGAATAGGAAATCACATAATATGCCTCTTTTTGTGATGGTTTCTTTCACTTAGCATGATCAGTACTTCATTTTTTTATTGTTGAATGATGTTCCATTTTATGGATGTCCCACATTTATCCATTTGATCAGCTGACAGACATAGGGGTTGTTTTGAGTTTTGACTATTATGATTAAGGTTGCAATGAAAAGTCATGTATAAGTGTTTGTGTTAACGTGTTTTCTCTTTCTTTTTTTTTAAGATTTTATTTTTAAGTAATCTGTACACCCAGTGTGGGACTTGAATTTACATTCAAATCAAGAGTCACATGTACCACCGATGGAACCAGCCAAGCACCCCCACGATGAGTTGTTTTCATTTCTCTTGGGTATATCAGAGGAACTGTCAGATTGTATGGAACTCTGTTTAACATCTGAGGAATTGCCAGTCTGTTTTATAAAGTGGTTGCACTAAAAAATGCCTTTCTAATGAAGATTCAGTAGTAAGGTAGTGCTCTTTAAAATGGTCTTTAATGGGGGATCCCTGGGTGGCGCAGTGGTTTGGCGCATGCCTTTGGCCCAGGGCGCAATCCTGGAGACCCGGGATCGAATCCCACATCGGGCTCCCGTGCATGGAGTCTGCTTCTCTCTCTGCCTCTCTCTCTCTCTGTGACTATCATAAATAAATAAATTAAAAAAAAAATAAAATGGTCTTTAATGATAAAACACAATTCAAAATTACTGAAGTCAAAATATCTGACATCCTATCATCCCATTTCCCCCCTACTGGATAAATCCTACTACGCTTTCAAAGCTTAGTTCACATGCTACCTCTTTTAAGGAGTTTTCCCTATTTTCTCGGTTTCCTTTCTGCTTTGAACTGCCATACAATTTTATTTGTACATTTACTGTAGACTTTGTCACTCTGCCTTATATTGGATTTAACAATATATGTGTTAGTTTCTCTCACTAAAAACTGCAGGCTTCTTGATGATAAAAATTATATTTTATACCTATGTTTATAGTAACAATTAGGATATTATTATCTATTAACACATTATTTTAATATATTAATAGTTATAAAAATATAAAAGGATATATCATTTGAGATAATGAAAAGGGCTCACGCAGAAGATGAAACTAAATGTCCTACATAGTATTTTCATAGAATAAATTTATTAAGGTAATATGTTTAATACAATATAAACTTGAAATAATATCAATAAATGCTATTTGTTGATGAACAGATAAGATATATCTCAAGACTTACAGTATAAGCAAAAATGGCTTAAATAAGCAGAAATACAAGTAGGGAAAAAAGGGACTTGCCTAAAATTGTTAAGTAAAAATTACTACATAAACCTATATCTTAATTTTATTAAATCATATTAGCTTCCACAATGACTGAATAGGCTCATCAATGCTATTGCAGAAAATTCATGGTAAAATGCTCCTGTATTATGAAATTTAAAAAGCAGAAAATATTCTTCTTAATACTAATCAACTTTACTTAAATATACTAATATGTAAATAATTGGCTTGATCTAATAAAAATTGAGGTGGGGGGCAGAAACACTTATTCACTTAAAAACTGTGGTAAAAGGGCACCTGGGTGGCTCAGTCAGTTAAGCATCCAACTCTTGGTTTTGGCTCAGGTCATGATCTCAGGCTTGTGGGATCAAGCCTTGTGTTGGGCATCACCTTAATGTGGAGTCTGCTTGAGATTCTCTCCCTCTCCCTCAGTCCTTCTCCCTCACTTGGTCTCTCTCAAAAAAGAAAAACCTGTGGTAAAATACACGTAACATAAAATTTACTATCTTAACAATTTTTAAGTGTGAGTTCAGTAGTTTTAAATACATAACATATTGTATCAAATCTCTAAGAACTCTTTTCCTCTTATAAAAGTGAAACTCTGTATCATTAAACAATTTCCCACAGGGTATAGAACACCAAGAGTGAACCTGAATGAAAATCATGGACTTTGTCTGATAATGATGTGTTAGTGTAGGTCCATTAGTTTTAACAAACGTACCCTCTGGTGGGAGATGTGGTTAATGGGGGAGCCTGTGCATGTGCGACGCAGGGGGTACATGGGAACTTTCTATACTTTCCACTCCATTTTACTGGGTTGGCAGTCCCTCAACAGAAGGAAGAACATTTATCCTCTGAAACATGGTGACAAGATTAGGGAAAGTAAAGATCAAGTCTGAGACAGAGAGAAAGAAACACAGATGATCAAGCAGAGCGCCTCCTAGGAAGTGGAAGGCGAGACACACATGACCTTGCTCTTGTACTCCTAGTAGTAGAGACAGCTGGAGCAGCTGTCTTGTATTACCTGGGCCTTAGATAGAACACTAAATTATTTCACATCCATACTGGAAATCTTCAGGCCATTCAGTTCTATGCACACCTCTTATTGCTGTAATCCACAGGAAAAGACTAAGATGCAGGTAGGTCCTGGTCACCTAGCCTCTCGGATTCCCTGGCAGGCTCTTTCCTATTGTTCTATTCCACCTTGCTCTGATTCATTCTCCTGCTGCTGCTCTTTTTCCCAACTCATTGGACCAGGTCACCTAAAACCAGATCCCAGAGGGTTAAGTAAGCTCCTACAGTCTCAACCTCTTCATGTAACAACACTCCGCTCAATGCCTAACCAAAACCAACTATCTCATGAGGACACTATTTGTACTGAAGCCTTGTAGGAGGTGATGTTTATTTTCCACCCCCATCTTCTACAGAAGGCAGCATGAGCATTTCCCTAACTCCTCAATGTTATTTGTAGGCTGTAACTCTTCTCCTTCCAAGCTTGAGGCACATAATAACATGAGGATACACTCTTCCTCTTCTAGCTAATGTCCCAATGAAGGACCTCCTTTTTGATCTCTTTTCGTCCCAACATCTGTAATCATGCTAGCTATTTTAACACCATGCAAATAAACCAACACCCTAAACCTCAAAAGGACCCTCAAAGCCTCAATATCCTGTTCTCTAAGCACACCTCCTACTCCAGCAACTCTGTCACAGCCTCATTCCTTTCACATGTACCACAATCACCAAGGCCTGCATCTTCTAACCAGTTTATTTTCCTAATTTATCTTCCTGGCCTGATTTCTTTCCTTATGAAGTGTGGACCCCATGAGTGACTGCTTAAATTCCTTTCTCACCAACACTCTAATTCCCTTGCATCCTTGGCCTTTCCTTCAAGCCTAAGCCTGAATCAAACCTTCTATTCCTCCCCCCCCACCACCACCATTTCAAATCTACGAGCATGCGGCTGGAGAAAAATGCATGAACATACACAGTGCTGTCACTAAAATTCATGTGTGTGTGTTTTTTTTTTTTTTTTTTTTTTTTTGAGAGAGAGCAAGAGAGCTTGGGGGAAGGGGCAGAGGGAGAGAGATATTCTTAAGTAGGCTCTATGCTCAGTACAAAGCCCGATGCAGGGCTTGATCTCACAACCCTGAGAACATGACCTGAGCTGAAATCAAGAGGCAGGATGCTTAACTGACTAAGCTACCCAAGTGCCCCTAAAATTCATGTTTTAATTTCCAATTGGGTCTTTTGGCTTTGTCTTTGGTCATCTTTCTCTTTCATCACTCATAGAAGCTTTTCCGATCTTTTATCGTTATCCTCATGTTCCTTATTTCTCCCCTTTTCGGTTGCTACTGAGAAAGCTAAGGTCATCAAATAAGAATTCTCTTAAATTCCAGCCTTAAGCCAACCTACTAACTTTGCATAAGTCACTCTTCTGATTTTGGCTCTGTAGATCCTACAGTATCAAAATTAAGTCCAGACTCCTTGTAGAGACTATTCTCTCACCCTCTCTTTATGTGTCAGCAGTAATATACAGTTATAGTACCACCCTTCCCCTCATCTGTGGGGGATATGTTCCAAGACTCCCAGTAGATAATACTGAACCCTAAGTGTACTATATTGTTTCCTATGCATAAATACTTATGATAAAGTTTAATATATAAATTAGGCATAGTAAGAGATTGAAAAAGATAATTAATAATGAAACAGAACAATTCTAACATACCATAACAAAAGTTACGTGAATGTGGTCTCCTAAAATATTGTACTGTAAAAAATAAATAAAAAAAGTAAAATATTGTATTGTAGTCATCCTTCTTTTTGTGATGGTGTGAGATGATGAAATGTCTGTGATGAGTGAGGCAAATGACATAGGCATTGTGATATAGCCTTAGACTACTACTGGCCTTCTGACCATACGTCAGAAGGAGGATCATCTGTTTCCTTATGCAGTTGACCTCTGGTAACTGAAACTTCAGAAAGAGGAACCACAATAAGGGTGAAAAATCCCACACACTGGTATTCCTTACTTTCTGGAAGTCTGTGTTGTATCACTTCACATGTAGGGAAGACTTACATTAGTGCCTGCTAACTGAAAGAAATCTGAAAAGGATTTTTGCTTTTTTTTTTTTTATAAAGCCTGCTGAGCCACCTGGGCTGCCTGGATTTTTGCTTTCATAAAAAAAGTTGTTATCACAAGGTAGATCTTTCCTAAATGTGAAGTGGTGTGTAATGTGAACTTTTGGAAGGGGAAGTTTGTTACTCTATGCCATTGGCTTACGAAAGATTTCATAGGAATGCTCTATGTTCTGATAGCCAGGTAAACCTATATTCAGAGTGCTCCCAGTATACACCATGCTGCTCTTCCTTGCCACTGTGTATATGTACTATTCTATCATTTCATTTCCTTCTCCAGCTAGACTTTTTTCAAAACCTTGCTAAGGAATTCTCTTTCATGACATTCCCCTGCCCTCCACCCCCATCCCCCCAAAACAGTCAAACACTTGTTTCTACCTTTTCTTGTATTTATTTTTACAACTGAAAATTTTACACTGCATGGAAATTTTCATAAAGGCAATTGAAAGAACAAATCGGGTAAAATCACTGGTAGGTACAAACAAGAACTAGAGGAATTGAGTTAGAGGTGAAATCTGAGTGGGACAGTGAGGCGAGATTTCATTCATTCAACAGATAACCAACATTTATTAAGGACATCGTATGTGTAAACATTGCAGGAAAGCAGTGGGTGGATTGTAGGTTGGGACAGGTACGGGCATAAAGCCGATGAAACATTTGATTTAGCTCTTGAGGAATGGCTGGAATTCGAATCAACTACAAGAATGGTGAAGAGGTGGGAAAAGGAGAGAGTACCACGGAGACAGAAACACATGAACATCTGGCTACCATAACTGACCAGTCTTGGCTAAAAAGGGAGATTTAGGAAGAGCGGTATCAGGAAATACAACTGAAAGCCTAATCATAGAATTCTGGAGTCAGAAAGAGCCATGAGAATCATCTAAGTCACCAAGCCTTCTAATAAAGGATGTCACTGACAAATGGACAGGGTACTGAGGTAGCTAATTCACTACTGAACTCTCTTCTAAATATTAGGGATTATTTTTCTTTTTCTTTTTCTGTAAAGGTTTTATTTATTTATTCATGAGAGACACACAAAGAGAGGCAGAGACACAGGCAGAGGGAGAAGCAGGCTCCATGCAGGGAGTCTGATGTAGGACTCAATCCTGGGACTCCAGCATCACGCCCTGAGCTGAAGGCAGACGATCAACCACCAAGCACCCAGGCGTCCCTCGAGATTACTTTTCTCATATACTGGATAGAGATATGCCTTCTTTAACACTTCCCCACTAGTCTTAGGCTGTGCCCTCAGATGCACCCTGCATACGCCTATTCCCTCTTCATGGGACAGTCTTTTAAATATCTTTCATTTAATTGATTTGTGACCTTCAAGAAATTATGTGCTCTTTTGAGGATCAATTGTCTCAATTCTAAAACAGTGATGTTGACAGGGGTGCCAGGGTGGCTCAGTAAGTTAAGCATCTGACTCTTGATCTCAGCTCAGGTTTTGATCTCAGGGTTGTGAGTTTGGCCCCATGTTGGGCTCCATGCTGGGCATGGACTCTACTTCAAACGAACAAAACAGTGTTGTGACAGAGCCTGTCTCCTCATATCTATCCTCCCCTTTTCTTTATCATAATTGAATCCTTTTCTGGGCCCATGGACATCCAGGAAAAACTATATTTCTTAACCCTTCTTGGGGCTGGATGTGGCTTTCTGCTTAAGTTCTGGTCAATGGGCTCTGGGCATTAGGGACCTCCCCTTCCCCTTCCCTTCTCTTTAGTGGCTAGAATTCAGATGTGGGGTGAACTAACTTAGTCCCTGTGGATGAGAACAATACCTTAGGCATGACAGAGCAACAAGATAAAGCCAGGGCCCCTGACAGCTTGACAGAGCAGAGCCACCACATCACTTGGAATTCATATAAGAGAGAAATAAAATTCTACTTCTTTTAAGTCATTTATTATTTTTTAATATATGCATTACAGCACCTAACCCAAAAGGAGGTAACACTTCTATAAAAGGGACTTTATAAGAATTAAATAAAATTAAGAATGTAAAATACACACATACATTTTTTGTTTTAGATTTTGAAGACTATCATCTTTCTCTTGAGACTCACCTCAAAATTCAAGATTCCTCAGAATCTTTTTAAAATATTTATTTATTTATTTATTTGAGAGCAAGCGAGGGGCAGAAAGGGACAGAGAGAGAGGGAAAAGAGCAGATTCTATGCTGAGTTCAGAACCAGATGTGGGGCTCGATCTCAAGACCTTGAGAACACAACCTGAGCTGAAACCAAGAGTCAGATGCTTAACCAGCTCTGCACCACCCAGGCACCCCAGATTTCTCAGGGTCTTAATATATTTCTCTAGATCTCTATTTGACAGTATCTCTCAAAGGCTGATACCCCAAACTGAACATTAATGCTTTATAAGCTATGTACAACAGCATATACTTCCCCAAATGACTTCCCCATATATTTAATTTAGGGGTCTCTGTGTTATTGTCATCTTTAGCAAAGCTACAACAGATCTTCTCTACAAATATCTCTTTTCCTTTTCCTTCTTTCTTTCTTCCTTCCTTTCTTCTTTCTTGATTTTTAATTTATTCATTCATGAGAGACAGAGAGGTAGAGACATAGGTAGAGGGAGAAGCAGGCTCCCTGCAGGAAGCCCAATGTGGGACTTGATCCCGGGACCCTAGGAGCATACCCTGAGCCAAAGGCAGATGCTCAACCACTGAGCCACCCAGGCATCCTGTATTCTTTCAATAAATATAATTATAAACTGCTTACTCTGCAAGACTTAGTGATATAATAGTGAATATCAACTTACTGGTATAAAATGGCATTAATATTATTTTTATAAGGCACAACTACCCAGTAATGAGATTGAGCATTGAGGACTTCCAACTGGAATGTCACATCTTGGGGGGAAAAAAAGCATATGCATGAATAGTTTGTTTCTCATGTTTGATATACAGTAATTTGGGGGGAAATCTAAAGGGACCTGTTTAGTGGTGTCACATATGGGAACCAGTTTTCTGGGTCTAGCTTTCAGAAGAAGTCATACCATATATATTTACCTACAGTTTTGTTAAAACATAAAAATGAGAAAATATGTAACATAAAATTTGAAAGACATCAAAATTTAGTGATCAAGAGTATACTCTACCTCCTACCTCTGCTGCTTACTAACTGCATAACTTTCAATGCCTCTCTGTACTTCTGTTTCCTCAAGTATATGATGAAAGTAGTAACATTCATAATGTAATAACAGTAACTTCCTACTAGGGGTATTCTGAGGATATAAAGGCTTAGAAAAGTTACATGGTACCTGGGAAAAGTTACATGGTACATGGGAAAAGAGTACAAAAAACGTTAGCTACCATTATTATAATATTGTATTGTAATATATGAATAGATGACCCCATTTCTGGTCAGGGTATAAAGAAGTCTGTGATACATACTCAATGGCGAAAAGCTGAAAGCTTTCTCCCTAAGCTCGGGAACGAGACAAGGGCAATACCACTTGTATTCCACAAAGTACTGAAAGTCCTAGCCATAGCAATCAGACAAGAAATAAAAGGCATCCAAATTGGTAAGGAAGAAGTAAAATGTCACTATTTGCAGATGACATGATACTATACACAGAAAATCTTAATGATTCCACTAAAAAACTACCAGAACTGATAAATGAATTCAGTAAAATTGCAGGATACAAAATCAATATACAGAGACCCACTGCATTTAAATACACTAATAATAAAGAAAATAAATTAAGAAAATCCCATTTATAAATGCACCCAACAAAATAAAATACCTAGGAATAAACTTAACCAGTGAGGTGAAAGACATGCACTCTGAAAACTCTAAAACAATGATGGAAGAAATTGAAGATGATACAAACAAATGGAAAGATATTCCATGCTCATGGACGGAGAGAAAAAACACTGTTAAAACATCCATACTACACAAGGCAATCAACAGATTTAACACAATCCTAAAATTTATATGGAACCACAAAAGATCCTGAATAGCCAAAGTAATTTTGAAAAGAAGAACAAAACTGGGAATATCACCCCAGATACCAGGATGTATTACAAAGCTACAGTAATCAAAACAGTATCAAGAGTAATTAAAGCCCGGATAAAAATGGACAAATCAATGGAACAGAAGAGAACCCAGAAATAAACCCGTGATTATATGACCAATTAATCTTCAACAAAGGAGGCAAGAATATGCAATAGGAGAAAGACAGTCTCTTCAACTAATGGTGTTGGTTAAATTAGACAGTTACATACAGAAGAATGAAAATGAACCACTTTCTTACACCATACACAAAAATAAACTCAAAATGGATTAAAGACCTAAATGTGAGACCTGAAACCATAAATACCCTAGAAGAGAACACAGGCAGTAATTTCTTTGATATCAACTGTAGCAACATTTTTCTAGACTGCTTCCTAAGACAAGGAAAACAAAAGCAAATATAAACTATTAGTATTACATCAAAACAAAAAGCTTCTGCACAACAAAGAAAACAATCAACCAAACAAAAGACAATGTACTGAATGGAAAAAGATATCTACAAATAATATATCTGATAAGTGGCTAGTATCAAAAATATATAAAGAACTTACACAATTCAGTTATCCCAAATAATCCAATTAAAATGGGCAGAAGACATGAAAAGACATTTCTCCAAAGAACATACAGATAGCCAAAAGACACATGAAAAGATGCTTAACATCACTCATCAGGGAAATGCAAATCAAAACCACAATGAGATACCATCTCACACCTGTCAAAATGGGTAAACTAAAAAACACAAGAAACAAGTATTGGTGAGGTGTGGAGAAAAAAGAACCTTAGTGCACTGTTGGTGACAATGCAAACTGCTGCAGCCAATATGAAAGAGAGTATAGAGGTTCCTCAAAATATCAAAAATAGTACTATCACATGATCCAGTTATTGCACTACTGGGTATTTACCCAAAGAATGTGAGAACACTAATTTGAAAGGATATATGCACCCTTAGGTTTACTGCAGCTTTATTTACAATAGTCAAATTACGGAAACAGTCCAAATGTCCATCAATTGATGAATGGATAAAGAAGATGCGGTGTATGTGTGTGCTATAAAAAAAGAATGACATTTTGCCATTTGCAACAACATGGATATATCTAGACAGTATAATGTGAAATAAGTCAGTCAGAAAAAAGACAAATACTATATGATTTAACTTATATGTAGAATTTAAGAAATAAAACAAACGAACAAAGAAAAAAGAGACCAAAAAAAAAAAAAAACCCAAAACCCAGAGTCTTAAATATAGAGAACAAACTAGTGGTTACTAAGGGGAAGTGAGTGGGGAAATAGGTAAAGGGAATTAAGAGTACACTTATCATGATAAGCACTGAGTAATGTATAGAATTGTTGAAGCACTATATTCTATACCTGAAACTAATATAGCAGTATATGCTAATTACACTGGAATTTTAAAAAAAATGAGGTAAAAAAAAATTCTGTGAGTGGGGTGGTGGGAGAATCCAAGATGAGAGCCTAGGAAGATCCTGAACTCACCTCCTCCTAGAGATATACCAAATCTATGGTACATATGAATCCTTTCTCTGATAAAGATCTAAAAACTAGATGAAGTACTCTTCACAACAAAAGGAAAAAAGAACACATCAAGATGAGTAGGAGAGGCAGAGAGATAGTCTCTCTCACACACACACACACACACACACACACACACACACACAAAACTCACTTCTGGTGTGGTGACATAATAGGGAGGGAGGAGTTAGGGGTTGGTGCTCCACAATGGGCAACTAGTCCCTGGGATCTGAACCATGAAGATGAGCCCACAGAATGTCTGGTGTGTAAAACCAATAGGACTGATATCTGGGGGTCCCAAAGTGTTCTAGGAAACTGAGATTCCCCTCTTGGGGGGCTCACATATAGTCCTACTCACCTTGAGACTGTATGAAAAAACAGCAGTTTAGAAAGAGGCAAGGTTCTGTGTGAGAGAGATTCATCTGCTGATCTGGGGGTACTGACCAGAGTAGAGGATGCTTCTAGAATGCTTTAGATGCTTCCCAGATATGAAGGCACTGGCAGACACCACTGTTGCACTCTCCACACTACCTACTACCACAGGTGGGTGACACTAGATGCGGTACCCTCTGAATGCCTAGCTGGGATGGGTTGGGTGAGCAGTCGTGGCACCTGCTGAGACCAGGGAGCACAGTTGTGGAGTTCTCCTGCTCCTTAGCTAAGGTGTGCCAGCCCTGGCTGCAGACTGGTTGCAACCGTCCCCTACTCCCGGGTTGGGGCTGACAAGCGTGAGTAGTTGGGGCATCTTTCCCCTCCCAAGCCTAAAGTCAGTGCATGTACAGACAAGGCATTCACTCTCTTGCTACATTTCTAAATCATATGAGTCCATTAAGTCAAGACATTTTCCCACTGCTTTACTAAAGCTGGGGAACATGTCCAACCCTGACACCAAACCTTCTAGCTCCTTTACTAAAGCCAGTGGGCATGTGCCATCTATATAGCAACCTATATAGGGGACATCCATTGATTGTCTGAGCCTGGTGGCCAAGAGGACTGGTATTCTGAGCTCCACAGGACCGTAACAGTCCAAAAGACAGTTCTTGGCAGGCCACCTTGCCCTGGACACAACAAAGACAGCAGACAAAAACAGAACCCTAGTTTTCTTATAAAAAAAAGGCCTATTTACTTAGACTGGAGCTTTAGTCTAAGGGACAGGCTTCATGTTTCCCACGTATCTAGATATAGAAGCTAAGGAGGCATACCCAGGGATGTAAGCAGGGAAATACCATCTTTGTGCATCCTACTAGCCTTGCTACAGCTCAATGAGCCTTCCTAGATTTTTACAACTGTTGCTCAGGCGGTACTCAAGATCTCCTGGTCTGGAAGCTAATAAGCTGTGGAGGAAGCTCCACAGGATTGTGTATATTTGCAAACTGTAAAAACTCCTGCCTGGCTTCCAAACTAGGTACTAAATGAGATTCCTCCCCTTGGATCACTCACTAATAGGTCTTGGCACAACCTCAACAATAGGGGCATATCAGGACTAAATCAGGTGGCTTAGACAGTCATAAAGGTTTGAGAGACAGCCAAGAGTTAGGGCAAATTTGAATGAGAAGGATCATCACTTACACAAGGTTACTCCTTCAAGATAGAAAGGTAAGCTATTTCACCTAATACACAGAAACAAACACAGAGAGTCTAGTAAAATAAGGAAACAGAAAAATGTTTCAAATAAAAAAACAAGACAAAACCTCAGAAAAAGGCCTTAATGATACAGGCGTAATTCACCTGATAAAAAATTAAAAGTAAAGGCCATGAAGATGTTCACCAAACTCAGAAGAATGGGTAAACACAGTGAGAAAGAACTTCAACAAAAAGATAGAAAACAGGGGCACCTGGGTGGCTCAGTGGTTGAGGGTCTGCATTTGGCTCAGGTTGTGATCCCAGGGTCCTGGAATCGAGTTCCACATCAGGCTCCTTGCAGGGAGCCTGCTTCTCCCTTTGCCTCTTTCTCTGTGTCTCTCATGAATCAATCAATCAATCAATCAATCAATCAAATCTTTTTAAAAAAAGAGATAGGAAACATAAAAAAAAAGTACAAACAGAAGTCACAGAGCTGAAGAACACAATAGCTGAACTGAAAAATATACCATAGGGTTTCAACAGTAGACTGGATGAAGTAGAACTATGGATTCATAAGCTAGAAGATAAGGCAATGGAACTCACTCAGATATAGCAGCAAACAGAAACAAGAATTTATTTATTTTTAAAAGATGTTATTCATTTATTTGAGATAGAGCAAGTGAGAGAGAGTATGAGCAGAGGGAGGGGCAGAGGAAGAGAGAAGTAGACTCCCCACTGAGCAGGGAGCCCCATGTGGGGCTCAATCCCAGGACCCTGGGATCATGACCTGAGCTGAAGGCAGATGCTTAACCCGTTGAGCCACCAAGGTGTCCCCAGAAACAAGAATTTAAAAGGTGAAGATAATTTAAGGAATGTCTAGGACAACATCAAGTGGAATACCATTTGTATTTTAGGAGTCCCATAAGGGGAAGAAAGAGAGTAAGGGGCAGAACACTTACTGGAAGAAATATGATTGAAAACTTCCCTAACCTAGGGAAGGAAACAGACATTCAGGTCTAGGAGAGTTCCAAATACAATGAAGCCAAAGAGAGCTACCAAGATACATTATGATAAAAATGTCAGAAGTTAAAGAGAGAATCTTAAAAGCAGCAAAAGAAAAACAAAATTGTTATGTACAAGGGAAACCCCAAAAGGCTATCAGCAGAAACTTTGCAGGTCAGAAGAGCTGGATGGCTCAGCGGTTTGGTGCCTTCTGCCCAGGGCATGGCCCTGGAGTCTCGGGATCAAGTACCACGTCGGGCTCCCTGCATGGAGTCTGCTTCTCCCTCTGCCTGTGTCTCTGCCTCTTTCTCTGTGTCTCATGAATAAATAAATAAAATCTTAAAAAAACCCAAAATAGTCTATTTATAACAAAAACGTTTAAGGGCATAGTCCAGCAAGAAGATGTAACATTTATAAATATAAATGCACCCAACATAGAAGCATCATCATATCTAAAGCAAACATTAACAGACTCGAAGAGTGAAGCTGATAGCAATACAATTATATTTTAACACCCCACATACATCAATGGATAGATCACCCAGATAGAAAATCAATAAGGAAATATTAGCCTTAAATGACACATTAGACCAGATGGACTTAATAGATATATACATCCATCTAAAAGCATCTGAATACACATTCTTCTCAAGTACACGTGAAACATTCTCCAGGATCAATCACATTTTAGGCTATAAAACAAGTCGCAATAAATTCAGGAAGACTAGAATAATAGCATGTTACCTTTTCTGACCACAATGGTATGAAACTAGAAATCACAAGAAGAAAACTGGAGGGGTGCCTGGGTTGCTCAGTTGGGTAAGCCTCTGCCTTCGGTTCAGGCCATGATTTCAGGGGTTTGGGATTGAGCCCCACATCAGGCTCCCTGCTCAGTGGGGAGCCTGCTTCTCCCTCTCCCTCTGCTCTTCCCCTGGCTTGTGCTCTCTTACACACTCTCTCAGATGAAAAAGAAAACCAGAAAAACTCTAAGTACATGGAGATTAAACAGCAGGTTACCAAACAACTACCAGATCACTGAAGAAATCAAAGGAGAAATAAGAAAATACCTAAAGAAATACAACATACCAGAATCTATGTGATACAGTAAAAGTTGTTCAGAGAGGGGAAGTTCATAGCAATACCTCAAGAAATAAGAGAAATCTTAAATAAACAATTTATTTTTACACCTAAAAACCAAGAACAACAAATGAAGCCCAAATTTAGTAGAAAGAAGAAAATAATAAAGATCAGAGTGGGGATCCCTGGGTGGCGCAGCGGTTTAGCGCTTGCCTTTGGCCCAGGGCACAATCCTGGAGACCTGGGATCGAATCCCACGTTGGGCTCCCGGTGTATGGAGCCTGCTTCTCCCTCTGCCTATGTCTCTGCCTCTCTCTATCTGTGTGACTATCAGAGTGGACATAAATGAAATAGAGATTAAAAAGACAAATGGTCGGGCAGCCCCAGTGGCGCAGCGGTTTAGCGTCGCCTGCAGCCTAGGGCGTGGTCCTGGAGACCCTGGATCGAGTCCCACATCAGGCTCTCCGCATGGAGCCTGCTTCTCCCTCTGCCTGTGTCTCTGCCTCTCTCTCTCTCTCTATCATAAATAAATTTAAAAAAATAAAAAAAATAATAAGTGAAATAAGTCAGAGAAAGACAAATACCATACATTTGGTATTTCACTTATCCACCATTTCACTTACATGTTGAATCTATAAACAAAACAAAATTGAGACTCATAGGGAACAGATTCATGGTTGCCAGAAAGAAGACTGGTTGGGAGCGTATGAAATGGGTGAAGGGGATTATGTATGTGAATTACACATGAAAAAATAATTCCTTATGAGATGGTCAAACAGCATTTTCTAATACTGGTTATTTTTTATATTTGCTAATTTTATTAGTGATTTTTAAAAAGTTTTTTATTATTTATTTATTCATGAAAGAGAGAGATGGGGCAGAGACATAGGCAGAGGGAGAAGCAGGCTCCCCGTGGAGAGCCCAGTGAGGGACTCTATCCCGGGATTGCAGGATCATGTCCTGAGCTGAAGGCAGATTCTCAACCACTGAGCCACCCAGGGGCCCCAATCAGTAGTTTTTTATCTTAAAAAGTCAATTTAATGAACTAAAGGGCTAGTTGGTAATATCTATCAAGGGCATTAGAAATCTACATGCTCTTTGACTCAACAATTCCATTTCTATGTAAGTATTAATCCTAAAAAATAATAATGGATGTGCACAAAATTTGGCTATAATGATGTTTACTGTAGTGTGTTCATAAAAGTATTAATTAAAAAGATAGCATAAAGACTATTTCAAGAGAGGCATAGTTCAATAAACCATGGAAATCCATACAATGGAATGGCATGCAACTATTAAAAATTATTTTTACAAAATAATTGAATAATTGAACACATAGTGATATGGAAAGATTCATTAAGTGAGAAAATATGTTAAGTACATTAGGATACCTTTTTTGATTTTATTTTATTTTTTTATTCATGAGAGGCACACAGAGCAAGGCAGAGACATAGGCAGAGGGAGAAGCAGGCTCCCTAAAGGGAGCCCTATGTGGGACTTGATCCCAGGACCCCAGGATCACAACCCGAGCTGAAGGCAGACGTTCCAAATGCTGAGCCACCCAGATACCCACTATTGTGGATTTTAAAAATGTAATGTGTGTGCAGGAAGGTATAGGACGGTGTGTATGTGTGGTGCATGTGTGTATGGATCAATAAAAACTCCCATGTTATCCATCAAAATATTATAGTAATTATTTCCAGTTGGCCTTTCATATGCAATTTTTTTTTCTTTTTTCTTTTCTATTTTCTAAGTTTTTCCATAAGAACCTATATTAGTTTTATAATAAGGAAAAAAGTTACTAAAAATAAGTACACAAATGTGCAGGAGCTAAAATCTTGAAAACATGAAGACATATTCTGGCCAAAGAAGAAATCCCTTCAGCTTGTTTACAAAGTAAAAGATCCACTACACAGATGTGCTCATTAGCTTCCTGGACACTCCCTGAATTCACATGGTTTTTGCCACAAGCTCATGTGAAACTTAGAAAAGTATTTAGCTATGAGCACAAAAAAAGATGAACAAAAAGGGCAAATTTGGAAATCCTAAAAATACAGGAAAATTTTCTTATTACTTTATTAAAACAGACCAGAAATGAAACCTGTTCTGACAGTTTTAACACAACTCAAAAGAGATTTAAATGCTTTTACAAAAGGACTACGTACTTTAAAAATTTCAATAGTGTAATTTTCTTTTTGAAGGTTCAAAAATATTTTATTAGGCAATAATTTGGTTTCAGTTTATTATATTACTCTAATCATACAATGTATTTTCTGAATGTTTTATTAACTATGGTATATAAAACCTGACAATTTTAATAACACTTATTACAAATAAACACCTTCTATTCTTTATATTTTTTTCTAACCTCTTCATTAAATATACCTTTCCAGCAGAAACTGGATTCTTCTAAATGAAACAAAGATTCTTTCTGACTTCTTTACTGTCATGTCATCAAGGCATTATCATTTTATCAGCCACTTACATGAAAAACCTCCAAATTCAGGTTCTTAATAGCTCTTGCCTCAGTTACTTTAACAGATTCCTAATCTGTCTCCCCATTTCTAGTCTATCCCCACTTGGATCTGAAAAACATCAGCCTGCTAGCCAGCTTAAGTATCACTTTAACCACAATACGATGTAGTGCAATAATCTCAAATTGACTTTTATCCTATAAGCAGCGGAAAGCAAACTATAATGGCATTTAAAGCCTTTATCTTTTGCGTCTATTCAATGTGAATTCCCTCTGCAGTCAGGCTGATCTATCACCAGCTCCTACTGATGATGGGTTCAAGCTGTCCTCTCACCCTCCCTTCCTTGTCAATGCAAATTCACCTTCCCAGCATGCTCAGTTGAAAAGCTCATGTGGTTTTCAGTAATCATTACAGTTGCACATAAATTCTTTACCTGCAGAATTTCAACAACACTCACATATTGCCTGACCCATTGATTAGGCACTAAATCATACTGTCAAGTAATTATACATCTCTGATCTAATTTCATGAAGTAGAGCTAATTCCCATATGGGCCTTTATATGTGTGGTGCTTCTTAGAGCCCTTGCCACACAGCTTGAAACCTGGTAAGTGCTCAGTAAATGTGTGGTGAGCAATGAATGATCTGCCTCTTTAGTTTCTGTGTAAAGTCAAATATATTTCTAATTTGTGATGTACCTCTAAGGCTTTCCTCTAAAAAAATGAATTATTATTTTACATACATTCATGTATCAGGGGTCCCCAAGACCATCCCCAGTTTGAGGGATCCATTAGGAAGACTCCTAGGACTTAGCATAGTCAGACTCATGTCTAAGATGGTGGTTTTGTTTTGTTTTGTTTTTTGAGTAATCTCTACATCTAACATGGGGTTCAAACTCACAACCCTGAGTTTGAACTCTTGAGATCAAGAGTTTAATATTCTATCCCTGAACCAGCCAGTAGCCCTATGTCTAAGATTTATTATAGTGAAGGAAACAACGCAGAATCAGTAAAGCTAAAAGGTCCATGGACCAAAGTCATGGGAAACCAAGTGGAAGCTTGACTCCCAGTGGAGTCACCCACAACATAATTTCTCCAGCATCAAATTAGAACAATATATGTTATCTACAAAGGAAGCTCATTTGGGGGCTGGTCATACAGGCACCCTCCCGCTGGTACAGACCAAAATTCAAGACTCCTAGAAAGTATTCAGCATAAATTACATTGTTTGTAGTCTAAGCACAGGAAACACTCTGAAGTTTTACATCAGTGTAGAGAACTGGCACCATTCTCAGATGCCAGCAAAATGGTCTTACTGAGAAAAGCAGTCTTGAGTCCACTATGTTAACCCTTTTCTATGCAGTTAATTTCTTTAAAAAAAAAAGATTTTATTTATTCATTCATGAGAGACACAGAGAGAGAGAGGCAGAGACACAACACAGGCAGAGGGAGAAGCAGGCTCCATGCAGGAGCCCGATGTGGGACTCGATCCCTTGTCTCCAGGATCAGGCCCTGGGCTGAAGGCAGCACTAAACCGCTGAGCCACCTGGGCTGCCCTAATTTCATATTTTTATGGGAGAAATGTTACCGTGTTAACCATATATAAAAGGCATAGAGTGTTTTGTTTATTTTGGGGGGGGTGGCAACAGGGTTTTTTATTTTAAAGATTTTATTTATTTATTTATTTATTTATTTATTTATTTATTTATTGGGGGGGTTGAAGCAGAGGGAGGGGACAAGCAGATTCCATGCTGAGCATGGAGCTGGACTCCGGACTGGATTTTACGACCCTGAGACCATGACTTGAGCCTTAAACAAGAATGGGACACTCATGCCCGGTGGCTCAGCAGTTTAGCCCTGCCTTCAGGCCAGGGTGTGATCCTGGAGACCCAGGTTGGAGTCCTGCGTGGGGTTCCCTGCATGGAGCCTGCTTCTTCCTCTGCCTGTGTCTCTCATGAATAAATAAATAAAATCTTAAAAAAAAAAGATGGGACACTTAACCGATTCAGCCACCCATGCACTCCTTATTATTTAAAAATTAAAATCTAGCATTTAATTAGAGATGCAATGCCTAGACTGGCATCCAAGAATTAAAAGTTATGCAATTTAAAAATAATTCACATCCTTTAGGTCTTTCAAGTTTTATTTCTTTTTTTCCCCTTGTAAAATGAGGTATCTTTTTCAAACCAACACTTTTGCAGTTGTCAGGGTAAGTATCAACATCTTAATCGAAGCAAACCCTCTTGGATAAGCACCTTGTCTTCCCTTTAAACGCTGACTGGGTGCTAGAGCATTGTGATAGCTGTTTTCAGTACATCATCTTACTAAACCCTCACAACAACCCTATATGCCAGCGATGGTTTCAATTTTAACCAGAAACTTTGAGAGGCTGAGTAACCCATCCTGGTGTATCATGGTAGAGTTGGGATTTAGGTTCAGATCTGTCTCATTCTAAATCCTTGCTCTCAGTTTTACACCAACCACCTCTAATAAGGCACAGGCTCCTTATTATGAAAAATTTCCCTCCAAACTGTAGGGGCTTTTGTTTGTTTGTTCAGCTATAGAGAGCACTATTCTTAACCTTTCTGATTTTCATTAAGGCCATATTTTTTGTTGGAAGAGAAAGGAGTACGTTTAACCCAGGATACTTTGCTGTTTCCTTTCCAACTCTTGCAAATTACAAATCAAATTATACCCCTTGCTTGTAAAAACCATTAGGAAGTTCCCCGCTCAGCACAGCACTTAATTTTCTCCTTCATCGGCATCAATCTATTTGAAATTAGGCAGACCTGTATCAAGATCTTGACATTTCACATACCAGATGTGCAGGCCTTGGGAAAGTCAAAGTTTCTGAGTCTCAGTTTATTCATCCACAAAATGGGAATCCCTACCTCATAGGTTTGCTGCTGGAAATGAAATAAGATAATACAGTTAAAGGACCCAACCTACACGTATTTGCTGAATAAATGAGTGCCTGCATTACTGGAATGCCTGATTTCTGAGTAGGAAGCCAAATCAATAATCTGAGGGACAAAGAGGTAAGAGAGAAGTACCCTGACCACCAGGTGTCACCACTGACCCAGAGAGCCGGTCTAACTGGCAGAAACAGGGCGTGGGACCCTGCAGCAAACAGGGTAAGGACAGTCATTTGTATCTACGGGACATTCAAGAATTGGCTTTGGCTTTCCAACACTTTAAGGGCTGGTACAACATTCGCGGCACCATTTTAAGTTACACGGTCCTCTTACCAGTGTGTTAAGAATGATTGTAGTGGGGCAGCCCGGATGGCTCAGCGGTTTAGTGGCTGCCTTCGGCCCAGGGCGTGACCCTGGAGACCCAGGATGGAGACCCAGGATGGAGACCCTCGCAGGGCTCCCTGCAGGGAGCCTGCTTCTCCCTCTGCCTCTGTCTCATAAATAAATAACTCTTTTAAAAAAGAGAATGATTGTAGTGTAATTAATTAGTGGAATTGCCAGAAAAGATCTGGAAGCACAGTTTAATATTAAAAAGTATCCTTGGCTAACTGTTTTCTAATTCTAAGGGTCGATAATGCTTTATACATCCTTTGCTTTGGCCAACTGGCCATTTGTGTTTTCTGGCTTCTAGAGGCTTCAGTGTTGCCACCGCAGATAATTTTCTGGCCCCAATTCCACAACTCGCTGACCTTATTTCCTTTACACTCATAGGGATGACAGATAAAAAAGGAAGCAGAATATCTTTAGGGGAAAAAAAAATCTCTGAGTCGTCAATTTAGGCAAAATAAGCATTAATGGTTAACCTCTTCCCTTGATCTCAGGAACTTAAAAATTTTGTTTAAAGAAATCTGTCAATTTCCTATTTTCTTAAGAGACCCTTACCTTAGGGTAAACCTGTCAACCTACCGAAGAGACCTCAACTGTCCAGGAAGACAATCGCCCCTGGCTTCAGTGCGCCGCCTGCCAGCGCCCCTCCCTGCGAGTGCCCGGGGCTCCCGGCGGGAGGCGGCAGGTGCGGCCCCCCCCCCCCCGCGGCGCAGCGCCCGCCCCCCGCGACCCCGGAGCCCGACCAGGCCCCCGGCCGCGTCCCTTCGGAGCCCCGAGGACCGGAGCGCGGGGTCCCGCTCGGGGCCACGGCTCTCGGAACTCAAGCAGCTTCGGGTATTTTTGCTTTGGTTTTAAGCAACAATTCAAGTCCCACTTTGCATTTCACAAACATGGAAATGCCTTAGGAGAGGCAGAAGCATTGTCCCCCTTCTGCCGCTGCTCCCGTTCCCGGGGAATTTGGGAGGGAAGAGCAGATGCCGGGAACCATCTGGAACCCGGGGGGCGGGAGCCAAGCGCAGCGCGATGGGCCGGTCCGCGGAGCGCGCCGCGCGGGTCAAGAGGCTCCGGCCGGATTCCAGACGCGCCCCCGGGGCGCGGGGCTCCGGGGCCGGGCGCGCGGTGCAGCCCCGGGGCGCAGGGCCCACGCGCGGGCGCCGTACCTGGGGGACTCGGCCGTGAAGCTGCCGCCGTCCAGCAGCCGCATCTTGCAGAAGAGGACCCCGTTGACGACGGGCACAGAGGACAGCTCCGCCAGCTCGAAGTCCACCTTGAACTTGAACTTCTTCTTCTTCATCATCACGAGCGCCAGACGCCGGCGAGCGGGAGGCGGGGGCGGCCCCGGGGGGCGCGGGGCCCGGCGCCGCAGCCTCAGCTCTCCCGAGCCCCGGGCCCGCGCAGCCCCATGGCCGGGGCCGCGAGCTGCGCGCGGGGGCGCGGCCGGGGGGCGCCGGGGGCCGGCCGGGGCCGGGGCCGGGGCCGGGGTCGGGGTCGGGGTCGGAGCCGGCAGGGCAGGGGCAGGGGCAGGGGCCGCCGCCGCCGCCGCCTCTCGCGGCAGCTCGGACCGGAGCGCGGCGGCGCGGACCCCGCCCGCACGCGGGGAGCGGTCGCGCTGCAGCTCGCCTGGGCGGAGGGCGCCCTCTGGGTGTGCAGCCCGCCGCGCCGTCCCCGCCGTCCCCGCGGTCCCCGCCCCGGCCCCGCCGCCGCCGCCGCCGCCGCCCGTCTGAGCGCCGGGAGAGGCGAAGCCTGCGGACCGACCGCCGCCGCCTCCGCTCCACGGGGCCCGGGGCGCCCCCAGCGGCCACCGCCCGCAGCGCACCCGGGCGGAAGCGGCGGGGCGGCGGGAGGCCGGGCGGCGGGGCCGGGCCGGGACGCTGACCCGCGACGGCAGGGAGAGCTTCCCGCCTGCCGCCCGCCGCCCGCCGTCTGCCGCCTGCCGCTGCTGGGAAAAGACAAGCCCGACCGAAGCGGAGCTTCCTTCTACGGCCTCTTCTCGGCCTTGTTTAGGCGTCTGCTCCGCCTCCCCCCCCGCGCCCCTCCCCGTCCCCTCCCCCCTTTCCCCTCCTCCCCCATTTCCCCCGCTCCCCCCCCCACCCCGTGATTTCTGTTTTTCCGTTGGGTTTGAGAGTCACGGGTTCGTAGGGTTAATCGGAATCTTCGCGATGTTATTTTCTTCAAATTGAAATCCTAAAGCAGGAATTCCCTTTAGATGCTATGAATTCCCAAGGCTTGGAATATAAAGTGAGGACGAGGTAGGGGAAAGGAGAAGGACTAACTGTGAGCTGCCGGCCGGGCGCCCCGCGCGGCGCTGCTGGCGGGGCTCCTCTTCCTTGTCCGTCCCGGATCGGGCAGCGCGGGAGGGTTGACGTAATAGCGGCCTTCCAAGACCGGGCTGGCGTGGCGGAGAACTGAAAAGCCTGAGAATAAAGTCTCCCCAAGATGCACAGCAATTGCCCTCTTTCCAGAGTTAGGTATATGTTGGAGTACGTGTTGCCTACTTGGTTACATAAAGTTAGCGTTTTCATACCGAGTTATTGTCCTTTTACCTCAAAGACTCCTTTTTTTTTAAGTTTTTTTATTCATTTATGATAGTCACACACACACACACAGAGAGAGAGAGAGGCAGAGACACAGGCAGAGGGAGAAGCAGGCAGAGGGAGAAGCAGGCTCCATGCACCGGGAGCCCGACGTGGGATTCGATCCCGGGTCTCCAAGATCGCGCCCTGGGCCAAAGGCAGGCGCTAAACCGCTGCGCCACCCAGGGATCCCTACCTCAAAGGCTCCTTACCACTGATCTCTGAAAGCATGCAATTGAAGACATTCTTATTGCCAGTTCACTCATTTATTCATGCATTCATTCCTATAAAATAGTTTTTAATCGCCTAGAACGTCAGTCGCAGGTTAGACTCAGTGATCAGAAAACAACAACAAAGACACAGACCTGCCCTCAAGAATTCCACCATCGGGACACCAGGGTTGCTCGGTGGTTGAGCGCCTGCCTTCGGCCCAGGGCGTGACCCTGGAGACCCAGAATCGAGTCCCACGTCGGGCTCCCTGTGTGGAGCCTGCTCCTCCCTCTGCCTGGGTCTCTGCCTCTCTTTCTCTCTCTGTGTCTCTCATGAATAAATAAATAAAATCTTAAAAAAAAAAAGTTTCACCATCTACTCAGGCATATATGTAAGTCAGTCACTAAAAACCTGGCATCAAGTTGTGTTCAGAATAAAGAAGCAATTATGTCTGGAACTTAGAGGAGGAAGAAAATAGGTGAAGTTAACCTGTGTTCTGATTTTCATAAGAATGTACAGGATTTGCCTGAGGTGTTCCAGGTAGAAGAAATAGAAGACCCAGAGGCAGAGTTTAAGGATTGGGGCTGGGGGTCGATAGAGCTGGTTGCCCAGCAGGACAGGGGAGAAAAGGCAGTGAGAAGAGTTAAGGGGACTTTGGGGTTTGTAACTTGGACTCTAGAGATGCATGTTAATTTTATTGTCTGCATTTTGGAGCAGGAGGAGGCAGGGTGGGAATGGAAGTTATTTGAACTGCCTATGAGATACCCAGGGGGAGAAGGGCAGCCTTAGCTCAGATGAAAGGTTAAGATTGACAACATGGGGGAATTAAAAGTATTCTCTGATGGCTGAAGCCCCAAAGGTAGATACAAATGAGTTACTCTGATGAATATTTAATGGGGAGATGGAAGAAGAGGAATCTGTGAAGGTGCCTGAGGACAGTCAGAGAAAGGGGAGATCAAGAAAGAGAGATGGGAGAATAAAAAAAAAGAGCAATGACCCGGAAACCAAGAGTTTTAATCATTTAATATTCATAGTTATTAAGACCTATTGTGTGTCAGGCACTATGCCACTATGCTTGGGACTAGAGATAGAAATGAACAAGACACCCAGGGGCGTGTGAATGAACGGAAGATGGATATGCAAACGGACCAATGAGAGTGAGAGGGAGAGAGAGAGATCCATGATCCCCAGAGAACAGAGAAAGGAGTTTCCAGAAATTGCCACAGAGCATTCCTAGAGGATTTGGACTGAAAAGAATCTATTAAATTAAAGATCTAGGAGGTCATTGGTACTATTGGCAAGAGAAGTCCCCATAAAAGGTGGTGGCAAAATTAAAATGGTCTGGGAAGTAAGTGGAAGGTAGTATTGAGGAGTGGGTGACTAAAAACTATTTTTTATGACTTTTGTCAGTGAATGAGAGGTGACAGTAGCTAGAGGAGGAGAGTTCAAGCTTTTTCAATAACATTTAGGTACCATCCAAGATTTATTGAGAGCTCGTTATGTACCAAGCACCTTAATAGGTCCTAGAGATCTGAGCTGCAGTCCCAGTTCTGTATCTTAGGGAATAGATCTAGTATTTGTATGCAGGCAGTTGCAGGACAATGTACTGCAGTACATTGCGGTACAATGTAACATTGAGTTCTATCTGTATGTGATGGTGAACAGAGGCTGCCTTGGAAGCACAGAATAACCTCTAACTAGGACAAGTAGGTTTGTGGAAGAGTTTCTGGGGTAAGTGACATTGGCACTGATGTCTGAATGATGAGAGAGGCGGGTAGGGAGCAGTTTCTAGGAAGAAGCTACTGCATGTGGCTCAGAGGAAGAGAGGAAGAGAGACCCTGTCACACGAGGAAGTGAAAATAGTTCAGTCTAGTTGCACTTTACCGTGGGGTGTGGTGACAGTAGGCAGCCATTGACAGTTTAACACAGAGCAAAGTGAAGGGTCCTGATTTGCATTTTATAAAGATCTCCAGCTGGAGGAAGGGAGAGAGTCTAGTGCTCTCTTTTTCATCCATGGTTTACTTATTAAACACCTTGTATAAATTGAAGCCCAGGCAAGAGACAGACATCATACTCAAAGTGTTTAAATGAAGAAAGTTCAATTAAAAAAAAAAAACTCTTAGTGAGGGCAGGGTAAGGGACCCATAGTCTGTCAGGGAGCTGAGAGGAGGAGGGATAAATATCCTGACCTCTCTCACTTCCTGCCTTCTGATCTCCTGCTGGTACATCCCATGATCTAAAGCCAGAGGGCAAAGGAACCTGGAAGATACAGTTCATAGAAGGTGGCCTCCCCCAGTACCTGGCATGAGTGGGTATTCAATAAATGTTTCTTGAAATGCTCTGAATTTACGGACCAATCCTAAGCGTTTTACCTCTCAGGTAAAACGATAAAGGTGTTAGGCATAAGCTAAGACTACTTGTGTCAGAGATTTGGTAGTTCTTATAGTCCCCTCTCTATGAAAAGAAAGTTTTAAAAGTCTTCAACTAAAAGGAGAGGGCAAAAGACAATATAACTATACTGAACAACTAGAGAATAATTATATAAGTTAAAGTTTGGTTAAACTACAAATAAAAGAAAACTCAAGCAACAGTGGCCTAAATATGACAGAAGCTCATTTCTCTCTTAATTAAAGTTGGCAGGTAAACAGTCCAAAGCTGGTAGGAGAATTCCATGATTATCAGGGACCTAAGCTCTGTTTTTCCATCATCCTTAACATGTGCTTTTCACTCTGTGGTCTAAGATGGGTGCTTGAACTCCAGCACATTTCTCAATTCCAGCCAGCAAGAAGCTGGAAGGAAGAAAGATATATTCCCTCCCTTCAAGAGCACTTCCTGAAAGATGAAAACTCTAGTTTTACTTAAATTCTATTGGCCAGTGGAATGTGAACAGAAATAATGGCACTGATTCCAGGCCTGGCTCACAGAAACTACCTACACACGATCCTCCCTTTCTCCTGGTATCTGCTGGTTGGAATTTGGGGTCAAGGGAAACTTTTGAAGTTACTTGTTGAGGAGGACAGAGCCACTAGAAGCCTGGGGCCCTGTGACTGTGTCCCTTGCTCCTCCACCCCTGAACAAGAACACTTATTCTGAACTGTTAGGTGAGCAAGAAATAAACTTTACTGTGACTTTTTGAGGTATGTTTGCCCCAAGAGCTAGCATTACATTAATACAGCAATTTGTTACAGAATAGGGTGCCTTCATGCAAATCTAAAATTAGGCAGGCAATAGACAACAAGGAAACTATTATTAGGAACTGGAACTGGAAACCCAGGGCAAGACATTTGGTAAAAAATTTCGTGCAGTATTTCAGAAGGCAAATAAGGTGTGTACAAAGTTCATTGCTCTAGAAGAGTTTGGAAAATGAAATGTTGGTAGGTTAAGTTTACTGGCTACATTTAGCAAGATATTAGAAAAATGAGATGAGCTCATGCAATAATAAGCAGGTAGGCAAGCATAAATGAAAAGGAATATAGAGAGTACACAAATTTAGAGCCTCAAGGGATTGGAAAAAATGCTCTATACTTCAAAGAATAGGAAATAAGATTGAAAAATCTGGGGTGACTGGGTGGCTCAGTTGGTTTACCGTCTTTCTTTGGCTCAGGTTGTGGTCTCAGGGTCCTAGGATTGAGCCCCACACCTAGGGAGGGGCTCCTTGCTTGGTAGGGTGTCTGCTTGACCCTCTCCCGCTGCTCTCTCTCTCTCTCTCTCTCTCTCTCGTGCTCTCTCAAATAAGTAAAATCTTTAAAAAAAATTGAAAAAGCTTTTGAACAACAAGGCCCAATTAAAATTCAACCATACTGCAAAGATTAGATTTAGGGTGTGGCCTTCACATTAAATCTGATAGACCTTTGAGAGGAGAAGCATGGGGGTGAACAAGCAAAGAAATAAATTAGAGTTGAAAATTATCTCTACGAAGAACTTTAGTGTTACCCACCTAGCAAACTGACTGGATGCAAATAAATCAGAAGTGTCTTAGTTTTTAAGGGAATGTACTACTAAAGAAACCATTTGTCTTTGTTAAAAGCTGTACTTTTTACAAGGAATTCGTATTTCCCCACACCTACCTCACACTTGGGCTTAGAGGAAAAACTTTTAGAGGGTAGAGGTGGTGACCACAGAGAACAATAAACAAGTGGGGTCATTGCAGAATGTAGAAGCAAGGTTTAGCTTACGAACCTCCCCCACTGCTAGTTCAGAGCCATCACATGTCTCCAGGCAGAATTTTATCTTTGTAGTAGGCCAGTGTTTCCCTTTCTCCTCTTTCCCACCTGCAAGTATTTGTTGCATTACATTTGCATTTGTGCATTTGTGATCTAAGGGTCCATCAAGACCTGAGTCAGACTCAGCGGGGAGTCTGCTTGTCCACCCTCTGCTCCTCCCCACACTCTTTCTCAAATAAATAAATAAATAAATAAATAAATAAATAAATAAATAGAAAAAATCTTTTAAAAAAATGAGTCTCCTGCTCTTCGGACTGAGCCAGCCAGGCACCCTGGGTGAAATAGATAGTGAACGACCAAATAGATGGACTCTGGCATCGAGTGCTAGGTCATCACCAAGCATATTTTCTCTTTTTCCTGAGTACACAGATTATATTTTCCAGTCTCTTTTGCATGACTAAGTTCCAGCCAATCGAATATGTGCAGCTTCCAGGCCTGGTCCATAAAAACCTCGTGCATGTGACTCTTTCATTCTTTTCTCATCTAATGTCTGGATGTTGATGTCAATTTGGTCTTAGAAGCCAGGTGCTGAAGATGAGTAAGCCTCCATCAGCCTGGGTCTTTCTATTAGCAACTTATAGCAGAGCTCCTCACTCATTCTCCCAAACCCCTGAGCAGAATATTGATCTGTGAGGTGACTGGGAAATTAACATTTACTTTTGTGGGAGTGATTTTTAAAAATTATTTTTTAAAATTGTGGTAAAATACATATAAAACTTACCATTTTAACCATTTTAAAGTATGTAATTCAGTGGTATGAAGTACATTCATATTGTTGTGCAAACATCACCATCATCCATCTATAGGACTTTTTAATCATCCCAACTGATAATGTTCATGCATTAAACCATAACTCCTGATTTCCCCTTCCCCCAGCCCCTGGACACCACCATTCTATTTTCTGTCTCTATGAATATGGCTACTCTTGTACCTCATATGAATGGAATCATTTAACACCTGTCATTCAAGCCACTGAAATATGGGATGTATTTATTGTACCAGCTAGACATACATAACTCTGTGGCTGGAACAGAATAGATCCTCAAATAAACGTTTGCTGAGTAAATGAACATTCAACTACTGTAATTAACTTGAAACATTTGTTTAGGACATTATATTATATTCAATTTGTAAATTCATATTGTTTTATAGCTATAGGGTCTCTAATTTTATGTTTAATATAGATTTAGGAAACCTTGTAATTATAGTAACTTAAATTAACATTGGGAGTCCATAACATTTTTCTCCTATATGTTGTTCATTTTGGGGAAATACTGCTATATGGCATTGTTTAGAAAAAGCGTATATTCTAAAAATGTTAAATCAAATACTTGCCTTAATTTTCCATTGCCGAAAACCAAATTAGAGTTATTAAGGAATGATTATAGGAGAATGACATAGTAGGAATTTGAATAATAACATTCCTAGCCAAGCAAAAACTTTTAAATTTCACATCAAAGGAAATATGGTAGTAAAAACATATCCTCTTTCTTTGGTCTTACGGTTAAATAGGGACGTTACTGATACATAAGTACTGATATTTAGTTGTCTTAAATATTAGTTTGCCTGATGGAAGAATGAAGGCTTTCAAAGATAGAACTAGATTACTTTCTGAGGTGCCTCCATTAACTCTAAAACACTTTCTTTTTTTTTTTACCTTTTTTCAAATTTCTATGGAAAGATGGCAAAATGCCTTTTTGGCTTTTAAATTTTTTATTTATTCATGATTGTCACAGAGAGAGAGAGAGAGAGAGAGAGAGAGAAAGAGGCAGAGACATAGCAGAGGGAGAAGCAGGCTCCATGCACCAGGAGCCCGACGTGGGACTCAATCCCGGGTCTCCAGGATTGCACCCTAGGCCAAAGGCAGGCGCCAAACCGCTGCGCCACCCAGGGATCCCCCTTTTTGGCTTTTAAAAACAAACACTGAATTGTACACTTTTCTACCTGAAACCGCAACATTTAGTCAACAACTTTCCAGTCAGGGCACAACTACAGTGGACGAAGATGGGTTCTTTCACTGAGCAAGTGTTATAGACTGAATGCCCTAGCATTGAGGGGATCCTTAAATCCAGATTTGGTCCTTTCTTTCTTTGCCTCCTTCATGATCTAATATTAAGAAGGGAATGATTGGGGATCCCTGGGTGGCGCAGCGGTTTGGCGCCTGCCTTTGGCCCAGGGCGCGATCCTGGAGACCCTGGATCGAATCCCACGTCGGGCTCCTGGTGCATGGAGCCTGCTTCTCCCTCTGCCTGTGTCTCTGCCTCTCTCTTTCTCTCACTGTGTGCCTATCATAAATAAATAAAAATTAAAAAAAAATTTAAAAAAAAATAAAAAAAAAAAGAAGGGAATGATTGCTTCTTCATCTCTCTCTCTTTTTTTTTTTACTTCTTCATCTCTTTATAGTTATTCTTATCAGGGAGAACTAGATTTCTTTTTCCAGAGAACAATAAGTAATAATTTCATAAGTAAATACATTATGGAAGTTGTAGAAAATAAGGCTCTTTCTATAAGAGCATTTTAGAAATTACTGTTGTTCTCAAAAAAAAAAAAAAACCGAGACAATCTTTTAAGAATTCATACCAAACCAATCTTGAATCCTAAATCTGAATAAACTTTATTAATTTGTTGATTTTGATCCAAATTTTTTTCAATTTAGTAAACCAAAGAAAAATGCTTTAAAGAAACAAAACTAAAAAAGCAACCACGAAATCAGAACCTATCCTATACATTTTCAAATTAAATTGGCAGAAGGCCAGGATACTATAATATTTTGTTTAGCTAGGCACCTGGAAAGCATTTTTAAAATTAGCATAATTTTCTACTTTTACAACAGAGGTATACAGAGCTTCTCGGCACACTTTTTAAAATCTGTCATATTTTTCCTGTTTATAAAACATGTAAATTGATCGATTACAATAGAAAAATAAAGTACCTTCTAGGCAATCATAAGACAAAGACCATGCCTTCCATAATATCACCAACTCTAAGTTAGGGTTACATATAATTTGAACTCTGAAATGAATCAGTTATGATTTAACAATGATGGACATTGATTTAGGAGTTCCAGGTTTTAATCCCAGTTCAGCTTTTCTTGGTTTGATTTTGAGTAAGTGACACCTTCCCTGAGCTCATTTTCTTCTGCAAAAGGAGGGAAATAGTCTAGACCAGCACTGTCCAATAGATGGGAATAGTCTCTGCTCTGTTCAATATGGTTGTCACTAGCCATAGGTGGTTATCAACCACTTCGGATGCGGCTTGGGTGATTAAAGAACTGAATTTTAAATTATATTTAATTCTAAGTAATTTAAACAGCCATGTGTGGCTAATGGCTACCATATTGGATAGCAGAATTCTAGTCTCACTCTCACTCAGAAGACGTTTGAGTGCCTACAGTTTGCCAAGCATCCGGCTACATGGGGGTTATCACAACGTCTGTGCATTCAAGGAGTTAACATGGGGAAAAGCTAAGTAAATACTTGCTGATACATGTGCTTCAATAATCATATGCAAAAAGCATAGAAGAGGGAGTAATTGCCAGAAGGCAAATCATCTCTAAGATCCTCTCTGGTTCTAAAATTATATAAATTAAACTCAACAAATATTTACTGAGCACCTATTTTCTGTCCAGCTCATTCTTGGCTTGATTTCTGAGTACAGCATTTTCACTCAGAGATAGTAGCTAATGAATATTATCAGCGCTCTTATTTTGTAGATTCATTCATTCAGTATTTCATAGTGTTTATGTACCAAGTACTTTGCTAGACATGTATGAAAAAAATGATTTTGATGATGTTTTATTTATTTTTTATTTTTTTATTTTTATTTCTTTATTTTTTTTTTGATGATGTTTTAAAGGTGATCTCAAATCACCTCTCAGGTCATACTTTGAGTCAATAGTGTTTCAAACGTTATTTCAACTACTTAGACATAAGTGAGCAGCATTGACTAGTATTACTAATAAAAAGGGGGGAAATGAAAGAAGTAGGCATGTTTGTCCATTAAAAACTACTCATAAATTTTGCAATAGAATATATCAGAATAAATATTTTGAGGAGATATTCCTTAGAAAAGATTATTTTATGGTGAACACACACATGAAAAAATGCTTAGCATCATTCTTCAGGGAAATAGAAATCAAAACCACAATGAGATACCACCTTACACCAGTCAAAATGGCTAAAATGAACAACACAGGAAATGACAGGTGTTGGCAAGGATGTGGAGAAAAGGGAACCCTCTTGCACTGTTGGTGGGAGTGCAAACTGGTATAGTCACTCTGGAAAACAGTATGGAGGTTCATCAAAAAGTTAAAAATAAAACTACCCCATGAGCAGGCAATTGTACTATGAGGTATTTATCTAAAAGATACAAAAATACTGATTTGAAGGGGCACGTGCACCCTAATGTTTATAGTAGCATTATCAACAACAGCCATGGAAAGAGCCCAAATGTCCAACAACTGATGAATGAAGAAGATGTGGTATATGTATACACTGGAATATTACTCAGCCATCAAAAAGAATGAAATCTTGCCATTTACAAAGATGTGGATAGAACTAGAGTGTATTATGCTAAGTGCAATAAGTCAGAGAAAGACAAATATATGATTTCACTCATATGTGGAATTTAAGAAACAAAACAGATGAATACAGGGGAAAGGAAGGAAAAATAAAATAAGATAAAAACAGAGGGAGGCAAAACATAAGAGACTTGACTATAGAGAACAAACAGGGTTGCTGGAGGGGAGTGGAGGTGGGGGAGTGGGTTAATTGGGTGATGGGTATTAAGGAGGGCACTTATGATGATCACTGGGTGTTCTACATAAGTAATGAATCACTAAATTCTACTTCTGACATTAATACTATATGTTAACTAACTTGAATTTAAATAAAATCTTGGAAAAAAAAGATAGACTATATTATATTGGTATCTAAATATAAATATTAATTTTTTTCAATGTTCCTTTTTCTTATTATTGCTGTCTAGCTACAGTATCAAGTCCAGTATTTTTCTATTCATTACATTACGTCTTATTTTTTTCTTTTTTAAAAAGATTTTATTTATTTTTTCATGAAAGACACAGAAAGAGAGAGGCAGAGACAGAGGCAGAGGGAGAAACAGGCTCCATGCAGGGAGCCTGATGTGGGATTCGATCCCGGGTCTCCAGGATCACACCCTGGGCCGAAGGCAGACACTCAACTGCTGAGCCACCCAAGTGTCCCACATTATGTCTTCTTTACATAAAACTTTTACTTGCCTTAAATGCCTCTTATTTATTGAATATGTACCTATTTATTTCTTCAACTATTATTTATTTAATTGACAAGTATGCAATTATTCAATTAGAGAATACAAAAGGAAGTAAGAGGTCAATCTTCTTCTTCTTCTTCTTCTTTTTAAGATTTATTTGTTTTAGAGAGAGAAAAAAAGAGAGAGAGAGACAGTGAGGGAGGGGTAGAGGGAGAGAGAATCTCAGGCAGACACCTCCCTTCCCCCACTGCAGAACCCCACTTGAGGCATCACCCTGCAGCCCTAGAGATCATGACCTGAGCTGAAATCAAGAGTCAGACACCCAACCCACTGAGTCATCCAGGCACCCCAAGAGTTGAATTTTCTAAAGGATTTGAGGGTAGGGAAAATAAAACAGAAGAAAGTTGAGAAAGAGGTATTTATGTATCTACCAGAGCACTTCAGGGGAGGAAGTAATTACTTCCAGATGAGACATTAAGAGAAGGTTTTGTGAAGGATGTGGCATTGAGCTGGACCTTGAGCCCTGAAGGAAGGGTAGGTCCTGCCAATGCAGAGAAGGAAGGAAAGGCCACTTCCTCCTTGAGCCAGGGCAGAGAGGCAGGAAAGCATGAAGTTAGGGAGAAGTGGCTGAGTTGAAACAAAGGAAAAAATAGCTAGGAAGAGGAGTAGAAGAAAACCAGGCTGGAAACATAGATTGTGGCCAGAACCTGGTTTTAGTTGCTAGGCTGGGTAGTCTACACTTTATTTTGAAGACGATGAGGCATTTGAACAATGGAATAAACAATCAGATATGTTCATTAGGAACTTTGCCTTGACAGGAGTATTTAAGATATATTGGGCAAAGGCAAGGGAGAGGCTAATGGAGGCGCCAGTTAGAAGGCTAGTTATTATAGCAGCACAGACGATAGGCTCTGAATTGGGATACTAGCTGGGGCATTAAAGAGAGAGGACTCAGGAGAGGTTATGGTGAAACTAGAGTCAATAGACCCTGGAAACCTCTTGCATTAAGGTGATAGAATAAGGGGAACAAGTAAAAATTAAAAAAAATGACCCCAATATTGTGAGTCTCTGTGACAGAGAGGATGGTGGTACTTCAAGCTAATTTAGGGGATGCAGGAGGAGAAACAGATTAAGATGGATATAGAAGGGATCCCTGGGTGGCGCAGCAGTTTGGCACCCTGCCTTTGGCCCAGGGCGCAATCCTGGAGACCCGGGATCGAATCCCACGTTGGGCTCCTGGTACATGGAGCCTGCTTCTCCCTCTGCCTGTGTCTCTGCCTCTCTCTCTCTCTCTCTCTCTGTGTGTGTGTGACTATCATAAAAAAAAGATGGATATAGAAAATATGCTCTTGTAAGGAAGAAATATATTTATACTATATTCTGGAATTATATATATTCAATTGAAGATTGAACTGAAGCCAGTGATGAAACTGTGAAGTGCACTCTGGGACATCTTGAATTTTGCACTATGATAATAATGAGTGTCCAGGTTACTTATATTCAATGCTTTCTCCTTCATTATTTAAGTATATTTATGTTCTCAGACTGATAAATTGGACAAATGCCTCTTGTAACCTTAGCCTGACCTTCTTGGTTAGCCAAGTGTCTGAGGTATATAGATTTTTTTTTTTTTACTGCATTCAAAATCTTTAACCAAGGAGATTCTTAAAATAGCAAAAGACCTTTATCTTTAACAACAAGGAAAGTGCCCATCCATGATGGGCTTGATTTAAGCTTTTAACTTACATGTTCTTTGAATACTTAAAGTCAGGGGCTTTCTAGATTAAATCTGGTATGGTTAATACAGTTCAAATAAACAGCTCAGCGATAGGTACTGCATTCAAATATAATTTCCCAGTTGGAAAGCATAATTTTTATTTGTATAATCTTTCTAAGAAGAAATATTCAGATTTCAGTAGATAGGTTAAGATTTTCTTAAAAGTTTCTTTTTTTTTTTTAAGGTTTTAACAATTGTTTTACTTGAGTACTTTCTAACTGGGTAGATAGGCATGATCTGTTAAAGTGAGTCCATTTATAATACAAAATGTTCTAAGCAGGCCCTTACTCCATATCTGTGGTTTTTAATTTTCAATGTGAAAAGAATTATAGTAGGGATATGCAGTAAGTCTACTATTTATTCTGATATCTTTAATGCCATATTTAACTTCACATGTTTTAAATTCTCCTCTGAATCTTAAGAGCTATCTTTATAAAAAGCTATTTTTGTTGTTGTTGTTGTTGTTTGAGAGAGAGGAAGGCCAAGACTGAAGGTACGCTGAGACATCCAGTATCATTTCCTCTCTTTGGCATGCTTCAGAATCCTAGCTAAGAAAAGATGGGAGGTGGCTTCGTGGGAACAAAAAGACTGCTTCATGCTTGGCAAGTCAGTTTGGCCAAAGAAGATTGTAGCATAATCTCATCCTGATGGTTGTACTATGAAGCAAAAAAACCTCAAAATAATAATGTGATGGTAAAAAAAAAATGTTTTTCCAATGACATGTAGGAAAGGAAATGAAGATAAGTGCATAAATGAATTTAAAAGGAAGTTTTGCCAAAGTTATCCAGTGACTTGCTTTAATTTTTTGCTTTATGTTTAGTGCAGACTTGATTTCTTAACATGTATTTTAGTTAATCAGACATGTTCATTTGTGGAAATGTTTGTTGAGGCCTTGCACTAATGTGATAAGCCTGGGCTGGAGCGAGAGTGAGGTTGCTGCCTCCCAGATAGAAGTTATTAGTAAAAGGGGAATATAGCTAAAGGTTATGTGGTACAGAAGGGGCAAGGGCACAAGGAGAGGTATCCCAGCTGTCCTTGTTGATTAGAGTGACATTTTGTATTGAAGAATACAGGTGTGCTTTGACTGAACACCATAATATGTTCCTGAAAAGTTGTGTATAAGCTCATTCTTTTGTTGTTGCTGATCGAATCTGAATGTCTAAGCTACATTTTCAGAATTCCTTTACTTCCATTTCTGATTGATATTTAATTGGTAGAGGTTCCTAAGACTTTAACTCTAAAGTTCTCTGCTATTTCTTACCTCTCATGGTAGTCAAGCCCTGCTTTGTTAATCCTAATACATGTTTATTGGTTATGATTTTTAAAAACTGTCTTTCTACCGTATCAATATAAACTTTGCAAATCTGTATTTCTGTTATTCCATGTATTTGCCAGTATTGTTATTCCATAATAACAGTAACTATATCTGCATTCATGGAGCACTTACTATGTAGTAGGCATTGTTTTAGTCTAAGCATCTTCATTTGTTCCAATCTCACCATTCAATGAGATAGATATTGTTCTTTTGTTTTATAGATGAAGCTGAAACACATGGAGATTATGCAACACTCTCAAAGTTACACAATCAGTAACTGGTAAAATCCTGTTGTATCAGGGTTTCCTAACTGAGGTATACAATGGTAACTGAGTCAAACTTGGAAGGCTTAATAGAAGTGGTCCATTTCCTATTTTTTGCCTATATCCCAGTAGCTAGAGCTTAGTCCCATGACAGCACCTAACTGCAAGGGAAGCTGGGAAATGTAGTCCAGTTGTATACGTAGGACGAACATGGAAATGCTTTGGTAAATAGAGTCTCTGGCCATAGGACCACAAACTGGTAAACATACAGTTATATGATTTGTGATAAATGTGATAAAATAAAATAGAGTATTTGAGTGAGAATACTGGAGTAAAGGTGGGGAAAGTCCTTTGTAGTAATGAGATAATATTTAAACTGAGACCTGAGAGGTGAGAAGACAAAGGGTGGTAGAAGAAAGAACATGCAGCACGCTATAGAACATATTAAGGGGTTAGCATTTAATCCTAATGGCAGTGGAAAGGCATATTAATCTTTCTAATAGGATGCTAAAACAGGACTCTCTCTGACTCACCGACCCAGCTGACTCTTTTCATTGCCCCCACATTCCAAAGTGAAGTGTTAGAGTCGGATCATTAATGGCAGAATTATGGAGAAGGTGCTAAAAACCAGTTCTGTGGATCTTTACCTCCCTGCCTTGGGGATACAGAAGGGCTGAGGCTGAAGGGGCTGAGAAGCTAGTTGAGATTTAGAAGTTTTCCAAGGAAAAAATCTTTCAGTGCATTTCAAGTCTTCTCTACACCCCTGGGAGACTGGTGGGACAGGTGTTCTTACTTCATGTCCTTAGTGGGGAAGGCTTTAGGGAGACAGGATGGAGAATTTGACTTGTATCTCCTGGATTCCATGGAACACAGAAATACTTGGAAAATAGTTTACTGGCATCAGAATAAAGAACTGCATTTGGAGAGTAACTATAATCCTTTCACTGGCATCTTAAAAGTGTGGAAGCCTTGATAGGAATATATGCCCAGGTTCTTTAAAATGGGATCACGCCCAGGAGGCCTTCTGCCTAAACCAGACAACCTTAGCAGAAAGAGGCTACGGATGTGCCATCAGAGGCTGAGGGTGAGGCTGAGGCTGGGGTTCCTGCATAAGTGTCCAGTTCAGGTGGAGGTTTTAGCACGTCAAGGAAGCTATAGATGCACAGCAGGATACCCCAGGTGCTCATAAAACCCACCTTGCGAGCCACAGTCAGCTTTAAACACGTGCCATGGCCAGAGCAGACCAGAGCTAGGTTACATGCGTGCCTGTCAAACAAGACCTACCTCTTATCTCTCTTTTTCCTCTGGCCCCTCCACTCCTGGCTGACCAAAGGCCAGCTGAGAGAATAAAGATTCACTAATCCCCACAGCAAAGGCCTCCAGCCCAAGCAGTAGGAGGAAACATTAACTGCAATAAAGTTCAAAGTTTTAACGAACACACCGGACTGGCTGTTTTTATTATTGAATTGAGGCTACTTCATGACTAATAAGAATTTTGATTAACTGAGCCACACCAAAAAAGTCAAGGGACTTTCCCTAGGCATTAGGAAAGAACCTTTCTGTGGAGCTGATTTGATCAGACTTTGGGGAAGGGAAGAAGAAAGCTGTTTTCAGCTCTCACCTTAAAAGAGTTTCTGGTCCTGGGTAAAGGTCACTCGTTTTAAGTAATCACGCTGGCTGCTGAGTGTATATCAGACCAGAGGATGACAGGTATGAATGCAGAGTGTGAGTCTGGAGGTGATTCTGGCTTTTCCACCTCTTTAGTTTGTGACTTTGGGTAAGTCACTGGACTCCTCTGTGCATGCTTCCTCAGAGTGGGTAAGGTAACAGAACACCGTACAGGGTTGTTGAAAGGAACAAATGAAAAAAAAAATAAATAAAAAGGAACAAATGAGCTAACAGGTAAGTACTTAGAGGAGTTCATGACCCAAAGTAAATATTATGAAGTATTTGTTGCTATTTTTTACTTTAAGAATTATTGTTGTAGCAGCCCAAATGAGAGAGAGCGGGGACTGAGAATATCTTTACTAGAGAGCATGAAGAGGTTCATGAGAGATCTGCAGGAAAGTAGCCTGCAACATGAGGTGCTGCGAGTGAGAGCCACCCAGTTGTCATTGCCAGTTTGGTGGTCATTGCCATGCCCATGGCCAAGGGGAAGACCAGGAGACAGAAGTTTGGTTACAGTGTTAAATGGGAGCATCTGAACCGGAATGCTTGACGCAAAGCAGCTCCACTGATTGAGTGTTTCCACATCCGACATGCCTGGGACCATGGGAAATCCGTGCAGCAGAACCTGGCAGAGATGGGGTTGGCTATGGACCCCAACAAAGAGGTGCACCTCTGTAAGACAAAGGGGAGGCCATGCCAAGGAGGTGGACATGGAGGAGAGGCCTAAGATGCTTGTGCAGAAGCCCTATGTGCTAAGTGATCTAGAGGCAGAAGCCAGCCTCCCAGGAAAGAAAGGAAGCACTGTCTGGAGACCTCATTGACTATGTGGGCTACATGGTGGAGAATCACGGGGAGGACCATAAGGCTATGGCCCGGGTTGAGAAGAATTACTATCGAGATACTCCAAAACAGATTAGGAATAAGATCAATGTTTATAAGCATTTTTACCCAGCAGAGTGGCAAATCTTCATTGATTCTTTGCAGAATAAGATGGAGGTTGAGTGATTGGCTTATGTCTGCCTGAGGCTGAGGTCTCTCCTGGACCAGAGAAGCTGGAAGCCAGGGTTCAAGGCAAGTAGGGGCATGTGGCTAGATGAGGCTGGTCAAACCACATGGAATCAAAAGGTTACACACACATGCACATGAACACACACACACACACACACACACACACTCCCTTTACTGGGGAAGGAACTGTCTCCAAGAAGCTTCCAACGGCCCTGAGAAAAGCCAGAACCTACTGTTTTCAGAATGAGTCGTTTGTTTATATATAGTCTGTACATAATAAAACAAGGCTATTTTACTTAAAAAAAAAAAAGGGAAGGGGGACACCTGGGCGACTCAGTGGTTGAGCATCTGCCTTTGACCCAGGGTGTGATCCTGGGGTCCCGGGATCAAGTCCCACATTGGGCTCCCTGCAGGGAGTCTGCTTCTCCCTATGCCCGTGTCTCTGCCTCTCTCTCTCTGTGTGTCTCTCATGAATAAATAAATAAAACCTCTTTTTTAAAAAGGAAAAGGTTCATGATATATTTTAAAATTATTGTCAATTGGATTTCGTAGGAGATGATTGGATATGATAGAGGGAGAGAGCAAGAATTGCTCCCAGGTTTCTAGCTCGGACATCTGCATGGAATCGAGATTATTGAGATTGAGGAGGACAGGAAATGTAGACCGGCCTCATAAAGATTCCTGGTTGCTGGTGCTTTTAAAGTCTGCATTTTAATAGCATTGAAAGATTTGGGCACCACAGGAATAGTTCCTCTGAAATCGAAAGTGCTCTAAAACAAAATCACCTTCTGACATTTGCCCCCACCATTTTAGAAAATGGGGCAGAGTGGGTAGGTAATTGTGTGAATATGGTTTTACTTTCAAGAATCAAGAATGACCTCAATGGGCAATCAATTTTTCTAAAATAAACTTTGTCCGAAAAAAAAAAAGACATAATATCAACAATTCTAAAACTAGCATTGTTATCTTTGATTGATGTCCTCCCAAATTTAATTGTCCTATGTTTAATAAACTCAATAAACTACATAATAAACTTATCCAGTGGGAGCTACAATATGGTTTTCAGATTTTTTTCCAAAGCAGGTACACAAATGCACAGATAAAATTTTAGCACTTACTGTTTTAAATGAGTTTAATGGTTTGTCACCTTACCTTTGATGTAGGTAAGCTAATCTTTATAGCAGGCTTTCCCATCCTAGTGATATACTGTGAAGATTAAGGAACCTTTTGTTCTGTGGTATTAACTGTTACTGTGTTCTTCTCCATCCTGTGGGACAAGATGAGTGTTGAGAACCAGAATTCCTCTTCTGCCTGAGGTCTTGCTGATAGTGTCTTTATCAACCCCTCCAGCCTTGCTAGAAATTGGAAGAACATTAGTATCAGATGCCAGGGCTGACCAATGAATAAGTGGCTAAGGGCTTTGGCCCTTGTGTTTTGTCAAACCCTGTGTAGATAAGCATAGCCCCTCATTATCAGAACTTTCCTCCCAGTTCTTGACAGCACTGTGGAAGAAGATGCCGTGTCCTTCAGGGCCCTCTGGAAGTTAGAAGAAGCCTTCTGTGTCTAAGGTTACACCATCGACCAGGGCTGGGGCCTTATCTTGGTTTAATGATTATAGCATTCCTGTTGTAACAAACGTTCTTTTAGGTAGAAGTACTAAATCTTCTGTTTAGTGACAGGTGTTTGGTTTGGCATCTTACTTTTGCTTTTGACAAACTCATAAAGAGGCAAAGCCAACTCACTGATCTAGAAAGAAGAAAAGGAAGTCAAATGCTAAAATACTAGACTAATTCTCTAGCAGGCTGATATGAGAGGAGAACTTTGCTTTCAAATAGAGACTGTTTGAGATAATTGAGGAACATTTTGAAATCCATACAAGTGTATAGGAAATCAAAGTGCTGAAAACCAAATGTTTAATGTTATTTCATTTTTAAAATATTTTATTTATTTATTTAAGAGTGAGAGAGAGAGGGAGAGAGAGAGAGAGCAGGAGGGAGAGGGAGAGAGAATCTGAAGGACACTCTGTGGTGAGTGCAGAGCCAGGCATGGGGCTCCATCCCACAGTAGTGAGATCCTGACCTGAGTAGAAACCAAAACCGAGAGTTGGAGGCTTAACCAATTAAGCACCCAGGCACCTCCCCATTTTAATTTTTGTAACCATGGTGATCAACTGGAAACACCCACTCTGAAAATTGTCAAGGTTAACATCATCTTGGCCTTCATGACATGGTACTTTGGGAAACTGTTGCATATTTGTTTCTGTGCTGGAGTAAAGACTAGATCTGTTTATTCTTTATCTTCTTTTTAAATTTATTTCCCTCTTTCAATTTTTATCAAAATGATACATATATGTGGCAAAAATAAAACAGAACTGAGGAATTTATACTAAAAAATAATATCTCTCTGTCCCTACTTCTGAGTCCTACGTTCCAGAAGCAAACAACCTTCCTTTGGTAAAAAGATTAAAATTATTTTTAATAATTACCAATTTTTACTCTTTTATTCCTTAAACTATCTCCTAAGAAGTTATAGCTGCAAGTAATCTGGTCTGCATCCTACAAACATATATACACACATGGAGGTAAGATATACTGGGTTGTTTTTGTTTTTGTTTTTGTTTTTTTTAGAGAGCAAAAGGGAGAGAAAGAGAGAGAGGGAGAGAGGCAGAGACACAGGCAGAGGGAGAAGCAGGCCCCATGCAGGGAGCCCGATGCAGGACTCCATCCTGTGACCCTGAGATCATGTTCTGAACTGAAGGCAGATGCTCAACCACTGAGCCACCCAGGTGTCCCTGCTTTTATATTTCTAAATAATATACCTGTACGTTTTGTCTCAACAGACTTATATATAATATCTCTTGATTCTTAAACTATATTTATTCATTTAATAATTACTTATTGAGTATCTACTATGATGGTAGGCACTATTCCAAGTGCTCAGTGATCAAAACGAAGATCCCAGACTCACTGACCTCTACATTCTAGTGGGAGGAGGGATGTTGAGATACATAAATTATATAGTAGACATTGACATATTTAATGGAAAAAAAAGTAGAATAAGATTAAAAGGAATTAGGAGGCAGGGAAGTAGGAGAAACACTTATTTTATTTTATTTTATTTTATTTATTTTATTTTATTTTTAGGAGTAACAATTTTAAACTGGGTGGTCATATTTGGCCTCAGATGTTTGAACAAAGACTTAAAGGCAGGGAGGGAGTTATCCACATGAATATCCTTGAAGAGCATTCAGTCAGAGAATATAGCAAAGGCCTCAAAGCAGGAGTGTGCTGGCACATTCACAGATTGGCAAGGACGGTAGTATGACTGGAATGGAGTGAACAAAGGGCCCTGTGGTGGATGACGAGATCAGAGAGATAACAGAAGGCGAGATGATATAAGGCCATTGGGACCAATATAAGGACTTCTCACTTTTACTCTGGGTGGAATGGGAAGCCATTGAAAGGTTTTGAGCAGAGAATAACATGGTCTGTCTTGTACTTAGAAGGATTTATATAGCTTCCAGGGGTATCTTCTACCCTTCTACCTACAATTTTCTGTCATCCATACTTCTGTTTTTGCATTTTCAAGGTTAATGCTGAGTTCATTCTTTATTGTAACCTGTCTTTCATGTGTTTTTGATAGGTCGATCCTAAAACTTAATAATCAACCCTTTTCTACGTAATTATTGTTCATAGCCAGATAATAAGCAGAAATTACATTTAAACAAAAGTAAGTCCAAGGTCATGACCAATGGGCTCCTTGAAGAAGAATGTTCTAGCGTCCACATCAAATAAATTTTCTTTTGTAATTTCAGAAATTGCTTAAAATTATGCCACATTTTAGCTGTCTTCCTTTTTTTATCATGATTTTTTTTCTTTTTTAGAAAGAGAGAGAAAAGGAGAGAGAGAGAGGGAGAGAGTGCTTGCACATGTGAGCAGAGGGTGGGAACAGGGGGCAGCAGGAGAGGGAGAGAAAGTACCTTTAGCAGACTCCATACCTAGCATGGTGCCCCATGTGGAGCTCAGTCTCACAATCTTGAGATCATGACTTGAGCTGAAATCAAGAGTTGGATGCTTAACTGACTGAGCTACCCAGGTGCACCTATCATGAATTTTTAAAAATGCAATTCTTATTGTTCCCAGAGCAGCCTGGAATTTCTGACTGCCATTTTTTTTTATCTTGTTGAGAAAAAAAAAAAACACGTTTTCTTTACCATATCATCAATACCATACATTCTATAGTCATTATATCTTTTGCACAGACTACATTTCATTTTTCTTCTTGACATTGTACCGGGGATCCCTGGGTGGCTCCGCGGTTCAGTGCCTGTCTTTGGCCCACGGCATGGTCCTGGAGTCCTGGGATCTAGTTCCCTGTTGGCTCCGGCGAGGAGCCTGCTTCTCCCTCTGCCTGTGCCTCTGCCTCTCTCTCCCTATGTCTATCATGAATAAATAAATAAAATCTTAAAAAAAAAAAGACATTGTACCTGAGGCCCACTGACTTCCTCTTCTGATTTAGGTTGTAAACCCTATGCACAGCCTCACCCTTGAATTGTTTTACATTAGACTCCTGAGTTAGTTCCATCTTTTTTATATTCCATATCTCCCTCTTTGTTGGTTTCCATCTCATTTCTCTGGAATATATTAAACAAATTTTCAGCAGAAAACACAGATGGTGGGGCACCTGGTGACTCAGTGGCTGAGGGTCTGCCTTTGGCTCAGGTCGCTATCCCGGTATCCCGGGATTGAGTCCTGCATTGGGTTTCCCACAGGGAGCCTGCTTCTCTCTCTGCCTTTCTCTCTGTGTCTCTCATGAATAAATAAAATCTTAAAAAAAAAAAAAACATAAAAAGAAAACACAGATGGGAGAGGAAATTTCTGAGTATCTGTAAATCTGAACACATCTTGTCATATGCCTTCACATTGATTTATAATTTGGTAGAGCACAGAATTCTTTATTCAAATATTTTATTGCCCTTGGAACTGTGAAAGTTTGGTTCTACTATCTTTTAGGGTGAGAATTATTGACAAGCAGTTTGATGTTTACTGTTCCTTGGTAAGTGACTTTTTTGCTCTTCTTCTCTAAAGGTTTAAAAGATTTTCTCTCCTTGTTTTCACTGCAGTATTATTCACAATAACCAAGATGTGGAAACAACCTAAATGTCCACTGATGGATGGATGGATTAAAAAAAAAACAACCTAAAAAACCCAAAGACATACAATGGAGCTTTATTCAGCCATAAGAAAGAGGGGAATCCTGACACATATGACAATACGGGTGAATCCTGAGGACATTATGCTAAGGGAAGTATGCCAGTCACAGAAAGACAGACACTGCATGATTATACTTATAATAGGTATCTAAAGTAGTCAAATTCATAGAAGCAGAGAGAATGGTGGTTACCAGAGGCTGGAAGAAGGGAAAAATTGGGAGTTGGTGTTCAACAAGTATGAAGTTCTAATTGTGCAAGGTGAATAAATTCTAGAAATCTGCTGAACAACATTGTGCCTATAGTTAGAAAACCTTGTGTTTTGTGTTCTTCCACAATAAAAAATTTAATTAAGAAATCTTTTAAATTTTGGTGTTTTAAAAGTTTGTGATGTTATGTCTAGATGATCTTCTTTCATTCATTTTGCTTGGCACTCGTTTATCTCCTTTACTAGAAATACTTATGTCATTCCTTAACTCTGGAGGGGGGATGTATATATATATCCGTCCTATATATATAGATCTATCTATATATGTATATAAATACATCCTCCTCCAGAGTTAGGAAATCACACACACACACACACACACACACACACACACACACAGAAAACTTTAATTTTATGTGACATATATTATGGAGAGCTAAAAAAAAAATTAAGGACTACTTATTTTCTTTCTTTTTTTTTCCCTTAACAAAATGGAATTCACTATGTGGAAAACTCTTTGTGATCTGTGATTATTTAACCATCTTTTTTTTTTTTTATAAATTAGAATGAGATCCAATGTGATTGTGATTACTGAATGAATTTGTTTGGAATGTTATATTTTATTTGTGAATTTAAAAAGTCAGGATAACTAAACTTGACTGGTATATTCAACTTTTCACTATGTTGTTTTGTTCTTAGCAATAATGTTTGCGACCCATTGACTAACATGATAAATTTCACATGCATTTTGTTTCCCAGTGAGTTGTGTAAATTTTATTTTTGTTGAAATTGCCTGTGGAGTCAATGTTATAGTCCTCATACCACCTTTTGAGAAGGAAGTTCTGATTTTAAATTGTATCATTTCTTTCAAAATGAAAGGCAGTGCTTAAATAGAGGTTGATGACATCTTTTAAACCCTATCCTCTCTACTGTGCCTTATTAATATAAAATCTGTAAGTCATTTTGAAAAATGCTATGAGGGTTTCCAATAAACCATATATTAGAATTAACTGAATTTATGTGATTTTTGCACTTGTGTATCTTTTTCTGCCATTTTTGATCCAAATTCAAGCTGCTCAACTGTGATTTTTTTCTAAGAATATTGGTGGTGTACCATCTTTACATTACTCAGTAAACATTTTGATGAATTCATTTAGTGACTTAAAGCCTTTCATTTACCGTATGAGAATTAATCACCCATTGCTTCTAGGAAAAAAATAAAATAATAACAATATATAAATACATATAAACACATATGTTTTAAAAGCTATTAAATAAAATCTAAAAAAAAAAAAAAAAAAGGGAGGGGGATGCCTGGGTAGCTTAGCAGTTGAGTTTCTGCCTTTGGCTCAGGAAGTGATCCTGGGGTTCTGGAATTGAGTCCCACATTGGGCTTCCTGCGGGGAGCCTGCTTCTCCCTCTGCCTGTGTCTCTGTCTTTCTCTGTGTGTCTCTCATGAATAAATAAATTAAATCTTTTTAAAAAATAAAATAAAATCTATTTCTTTCTTCATTTTTTTTTTTTGGTGGATATTGAATCCTTGGGACTTGTTTTATCTTTTTTTCTAAAGTTTTCTCTCATTTTATCTTTTGCTTTGTGTCTTAGGAGTGGTCCTAGACTTTGTTTTTGAATTCTTCCACTGATTTTAAAAATTTTCAGCAATAACATTTTTTAATTTCCAAGAAGTCTTCTTTTGGATTTTTATTTTGGTATGTGTTAGGGAAGTCAGGATGAGAGGTAAGAGCATCCAGTTGGAATTTTGTGGAAGCAATATCTTTTTAAATTTCTCTGATAATGCTAATTTAAAAATTTTACAGCTTATTTTTCTCCTCCAATAATCTCTGTTCTTTCCCTAAGATTAGTACATGTACTATTTACCTCAGTCTTTCTCTCTTATGTTGCTTATTTTCTCTCTTGTGATCTTGAGTTGCTCATCATGTTTAAGAATGTAACTGTTCCAGATAGCTTTTAGGAGTTTCTTACTGTTGTACATATAGGTCTGTCTTCCTGTGGGATGGCTCTGTGTACATGGGGAGCGGATCACTGATTATGGGAATGCCAGTTACCCAGATAAACCTCCAAATTGCAATCGCTTTACACAATAGATTTGTGTCTCATCTGTGTCATAGTACAATGCGAATGCCCCTGATTGGCGGGTGAGTTTCTTGCATGTGATAATTCAGAGGCCCCGAATTTTCTCCCCTAGTATCTCCTTGAGCCATGGTGCCTTCTGCTTTGAGCTGCCAGAAGGGTAAACAAGAAAGTGAAAAGGCACACCTACCTTCTCAAAAGCCCTGGCTGGAAGTGACACATTTCCCTTCTACTCACATTCTACTAGTTAGATGACTACACCTGAGTGCAAGAGAGACTGGAAAATGAGGTCCCTGGCTGGATACTCATTTCCCAGAAGAAGTATATCACACTGAAGAACGAGGAGCACAAGATCTTGGTGGACAGCCAGCCACTGCTTCTATAAATAGACCTAACCACTGGTTGTCTTCATTTTAGGGTAAGAATTCTGGAGCCTTTTAATTTTTTAGGGGGAAGATTTGGCGCTCAAAAGGCAAGACTAGAGAGAGCTTTACTTAGGGCGCTGGCATCCAGCCTGAGCACTCTTGGTTCTCCTCAGTTTATTCAGTTTTTTAATGACAAAAAACCTTTTTAAGGGAGCCTGGGGAAGCAGGAGTCAAATGCTTGGTGGTACTCAATGTATTAGGAATGGGAGGGGAAGGAGGGGAGTGGTGGTTGGTGTGTGGTGCAGTCATGTATTAGACATGATTTCAGCTAATCCCTTGTTTTAGCCTCCCCTCTGACTCCTGCCCTCTGATGTACCTGCCAACTCTTTCTGAAGCTTCTGTGGGAGACTGACCCTCTCCTACACCGAATGTCCTTCCTGTACATTCTGCACTGCTTGTTCTCTATTATCTAACCACAGGTTTTTAGCCTCCTTCCATTTTCCGCATACTGGCTTGAACCTCTCATCCACTGGCAATTCTCATTCTGTTCTCCTTATTGTTCTGGGTTTATTCTTGTGTTATCAGTAGGTCTCAGAATCTCAGAAGATAGGAAGGGAGGGAAGACAAAGCTTCCCTGTCCCCACCTTAGATTTATTGTATTGAATTTGAGGGCCTGAACTGTTTCTTGAGGAAAGTCCTGAGTTTTCTTACAGGAACCATATGAGTATTTATCTAAGAGTTTATTTATTTATTTGTTTATTTATTTATTTATTTATTTATTTTTAGAGAAAGAGAGGAAGAGAGAGAGGAGAGAGGGAGAGGCAAGGGTAGAGGGAGGGAGAGAGAGAATCTTAAGCAGGCTCCAGGCCCAGCGTGGAGCCCAATTCAGGACTCAATCTCACAACCCTGAGATCATGACCTGAACCGAAATCAAGTCAGATGTTTAACCATTGAGCCACCAGGCATCCTTATTATTCTTTAATTTTCTTAAAAATATAACTTTAATCTCTGCTTACTTGTTTATATTTTAATTTCAGTATGTTTAACATACAGTGTTATATTAATTTCAGGTATACAATATAGTGATTCAATAATTCTACATTCTCAGAACTGATCAATGATAAGTGTACTCTTAATCCCCATCACCTATTTCACCCATTTCTCCACCCACCTCCTGTCTGGTAACCATCAGTTTGTTTTCTATAGTTAAGAGTCTGTTTCTTGGTTTGTCTCTTCCCCTACCCCTTTGTTCGTTTATTTCTTAAATTCCACATGTGAGTGAAATCATGTGGTATGCAAATGGAAAGATTTCATTATTTTTTATTGCTGAGTAATATTATTGTATATATATATGCTACTTTTTCTTTATCCATTCATCTCTATATGGACACTTGGACTGCTTCCATAATTTGGCTATTATAAATAATGCCGCAATAAATATAGGAATGTATATATCCTTTCCAATTAATGTTTTTGTATTCTTTGGGTAAATACCCAGAAAAGAAATTACTAGATCATATGGTAGTTCTACTTCTACTTTTTTTTTACTTTTAATTTTTTGAAGAATCTCATCACTGTTTTGCACAGTGGCTTGTACCAATTTGCATGAGAGTTCCTTTTTCTCCACATCCTTGCCAACACTTGTTATTTCTTGCGTTTTTGATCTTAGCCATTCTGACAGCTGTGAGGTGCTATCTCATTGTATATTTTTTAAAATATGCAGTAGAGGGTATTATGTTGAGTGAAATTAGTCAATTGGAAAAGGACAAACATTATATGGTCTCATTCATTTGGGAAATATAAAAATTAGTGAAAGGGAATAAAGGGAAAGGAGAGAAAATGAGTGAAAATATCAGTGAGGATGACAAAACACGAGAGACACCTAACTCTGGGAAATGAACAAGGGGGAGTGGAAGGGGAAATGGGCGGGGGGGCGGTTTGGGGTGACTGGGTGATGGGCAATGAGGGGGGCACTTGGCAGGATGATCACTGGGTGTTATGCTATATGTTGGCAAATTGAACTCCAATAAAATAATTAAAAAAATTATTTATTTAAGAAATCTCTACCCTTAATGTGGGAATTGAACTCACATCCCCAAGATCAAGATTCACATGCTTTTCTGACTGAGCCAGCCAAGCAACCTTCTCATTGCAGTTTTGATTTGAATTTTCTTGATGATGATGATGTTGAGGATCTTTTCCTCTTTTGGCCATCTGTGGTCATTTGTATGTGTTCTTTACATATACAAGAATAACCCCTTTGAGTACTAACCCTTTACTGGATATGTCATAAGCAAATATCTTCTCCTATTCAGTAGGTTGTCTTTTTGTTTTGTTGATTGTTTCCTTTGCTGTGTAGAAACTTTTGATGTAATCCCTATAGTTTATTTTTGTTTTTGTTTCTGTTGCCCCGAGAGCCATATCTAAAAAACGTTGCTACAGTTGATGTCAGAGAAATTATTGCCTATGCTTTCTTTTATGATTTTTTAATGGTTTCAGGTCTCACATTTAGATCTTTACTCCATTTGCATTTATTTTTTGTATGGTGTGAGAGAGTGGTCCAGTTTCATTCATTTTCATGTAGCTATCCAATTTCCCCAAAACCACTAGTTGAAAGAGACTGCCTTTTTCCCATTGATTATTCTTGTCTCCTTTATTGAAGATTGGTTGACTGTAATATCATGGATTTCTGGGTTCTCTATTCTGTTCCATTGATTTATCTATTTTTGTGCCAGTACCATACTATTCTGATTACTAGAGCTTAATAGTATATCTTGATATCTGGGATTGTGCTACCTCCAGTTTTGTTCCTCTTTTCAAGATTATTTTGGTTATCTAGGGTCTTCTCTGGCTTTATACAAATTTTAGGATTACTCATTCTATACTCATTCTAGTTCTGTGAAAAATGCTGTTGGTATTTTGATAAGGATTGCATTAAATCTATCAACTGCTTTGTATGGTATGGACATTTCAACTATTTTTTCCTCTCAATCTGTGAACCTGGATTTTTTTTCCATTTGTTTGTATCATCTTCAATTTCTTTCAATAATATTTTATAGTTTTCAGAGTACAGGCCTTTTACCTCCTTGGTTAAGTTCATTCCTAAGTATTTTATTATTTTTAGTGCAATTTTAAATGGGATTATTTTCTTAATTTCTCTTTCTGCTGCTTCATTATTAGTGTATAAAAGTGCAACAGATTTCTGTATATTGATTTTTGTATCTAGTAGTGTTTTTGGTGGCATCCTTAGGGTTTTCTATAGATAGTATCATGTCATCTGCATATCGTGACAATTTCACTTCTTTCTTACCAATTTCAATGATCTTTCTTTCTTTCTTTCTTTCTTTCTTTCTTTGATTTATTTATTTTAGAGACAGAGAACATGAGCAAGCAAGAGTAGGGGCTGGGCAGGGGTAGAGTGAGGGAGAGAGAAACCTAAGCAGACTCCCTGCTAAGCATGGAGCCCAATATCGGGCTTGATCTTAGACCCTGAGATCATGATCTGAGCTGAAACCAAGAGTCAGAACCTTAACTGACTGGGCCACCCAGGTGCCCCTTTTTCTTTTTCTTATCTGATTGCTGTGGTTAGGACTTCCAATACTATGTTGAATAAAAGTAGTGAGAGTGGATATCCTTATGTTATTCCTGATCTTAGGGGGAAAGCTCTCAGTTTTTCACCACTGAATATAATTTTAGTAGAATTTTTCTTAGATGGCTTTTGTTGTGTTATGTTCTCACTAAACCTACTTTGCTGAGGGTTTTTTTTAATCATAAATGGATGTTGTACTTTGTCAAATGCTCTTTTTGCATCTATTGAAATGATCATATGGTTTTTAAAATCCTTTCTCTTGTTGATGTGATGTATCACATTGATTGATTTACAAGTATCAAGCCATGCTTGCATGCCCAGAATAAATTCCACTTGATCACGGAGAATGATTTTTTTATGTATTGTTGGGTTCAGTTTGCTAGTATTTGGTTGAGGGTTTTGCATCTATGTTCACCAGATATTTTGCCCTCTAGTTCTCTTTTTTGTAGTGTCTTTGTCTCGTTTTAGTAACAGGATAAAGCAGGCCTCACAGAATTAATTTGGAAGCTTTCCTTCCTCTTCTAGTATTTGGAATAATTTGAGAAGAATAGATGTTAATTCTTTTTAAAAATTTTTGATAGCATTCACTTCTGAATCTATCTGGTCCTGAACTTTTATTAGTTGGGAGCTTTTTGATTACTAATTCAATTTCATTGCTGGTTTGTTCAAATTTTCTATTTCTTCCTGATTCAGTTTTAGGAGGTTATATGTTTCTAGGAATTTATCCATTTCTTCTAGATTGTCTAATTTATTGGCATATAATTGCTCATAATATTCTCTTATAGTTGTATTTCTGTGGTGTTTTTGTTATTTCTCCTCTTTCATTTCCAATATTATGAGCTCTTTTTCCATTTTTTCTTTTCTTTTTCCTTTTTGTTTTTGTTGGATGGTCTAGCTTAAGGTCAATCAATTCTGTTGATCTTTTCAAAGAACCAGCTCCTGGCTTCATTGACTTGTTCCATTATTTCTTTAATTTCTTTGTTTATTTCTGCTCTAATCTTTATTATTTCCTTCCTACTACTGTTTTTTTTTCCTACTACTGTTTTTGGGTTTTATTTGTTATTCTTTTTCTAGCTCCTGTAGGTGTAAGGTTAGATTGTTATTTAATATTTTTCATGCCTGTTAAGGAAGGCCTGTATATTTATAAAATTCCCTCTTAGAACAGCTTTTGCTGTATCCCAAAGATTTTGGATCATTTTGTTTTCATTTTTGTTTGTTCCTGTGTATTTTTTGATTTCCTCCTTGATTTCCTGGTTGACCCATTCATTGTTTAGTAACATGGTGTTTAACCTCCATGTATTTGTGTTCTTTCCTGATTTTTTCTTTTTCTTTTTTTTTAAATAAATATTTTATTTATCTTTTCATGACACACACACACACACACACACAGAGAGAGAGAGAGAGAGAGAGAGAGAGAGAGAGGCAGAGCATGGGCAGAGGGAGAAGCAGGCTCCTCATGGGAAGCCTGATGCAGCACTCAATCCTGGGACTCCAGACTCCGGGATCATGCTCTGAGCCAAAGGCAGACACTCAACTGCTGAGCCACTCAGGTGTCCCTCCAGATTTTTTCTTATGGTTGATTTCTAGTTTCATAGTGCTATGGTTGGAAAAGATGTAGGATGTGCCTTTGATCTTTTTGAGTTTGTTGAGAAAAACTTTAGTTTGGGAAATTCATTATCTCTCTTTCTAGTCTAAATATTAGTTTTGGCTGTGGTTTTCTTCTTTCTATTTTAAAGATTTAATTAATTAATTAATTAATTAATTAATTAATTAATTTGAGAGGGAGAGGGAGACAACATGAGTGAAAGAAGGGGAGAGAGAGGGACAGCAGACTCTGTACTGAGCACAGAGCTTAATACAGGGCTCAATCCCATGACCCCGAGATGATGACTTTAGCCAAACTCAAGAGTCAGATGCTCAACTCTGAGCCACCCAGGTGCCCCTGCAGGTTGTTTTCTTTCAGTACTTTCAATATATCATGCCGCTTCTTTCTGGCCTGCAAAGTTTAGCTGAAAAATCAGCTGGTAGTCTTATGGGATTTCCTTTGTATCTAACTGTTTTCTGTCCTCTTGCTTCTTTTAAAATTCTCTATCACTTTATCTCTTTATCACTTTTAACCATTTTAATTACTGTATGTCTTGGTGTGGACCTTCTTGGATGATTTTGTTCAGGGCTCCTGCCTCCTGGATCTAGATTTCTGTTTCCTTTCCCAGATTCAAGAAGTTTTCAACTATTATTTCTTTAGGAAAAATTTCCCCCCTTTTTTCTCTCTTCTACTTCTGGGATCCCTATAATGTGAATGTTATTATATTTTATGGTGTTACTGAATTCTCTTAGTCTATTTTCATTTATTATTATTATTATTTTTCTTTCTCTAGTTTAGCTGGATTGCTTTTATTACTCTGTCCTTCAAGTTGCTAATCTGTTCTACTTCCTCTAGTCTACTATTTTTCAGTGTAGTTTTAATTGAGTTTTTCATCTCTGATTGGTTCTTTTTTATGTTTTCTATCTCTTTTTAAAGGTCGCGCTGATGTCCTCCACCCTTTTCTCAAGTCCAGTGAGTATCTTTGTGAACATTACTTTATATTCTCTATCAGGCATATTACTTATCTCCATTTCATTTAGGTCTCTTGGTGTGATTTTGTCCTGTTATTTCATTTGGGACATATTCCTCTGTCTCTTCTAACTTTCTGTGTCTGTATATTAGGAACATCAACTACATCTCCTGCTCTTAAAGGTAGTGGCCTTATGGAAAAGAAGAGCTGTAGTGCCCTGCAGTGCAATGTCCCCTGTTCACCAGAACCTGATGCTTCAGGGATATCTTCCATGTTTGTGTGTGACTTGCTGTTGTGGCTGAGCCACTTTGTCCTTCAGTCCAGTCATCTGCAATAGTTTACTTTGCTTGTTGGGGGTAGGGTTTGGTCCTTGTGTTGTCAATGGGTCAGTCTGGCGCCACCTTGGACTTGTGTGGAGTCATAGCCAGTACTTCCCTGAGATGCAGTAGCACAAATTCCAGGGTGCTTTCCTGTGTTGTCCCCCTGAGAACCTTTCATTGGTGGGAAGGGCCTGCATTTAGACCAGATTGTCTGCTTCTAGCTGGGTTCACAGTTGAAGTGGAGTATGTAGTTATCTTCCCCTCTCCCTGGGACAGCAGTCATTTTCAAGTGGTGCTGGCCCCTGTCAGAACTGCTTTCACACTGCCAGGGTTGTGGCACAACTTCGATGAGGCTCAGGCCAAGAAAATATTGGAGGGCAGGTCTGCAGGAGAAAGTAGGGGCAGGGCATGTGGTGCTAGCAAGGTCTACAGTAGTCTGCTCAGAAGGAGCCATGCAGCTTCCTGGGAAAACTGCCCAGGCCTGGTTGGAGGTGATGCATTGCTGAGGCTTTTGGGGGCAGGGCTAGCTGTTAGCAAGCTAGGTGGAGAGCATTGGTGCTGTGCTGGTTCCCACAGGTGTCTATATATCTAGGCTGAGGGACAGAGAAGGGAAACGGTGTCTGTCAGTTCTAATTCTCAGAGAAATCTCCCAAAGATCCCTGCCCCTCCAGCATGTGCTCTGAGATTAGTTAATAAATCTTCTGTTATAGTTTGGGCATTTTCTTCTAGGTTATATCTCAGCAGGGCTGCTTATTATGCTGTCTCTTTATGGATGGGGACTCCACTCTCTTGGCTCTCCCAGAGCCAAGCCTGCTGATTTTTAAATTTCCAGGTGTTAAATCCCACTTCTCATATTCCGAGCCAAAGGCTATGGGGATTTCTCTTCCTTGTGCAGATCCCCTATACCTGGGGTGCCTTCTATGGGGTCTGGTCCTCTCCACTTTCTGCGCCTGCCATGTCCATCTCTCCTATGGGCAGTCCCACGTGTCTGCTTGACTCCCCATCATGTCTCTACCCTTTCTACTTTCTTTGATGCAGCTTCTCGTATATATTTAACTATGGAAAGTCTGTTCTGCCAGTGTTTGGGTCATTTTCTGAGTTATTTACAGGGATGTGGTATTATTTAGTTGTGGTGAGCTTAGGCTCCTCCTACTCTGCCATCTTTCCCAGAAGTCCTCCATTTATTTGTTTTTTAAAAAAATGTCTAAGTCTAGCAGCTCAGAATATTAGCTTCTTGGAGTCCCATCAGTGAGTACAAGCTGGAAGAATCTTCCACTGCACACCTCTCAAAAAGCCAGGTGGGGGAGTAATATTTGGGGAGGTTTTTTGAAGGATATTTGTTTCACTCTTCCAGTTACTTTAGCTTCTGTCCTTGGAATAAGCTGCTACAATTATTGGGGTTGTGTTGTCTTCCCCATCCCCAAAACTGCCTTGGCTGAGTTGTGTTTTAGTGTTATGACCTCCATTTTAACAAAACTGTTGACAAGCGGCCTTTCCTGTTGTTGCAATTGCTTTAGAAATTTTTGAAGGACATTATTTTCTTTCATTGCTCAAGGAGACATTTTTTTTTTTAGCAACTCATTGCTAAACAAAATTTTGGTTCTCCCAGGGAGCTGACGTGCTGTCTCCTGTCTAGCACAATGAGAGTTGTGCTACTGACCATGTTTCCCCTTATCATCTGTAGTGTAGCATTCTCTGGTCTTGATTTTCTAGTCTAAAAATTGTGATAATGTCTTTGACATGATATTAATTCAGATAGAACCCAATTGGCAATTGGCTCCCATCCTCCACCTGGCTGCAATGCTCAACTAAGGACCAGTTAAAAGTATTATCCTCTGCAGGGTAGAGTGTTAGAAAATGACTTTGTGATTATCTGGGGCTTTCTCAATTCAATGTATGATGCACATTTTGTAATGGTCTATTTTTTACACATCTCATAAATAAAAACCAATAAATTAAAACACATAGTAACAATTAACTGAAAAAGGTTGTTTTCTTCAACATTGCAATAATGAGACTATGAATTTTATGTAATGGAATTTTGGGGATTGCATTTTATAGAGACGGTTTTATCTTCATTTATTACTGGATCTCTAATTTCACTGGGTCTCAACAAAAATTATACTCTATTTATTGACAGTGAGCCACATAAATTTTTATGTGTGCACATTACTAAATGTTTTTATTATAAGATAACTCAAAGCCATTATAGAACAAGGTAAGGTATATACACATGAATGTGAAATTAAAGTAGAATAAAAAGACTCAGTTGAGTACACTTTGGTATTTGTCTATTCTGAGTATGATACATTCAGTTTTCATATTATTTCCATAAATGAGAACCAGCTGATTTTTTCTCTTTTAAGATTTTAAGATATACAAAATAGCATTACTACTTGTACTGAATAAGTATTCCAATCAAAATTCATGGCCACCCAGAACCTCAGAATGTGATTTTATTTGGAAATAGAGTACTTTACAGATGTAATTTGTTAAGATGAGATCATACCAGGGCCCATATTAGTTGGTCCTAAATCCAATATCTGGTGTCCTTTTAAGAAGGCCATGTAAATATACGGAGAGACACATAGAAGGCCATGTGATGATGGAAGCAGAGATTGAAATGATGCAGCTAAAAGTCAAGGATTGCTGGCAACCACTAGAAATTAGGGAAGAGACAAAGAAAATATTCCCCTTTAGAGCCTCCAGAAGAAAGTGATCTTATTTACATCTTGATTTCAGACTTTCAACCTGAATTGTGAGAGTAAATTTCTGTTGGGTCAAGCTACTAGTTTTTAAAAATTTTTTTTTATAATTTGTAAATTATTTAAAACATAAATTGGGCGTCTAGTAGCTGTTCCATAAATAACTCCATCTAGCAGATGTTCCATAAATTGATATCCTTCATAAAGGAGAATTAATTAAGCCTATAATAATCTGGACAAGAGTGGCACTTCTACAATAATTTTAAATGAAATACATTCTGATGAGGAAAAGCTTCTTTCTTTCTTTCTTTCTTTCTTTCTTTCTTTCTTTCTTTCTTTCCTTCTTTCTTTCTTTCCAAAGCACACTGTGGTATCATAAAATGCTTTACTGCAATTGCATTTTGAAAAGTTTTGATTTCATTAGTATTTCAGAATATGAACCATAGCCAAAGAAACTGACATAAATGAAAGGGATCAAATTTTATGCTTCAGAATGTTGCTACCCACAGACAACATAAAGATTTTATCATTTACCTTTTGTTAACAGTTGTAAGTGGCTCAGTGAACCAATTACATTGGGTTTCATTAACTTGACCATTCTTGGAAAGATATTGATAAAACAAATAAACTATATTTGCAACTCTTATAGGAAAAAATGATGTGATATATTTCCTTAACTGGTGAAATTTCATGATATTGTAGTACAGAGAAAAAATGTAAAAAGGAATGATAAATAAAAGGAATAATGAAAATAGTTATTTTTCTTACCAACTGTTTCCAGGAGATGAACCATGCATTTTATTCAGAGTGGATTTATATAATTTGTATGATCATAGTTTAATATGTCAATGAGTGGGGGAAAATATTAATTGGATGAATTATAGAAAAATGTTTATAACATGGTCCATAAAGTCATTCTTAAACTGTCATTCTGATGTTTTATCACCCTCTACTGATCAGTGAGCCAAATTACATTTAGTTTTTTTTCCTGGCCAAAGCTGTTTTCTTTTTGGAAGACCAAAAACGTTTTGGCAGGAGACCAGAAATAATGGTGGCTTATGGTCTGTGTTTATTTCTGTTTCATATAAATGTAGTTCAGAGGCTGACATGATGGTTCTGTAGTCATCAGGATGCTTATTCTTTCTGTCTTAGTGCTCCATTATGCATAAGCTGTATATGCTGAGTGGAATAAATAGATGCAGAGCTTTTGGGAGAATAGACCACAAATTGGTACTCATGGTGCCCCAAAATCTTACCCAGCTTCTCTTATAGCATAGCCTTCCCACTCTGCACAATAACTATGCTATACCTTCTCCCATTTTAAAACATTTCTGGCCCTCATATCCTTTTTTTCTGACATTTAACATCCTCACATTTAATACCCTCATTTTCACCAGTTCTTCATTTTCCATTGAAAGAATGGAAGCCATTGCATGGGCATCCTTCATCTTTCCAGTATTGTACTTGCAAACTTTCAACTTTGCATCCATTTTTCCATTGCATTGGAGGAAGGGCATCTATAGCTATAGTCAGCCTATGCAGTAAGACCAATTAGGAAATTCTTGGAGTGGTCAGCTTGAACTAGAGTGGTGGCAATGGAGGGGAAGAGAAGCAGGACAGATTATGATATATTTTAGAGATAAAATTGAAAGAACTTTATGAGGGATCCCTGGGTGGTGCAGCGGTTTGGCGCCTGCTTTGGCCCAGGGCGCGATCCTGGAGACCCGGAATCGAATCCCACGTCAGGTTCCTGGTGCATGGAGCCTGCTTCTCCCTCTGCCTGTGTCTCTGCCTCTCTCTCTCTCTGTATGACTATCGTAAATAAATAAAAAAAAAATTAAAAAAAGAAAGAACTTTATGAAATATTGGATGAAGGATATGAGGGAGAAGTAGAGATGAAGTTGCAGAGAATATGATGAGTTTGATTTACTCAAGGTTTTATGGTTTTGCAAAATGAATAAGGCAAAGAAAGAAGGAGCAAATGTGTAAAGGGATATAGAAGGTAGTGATTAAGATGATGGATTATGGAATGTAAGTGGAAGGGAAGAGACAAATGAGAGCACAATGAAATGAGGACAGTGACAGTATGGAAACATGAATAGACTGTAGGTCTTAGTGAGATCCCGTTTATATTACTTGTCTGTTTCTTAGGTCAATCGTATTTTTCTTACTGATTTAGGATTCCTTATATATTCTTAATACTATTTTACGGAAGTCATAAGGTTGGATTTTCTATCTATGACTCTTTTTTACCTTTTAAATGATGTATCTTGATGCACAGATATTTTCAGTTTTATCAGATTTGTATTCTATGGTCATGCTTTTTTAATGTCTTATTTTGGAACTCCTTTTCTACACTGAGATCAGAAACGTTATGAAGAAAATATAGAAGAATATGTTTCTTTAAGACTTCACATTTTACCTTTAGGTCTCTACTTCACCTGGAATTTATTTTTGTACATAGTATGAGATAGGGATCAGTCTTTAACCTGCCTGGTTTCTGCTCCAGAAATGCTGATTCATTTTCTGGATTCACTGAAAATGCTGATGCATTTCTTGCCAAATCCAAAAGACTGTTATGGTCCTAGCTTTTAATTTTACTCAGTATTTGACACTGTTAGCAGCCTTTGACACACCCCCCTGCCTGTTAAGTCAGCCTCTTCTCATGCTTTCTTTAATAGCATACTTGCCTGTTTTCTCCTAATTCTGTGAAAGCTTTCTCAGTCTCCTTTAATAAAAATAATATTAACAATAACTACCATTTATCAAGTGCTTCCTATGTGCCAGGCCTCATGTTAAGTATTTTTTCTACTTAATCCTCACAACAGACAGAATGTTGAGACATAACTCATATTGATGAGGAAACTGAGGTTCAGGGAAATTATGTCATGTGCCCAGGATTTTTCAGTTGTAGGCAGTTTGAATTTGAGCATGAGCTCTTTATCACTATGCCATCCTGGCTCTGTTGCCTGCACTTGAAATGTACATTTTAGAGTTTTCCAGAGCTTAGTCTAGGGCTCTCTTCCTACACTCTACCTTCTAAGTGATATTCTTCTCTCCTACGGGGTTAAAAGTTATCCGTATGCCAGTGACTTCCAAATTTATATTTCTAGCTTGGACCTCTTTCCTGAGCTGTGCATGCCATTTTGCCACTTGGCATGACTCACCGTCATCTTGACAAGTCTAAATTTGAACTCTTGATCTTAATCCCAGTCAATCTCCTGCGCCTTGAGATCAACAACTCCATCTACATGATGCCTCATGCCAGAAACCTACAAGTTGTTTTTGATACTGTCTTAGTCCCTTCATGCTGCTGTAACGGAGTACCATAGACTAGGTGACTTATAAACCACAGAAATTTATTTCTCTCAGTTCTGAAGGCTATAAGTCCAAGATCAAGGCATCAGCAGATTTGGAGTCCAGTGGGGCCTACTTCTTGGTTTGTAGATGCCTACTTCCTGTGTCCTTACATGGTGGAATGGGCAAGGGTCTCTTTGGGGTGTCTTTTATCAGGGCACTTAGTCCCATTCAGGAGGCATTCCCTTCATGACCCCAACTGCCTCCCCAAAGCCCCACCTCCTAATACCATCACATTAGGGGTTAGGATTTCAACATACATTTTTCTAAAGATTGTATTTATTCATTCATGAGAGACACAGAGAGAGAGAGAGGCAGAGACAAAGGCAGAGAAAGAAGCAGGCTCCTCACAGGGAGCCCAATGCAGCTCGATCCCAGGACCCCGGGATCACAACCTGAGCTGAAAGCAAATGCTCAATCACTGAGTTTCAACATATTGATTTTGGAAGGACATAAGCATTCAGTCTATAGCAGGCACCATTTTCTCCGTCATTGCCTTCAATCCTTCATAAACTTCTTTCAATTTTACCTCTAAAATATATCATGATCTGTCCTGCTTCTCTTGCCCTCCACTGCTACCACTCTAGTTCAAGCTGACCACTCCTAATTGATCTCACTGCCCTGGCTCCTGACTTTCCCCCCATTCTCCATACAGTATCTAGCAGGATATTTACACTGTTAATTTTTTTTATTTAAAACTTTTTTTAAAAAAAGATTTTATTTATTTATTCATGAGAGACACACAGAGAGAGGCAAAGACACAGGCAGAGGGAGAAGCAGGCCCCATGCAGGGAGCCCCATGTGGGACTCGATTCAGGGACTCCAGGACCACACCCTGAGCCAAAGGCAAATGCTTAACTGCTGAGCCACTTAAGCGTCCTGACACTGTTAAACTAAACCATGTTATTCTGCTGCCAAAAATGCGTAAATGGCTCCTGGTGTGGGCTGTAATATTTCTCAACAATATTCAGCATTCTTCCCTGCAGGAGACTTGAAATCAAGAGAGTGTGTCACCTGTTTTGGCCAGTAGAATACACAGAGAAATTGAATATTGCACCTACAGGCAGAGGCTTTAAGATTCATAGCCTGCTTTTCTATACTCTTTTTGTCCCTTTGCCATGGCTACCGATGATGCTCCAGCCAGTGGCTGCTTCATCCCAGAGTAAGGATGAGGCATCCCAAGAGCAGAGCCTGTTGCTGACCTATGATGGTGTACAGACAAATGAGACATTCACTCTGTAGGTAACTGAGATTCTGGAGTTGTTTGTTGTCACAGCATAACCTGGATTATCCCGGCTGATATAACTCTATACTGCTCTTGAGATAAAAGCCGGGATCTTTGATGTGGCCTGTGTTTTTAATCTCAGCGTGTGCCATTCTTTCTGTTGTTTATTATTCTCTAGCGACAGTGGCCTTCTTTTACTTTTTTGAACTTTCTAAATTCTTTTCTTCTCAGGAATGTTAAAAATACAAGGAATGCTATTTTCCTCACTTTTAATGGGCAAACCTCTACGTATCTTTCAGATCTTGGCTTAAGTATTACCTAAACTAAGAGGCCTTCCTTCATCCCCCAACATATATTATGGTCCCTGCTATGTTCTCATAGAATAATTCCAAACTGAGATGAGTGCAATTTTCCTTCATTACATTCATCTCAGTTTGTAATTATTCCATGAGTAATGATTTTCTATAAATATGCTTTCAGCTGTGATGGAATGCCCAGGAGAAAGTGGCTTAAATAACAGAGGTTCGTTTGTTTTCTGTCCAAACAGGTCCAGTGGAAACTGGTTCCAGAGTTGGTTCACTGGCTCAGCAATGTGATCAAGAGCTTGGCCCCTTTCCATATTTCTGCTCTGCCATCCTTAGTTTTTTTTTTTTTTTAATCTTAAAAAAAATTTTTTTTAAAGATTTACTTATTTATTTGAGAGAGAGAGAGCACTCAAGGAGAAGGGGCAGAGGAAGAGGGAGAGTGAACATCTCAAGCTGACTCCCCACTGAGTGGGGAGCCCAACGTAGGGTTGGATCTCACAACCCTGAGATTATGACCTTAGTTCATGACCTGAGCCAAAATCAAGAGGTGGACACTCAACTGACTGAGCTACCTAGGCGCCCCCCTGCTATCCTTAGGTTTTGACTTTCACCTTGTTTTGTTGCCTCAACATCAGTAGAGATCATAAGGAAACAATCAGCTGTATCAGTTCACACAGAGGTAATTTAAAAACAGGGGTCCAGAATAATACTAATGGGACAAAGGCTCCTAAATTTCTGCTCATACTAAAAATCAGATATGTGCATAAAATGTATTTTACTTGCCTAACCTGGTGTTTCTGATCTTTTTCCTGAGTCCCACCTGCTGCATTAAAAAAAAAAATTGGGGGATCTCTGGGTGGCTCAGTGGTTTGGCCCCTGCCTTTGGCCTGGGGGAGCAATCCTGGAGTCTCGGGATCGAGTCCACATCGGGCTCCCGGCATGGAGCCTTCTTCTCCCTCCTCCTGTGTCTCTGCCTCTCTCTCTCTCTCTCTCTCTCTCTCTCTCTCTCTCTCTCTCTATGTCTATCATAAGTAAATAAATAAATCTTTAAAAAAATTTTTTAAGTTAACCAAATATCTAATTTGTTTCAATGCTTAGACAGTCTGATAATTGATTAGCCCCTTTATTTATTTATTTATTTATTTATTTATTTATTTATTAAAAGATTTTATTTATTTATTTGGGAGAGAATGAGAGTGTGAGAGAGTGCATGAGCAACAGGTGCGGCAGAGGGAGAGGGAGAAGAAGGCTCTCCACTGAGCAGGGAGCCTAGTGCAGGGCTCAATCTCAGGACTCTGGGATCATGACCTGAACTGAAGGCAGATGCTTCATCTACTAAGCCACCAGTAACCCCTGATTATCAGCTCCTTTAGATAGCATTTACTTTCTTTTGGATAAAAAGTGGTTGCTCACTAATTTTCTCCCTAGGAGAGAATCTGGGTGTCTGAGGTTATAATGTGGTTTACTTGTGACTTCTGTGCCACTGAGCTAAGAGCCAAAATGCCTTTTTAGATCCGTAGAGCATGCTGGTTGGCATCAGTTGGTCCTTTTGTTTATGTGTTCAATGCTGTTCTCCATTGCTCAACCACCATGGCTGATGTGTTCTCTTGACTTGAGCAGTGCTTCTGATGGCAATCCTTGGTGGCTGCTGGTTACAGGCTCCGGGATTTCTTTCTTTCTTTCTTTCTTTTTTTTTCTTTTTAGACTCCGGGATTTCTTAACTAATCTTTCATCTAGCCCACTGATGAGGTGGTCAATCCCATTACACAAGAGCAATGGGTTCCACATTTCTTTGTTCACTCACCCACAATTTGTGCACACTTAAGCATTATATATATATACATGCAGTTGTCAGTTTATGTTAAATATTAGAAAGTTTATTTTCCCCTTTTTCTTTTTTAAAATTTTATTTATTTATTTATGAAAGACACAGAGGGAGACAGGCAGAGACATAGACAGAGGGAGAAGCAGGCTCCCTGCAGGGAGTACCATATGGTACTCAATCCCAGGACCCCAGAATCATGCCTTGAGCTAAAGGCAAATTCTCAACCATTGAGACCCCCAGGTGCCCCTCCCCTTACTTTTATAAATATAAAAAGAAGTCTTAATATTTTCTCCCTTGGTTGCTAAGGGGTTTGGATTTCAACAACCCTATGGGAATAAGAGACCAATAAGAGGAAGAGAGAGGACTGGCTCAGGATGGCCCCATGGTGGTGGATCTGTGTCAACCTTGGCTCTGAGCACAAAACTGAAAAACAAGAAACAAAAACCAACAAAAAACAAAACAACAAAAATCCTCCTCTAATAGCTCATAATGAGGCCACCCTCAGCTGGGAGTTTGCATTAGAATGTGCTGTCTGGGAATCTTGGCCTAATAAGAGGAAGAGAGAGGACTGGCTCAGGATGGCCCCATGGTGGTGGATCTGTGTCAACCTTGGCTCTGAGCACAAAACTGAAAAACAAGAAACAAAAACCAACAAAAAACAAAACAACAAAAATCCTCCTCTAATAGCTCATAATGAGGCCACCCTCAGCTGGGAGTTTGCATTAGAATGTGCTGTCTGGGAATCCGTGGCCAAACATGAATCTGAACAACAAAACAGCAAAACAACAACAACAACAACAACAACAACAACAACAGTGCTCCCAAGCAGCTTTGCCCCCCACCAAGACTGGCAGAAGCAAATCCGGAGCAGGACTGTTGCCCAACAGGCAGGAAGGGTGGGCCTGCGGGCCTGGAACCCAGAGGCTCGGGAGGGAGCGCATGCGGCCCGGTCGGTTGCTGCACGGCGGCGGCCTGGCTGCTCCCGGCTGCTCCCGGGGCTCCCGACGCCCGGTACCCAGCGGGGGGCAGGGGGGCAGCTCCGGCTGACTGGGGGTGGCCTTCGCGCTCTGGGACCATGCTGCGCCGAGTGTGGGGCTTCCTGTTACCCACAGTGGCCGGCCAGGAAAACAAATCCGACCGCCTTTTCGAAGAGCTCTTCCGGAAGCTGGACCACCACGGGAACGGCATGGTGGACATCACAGAGCTGCAGAAAGAACTGGAAGCTATGGGCATCCCTGTGGGCCAGGAAGAAGAGGTGGGCCTTGGTGCGTTCAGGCCGCCCGCAGTGGGAGGTGCCGCAGGCCCGCTGGAGCCCTTAGGACTGGGGGATGGGGTTGAAACGCCGATGGAGGGTGGGGTACGGAGAAGACCCCCTCAGCCCTTCTTGAGCTCCTCTCTAGACTCAGAAATTCTTTCCGTGTGAGCTGCTTCACTTAAAGCAGCCCGCTGTCGGGACACCTTCCCTTAGTTTCTGTCCTGATAGTGGCCTGCCTTGGTCAAAACTGAAGGCTTCACCATCTTGCCTAAGTGGGGTCGAAGCCATCGAAACTCTTAAAGGGCCTCCTTGCACCACGTTGACCAAACGCCCCCAGTGACTAAACGCCTATGGCCTGTGTTGAAATTCCGTTAGCTTTGGGGAACTCCAAGGGTCTGCCTTGATGGCCTGTGACGGCTGGTCCTGCAAGGGCCTCCCATAGCCTGGGTGATGCAGCCCACACAGCGGTTTGCTCCAGAAAGCCCTGCATTATGCCCTTTGGGGCCTTCCTGTGTGTGCCTGGCTGCTACTAACGGATTAGTTACAACCCATGTTTTCAGTTTAACCTAATACTGTTGAAGTATTGATACTACAACAATATGCCATACACTATATAGTATAGAATTATTGTTAAGCTTAACAAATGATGATGTCAATACTGACTGCTGTGTTTCCAGAGACGCCCCACTTCCACAGCCCTACAGTTAACCAGCTGACCATCTAGAGTGAAAAAAAAAAAAAAGTTTTAACTTAAGCTTCTCTAAGAGACTATGAGGCCCAGCAGCATCATGAGCACATGTGTTTGAAAAGGGGAAGGGGACATCAGGTTTTGTAGAAATCTTTTTCTTGTGAAGAGACTTAAATTCAGTAAGAAAAAAATAACAGTATTTAATAAGTTTCCATATGGTAGGGTTGACTTGAAAAATGGATGTGAGGTCACACAACATGGAGTCCAGAAAATACAACAGTATATGTTACTGTTAAGTCCATAATTCTTTGGATTTATAAAATGCATGCCAGAGAAATGGGAGAGATAACCACATATCTTGGATGATGCTGGGTCACATTTTGTTACAGAAATTGATGATTTGTTCCCTGAGGACTACCCAAACACAGATGTCAGTCTTAGTTATAGACAATGTATATTGATTTCACTGGGTTCTGTGTGTCTAAGACTTTTTGCTGCATTCACTTTGCATTACACAGAAAACAAACTGATGACTTTATGCTTTCCTTCTGAATGTAGCCCTGGAATCATAATATTCCATTTTCCTTCTAATAAAGATCTGGGTCCTCCATTTCATCAGACTGTCCAGAGTCAGCCCTATCTTCATTCCATTTCTCCCAGTGATTCTCAACTAGGTTGATTTTGCCTCTCAGGGACATTTGACATTCTTGATACTTTTTATGGTTATGACAGCAATGGATATGTGTGTGTGTGTGTGTGTGTGTGTGTGTGTGTGTGTGTGTTATACTAGCACCTAATGAATGAAGGCCAGGGATGTTGCTAAACATCCTATAATGCACAGGACAACCAAAGATTATCTGGTCCTAAATATCAATAATGTTGATGCTGAGAAACTCTGACTTACCCCAATCCGAGCCCTTGTCATTCCTTGCTCCCCTTCCAGTAGCTGAACATTCCTTTTATTTACTTCCATGAGTAAATAGAGGTGAAATGCACTGAATTTGTTCAGATTTCTGGCCCTCTTGTAAATTTTCCTCAGCTGTAAAATAATAATAGTGCCTAGCTCTTATGATGATTAATGAGAAAATAGATGAAAAGTGCCTAAAACTGTTTACTGAGCTCAAAGCAGTTAGCAAGCCTCAATAAATTTGATACTCAGACTATAATCTTACCTTTATTTACATTCAGGCTTAGTTTATTGCCACTAGTCTCAAGAAATGAGGTGTCTTTTTATTTTTCTTCTCACAGTTGGTTCTACCAGTTACATTGTCAGCTTCACATCCTCTCTGCCTCCTTTAAAATAGGAAAAGTACAACATCTGTTGCTCCCTTTCTTTCTCCTGTATTTTCGGACTCTTCCTGTCTAATAACAGTGATCCTCCCATGGCCCTGGCTTGCCACCTAGATAGAAACTGTGCTATCATTTTCCTCTGTATGTAGTCTGGTCTTTGATAAAGCTCTGTCTACACTTCTGCCTTTTCTTGTTTGCAGTGAAGCTTCTGTCTCCATTCTTTCCCTCTGGGAAAGGTCACTAGGGACTTCTTTGTGCACTTTGGCTCTTGGGTTCTTTCTGCGGCATGGGACACCAATGATACTCCTGTATTTCCCCTTTTGGGACTTTATCTTGGCTTTCTGGCTCTTGTTTTCAGATCTCTTTATGGACTCTCTCTTTTGGCTCACCCCTCAAATGCAGGTGGGCTTCAGGATTACTTTTCAAGGTTCCAAGTACCATCTTAGGGTGGGTGACTTCCAGATGGGTAGCTGTCCCCAGTTCTGAGTCTCTCCACTTCCCTCTGTGATCATAGTCTTAGGTAAATGCTCCGCCACCGAGTCATTCTACAGCCCTCCTCTTCCCTTGCCCAACATGCAGTTCACCACAGGTCCTATGTCATCCCTGTAGATCTTGTAGCCAGTTCCCTTCGTCTCCACACCTGTTATTCCTGGGAAGCCCGGGCCCCCACCATATCTCACCTAAGTTACTGTAACCAGTCTTCTTGCCTCCCCCTCAGCATTTCTTCCTCCACGTTGCCACCATATGCCACCTTTTAAAAGGTATATCTGATTCTATCATGACCCTGCTTAAAATTCTTCAGGGGCTGGACAATGTCAGTGGGAAAACTCCAAGCCTTTTAGCATGTTATACAAGATGATCTCTTGGTAGGTGTTGAGGCTGGTGGAACAGTTCTCCACCTTGTATTCAGAGATCTGGATTCCTTTCTTCTTGTGGCTCTACCACCCTCAACGGGCTCATCATTACCTGCACTCAGCTGGTGGAAGTGGAATGAGCATGCAGGGTGTTGTTAGCTAGGCCTAGGAGCAGTACACATTACTTTCACTCTTACTTCATTGCTGAGACCTTGCTCACATGACCATTTTTAACTGCAAGGGAAACTGAGAAATGTAATCTAGTAGTGTGCCCAAAGAAGGCAAGAGCGAATTTTGGTGGACAGCTAGTGGTCTCTTCTACATCCCTCACACTCTTGATCTTTGTTTACTTTTTTGCTACTCATTTAAAAAATAGCCAGGTGCAGCCACTTTTTTTTAATAAAGATTTTATTTATTTATTCATGAGAGACACGGAGAGGCAGAGACAGGCAGAGGGAGAAGCAGGCTCCATGCAGGGAGCCCGATGTGGGACTTGATCCTGGGACTCCAGGGTCACGTCCTGAACTGAAGGCAGATGCCCAACCACTGAGCCACTCAGGTGTCCCAGGTGAAGCCAGTTCTATGAAGAGTTCCCTCACATCTTTATTTCTCACTGAACCTTGAACATTTTCTTTTGATATATTTTAGTTTATGATGTATTTAGTATTTCTGTTCTTCAATAAAACCTTTATTATTGTGAGAATTTTATAAAATGGGGGCCCTGGGTGGTTCAGTGGTTGAGCATCTGCCTTCAGCTCAGGGCATGATCCTGGGGTCCTGGGATCCAGTCCTGCATTGGGCTCCCCGAGGAGAGCCTGCTTCTCCCTCTGCCTATGTCTCTGCCTCTCTGTGTCTCTCACAAATGAATAAATAAAATATTTTTTAAAAAGAATTTTATGATGTATGTAGACATATTTCACAAGAGTTCTAGTTGTTTTGATGTACAGTGTCATACTAGTTTCAGGTGTGCAATATAGTGCTTTGACAATGCTCTACATTATTCAGTGCTCATCAAGATAACCGTATTCTTAATCCCCTTCATGTATTTAACCCATCTTTCCACCCACCTCCCTTCTGTTCTCTATAGTTAAGAGTGTGTGTGTTTTTTTAAATTTGTCTCTTTTTTGTTTGTTTGGTTTCTTAAATTCCACATATGAGTGAAATCATATACTTGTCTTTCTCTGACTGATCTATTTCACTTAGCATTATATTCTCTGGATCCATCCATGTTGCTGCAAAGGGCAAGATTTCCTTCTTTTTTATGGCTGAGTAATATTATTGTATATATGTATGTCACTTCTTTATCCGTTCATCTATTAAAGGAAACTTAGGGTGCTTCCATAATTCGGCTATTGAATCTTGAATTTTTAAAAAAGATTTTGTTTATTTATTCATGAGAGACACAGAGAGGCAGAGACACAGAGGCAGAGGGAGAAGCAGGCTCCCCACAGGGACCCCGATGCAGGACTTGATCCCAGGACCCCAGGGTCACGACTTGAGCTAAAGGCAGATGCTCAACCACTGAGCCCCCCAGGTGCCCCTGAATATTTTCTATCAGAGTGGCTTTGGTGTCTTCCCTGTTAGCCTGTAAACCTCTTGAGGGCAGAGGCTATATATGATTCATTTCTTTTTCTCAAGCATTTACTGGGTGAGCAAATACTTGCATGATGATTGAGTAGACGAGTAGACTAGTCAGTTGCTAAACTCCTCTAAATCTCCAATACTCAAGATTCTGTTTTTAGTGCACCAATTTTATTCTAAACCTAAGGTACCGATAATTTATAGCAGAATATCTAATTTATAGAAGATAAATGTACAAATGTTTAAATACTATAATTTGTAATTTACCTTGTCTGAATCCCATATCTCTAATATCATTCTTCTCTTTTATAGATACTATTAAAATCTGTTGATATTAATGCCTGCAATCTGCTGAACCTCAGCACATTTATGCAGTACCTTAAAGATAATGAGAAGACGATGAGGTGGACTTTTAAGAGTTTGGACACGAATAATGATGGTTTGTCTTTATACAGTGAGCAAACATGTATAGCCAAGAATTGGCCGTGTTTTAGTAAAGGTTTATTACTTGATATTTGGCTTCTGTGAAAGGTTATTAAAAATTCATTTATTTAATCCTGTCATTTGTTTGACTGTTACTACTTCCGAGGAATATTTTTTTTAATAAATTAATTTTTATTGGTGTTCAATTTACCAACATACAGAATAACACCCAGTGCTCATCCCGTCAAGTGTCCCCCTCAGTGCCCGTCACCCATTCACCCCCACCCCCCGCCCTCCTCCCCTTCCACCACCCCTAGTTCATTTCCCAGAGTTAGAAGTCTTTATGTTCTGTCTCCCTTTCTGATATTTCTCACACATTTCTTCTCCCTTCCCTTATATTCCCTTTCACTATTATTCATATTCCCCAAATGAATGAGAACATACACTGTTTGTCCTTCTCCGATTGACTTACTTCACTCAGCATAATACCCTCCAGTTCCATCCACGTTGAAGCAAATGGTGGGTATTTGTTGTTTCTAATGGCTGAGTAATATTCCATTGTATACATAAACCACATCTTCTTTATCCATTCATCTTTCGTTGGACACCGAGGCTCCTTCCACAGTTTGGCTACTGTGGACATTGCTGCTAGAAACATCGGGATGCAGGTGTCCTGGCGTTTCATTACATCTGAATCTCTGGGGTAAATCCCCAACAGTACAATTGCTGGATTGTAGGGCAGGTCTATTTTTAACTCTTTGAGGAACCTCCACACAGTTTTCCAGAGTGGCTGCACCAGTTCACATTCCCACCAACAGTGTAAGAGTGTTCCCTTTTCTCCACATCCTCTCCAACATTTGTTGTTTCCTGCCTTGTTAATTTTCCCCATTCTCACTGGTGTGAGGTGGTATCTCATTGTGGTTTGGATTTGTATTTCCCTGATAGCAAGTGATGCAGAGCATTTTCTCATGTGCATGTTGGCCAAGGAATATTTTTAAATGATTGAATTTTTGTTTGCATACTGTCTTTCAAAAATAACAACCATCAACAAAAAGCCTGTGCCCTTTGAACAATATGCTTTTTCCTTTTGAACAATATAAAATCTTTATAACATTTTGATAAGGTTTTTACATGAGGCTCCATGTAGAAATGGTAGTTAAGCCAAATCTGGAAAGATGACTGGAAGGTAGCCTAGTGAGGAGCAGGGAAGTGCTCCAGGCAGGGAAAAGGCTTGCTGGGAGACTCATTGTACCAGGAGCGCAGGTCATGGCTGAGGAACTGGAGGCAGACCAGCGAGGCGGAGGCTGAGAGCAAGGGGAAGTTTCAGAGATGAGCCTAAGAAGCAGGCTACAGCAGGATCATGGAAGGCCTTGAGGCCTGTGAAGGTTTCTGGACTTGATCCCCAGGGGAATGAGGTGGGAGGCCACTGAAGAGTTTTCAGTAAGAGGAGTAGCACCACCATATTTGTGTGGAGCATGGATTGGTGTCTAAGCTAAAATGGGATCAGTAGTGTTGGGAATGAATACTTTGGGAGCTGTTCATGCATAGAACAGATCACGTTTGGTGATTGAAATTGATGAAGGAAAGTAAAGAGGCAAGAACAATTGGTTTGAGCAACATTGAGGGTAGTAGTGTCATTTATTGATATAGGAAATATCATATGAGCTCTCCAGTCTCTTCTTTTTAGCTTGACAAGCAAAAGAGATAATTGAGATATTAATGTCTTATGAAATGTTGCAACAATGCAGTGAATACTGATTAACTCTTTGCATCTGTATCTTTTCAAAACTTCCAGTTAATCTTTATTTTCTTTGTTCCTTTAAAGGAGTGATTGATGCTTCAGAAATTATTGATGCTCTTGACTTAATAGATATACATATTTCTGAAGAAGAGGCAGTGAAGATTCTTGAAAGGTTAGCCCTTATATGTGTGTAGTATACATTTTAAAATTATTTATTTACTTTAAAGCCCTTTTCATTATAAAAATGACAACTACGGAAACTTTAGAGAAGCATGAATAATAGCTTATAATTATTAAGCATCTATTTGCTAGCATTCTTCGGAGTACCTCACATATATTATCTCCTTTAATCCTTACAGGACTTTATAATCAAAATATTATTATTATTATTATTATTATTTAAGATTTTATTCATGAAAGGTGCAGAGAGAGGCAGAGACATAGGCAGAGGGAGAAGCAGTCTCCCTGTGGGGAGCCAGATGTGGGACTCCATCCCAGGAGCCTGGGATCACGCCCTGAGCCGAAGGCAGATGCTCAACCATTGAGTCATCCAGGCGTCCCTATAGTCAAAGTATTAGTTTTTCATTTCACAGATTAGGCAGTTTTTGAATAGTGAGGTTAAGTAAATTGCCCAATGTCAACATAATCTATCACCCAAATATTAACCCACTGATATCATTTTAGTGCATAGATCTCTTGCTTTTGGTAAGACTTTTACATTATTAGTCAGTCAATCAATCAAGTTAGCCATCAATTGGATATTGTTTGGTACTTTTTGCCAGGCACAAAACAGCCAATGGGGATTCAATGGTAAGTAGAATGCTCTTGGTGCCTACCCTGACAGAGCTAATGGTTCATGGGGGTGGGGAGTGCAAACAGTGAGTAGGGAGTTGCACTGGAAAACAACACAAAAAGATATCTCTTATCAATGAAAAGTACCTTATTTTATCAAACTATACTGCTTTTTTAATTTGACCTATTTATATTATAAATTATGTATATATATAAATCTATATGGTAGATTTTCTGGCATTAAACATTTCTAGAATAAAGCTAACTTGTTATGACTATTTCATACAGGAAAATGTATAGAACGATAGAGGTAAAAATTTAACAGACAACCATGCCATCCCTGGATTTGTCATAGTTAACATTTTGCTGCATTTGGCTCAAATATTTTTGAATAAATAAAATATTACACAGAGGTGAAGTTTTCAACGTATTCTTAATGTTCATTTTCTCCCCTGCTGCCAGAAGTAACTACCGTCCTGAATGTATTCCATTCAGATTTTTCTCTCTCTATTTTACTGTAGGGATACCCTTAAAATATATGGCATTGTTTCTCATGTTTTAAGACCTTACTTAAGTGATGTCATACCACATATTTTTTTTAATTACTTTTTTCTAAGCCTTCTATTTTTGAGATTTGTTGCTGCTGGTGCATACAGCCCTAGTTAATCATTTTAGCCACAATAAGAGTCCTGTTTAATAAATGTAATTCAATTTACTTATGAAGTCTTCTAATGATGGTCATTTAGGATCACTTAGGATGATCATTTAGGTCACTTTAGGATCCATCTTGATGTCAACTTTCCTCATTTTCAACAGTGTCAGTGCTCTTCTTGGCCCTTTGCTCTTCCATATTAATTTCAGAATTGACTTATTTAATTACATACACACGTGTGCACATACACACTCCTTTTGGAATGTTAATTGGAATTGCATTGAATTTATAAATTAGTTAAGGAGAGAATTGTATATTTATGATGTTAAATTTACTGTTCCATGAACATTATATATGTTTATTTAAATCTTCTTTTATGTCTTTTAATAAAGTTTTATACAGTTTCTATAATGGTTTTGTATAACTTTAGCTGGATTTATGTTCAACTATGGTTTTGTGGTTTTATAAGTGTAAGCTGAATAAGAATTGTTTTCACTTCATTAGATCATTTGTTTCCATACTGATAAGTGATGCTATACCAAGGGCTTAGATGGAACATGGAATTTCTTCTGTGATCTGGCCCCTGTCTGCCTTTCTAGCTGCATCATCTCTCCAACTCTCCTTCTACTCTGTGCTCCAGGCTGACTGAGCTTATTTCAACTTTTAAAAAACCATGATGTTTCTTTCATCCAGAACTTGTACAAACTGATCTTTCTGCATGGAAGACACTTTCCAACTCCTTCACTTGAATATCTCCTACTTACTCCTTAGGTCTCAGTTTAGAGACCTAAGTCTCTAAGTGAGTCACATCTCAGTTTAGATGTGACTTTAACCTGTGAAATTTTTTTAATCTTCCTAGTGCTGGCTTTTAGAGCAGCTTTACAGAGGCTTGTTTGTTATACTCCCTGTTGCCAGTAGACTGTAAGCTTCGTGAAACAGGGACCAGGGTATGTTATCCATTATTCTGTAGTCAGTGCCTACCACAGTGCTTGGTACGTGCTAGCAAATCAATACATGTTTTCTAGTTGATTTAATGGTGTCACAAGAGCCAAGAGTGAAATATGTCATATTTAACAGAAAGGGCCAGCAACATTAATATTGAAAACTATCCATTGGATCTAGAACTTGGGAGATTCCTGGGGATCCCAGTGAAAGCATTTTTGGCAGGGAGCTAGAGACTTGAGTCAGGCTGTTATGGAGTGAATGGGAGGTGAGGATATGGGGAATGTGAATGTGGTTTACTGATTTGGGATATTTGGATAAGAAGGAAAGACAACTAGGCAAGTCTTTTTACTTTCATTATTTTTTTTGAGGATAGGAGAGATTTGAGGGGAAGTAACCATCAGAGAGGAAACTGTTAGATAGGTTGCAGAGAGAGGAGATAAGTGATTGGGGGGAATGAGACCAACAGCTTGAGAAAGAAATAGAGAGACAGAGACAGAGAATCATTCAGTAGGGGTTAACATTTCATCCTCTAGGTCTAGAGCACAGGAGGTAAGGATGAAAGTGGGTAGGGAGAAATTTATTCATTTACTCAACAAATATTTATTGAGTAGTTGACATTCAAGGGATATAGCCGTGAGGGAAACAGGCAAAAATCCCTGCTCTTATGGAACTCACAATAAATAAGAGAAGAAAACAGTAAAAGAGTAAACTAGATAAACAATATGTTAGATGGTCATTAGTGAGAAGGGGAAATATAGAGCAGGGGAGGGAAATAGTATGTGTGTGTGCGAGTGGTGCAGGGGGCTGCAGTTTTGGACATGGTGAGTTGGGAAGGTCTTGAAAGTGACATTTGAATAGAGATCTGAAGAAGGTGAGAGAAGGAGCCATGATAATCTTTGGGGGGCGAGGAAGCCTTCCAGGTAAAGGAAAGAGCAAGAGCAAAGTTGGGCAGTGTATTTACAGGATTAGGGCACTGAGAGAAGGCTGGTGTGTTTAGAACAGAGTGAATGAGGAAGAAGGTGGTAGGAAATGTTAACAGGAGATCAGATCACATCAGCTCTTGAGAGGGAAATTATAAGGACTTTGGCTTTTTACTCTTAAGTCAATGGATGGTTTAAACAGGTGTGTGCCATGATCTAACTTAGCTTTTGCAGTCTCATTCTGTCTCAAGTATTGAAAATAGTTTGTAGGCAGCAAGGGGGAAAGCAGGTAGGCAAATCATGACAGTTTTGCAATAATACAGACAAAATTTGAAGGCAGCTTGTACCAGGATGGAGGAAGTTGGATTCTGGATACATTTTGAAATGTTGACATGATTTACTTCTGGATAATGTATGGGATAAAAAGGAAAAAAAATAGTCAAGGTTAATGCCAAGATTTTTGGCCTGAACATCTCGAATAGGGGAGTGGTTATGCATGATTTGGATAAGACTGAGAAAAGCAGGTTTGGGATGGGGTGATTATCAGAGCCCAGGTTTGTTCTTGTTATCTTCTAGATGCTAAGCAGACATACAGGTAGGCATGTCAAATAGGCAGCTTGAAACAGGAGTCTAGAGTTCAGAGGAACACTCTGACAGAGATTTGGGAATCATGGGCTTATAGATCTTTAAAGCCATGAGACTGGAAGAGATGACCAGGGAGAGAGCATAGTACTCTGCCTTAAGAGGTGGGGGATTGAGGAGAAACCAGTAAAAGAGAGTGAGAAGGAGCCATGAAGAGTAAAAGGACAAGAACCAGCAGAATACTCTGTTTTGGAAGCCAAATGGAGAATTTGGCTAACTGAGAATTCTTTAAAATTCTTAAAATTGGCTTATATTATTCCATATTAATGGATGTTTTATTTCTATGGGTATTTGGATTACTTATTTTTTTATATTGGAATTTCATACCCACAAAAAGTGGAAATTGGCTTTTAAGAGATGAATTACCAAAAAAGTAATGTTCAGTCATTATTCTGTTGCTAGAGAAGTTACAAGGTAAGGTTTACCAGATGGAAAGAAGGAAAATGTGAGAAGAAATGTGAGAAGATTGGGATACAAGAATACTGACTTATAGTTTTGTGGGTTTTTTTTACAGTTTACAAGGCCATAGTATATATAATCCCATTTAATACTCTAAAGGTGCCTGTCTGGCTCAATTGGGGGAGCATGCAACTCTTGATCTCCAGGTTGTGAGGTGGAGCCCCATGTAGGGTGTAGAGATTATTTAAAAATAAATTCTTAAAAAATACTCTAATAACCCTATGTTGTAGGACTTATTCCCATAGAAACTGAAGTTTGGAGATGTAGGATGCACTCTACATCACAGAAGAGCAAGGGACAGAGTTCAACTATAACCCGAATATTCTGACATTGAGAATATGAGATGTCATTTTGATAATACTTTTTGAACTTTATGAATCATGATTTATATTTGAGCATATTCTTTTAAAAATCAATCTACAGGATGGATATTGCTGGGTCAATGACAGTGGACTGGGACGAATGGAGGAAGTATTTTTTATTTAAACCTGCAAGAAATGTTAGGGAAATTGCCCATCACTGGAACTATATTACTGTAAGTGGTCTCTTCTTTAATATCTGTATATTTTAAACCATGAGCCATGGGCATAAAAATGTAATGCATTATAAACCATTAGAAAATGATGGAGTCAGAGTATTAGCTAGTGAGGTTTTGCTTGAATAAACAAGTGATAATATAGAATATTATTTCCTTGCAAATTTGTATAATGCCAAATATCTGAAGTGTCATAGAATATTTACTTCAAAGTTTCAACTTGCAAAAGGTACCCATTTGTTGGGAATAATTATGCACTTAACAGTTAATTACTCCTACAGAACAACATTATTCTGTATTATAGTTGCTTATTTTCTTGCCTGAAAGTAGAGACTGTGAATTGCTGATTGCTGTGTCACACAGTATATTCCCAATAAATATTTGTTGGATAAACAAATAAACTATAACTGGATTCTTTTGAAAGAGTGCTAAAGTTCGAGGTTTTTTTACATTCATATTCGTCTTATAGTCTGCATGGCTCTTGTCTCTCAGAGCACTTGAAATCTCTGCTTCAAAATTTCTTAAAATTCTCAAAAAATTAAAAAGTTTTTGTTCAGTAATTCCAAATTAGAATCTACACTGTTCCTCTATAACTCTTTGAGGTAGGGATTATTATTCTGTGTTAGGATAAGGAAACCAAGACAGAGAGAAGTCAAGTAATTAGCCTCCTTGTAGGTAGAGAGGGGAGTATAGTGTTAAAGATCATGAATTCTAGAATCATGTTATCCAGGTGTGCTTCTTAAGTGCCCCTACTAGTAGCTTTGTGAGTTTGGGGATATCATTTAAACTTTCTAAGCCAAAATTTTTCAGTTATAAAGTAAAGATGATAGTATTACCTACCACACAGAATGAGGATGTGAGGATTAATGAGACAATCCATGTAAAATACTTAGCACAATGCCTGGCAAACCGAAGTCATCAATAAATGCTCATAGATGGTCAAGGACAAGAGCTCTAGAGCTAGTTGCTTTGGTTTCAGATGCTGGCTCGACCTTTATAAGCAAAGAGACTTCGCTCTAATTCAGTTTCCCAATGTTTGTAAAATGAAGCTAAAGATAGTACTCATTAGGTTATTGTGAGGATTAAACTAGTTAATACACATATAGCACGGAGAACAGTGTCTGACACTTGTTAAGCACCATCTGCATTAGCTGTTATCATTTTTAATGGTAAAAAATAAAGGACTTTGAACTAGTATTTCTTTTTTTTAAGATTTATTTATTTATTTATTTATTTATTTATTTATTCATGAGCAACACACAGAGTAGTATTTCAAAACTTAGGACTTCTCTTGTTTCTTTATGAAATCTGTATTTTTTCTTTCATTTTTAACATTTGAACTTTCTTTAGTCGTCTATGTGTTTAAGAGAAAGTTATAGTAAATAGCAATCTGCTCCATTCTTTCTCCTACTACTTCCTCAATCTTAAGATGACAAAAATAAATATACAAAAGCTCAATCTAACCTCCCTGCTTTGAATTGCCTTCTGAAGAAGTTGAACTAAGTGAAAAGGAGTTTCGTATGATGCTCTGCAGTATATCTAGAAAAGATTCCTCTGAGAAAGGGCGATGGCCAGTAGTAGCACATTGCTACTGACATTCTGCTGTTGCTGTAAGTGTGCCTTCCTTCCTTTTACCATGATGCTTATATAAAACTCTTCAGTTACCAACAGTCTCTTAATAAATATATAATCATTAAGAGAAGATTTTATCCTTGTTTTTTCTTCTTGGGTGTCCAAATAGGGACAAGATTTTTATCCTTTTTGGTAGTGTTCACTTTCAATGCTAAAGGCAATTCAAGTCAATGAAAAATACATTTATTGTATGCCTACTATAGGATAAGTTTCTGTTTCATAATGAAGGTAAAGAACAAACAGGCATGGGAAATAAATAGCTCTTTTGAAAATTGAATGACAGTATTTGTGATAACCTAATAAAATAATAGAAGTTGAACTCAACTCTTTTGGGGTAGTGCTAACAAAGAGTGCTTCATTAGTCCCAGAGGCAGGCCTATTATTTGGCTTATAGCAATTTCACAAGAGACAAATATGCTTGGCGCTGTAATTTTACTCCACAGTGGTAGAAAGCAGCCAGTTTTCCTGGGTGGAATAGAGTACAGGCTCTAGATTCAGGGTTCGTTGGTTCAAATCCCAGCGATGCCACTTACTGTCTGGGTGAGTTGGGGTAAATTATTTGATCTCTCCATGCTCAGTTATCTTAACTGTCAAATTAGGGAAATAATACTTACTTCTCTCAGGTTGGTTATTATGAAAACTAAAGATGACACATATAACTGCTATTACCTTTCTGACTTTGCTCTGTAAATGTTAGTTTTTGTTTATTAAACAGATATTGAGCTGTTTCCTAGTCACATTATTGCTAGTGACTATGCACAGCCAAGCACTTGGAGGCCTAAATTGCTCTCAGTTTTTGTTCTACAATAAATATTAACAGTAATTAATGGTTACTGAGTGTCTTTTAGTGTCAAGCATTGTGCTCAGTGTTATACATATTTTAAGGTATTTAATCTTAACAATCCTACGAAGTTAAGTATTAGTATTGTCTCTATTTTGCATTTGAGGAAACTAAGTCCCAGAGAGTTCACTCAATTAGGAAATTAGGAGGTTGGGATGTCAAGATTTGACAATTCCATCTGATTCCTGAGCCCAGATCCTTAATCATGACATCTGCGATCAGCCTTCTAGGTCCTCAAAAATCTCCTACTTTGGGATGCCTGGGTGGCTCTGCAGTTTAGCACTGCCTTCAGCTCAGGGCATGATCCTGGAGACCCGGGATCGAGTCCCCACATCAGGCTCCCTGCATGGAGCCTGCTTCTCCCTCTGCCTGTGTCTCTGCCTCTCTCTCTCTCTCTCTCTCTCTCTCTCTCTCTCTCTCTTTCTGTATCTCTCATGAATAAATGAATAAAATCTTTAAAAAAATCTTCTACTTCATGATACATGCACAGCAGAGCTTGTTATCTGCTTTGGGCACTACATGGGAAGGCCCAGGGTTTTTTTGCTTTGTTTTTTGCCAATTCCACAGTAGGTAAAGATATAAAAGGAAACTGCTTCCAAATGTGTGCTTATATTTCATATTTGTTTTGTTAAAGAGTCTGACTGAACATAACATGGGGATCCACTAGATCTTGAACACTGGTTACTTTTATGTTATTGCCCATTAAATAGCTACCTCACTACTAGTTTATTAGCCTATGTCTCATCACAGCTACAAATATTTAGTAGAACCCTATGGGTTTTTATTTTTGTGTTCAATCTTAGACAAATAATTCTGAATTGAAAAATGGTAACAGACTTAAAAATGGCAACGTAAAGATTATCTTAGACATGGTAAAATATTACTAGTTTATTTATTTTATTATTATTATTTTAAATATTACTAGCTTATAATGGTAGTAATTCAAGCTAATTTATAACTTACTTAAAATACACTGGTTGGTTGGTGAAGTACAACATTCTAGGAAAGGTTGACCTTAATTTATTGTGGAGCTGAGATATATAAAACATTGTTTAGATCTTATAAAGAGAGAACATACTCATTTGAGATCTAATTATAATGTATTTTTTCAATAGGGAATTGATATGGGAGAAAGATGGACTTTTCATGAATTAACTGATGAAGAAAGAAGCTCTGGTCTGTTAGGGAGGTATCTGTTGGCTGGAGGCATAGCTGGTACTTGCTCTAGAACATGCACAGCACCGTTGGAGCGTCTAAAAACCCTACTGCAGGTGTGTTACATAGTTCACGTGCATATTTTTGAGTAATGTGAATAATATTTGATGCTTTTCAAAAGAAGAGTTTCAGAGATCTTATCATGATTCCTTGATATTCTCATGTGCAAATTACTTCTTTGCCAGTAATCTCCTTGACTCATCCAATAGGCTGCCAGGCACGCAAGTCCACTTGAGGGTGCAAACAACAAATAATACACCCTTTTCATCCATATGCATCTTGGAGTTTAGTGATGGAGGCAGATATGTAAATAAATAACTAAATACAAACTAACAATTTAGTACTGGTATTCTAGGGAGGTAAAAATTAGGGAAATCTTTTCTTCTTCTTCTTCTTCTTCTTCTTCTTCTTCTTCTTCTTCTTCTTCTTCTTCTTCTTCTTCTTCTTCTTTCTTTTGTGGACTAGGGAAAAGCCTGGACAATACTCTGATTCTCTCCATGGGTTAGAAGTTGTGACACAAAGAATCAGGCTGGCCAAAGAGTTGCTCTCCCTCTTCATTCCTTACCAAATACATGGCTCTATAGGTAGAATTCTTTAATTGTCTGAAAAGCTTGGGGGTCCTAGAGCTGTTGTGGCCTCCTTAAAGATGGTGCAGGCAATGGAGGGATTGCCCAACCCTGGCAGCCTCTGTGGTTTTGGCTGCACAACTGAAACAAAGAGGAAAAGAGTTTCCAATCTTTTCATAGCTCTACTCAGGGCAGAAATTATGAGCCTATGACAACATTCAGCTACTATCTCTATTTTGGATCAGCAAGTAACAAGTTTCCCTATAATTTTTATATAAAATATTCAAAACAAGGAGGCCCACCTGGCTGCTAGTGTTCTGGGCTAAAGGCAGGGGAAAGGGGCAGGAGGCTTCCTGTCACTGTGCATCTGTTTTTCAGTTCTATGCCTCCCTGAATTCTAGAATTCTTTATTTCTGAGTCAAGAGCTTCTTCACTTTTTCCCGAGAATAAAGCCTCAAGGTTTATTTTTTTTTTATTTAAGATTTTATTTATTTATTCATGAGAGACACAGAAAGAGAGGCAGAGGCACAGGCAGAGGGAGAAGCAGGCTCCCTGTGGGGAGCCCCATACGGGACTCAATCCCAGGACCCCAGGATCATGACCTGAGTTGAAGGCAGAGGCTCACCACTGAGCCACTCAGGTGCTCTTAGCCTCAGGGGTTTTTAAGGGCAAATGGACTTTATATGCATTCTCTTCCACAGACACTTAAATTGTAACTTTTATTCTGTTAAATCAGTTATTACTTTCCCCCTTTGCTTTCTACCTCTTCTAAATCTGCTGAAATCACTGGTGTTCCTTTCCCATGGAGATTAGTAGTGGGGTGACCATATAATTTTCATTTGAACCAAGACATTTTTAAAAGTGAGAGGAGGAACTGAATAATCATGGAGGAACAAAATTTGGGAGAAGTATGATATTTGGCCATTCTTGTTACTGCCTTCTTTTTTACTTTACTATCATTTTGGTTTTGGAGTAAGAGGGAATTAAAAAAAATACCATTTTTACTGAAAGTTAATTTCTTGAATGCCTAAAAATTATTTTATTTTGCTTTTCCCCTTGATGGGCAATTTGGCTGAGCATGGACACCAAGGTTAAAAATGCTTTCCTGGGGGGGAGGGGCAAGATGGCGGAAGAGCAGGGTCCCCAAATCACCTGTCCCCACCAAGTTACCTAGATAACCTTCAAACCATCCTGAAAATCTACGAATTCGGCCTGAGATGTAAAGAGAGACCAGCTGGAACGCTACAGTGAGAAGAGTTCGTGCTTCTATCAAGGTAGGAAGACGGGGAAAAAGAAATAAAGAAACAAAAGGCCTCCGAGGGGGAGGGGCCCCGCGAGGAGCCGGGCTAGGGCCGGGGCGAGTGTCCCCAGGACAGGAGAGCCCCGTCCCGGAGGAGCAGGAGCTGCACCAACCTTCCCGGGCGGAAAGGGGCTCGCAGGGAGTTGGAGCAGGACCCAGGAGGGCGGGGATGCCCTCGGGCTCCCGGGGACACTAACAGACACCTGCGAGCGCAGGAGAGTGCTCCGAGCTCCCTAAGGGCTGCAGCGCGCACCGGAGCAGTTCGGAGGGGCTCGGGCAGCGGCTCCGCGGAGGGGGCTGCGGGGCGGGAGCGCGAATCCCACAGCGCAGGCCCCGGAGCACAGGGCGCCGGGACACAGCCCAGGATCCGGCCTCCTCCGGGACAGGCAGAGGCCGGGAGAGCCCAGGACAGCAAGGACGCTCCTGCCCGAGCTGAGCAGATCAGCGGCCCCGCCCCGGAGCCTCCAGGCCCTGCGGACGGAGAGCCGAGAGCCCGAGCCCCGTAGTTCCTGCGGAGGCTGAATCCAGGCTTCCAGAGTTGCCATAGCAACTGCTGCTGTTCCTCCCTGGGTCCCACGGGGTAAACAACCCCCGCTGAGCCCGGCAGCAGGCAGGGGCAGAGCAGCTCCCCCAAGTGCTAACACCTGAAAACCAGCACAGCAGGCCCCTCCCCCAGAAGACCAGCTGGACGGACCAGTGATACTCCCCCGTGTTCCAATACAACTTGTTTTTGGCCACTCTGCACTGAGCAAAATGACTAGAAGGAAAACCTCACCTCAAAAGAAAGAATCAGAAACAGCCCTCTTTCCCACAGAGTTACAAAATCTGGATTACACTTCAATGTCAGAAAGCCAATTCAGAAGCACCATTATACAGCTACTGGTGGCTCTAGAAAAAAGCATTAAGGCCTCACGAGACTTCATGACTGCAGAATTTAGATCCAATCAGGCAGAAATTAAAAATCAATTGAATGAGATGCAATCCAAACTAGAAGTCCTAACGACGAGGGTTAACGAGGTGGAAGAACGAGTGAGTGACATAGAAGACAAGTTAATGGCAAAGAGGGAAACTGAGGAAAAAAGAGATAAACAATTAAAGAACCATGAAGACAGATTAAGGCAAATGAACGACACTCTGAGGAAGAAAAACCTACGTTTAATTGGGGTTCCCGAGGGCGCCGAAAGGGACAGAGGGCCAGAATATGTATTTGAACAAATCCTAGCTGAAAACTTTCCCAATCTGGGAAGGGAAACAGGCATTCAGATCCAGGAAATAGAGAGATCCCCCCCTAAAATCAATAAAAACCGTTCAACACCTCGACATCTAATAGTGAAGCTTGCAAATTCCAAAGATAAAGAGAAGATCCTTAAGGCAGCAAGAGACAAGAAGTCCCTGACTTTCATGGGGAGGAATATTAGGGTAACAGCAGACCTCTCCACAGAGACCTGGCAGGCCAGAAAGGGCTGGCAGGATATATTCAGGGTCCTAAATGAGAAGAACATGCAACCAAGAATACTTTATCCAGCAAGGCTCTCATTCAAAATGGAAGGAGAGATAAAGAGCTTCCAAGACAGGCAGGAACTGAAAGAATATGTGACCTCCAAACCAGCTCTGCAAGAAATTTTAAGGGGGACTCTTAAAACTCCCCTTTAAGAAGAAGTTCAAGTAACTCTGAACATGAATGGGCTTAATGACCCCATCAAAAGGCGCAGAGTTTCAGACTGGATAAAAAAACAGGACCCATCTATTTGCTGTCTACAAGAGACTCATTTTAGACAGAAGGACACCTACAACCTGAAAATAAAAGGTTGGAGAACCATTTACCATTCAAATGGTTCTCAAAATATACCCTAAAAACTACAGAACACTTCTGAAAGAAATTGAGGAAGACACAAAGAGATGGAAAAATATTCCATGCTCATGGATTGGCAGAATTAATATTGTGAAAATGTCAATGTTACCCAGGGCAATTTACACATATAATGCAATCCCTATCAAAATACCATGGACTTTCTTCAGAGACTTAGAACAAATTATTTTAAGATTTGTGTGGAATCAGAAAAGACCCCAAACAGCCAGGGGAATTTTAAAAAAAAGAAAACCATATCTGGGGGCATCACAATGCCAGATTTCAGGTTGTACTACAAAGCTGTGTTCATCAAGACAGTGTGGTACTGGCACAAAAACAGACATATAGATCAATGGAACAGAACAGAGAACCCAGAAGTGGACCCTGAACTTTATGGTCAACTAATATACGATAAAGGAGGAAAGACGATCCACTGGAAGAAAGACAGTCTCTTCAATAAATGGTGCTGGGAAAATTGGACATCCACATGCAGAAGAATGAAACTGGACCACTCTCATGCACCATACACAAAGATAAACTCAAAATGGATGAAAGATCTAAATGTGAGACAAGATTCCATCAAAATCCCAGAGAAGAACTCAGGCAACACCCTTTTTGAACTTGGCCACAGTAACCGGAGAAGGACAAACAGTGTATGTTCTCATTCATTTGGGGAATATGAATAATAGTGAAAGGGAATATAAGGGAAGGGAGAAGAAATGTGTGAGAAATATCAGAAAGGGAGACAGAACATAAAGACTTCTAACTCTGGGAAATGAACTAGGGGTGGTGGAGGGGGAGGAGGGTGGGGGGTGGGGGTGAATGGGTGACGGGCACTGAGGGGTACACTTGACGGGATGAGCACTGGGTGTTATTCTGTATGTTGGTAAATTGAACACCAATAAAAATTAATTTATAAAAAAAAAATGCTTTCCTTCAGAATTTCTAAGGCATTACCCTATTATTTTCTAGCATCTAGTGTAACTTTAGAAATCTGATGCCACTCTGATGTTTTGGTAGATAATCTGTTTTTTCTCTCTGGAAGCTTTTAGTCATGCCTCTGTCCTGGATGTTTTGAAATTGTACAATGTTTTAAGTAGGTTCTTTTATCATCCATTGTGTTTGACACTTGGTAGGCTCTTCCTCACTGTAAACTTATGTCTTCCCTCTGCATTAGTATATTTTATTATTTCTTTCCTAATTTTATTCCCTCCATTTTATCTCTCAGGAATTCTTATTAGTTGGATGTTGTACTTCCTGGATTGACCTACCTTTTCATAAATATATTCTATCATATATCTATTTTCTGTTTCTATTATATATCTATATTTTCATAAATATATTTGGTCATATATCTATCACATATCTATATCATTTTACTCAACATTCTGGGAAATTTCTTCCATCCTATTTTTTTTCCCATCCTATTTTTTAACCCTTCTATTGAACTTCTTATTTTGGCAATCACATTTTAAATTTCTAAGATTTTCCAAAATTTTAGAAATATTTCTAATATCCTTTCAATTGTTCCTTTTTCATAGTATTTTTCTTTGCTTTCTTTTTTTTTTTATTGATTCAGCTTCATCTTGATTCTTTCTGAGGATATTAGAGTCCTTTATGTTGTTTGTTTTAGTTAACTGTAGTTTCTTGAATTGTCACTATTTTTCTCTGGAATTAGTTTGATTAATCTTAGTTTTAGGTTTTTTTTGCTGCCATTACTTCTCCATATATACTGTGATCCTATATTGTTCTTCAATATTAAAAATGAAGGATCAGATATTTTAAGTAGCTGGTATAGATTTCTTCTGCAATTGGTTGTGTTTTCTAGTTATGTTTCTCCTACAGGATTTTTATTTTTTTTATTTTATTTTATTTTTTTTTTTAAATGTTTTTTTTATTTTTTTTTTTATTATTTATGATAGGCACACAGTGAGAGAGAGAGAGGCAGAGACACAGGCAGAGGGAGAAGCAGGCTCCATGCACCGGGAGCCCGATGTGGGATTCGATCCCGGGTCTCCAGGATCGCGCCCTGGGCCAAAGGCAGGCGCCAAACCGCTGCGCCACCCAGGGATCCCTCCTACAGGATTTTTAAAAAATTAGATATAATATATAATTGACAGATAACATTATATTAGCTTCAGGTGTACAACACAATGATTTATTATATGTATATATTGAAAAACAATTACCATGGTAAGTCTAGTTAACATCCATCACCACACAGTTGCAAATTTTTGTGTGTGTGTGATGATAACATTTAAGATCTAGTCCCTTAGCAACTCAGATTTTTTTGGTATAAAAGGAGTTTACACATCCTGTTTATTTGCATTCTTTCCCTGTCACCAAGAGAACCAAGGAATGATCATAAGTAATGTCCCTATAGATCAGTTTCTTGAAAACTCCACTGTTTTTTGTGGCCTTGTTGTTTCTTTTGCCAGCTGTTCTTTCCCTCCATGCATGCCAGGCTCAAATGTCTACACTGCACCATACTCCCTCAGATTTCTCTCATTGAGTCTGGAGTACTAGGAGCCCCTCCCAGGCCTTGCCTTCTCCTTGTAGGCCTATCACTTTTTCCCTTATATATCTTGAGGCCTAAAGTTTGTATGCTTCTAGTGAATTGAACTTTTTATCATTGTGAAGCACCCTCTTGATCTCTATAAATACTTTTAGTTCTATTTTGTCTGATATAAATATAGTCACAGTCCCTTCTCCTGTTTGGGATTTGTGTGATGTATTCATTGTCATTCTTTTAAACTTTCTGTATTTGTATGTTTAAGATAAGTCACTTAAAACAGCATATGGTTGGATTTTGTTATATTTTTAGCTGGAAGATTTATTCCATTTACAGTTAATATATTTATTGATATTTTTGTTTAAACCTACCATCTTATTTTATGCTTTCTATTTGCCGTGCTTATTTTAAATTCCTCTCTTTTTCCTTTCTTGCCTTCTGTTGTATTTTAAAAAATCGTTCTGCTTCCCCTCCTCCATTAGTTTTGTTAATGTTTTTTAAAATATTACTTGTAGCAGTAATTTGAGGAAAAGGATGATGATATCCAACTTCAGACTAGATTTTTGTTTATTTCTGTCAGGTGCCTGGGAATGCTGTCAATTCTCACTTTAATTCAAGTTCGAGTCTTAAAGTTCCCTGGACCACCCAGGTGATACAAAGCCATGCTGCAGGTCCTTGCAGAGGCTGGGTTCTTCTGGTTTACCCTTACCATGAGGGTATAGCCCTGCAAATCCCAATTTAAAGTGGCGGTGGTATGTGAGAGACAGATGGGCTCTGGGATTTACCTTTTGTTCTTTGTTAATCCCCTGAGGCCACCAAAATAACTTCTGCATTCAGAAATACACTTGAATGCTATTCCTACCTTTCTGTGTTTCCTCCTACATACTGGTCCTGAAATATGTCTCTGTCTTGTTAGCTCATGGATACCTTTAAGAAAACTTTATATATTTTATCAACTTTTTCAGTTATCCTTAGTGGCAATTTCATTCCTAATTACTAGTTTGCCATTACCACAAGTGGAATTCTAAACATATCCTAAGGTTTTCGATAGATTGTCATATTTCCTCCTAGAAAGATAATATCAATTTGCATTTTTCCTAGCAATGTGTGATGTTACTTGTTTCCCTGTATCCTTACCAACATCAGGTAATATTATTTTAAAAAGATTTGCTTGTAAGAGAGATAATAATCAGACTTTCCAGAGGATCTAAATACTGGAATGAATCCTGTCACTTATGTATTTTCTTATTATACTAATGGCTTACTAATGGCATTTCTGGCAACATAGGAGAGAGTTGAATTATATCCCTTTCAACACTATAAAGGTTGTTAACATAACATTCTGATCTACAATCATATTTACATCCGCACAGTTTTGTCATAGGGTGATTTTAAATGTTTAAAATTAATAAATAGCATTTACATTCTTATGATGATATAAATATTATTTATTGTAAAGCCAGCTGGTATGTTAGAGCTATATTTCTTTCTCTATGGATCTAGTGCCATACCTCCTTGTGGCAGATTGTTTGCAAAGACAGAGTCCATAATTCTTCCCATCCTTTGCAATATGACTTTGCTACTCCTCCCATCAAGAGGTGGAGTTTATTTTTACCATTCCTTGAATCTGGACCAGTTTTATTGAGGGATGTTGTGGGATTTGGAAGCCTAAACTTCAAGAGGTCTTGCAGCTTTTGTTCATGACTGCTTAGTGCCCTAAGACCATCAGGTAAAGAAGTCTGGACTAGCCTTGTTGAAAATAAGAAACTGCATAGAGAGAGAGGTTCAGCTAGTAATATCAACCACCAGCCATATGCCTGCAGCTATCTTGGACCAACCAGTCCTTGTCAAACTGCCAGATGACTATAGATACACAGTAGCTCAGGGAAGAATAGCAAAAGAAACGCTAGCTGAACCCAGTCCAATTTGCTAATCCATGGAATCATAAGCAAATGAAATGTTCATTGTTTCAAGCCGCTGAGTTTTGTAGAGTGTTTTGTTACATAGCACTCCTTAATTGATACACCATTTTATGTTACTTACAGGAGGATACTTGAGAAATCCCAAATTACATTATGATTTATAGGAAGAATGATTTAAAAAATATTTAACAATCTGTATAGATGAAGTAATGTCACAGAGGCTACAGTACCAGTAAAGATGAGAGTATGAGAGGTAACTTTTGGAGTGCACCCGCTGGTGGTGGGCTGTCATAGCCTTTGGGGTCAAATGGATACCTAGCATTTGCCCGTCAAGGTGGAAATGCCATCAGTAGGGGTGCTGTCTCTTCTGTCTTGGTCTGAACTTGCTTTTCACAAAGGGGCCCAGGGATGACACAAGAGAAGGCAGATATGTAGACTGGTTAGTGGTCCCTGGGGCATGTACCTCTTCAAAGTAGAGCCCACCTTGGACTCCTTGGAGTCAGAGTGACTGGTGGTGTAGGTGGTGGGTATACACAAGGGCTTAGCTTAGTGCTTGTGAATCAGCCAGTGCAGAATTATTTCCTTATTTTATATATTGGCTATTAGGCCTCCTAATACAGATTTATTGTACAATTAAAGCAAATATACTTATTATTGTGACTGTATAATACAGTTATCATTTTGAGTTTAAATGTCTGTCTCTCCTCAATAGAGAGTTGGCAGTTGTCTTCTAACTGCAAGTGACTTGGTGATTATCCTCATTCTGGTTCTTCTTTTTCAAAATTAAAAAAAAAATTTAGTCAGTCCCCCCTGCCCCTTCCTTTCTTCTTCATATATGTATTGCAGGAATCCTGCTGATTCCCTACACATTTATTAAATATTCACTATTATACTGCAAGGGCTGCCTGCCCAGTCCCCTAAAAACAAAGACCCCCTTATTATTTTTTAACACTTTTATTTATTAAGTAACTTCTACCCCCAGCATGGGTCTTGAACTCACAACCCTGAGATCAAGGGTCTTATGCTCCACTGACTGAGCCAGCCAGGTGCCTCTAAATTCCTCTTTAACACCTCTTATTTGAAGACCACTTTTGCATCTTCTTTTACTAAACTATATTTGTTGAATTTGTCTTTTTTTTTCTTCTGTTATTTTTACTCACATACCAAATTGCATTGTTCTAGGCTTAATCTTTCTTATGCTATATGCAATATATTCAATGTACAGGACATACTCTCTGTTGTTCTCTGAAGGCTAAATTGAGTATTTGTCTTCCAGTGTATGCCTTGGAGAAAGTTCTCAGGTCTTTTGGCCGCAAAATTAGTCAGATTCTATTCTTCCTCTGATCACACTGACCTTACTGATCACACTTGTTAAAGGCTTCATAGCCCCTTCTTAGCAATAAATTCTCTGAGTTTCGGTGGTTTAACTTCTCAGGAATGTTATTTCTCTGATTCTTCTGATTCAATCTTTTCATGATGGAAGAGCCATTTGTCCATCCCCTTGAGGAACAGGAAACAAAGCAATCATGTCTATGGCATGTTTATCTGTGTTCCATGTGTAAAGTATCCCCCTTCATAAGCTATAGTGCAAGGATCGAAGTAAACCTGCTTCCAAAGCTGTCTAATCACCAGAACAGCTGCTGCTTCCCCAATAGGAGAGACTTTCAATAGCTGGGGAATCTTAACTCTTTCCTGCCCACATGAAAATTACAATATACAGTTTTCAAAGTTCTTCAAATCATATTGTCCATTTTCAGAATCCCTCCTTTCCTTTTCAAGGCTCAGAGTTTAGAAGCAAAGAATGTGAAGATAATAAACCATTTCATAGAGATGGTCAAAGAGGGTGGAGTCATTTCTCTGTGGAGAGGAAATGGTGTGCATGTTCTCAGGATTGCTCCTGAAACAGCTGTTAAGGTCTGGTCATATGAACAGGTAAAGCTATAACTATGACATTTATTAACAAGGAAAAGTTATTCAATTTTATTTTTGAAAAATTGACTTCATATTATTATAAAACAAAGGCAAACAGTTGTTTGTATATATTAAAAGATTATTTTAATTTATATTATTTTATTTTATATATTTTTTTAGATTATATTTATTTATTTGAGAGAGAGAAAGCATGATTGGGAGAGGGGCAGAGAGAGAGAGAGAGAGAAAGAATCTTTGGCACATTGAGCACAGAACCTGATGTGGGGCTCTATCCCATGACCCCAAGATCATGACTTGAGCCAAAACCAAGAGTCAGATGCTTGACTGACTGAGCCACCCAGGTACCCTGTTATTATTATTTTAAAATTATAATGCTGTTATTTTAATGTTTTTTTTTAAGATTTTATTTATTTATTCATGAGAGACAGAGAGAGAGAGAAAGGCAGAGACAAAGGCAGAGGGAGAAGCAGGCTCCATGCAGGGAGCCTGACGTGGGACTCGATCCCAGGTCTCCAGGATCACACCCTGTGCTGAAAGCAGCACTAAACTGCTGAGCCACCTGGGCTGCCCTTTAATGCTGTTTTTAAAACAAATTTCTTCTTTTAATATTCCGTCAATAGAAGCTAGTTTAGGTAATTGGTTTGGGCTTCTACATGGAAACTTAACAGTAGTATATTAAGTTCACTGACTTCCAACAGAAATATGGTTGAATTGAGGGAGAACAAATGAAGCAATGGACAGCGGCAGGCTTTAGAGACCACAGACTTGTGTTTGCCCCATTCTAACTGTGTGGACTTGGATAAGTTCCCATAACATCTCTGAACTTCATTTGGCTCATCTGTAAAATGTAGAAACTACAATATCTACTCTGCAAATAGCTTGGCACATCATAAGCATCCAAGAAACAGTGGTCCCAAGCACTACATAAAGCATAATACAGGGTACTGTGGGAAAGTTCTACAGAGGAATTCAAACTAGGTTGGGGGGCTAGGGATGGCCTCCTCAAGGAGGTAACATTTAGGCTGAAACCCAAAGGGTAAGTGAAAAATTTCCAATTGAAAGACAGAGAAAAGAATATTTCACACAGGGGGAACGACATGTTTAAAGCCCTGGAGGCAAAAGAGCAAGGTGTGTTTGAGGTGTTAAAAGAAGCCCCCTAAGACTAGTGTGGTGATTGTGGTTGAAGATGAGATTGAAGAGGCAGACAGGCAAAGGAAGAGAGGCAAAAGTATATGCAGGGAGTCTGGTTGAGACAATATGCAGTAACCCAGGTGAGAGGTGAGAGTGATGTCAGTCAGTGGGGAGAGACAAGTGGACAGATTCCACAGATATTTAAGAAGTAGGTAAGATTTTGTTATAATTGTTTGTGGAGTGTAAGAGAGAGAGGGATGTCACAGATGATACTGAAATTTCTAGTTTGTTCAACTGGGGCCATTTATTACAATGGGGACACTTGGGCAGGACTGCCACATCACAAATCCCCGGGGGAACCATTCACGGTCTACTTTTTTAGTAAATAACATTTGCCCTTTAGGAAGATCACACGATTTTGGAGTAGGGGGCACCCGGTGTGTATATTTAGTTTTGAGCATGTGAAGCTTGAGGTGTCCATATCAGCTAGGAATCTTTAAAAGGTCATAAATAATAGAAAGTGTGACCCAAGCTGGTACATATAATAAATCGAATTTATTTTCTCACATTTAGAAATAGGGTAGACTTCCAATGAAGTTTTATCTCTCAGCTTAACAGTGTTACCAAAGACTCCTTCCCACCCCCATCTCTTCTCTCTGACTTCCACTGAGTTCTTTATTTTAAGACTCTTTTTGGAATTGAAAGATGACTGCCAGAGGCTTTCAGGGGTTCATGTTTCTTTGTGAGTAGTGGGAAGACATCTGACTCTCCTTGTAGTTCTCTCAGAAGAACAAGGAAGCTTCTTTTGGGAGGTCTTCCTGAAACATTTCTTTGGGTCTCACTGGTCCAGGTTGTGTCATTTATCAGTCCTTGAACTACTCAATATCAAGTAATGGGATGTACTGACTGGCTTGGAACAACAAGCTAATATACGGACCAAAGTAAAAATCAAGGAAATACTCTACTGAAATCCATTCCTTAAGGAAAATTTTATTATCATTATGCAGTAATAATGACTGTTTCCTCAGTTGCTATGTGGCAAGCATGTTACATGTGTGCATTATTGTGTTTAATATTCACAAGAATCCTACAAAGTAGGGACTGCAGATATAATGGTGACTGGTTTGGACAAGGCATTTAACTTCATTTTCCAGATGAAAAAACTGAGTTATAGAGAATAATTTGTCCTGGATTACTCAGTAAGTGACCTAGCCAAGATCAAGTCCTAGGTTTGTTTGTGGTATTATGTTGCTTCATGACATCACAAATTAAATAAAGTTCCACTAGAATTTACTGCATAGGATGCTCGCTTGTTTCTATCTCAGTGGTTTGCATTCCATTATATGAATTCCTTATCATAATCAACACTTATTGGATGTCTGCTAGATACCAGATTTTATTCTAGACAAAGACATACAAGCTGAAGTCTGTACTGTTAAGGTAGGAGCCTCCTATTTAAAGGGCATGACTATATATACGTCCTTGGTAATGTGCATTATGGTTTTTAATTATGGAGTAAATGCCCACGTATTCATTGATACTAAATAAATTTGTATGCCCTCTTGGACTTCTGAGTATTAACATACCTTTGAACTCTTATTAATACAGTACAAGAGGTTTCTTTCTTCTGAAAGAACCAAATTAGAAACTTTTGAGCAATTTGCTTCTGCTTCTTTGGCTGGTGCTACTGCACAATCTTTTATTTACCCCTTGGAGGTAAGTGTGGTTGAAAGAAGGTGATTTAATTGCTAACTTTAATGAAAATTATGGCTATTTTTTTCAAATGAACCACAATCCTCTTACAATTAGTAGTAATGACATTGAGTAGGGAAAACTTATTGCCAGGGCAATATCACCAGAGCTGTGATGTTTTGTTTTTGTTTTTTTTAAAGTTTCTTTTTTTTTTTTTAAGATTTTATTTATTTATTTATTCATGAGAGACAGAGAGAGAGAGAGAGAGAGAGGCAGAGACACAGGCAGAGGGAGAAGTAGGCCCCATGCAGGGAGCCTGATGTGGGACTTGATCCTGGGTCTCCAGGATCAGGCCCTGGGCTGAAGGCGGTGCTAAACCGCTGAGCCACCGGGGCTGCCCCAGAGCTGTGATGTTTAAGCTGATGTTTCTATTACTGTTCTTTTTTTGCATTTTCCCTTCCATCTGAACATGTTTCTTTAAAAACAAAAGATGAAAAAAAAACCAGTTGAGATTTTTGACTCTAATTGTACTGAATGAATTTGGGAAGAAATGGCAATTGTGATACTGAATCTTTTTGTTCAGGGAGGAGGTATCTCTCTCTATTTAGATCTTCTGTTATATTCTTTGATAAAGTTTATAATTTTCTTATAGAGGTCTTACACATTATGAGGCTTTTATATTACTAGATACTTTGTGATATTTGTTGCCATTAATGTATTCCATTACATTTTGCTAATATTTATTGCTAGTATACATGAAAACTCTTGGATTTTCACTTCTGTCCAATGACTCTACATTACTCTTATTAATTCTAATAATCTGGAAGCTTTTAAGATTTTCTCTTAATCATTATTCTTCTGAAATTGCACCCATGACTTGTACAGATTTGGATTCTTTTCTTTGTATTAGTTCATTTTGTTTTTTTCCAGTGAAAAAGTTGGCATTTTTGTGGTCCTGGAAAATTTTTTACTATTAAATTTTGGATGATATTTTTTCTTTTTTTATCCTGCAACTTTATGAATTCATTTATCAGTTCGAGTAGTTTTTTAGTGGTGTCGTTAGGGTTTTCTGTATATAGTATCATGTCATCCGCAAATAGTGAAGGTTTTACTTCTTCCTTACTGCTTTGGATGACTTTTACTTCCTTTTCTTATCTGATTGCTTGGTTAGGACTTCCAATACTATGTTGAATAAAAGTGATGATAGTGGATATCCTTATGTTGTTCTTGATCTTAGGGGAAAAGCCCTCAGTTTTTCCATAATTGAGTATAATTTTAGTGAAAATTTTCATAGATGGCCTTTGTTATTTTGAGATATATTCCTTGTAAACCGACTTCGTTGAGGGTTTTTATCATAAATGGATGTTGTACTTTGTCAAATGCTTTGTTTGTGTCTATTGAAATGATCATACAGTTATTTTTATCCTTTCTCTTGATGTGATGTATCACATTGATTTACAAGTATCAAACCATGCTTGCACCCCCAGAATAAATTCCACTTGATCACAGTGAATGATTTTTTATGTATTGTTGGATTCAGTTTGCTAATATTTGGTTGAGGATTTTGCATCTATGTTCATCAGAGATGTTGGCCTGTAGTTTTCTTTTTTGTCGTGTCTTTGTCTTGTTTTGGTAACAGGGTAATGTAGGCCTCACAGAATTAATTTGGAAGCTTTCTTTCCTCTTTAATATTTGGAATAGTTTGAGAAGATTAGATGTTAATTCTTTTTTAAATGTTTGGTAGCATTCACTTCTGAAGCCATATGGTCCTAGACTTTGTTTGTTGGGATTTTTTGATTACTGATTCAGTTTCATTGCTGGTAATGGGTCTGTTCAATTTTTTATTTCTTCCTGATTTAGTTTTGGGAGGTTATACGTTTCTAGGAATTTATCTATTTCTTCTAGGTTGTCTAGTTTATTGGCATATAATTGCTCATAATATTCTCTTATAGTTACATTTCTGTGGTATTGGTTGTTATTTCTCCTCTTTCATTTCTGATATTTTTATTTGAGCTCTCTCTCCATTTTCTTTTTTTATGAGTCTGGCTAAGGGTTTATAATTTCTCTGCAAGAACCAACTTCTGGTTTTATTGACCTGTTCCATTATTTCTTTAGTTTCTAATTTGTCTATTTCTGTCCTAATCTTTATTATTTCCTTCCTACTATTGTTTTTAGGTTTTGTTTGTTACTCCTTTTCTAACTCCTGTAGGTATAAGGTTAGGTTGTTTATTTAATACTTTTCTTGCTCGTTGAGGTAGGCCTGTAAATGTATAAAATTCCTTCTTTTTAAAAAAAGATTGTATTTATTTATTTGTCAGAGAGAGACACATCACAAGGGGGGGGGGTTGGGGGGAGTGGCAGGCAGAGGGAGAAGCAGGCTCCCCACTCAGCAAGGAGCCTGACACTGGACTTAACCCAGGATCCTGGGATCATGGCCTGAGCTGAAGGCAAAAGCCTAACTGACTGAGCCATTTATTCATGAGAGCCACACAGGCACCCCTAAAATTTCCTCTTCGCACAGCTTTTGCTGTATCCCTAGAATTTTGGATCATTTTTTTTTTCATTTTGGTTTGTCTCCATGTATTTTTGGTTTCCTCCTTGATTTCTCTGGTTGATCCATTCATTGTTTAATAGCATATTGTTTAACCTCCATGTATTTATATTCTTTCCAGATTTTTTCTTGTGGTTGACTTCTAGTTTCATAGTGCTATGGTAGGAAAAGATATAGGGTATGTCTTTGATCTTTTTGAATTTGTTGAGCCTTGTTTTGGGCCTAATCTATTTTGGAGAATGCTTCATGTGCACTTGAAAAGAATGTGTATTCCATTGTTCTAGGATGGAATGTTCTGAATATCTGTTAGATCCATCTGGTCCAATGTGTCATTCAACCCCACTGTTTTCACGTTAATTTTCTGTTTGGATGACCTATCCATTGATGTAAGTGGGGTGCTAAAGTCCCCTATATTATTGTATTACTATTGATTAGCTCCTTTATGTTTGTTAATAGCTGCTTCATGTATTTGGTTGCTCCCATGTTGGGTGCATAAATATATACAATTGTGATGTCTTCTTGTAGGATTATTTCCCTGCATGGTGTCTTTCTTTGTCTCTTGTTACAGTCTTTGTTTTAATGTTTATTTTGTCCAATATAAATACTGCTATCCTGGGTTTCTTCTCACTTCCATTTTCATGATAAATGTTTTTCCATCCCTTCTCTTTCAATCTGCATGTGTCTTTAGGTCTGAATTGTAATCAGCATATAGACGAGTCTTGCTTTCTTATTCCATAACCCTGTGTTCTTTTGACTGGAGCATTTAGTCCATTTACATTCAAAGTAATTATTGATAGATGAGAACTTAATGTCATTTTGTTACTTGTTTTATGATTGTTTTTGTAGTTCTCTGTTTTTTTCTTCTCTTGCTCTCTTGTCTCATGATTTTGTTTGGTTTCTTTAGTGATATATTTGGATTTGTTTCTCTATTTTTTTACTTCTTTATTTCCAGTTTTTGATTAGTGGTTAGGTTTGTGTATAACATCTTCTGCATATAGCAGTCTATATTAAGATGATGGTCCCTTAAGTTTAAGCCCTTTCTGTACTCCTCTCCCCCCATATTTTAGGTATATGGTGTCATACTTTACACCCTTTTTTTTATGTGAATCCCTTGACTGATTTTTTTTAAAGATTTTTTTTTATTTATTCATGAGAGACACAGAGAGAGAAAGAAGCAGAGACACAGGCAGAGGGAGAAGCAGAGTTCATGCAGGGAGCCCCATGCGAGACTCGATCCCAGAACCCCAGGATCATGCCCTGAGCCCAAGGCAGATGCTTAACCGCTGAGCCAGGTGTCCCTTCCCTTGACTGATTTTTATAGATATACTTACTTTTACTACTTTTGTCTGTCCTGCCTTTTGTACTCCTGCTTATGGTCTTTCCTTTCCAGTCAGGGTCCCCTTTAACATTTCTCATAAGACTGATTTAGTGGTGATGAATTTCTTTAACCTTTGTCTGGGAAACTCTTAATGTCTCCTTTTATTCTGAACAATAGCTTTGCTAGATTAAGTATTCTTTTGATTTTTTTGGATTGAGTATTCTTAGCTGCAGGTTTTGTCTTTTAGCATTTTGAATATATAATACTACCCCCTTCTCGCCCACAAAGTTTTTGCTGAAAAATCAGCTGATAGTCTTATGGGGCTTCTCTTGTATATGACTGTTTTTTTTCTCTTGCCGTTTTTAAAATTCTCTTTTTAATTTTAATTACTATGTGCCTTGGTGTGGACCTCCTCTGGTTGATTTTGCTGGATCTCTCTGTGCTTCCTGATCTGGATTTGTTTCCTTCCTCAGATTCAGGAAGTTTTCAGCCTTTATTTCATCAAGTAAATTTTCTGACCCCCATTTTTTTTCTTTTTCTGGGATCCTTATAATGTGAATGTTATTATGCTTGATGGTATTGCTAAACTCCCTTAGTCTACTTTCATTTTTTATTGTTATTTTTCTCTGTTCTTTTCAGTTTGACTGATTTCTATTACTTTGTCCTTCAGGTTGCTGATCTCTTCTTCTTCCTTTTATCTACTATTTATCCCACCTAGTGTATTTTTAATTTCATATATTAAGTTCTTCATCTCTGTTTTTTTTAAATGTTTTCTATCTCTTTGTTAATAGTCTCACTGAGGTCTTCTACTCTTTTCTTAAGTCCAATGAATATCTTTATGATCATTTCTTTAATGTCTTTTTTTTTTTAAAGATTTTATTTATTTATTCATGAGAGACAGAGAAAGAGAAAGGCAGAGACATAGGCAGTAGAGTGAGCCCTATGTGGGACTCGGTCCCAGGGTCCTGAAATCATGACCTGAGCCAAGGCAGATGCTCAACCACTGAGCCACCCAGGTGCCCCTCTTTAAGGTCTTTTTTTAAAATTATTTTTAAAAGATTTATTTATTTATTCATTCAGAGAAAGCGAGAGAGGCAGAGACACAGGCAGAGGGAGAAGCAGGCCCCGTGCAGGAAGCCCGATGTGGGACTCGATCCCGGGTCTCCAGGATCACACCCCAGGCTGCAGGCGGCACTAAACCGCTGCGCCACCGGGGCTGCGCCACCGGGGCTGCCCCTCTTTAAGGTCTTTATCAGGCCTATTATCTCCATTTCATATAGCTCTCTTGCTGTGATTTTTGTCTCATTCTTTCATTTGGGACGTATTCTTGTCTCCTCATTTTGACTTACTGTCTGTGTCTATTTCTGTATGTTAAGAAATTCAGCTATGTCTCCTGCTCTTGAAAGTAGTGGCCTTCAATAAGATGGCCACTATGAAGATGTCCTACAATATCCTGTAGTGCAATGTCCCCTGTTCCCCAGAACCTGGTGCTTCAGAGCTATCTTCCCTGTGTATTACATTTTCTCTGCTGTTATGGCTGAGCAACTTTTTTCTTCAGTCTGGTCATCTGCAATGGCTCTCTTTGCCTGTTGTGAGCAGGGTTTGGTCCCTGTTTTGTTATTGGGCCAGTCCAGGGCCACCTTGGTCTTAAGTTGAGTCAGTCAAGGTGTTTCCCAGAGATGCAGCAATACTGAACTGCTGCTTCACTCCCTGTGTTGTCCTCTGTGAAGCTTTTGTTGGTGGGCAGGGCCTGCAGTCAGACCAGATGTCTGCCCCCGGCCTACTGCTGTGGCCATAATTGGTCCCATATGTGTGGCTATCTTCCCCTCTCCGCAGGATATAGGTCACTTTGGAGTGCTGCTGGCTTCTATTGGGGCTGTGGGCTGCCAGGCTTATGGCACTGCATTGGATGGGCTTGGATCAAGGGACAATTGGAGCGGGCAAGTCCACAGAAGAATATGGTGCTGAGGTCTATGGTTCCAGCAAGGTCTGAGCAGGCCCACTGTGGGAGGCGACCTGCAGCCTCAGGAGACTGAGGCAGGCCTGGTTGTGGGGGCAGGTAACGCAGGAGTCCATGGGAGTGAGATGCACAGTGTTAGCAAGGTTTGCACAGGTCGGCGTGGTAGGGGCCTGGGGCTGAGGCCCGCCTCCAGGGGGTGTGTCTGCAGGATGACGCCGGGGCGGGGCACCCGCGAGCAAGTCCACACTCCGTAGTGTTGGCGCTGTGTTGGTTTCTGCCTGTGTCTGCGTCTAAATAGGGGGTAATGGGGGGAAATGGTGTCTACCAGCATCTTTGATCCTGAAGAAGTCTTGCAACATTCCCTGCCCCTCTAGCACATAATCTGATTTAGTAAACAAATTTCCCTCCCATATGCCCCAGGCGGTTTTTCAAACTGCGGGTTCTGTGCTGTATCTCCTTGGGGTTGTCTGCGGTGTTGTCTCTCTAAGGGCGGAGACGCAGCTTCCTGTGGCTCTCTGGGATCACCTTTTTTTTTTTTTTTTAAGATTTATTTATTTATTCATTCAGAGAGAGTGAGAGAGAGAGGCAGAGACACAGGCAGAGGGAGAAGCAGGCTCCATGCAGGAAGCCTGATGTGGGACTCAATCCGGGGTCTCCAGGATCACACCCCGGGCTGCAGGCGGCGCTAAACCGCTGCGCCACCAGGGCTACCCTCTCCGGGATCTCCTAAACCGAGCCCGCTGCCCTGCTGATTGTAAGAACTACAAAATTTGACCCCTCTGATTTTCAAAGCCAAATATGGGAATTTGTCTTCTTGTGTGGGATGCCTATGCCTGGGATGCTTTCCCTCTACTGCCCACCTTGCCCCCTGGCCCTTGAACAGTCTCTTGATGTCTCTTCTCTCCACTTACTTGTGGAGAGTCTGTTCTGCTGGTCTTCTGGTGTTTTCTGAGTTATTTACACTGATGTGGGTGTTTTCCAGTTTTATTTGTGGGACAAGGTGAGCTTAAGATCCTCCTGCTCCTCCGTCTCCCCTGGAGGTCTCCCTCCTTCTATAACTCTTATTTGATAGATATTGCAATTCCTGATGATACCATCTAAAATTCTGTTGATCTTTTCTTATACTTTCCTTGTGTACGTATATATATATGTGTGTGTGTGTGTAGCTGTTTGTGAAATCCTAATATAGGTTTCTTAGGACACTAAATTTGGGGGTGAGGGGTTGTGAGAGCTTCTTTTTTTATTTTGGGTTCCTTATCTAAGTTACAGTATAATAGCTGCAGGTATGATCTTATAATTTGGACAAAAAGAAAACATAGCTGAATTCACTCTATCTTTCTATGAAGTTAAATTAAGAAATTTAGTAAAAGCACTTAAACACTGCATTTGTAAAATATTCCTATGGAAAACTAAAATATTCCAGGAAACAGTAGGAAAATATATACATATACTGTCATTAAAAATATAATATAACCTAAGATTCTTTTCTTTTTTAATTCCATAATAATGGGTCAATTTATGGTAATGCTCTGGGTTAGATAACTGATCAATGACCTTACAATATTATCTTATTTCACATTCAGGTTTTAAAAACTAATTTGGCCGTGAGTAGAACTGGGCAGTACTCTGGGATTTTGGATTGTGCCAGGAAGATTTGGAAATTTGAAACGGTTACAGGCTTTTACAAAGGCTATGTCCCTAGTCTTCTGGCTGTCATACCATATGTAGGCATAGATTTTACTATTTATGAGGTGAGTTTGTTTTCATGATGGACTTAAAAACAGGTTTATTGGGATCCCTGGGTGGCGCCTGCCTTTGGCCCAGGGCGCGATCCTGGAGACCCGGGATCGAATCCCACGTCGGGCTCCCGGTGCATGGAGCCTGCTTCTCCCTCTGCCTGTGTGTCTGCCTCTCTCTCTCTCTCTCTCTCTCTCTCTCTGTGACTATCATAAATAAAAAATAAAAAAAACAGATTTATTCGTTCTGAAATTATAGTACAACTTAAAAAATTTTTATCAAATTATAAATTTAAGGCAGAGTTATTAGAAACACAACTTTTACAGTTTGTTTTGCTGGCTCCTCTTCTTCAGGATTACATAGTAGTTTTCTCTGAGTGTTGATCTCAACCTCCCCTCTTCTCTCCCTGCACACTACCCACTGTCCTTTGATGATTCCATCTATTGCTGGGTTTCAAGATAGCTGGTATACCACTTACTTGCAGATCTGTTTTTTAACCTCTCTTCTGACCTCTAGACTACCAAGGAGATTGCATGACATTATTTTGCTTTTTTTTGCTTTCTGGCATCAGAAGTCTGATTTGTCTCTGTCAGACTTCAGGGAGAAACACAGCACCTCCAGTGGAGTCTGGATTCCCTTACAACAAACCCCAGGCCCCTGTGCCTGGCAGGAGCATCTTTATAAGGGAAGTTCTGACTGCCCAACTTGGGAGCAGCCAAATATGTAAACCTATTACTAACAAATTTAAAATGCATTGATAATAATACAATAATAGTAGGGGCCATTCACACCTCATCACAGCAGTGAACAGATTACCTAAGCAGAAAATCAATAAGGAAACAATGGCTTTGAATGACACACTGGGCCACGTGGATTTCACAGACATATTCAGAGCATTTCGTCCTAAAGCAGCAGAATACACATTCTTTTTGAGTGCATGTGGAACATTCTCCAGAACAGATCACACACTGGCTCACAAATCAAGCCTCAATGAGTACAAAAAGACTAAGGTCATACCATGCATATTTTCAGACCACAACGCCATGAAACTTGAAGTCAACCACAAGAGCAAATTTGGAAAGACCACAAATACATGGAAGTTAAAGGACATTCTACTAAAGAATGAATCGGTTAACCAGAAAATTAAAGAAGAAATAAAAAATACATGAAAGCAAATGAAAAGAAAATAGGACAGTCCAAACCTTTGGGATGCAGCAAAGGCAGTCAAAAGATAGAAATATATAGCAATATAGGCCTTCCTCAAAAAGCAAGAAAAGTCTCAAATATATAACCTAGCCTTACAACTAAAGGAGCCAAAAAAAGAATAGGAAATAAAGCTGAAAACCAGCAGAAGAAGGGAAATAATTAAGATTGGAGCAGAAATAAATGATATAGAAATTAAAAAAAAAAACAACAGTAAAACAGATCAACTAAAGGAGGGGCTGGTTCTTTGAAAGAATTAACCAAATTGATAAATCCCTAGCCAGACTTATCAAAAAAGTGAAGAGAAAGGACACAAATAAATCAAATCACAAATGAAAGAGGAGAGATCACAACCAACACCACAGAAATACAAACAATTAGAATATTATGAGTAATATGCCAACAAATTGGGCAGTCTGGAAGAAATGGATAATTCCTAGAAATATATAAACTGCTGAAATTGAAACAGGAATAGACAATTTGAACAGACTCATAGCCAGCAAAGAAATGAAATCACTAATCAAAAATCTCCCAACAAACCAGTCGAGGGCCAATGGTTTCCCAGGGGAATTCTACCAAACATCTGAAGAATGAGTACCTATTCTTCTGAAGCTGTTCCAAAAAAATAGAAATGGAAGGGAAATTTCCAAACTCATTCTATGAGGCCAGCATTACCTTGATTCTGAAACCAAAGACCCCATTAAAAAGGAGAATTATAGACCAATATCCTTGATGAACATGTATGAAAAAATTCTCAACAAGATAATTGAATCCAACAGTATATTAAAAGGATTATCCACTATGATCAAGTGGGATTTATTCCTGGGCTACAGGAGTGGTTCAACATCTGCAAATCATCAATGTGATGCACTACATTAATAAAAAAAGCATAAGAACCATGTGATCCTCTCAGTAGATGCAGAAAAAGCATTTGACAAAATACAGCATCCTTTCTTGATAAAAACCCTCAAAGTAGGGATAGAAGTAACATACCTCAACATCATAAAGGCCATACAAAAGGTCCACAGCTAATATCATTCTCAATAGGAAAAACTGACAGCTTTTTCCCTAAAGTCAAAAACACAGGGATGTCCACTCTCACCACTTGTTCCACATTGTACTGGAAGTCCATTGTACTGGAAGCAATCAGACAACAAAAAGGAATAAAAGGTATCCAAATCCATAAGGAAAAAGACAAAATTTCACTCTTTGCAGATGACATGATACTCTATGTAGAAAACCCAAAAGACTCCACTAGAAAGTTGCTAGAACTGATATATGAATTCAGCAAAGTTGTAGGATATAAAATCGATGTACAGAAATTTGTTGCATTTCTATATACAAATAATGAAGCAGCAGAAAGAGAAATCAAGGAATGAGTCCCATTTATAATTACACCAAAAACCATAAGATACCTAGGAATAAACCTAACTAAAGAGGTAAAAGATCTGTAAGGTGAAAACCATTGAACACTTATGAAAGAAGCTGAGGAAGACACAAAGAAATGGAAAAACATTTCATGCTGGAGGTTCCTCGAGTTAAAAATAGAACCCTATGACCCAGCAATTGCACTAGTAGGTATGTATCCACTGGGTAAAAAAATGCTGATTTGAAGGGGCACATGCACCCCAAAGGTTTAAAGCAGCACTATCAACAATAGCCAAATTATGGAAAGAGCCCAAATAGCCATTGACAGATCAATGGATAAAGAAGATGTGGTATAGGGGAGCCTGGGTGCTTCAGTTGGTTAAACATCAGCCTTCAGCTCAAGTCATGATGTCAGGGTCCTGGGATTGACTCCCATGTTGGGCTCCCTGCTCAGTGGGAAGCCTGCTTCTCCATTTCCTTCTGCCCCTCCCCCCTCTTGTGCTCTTTCCTTCTCTTTCAAATAATAAATAAAATATTTTTAAAAAGAAGATGTGATATATATATATATATATATATATATATATATATCACACAAATATATACAATGGAATATTACTCAGTGACCAAAAAGAATGAAATCTTGCCATCAGCAACAATGTGGATGGAACTAGGGTGTAGTATGCTAAGCAAAGGAAATCCATCAGAGAAAAACAAATGCCATATGATTTCACTCATATTTGAAATTTAAGAAACAAAACATGAACATAGGTGAAGGGAAGAAAAAAATAAAATAGGATAAAAACAAAGAGGGAGGCAAACCATAAAAGATTCTTAACTATAGAGAGCAAAATGGGAGTTGCTGGAGGGGAGGTGAATGGGGGGACAGGATAAAAGGGTGATGGGCATTAAGGAGGGCAATTACTGGGATGAGCACTGGGGGTATATGTAAGTGATGAATCACTAAATTCTACTCCTGAAAGTATTACTACACTGTATGTTAACTAACATGAATTTAAATAAAAAATATAAATACAATTAATTAACTACAGCTTTAAAAAAAAGTAGGAGGAGAATGTAAGTTTTTGGGGGGCTACGTATGAGAAATAATGACTTTTTTTCTAGGTTAATATTGTCCAGTTTCACTTTGGTCATTCTCTATAGCTGATTCTGATAGACCATCAGGCATGAACTTTCTTACCCAAATCCCTCTCTATTTGGTAATTCCTGGGACCTTCCACCCCCAGCAAACTTTTTAATTCTCATCAGCGGTTAGGATAGCAATTAGAATTGCGGACTTGGACTGCTTGAGTTCTAATTCTGGCTCCACGGTTTTCTTAACCTATCTGGGCCTGGATTCTCTCACCTTAAAAATGAGGATTTATTCAGTAAACAAATAATGATTGAGTTGCATGTACGAGGCTCTGTTCTAGGTGCACCAAACAAGAGAGACAGAAAGTCCTGTCACTGGGGATCTCAACATTCTTCAACTGGGAGACAGACAATAAATTATTTAAACATATAATGCCTTAGTGATAAGGGTTATAGAGAAAAACAGAACAGGAAAGCAGAATAGGTAGAGTTAGGGACTGAAATTTTCAATATCGTGGTCTGGGAAGGTCCTCCTGAGAAGGTGAATTTTGAGCAAAGAACAGAAGAAATGGAGAGGGTGAGCCATGTATAAATCTACAGAGAGAACAGGGTGGGAGTGTGCCTGTGTAGCTGCAGTGGAGGAAACCGAGGGTTAGTAGGAGGTGAGTTCAGAGAATGAGATTTAGCAGAGCCTTGCAGGCCGTGGAAAGTACTTGGCACCCTTGTTGAATCAGTTGGCCATCATGAAAGAGTTTATTTCTGGACTCCTGAATTTTACTTCATTGATCTGTATGTCTATGCTTATGTATCACACTGGCTTGGTTGGTGGAGGTCTGTAGTAAGTTTTAAAATCAGAAAGTGTAAATTATTTAACCTTGTTCTTTCCTAAGCATTGCTTTGGCTATGCTGGATCTCTTACATTTTCATATGAATTTTAAGATCAGCTAGTGTCGGAAGTTCTAGGACAATGGAGAATGTAGTTGTTCACTTGAAAGAATGATGCTGATAATGTTGGGAGAGTAAATGGTCAAGGAAAATACGGTATCATTTCAGTGAAAAACCATGGATCCACTTAAGATTTTATGATCATGAATTTAAAATGAGACCAATCAGCATGGGTGTGTGTTTTCTCAGTCATGTTTAGCTATATTCTAAACTATTTTCATAGCATATGAAATCACCATTTACTCTTGTCACTCTTATTCTCTTATGAGAGTTTTCCAAAGGCTATATGGTTTGTGATGACATCAGTGCTCTTATGGCTATTTAATATGTTTCTTGTGTTTATAATTTTTCTGTTTTAATATCTAACACAATAGATAATATTGATAGATATAACCCATAGAAACAAAAACTTTTTGGTGCTCTCAACAACTTTTAAGAGTATAGAGGAGTCCTGAAACAAAAATATTGCTGTTAAAGGGATATTGTGCAGTTTGACACAATAAACCTCCCTAAAGATTAGGTGATCAGGGCTCTCATAGTTGAGTGGATAGTGAGTTCCCATCACTAAGGTTCTCTGATCTCTGGTTTGTTTGTACACCTCTGAGTAATTCTAGTTGCTAGGATGGCACTTAGGAAAAGAGGTAATATTTAGATAATTTGAGCCCTGGAAATATTGGGGGTAAGGCTTTACTAACTATAACTGAATTACACTAAAAATTGGCAGCTCAAAAATGTCCTATAGATCTTATTACTTTGTCATGGATGACTGCATTTTATATTCTTTTCTATAATGTAGGAGTCTATGCCTATTGTGAGAAAAGATATTAGCATTTTATTATTTTGGTTCTTCTTTAATAGTTGTTAAAGCATATTATTACTTTGTTCTCTGTCAGCTTTTGAAGACTCATTTACTAAACACTGATACAGAAGGCCCTGGGTTGCTGACTTTGATTGGATATAATGCCTTCTCTAACTTTTGTGGTCAGTTTATCAGCTACCCCCTGCACCTAGTGAGAACTCGCATGCAGGTTCAAGGTGAGTTTTTGTGAGGAGGATGGCAGTGTAAAAAGCTCTATGTGATTTAGGAACTTTTTTTTTTTTTTAACTTTCTGTTCTGAAGAATGTCTAAGAACCCTTCTCATTTCCATCATTCAGTGCTGCCTCTTTTAAAAAGACGAAATTAGGAAATTGTTCTTATATGAGTGGGAATGGTGCTATTTATTTACCACCTTGGGTGATACAATGAATGTTTTCACACTGGAGGGGTCCAGTCTTTTTGTGAACTAGAGTTCATAAGACTGTGATAATGAGGGATTCAAAATTTAGATACCTATCTAAATGACTGTTAAAAGTCTTTTGCAAGCTGAGATGCAGTGATTCTGTTTCACTTAAAAATAACTTAAAGTGGGCAGCCCAGGTGGCTCAGCGGTTTAGTGCCACCTTCAGTCCAGGGCGTGATCCTGGAGACCCGGAATCGAGTCCCACATCAGGCTCCCGCCATGGAGCCTGTTTCTCTCTCTGTCTGTGCCTCTGCCTCTCTCTCTCTCTCTCTCTCTGTGTGTGTCTCTCATGAATAAATAAAATCTTAAAAAAATAACTCAAAGTATTTGCTGATTATTAGGAAAAATTATCTATTGAACTCAGAAAAGAAAGATTATATATATGTACATATATTATATATAATTATATATATATTATACATATCATATATATCTCCATTATATATATATATATATTATATATATATCATATATATCTCCATAAAACTACCACCAATGTCAAGACATAGACATTTCCAGTGCTCCAGAAGGCTCCTTCATACCTTTCCCAATCAATAAACACCCTCACCCCAAGATAACTATTATTTTGACTTTAATCACCATTTATTAGTTTGCCTATTTTTTTTCTTTCTTTCTTTCTTTTTATTTATTTTTTCTTTAAAGAGAGTATGTGAGCAGGGAGGAGGGGCAGAGAGAGGGAGAGAGAAAATCTTAAGCAAGCTCAACACTCAGTGCAGTGCCCGAGGCATAGCGCAATCTCACTACCCTGAGTTCATGACCTGAACTGAAGTCGAGAGTTAGATACTGAGCCAACTGAGCTGCCCAGGTGCCCCTAGTTTGGCTATTCTTGAAAACTATGTACTGTTTTGGAAAGTCATCTTTGTTTATTGCATGTAATTATCTTCTTTGGTGTATAGTATTTCTTTACACAAATACCACACTTAATCCATTGCAATATTTTAAAATTTATTTTTTAAATTGAAGTATAGTATATTAGTTTCAGGTGCAACATAGTGATTTGACATTTATATGCATTATAAAATGCTCAGCACAATACTGTGGAAAATAAGCACTTATTTCTTTCTTATTTCACTCATATCTATATCAAGAAAAGAATTTTTGGATTATAGGGTAAATGCACATCTAGTTTTAGTAGATACTGCCAAATTGGTTTTCCAAAGTGTTTATTTCAGTTTGTACTATAATGACAATGTGTAAGAGTTCCAGTTGCTCTGCATCTTTGTTAACACTTGTTATTGTCAGTCTTTTAATTTAGACATTCTGATAATTGTGCAATAAAATTTCACTGTGGCTTTATATTTATCAATGACTAATAATATTGAACACTTTTAATGCTCATTTTAAATATTTTATTTATTTATTTTAGAAAGAGCAAGCATGAATGGGGGGAGGGGCAAAAGGAGAGGGAGAGAGAGAATCCCAAACCAACTGTGCTGAGCCCAAAGCCTAACACAGGGCTCAATCCCCCGACCCTGAGTTCATGACCAGAGCTGAAATCAAGAGTTGAGTGCTCAACCGACTGAGCCACCCAGGCAATTTTTTTCCTTTTGATTTGATATGTACACAGCCATGGCTTCTGTGAATAGGAAAAAGTTTCTTCCTTTCCAGCTTTATACTTTTTACCTCCTTTTCTTGCTTCATATCACTCATTAGGAGCTTCTGTACAATGCTATAATGATAATGGTAAGAGTAGACATCTTTATCTCATTCCTACTCCGAAGAAAACTGTTCCAATATTTTACCATTGAGTATGATGTTGTAGGTTTTTGGAATATACTCTTTGTGTGACTAAGGGAGTTCTCCTCTATTCCTAGTTTGTGCAAAGTGTTTAAAAAAATCATGAATAGGTGTTGAATTTTATTAAATGCTTTTTCTGCCTCAAAATAATACTACTATTTTCTCCTTTTTTTTTTTCTGTGAGTGAATGATTTTCAAGTGTTAAAACAACTTTGAAATCATGGAATAAGTTTCACTTGGTCATGTTGCATTACCATTTTGTATAATGTTGGATTTGCTTGATAATATTCTGAATAGGATTTTTATATTATATTCATGAGAATTTTGTTGCTTGTAATGTTCCTTCCTGTAATGTTTCTGTCAAGTTTTTGTATTAATGTTACATTTGCTCCATAAAGATAGTTCGAAAATGTTCCCTCTTTTTCTAGTCTTCGGATGAATTTGTGTATAGCTAGAATTTTTTTTTCCTTAAATATTCGGGAGAACTCACCAGTGAAGCTAATTTTGCCTGGATATTTTTTATGGAAGGTGTTTTTTTTCCCCTGTTCTATATTTTAATAACAGTTTCCAGTTCTTTAAAAGGTATGGATTGTTCAGGTTTCCTATTATTCCATCAATTTTGAGGTATTGTGCTTTTTAAAGAATCTATCCATTTCATCTAAATTGTTTAAGCCTAATAGCATAACATCATTAATAGTGTCCTTTTAATATGCCTTTAATAATGACTGTAGGTTTTACAGTGAAGTCCCCTTTTTATTTTCTGATATTAGCAATTTGTTATTTTTGTTTTTCTTAATCAGTTTATTTGGGGTTTATCGTTTTTATTCATCTTTTGGTTTTGTTGATTTTCCTATATTGTACATTCGTGTTCTGTTTCATTGCTTTATGTTCTTATTTTTGTTATTTTTACCCTCTTTTTTTGCTTGTTTTTTTGTTTAGTTTCTTAGGTTCAAAGTTTAAGATCTGGGGTTGCCAAACTATGCCTCACAGGCCAAATCTTACCCACCACCCACGTGTGTAAGTAACATGTAATTGGAACACAGGCTATTTATTTATGTACTATCTACAGCTATTTTCATGCTGCAATGGTAGACTTGAGTAGTTGCTAGAGACCATGTGGCCCACAAAGCTTAAAATATTTACTATCCGGCCTATTACAGCAAAAGTTTGCTGACTCCTGTTTAATATAATTGATTTAAAATATTTTTCTTTTTTGATATACCAATTCCAATTTCTGAATATTTCTCTAAGTACTGCTTTACTTATATTCCATAAACTGGTAATATTTGCATTATCATTCATTTCAAAATATCATCCAAATTTCTATTGTGATTTCTTTCTGACTCACTGGTTATTTAGAAATATATTGCTTAATTTACAAACATTTGGGGATTTTTCCAATGATCTTTCTGATATTGAACCTGTAGTCTAATTGCACTGCAAAAGAGAATATACTCTATAGGATTTCTATTCTTTGAAATTTATTGAGATCTGTCTTACTGGCCCAGATATGGTCAGTTTTGGTGAATGTTCACTGTATACTTGAAAAGAAAGAGGATTTTGAAGTTGTACTTAGTGTCTTATATATGTATTCTATAAAGTAAATTAGTGAAGTGTTAACCAAATGTTTTATATCCTTGCTGATTTTTTTAATCTGCTTTTTTCTATTAGTTACTGACAGAGGTGTGTTTAAATCTCTAACCCTGATGGTGGATTTATTTATTTAACTCTCTTTTAATTTAGTCTATTTTTCTTTCTATATTTGAAGCTATAGTATTATGTATATTAAAACAGTACTGATTTTTATTATGAAATGTGTCCTCTTTATTGCTGGTAATATTTGTTTTTGCTTTAAAAAGTCTACTTTGTCTGATATTAATGTAGTTACAGTAACTTTCTTTTGGTTAATATTTGCTTGGTATAATTTTTTAGAGAATCTTTTTACTTTCAATCTTTATATGTCCTTATATATAGTGTGTCCATTCTGAAAAGCACATAGTTAGATCTTTAAAAAAAATCCCATGTGATTATTTTGTCTTTTAATTAACATTTAGGACATTTATATTTTAAAGTAGTGTTACAGTTGCATTTAAGTGGAGACCATATATTAAAGTGCTACATCTTATTGCTTCCATTTTTCATTTTCTTTTATCTCTCTCTTTTTTTGGGTCTCCTTTTGAATTATGTATATTCATTATTTCAATATTTCTCATCTATTAGCTTGTTAGTTATATGTTCTTTTTCCTTTTGTTACCTTGGAGATTCCAATGTGAATCCTTTGTTAATTACAGACTAACCTTAAATTAGTATTTTTACCAATTTCTTTCTTTCTTCTTTCTTTTCTTCTTTCCTTCTTTCTGTTTTAAGATACTGTCTCCCCCCATACCCATGCTTTTTTAAGATTTTTCTTTCTGTCTTTGGTTTTCAGCACTTTGAATATGATGTGCCTAAAATGTGGTTTGCTTTCTGCTTTTCGTCTTCCTGTTTTTAAAATCTGTAGTGTGATGGCTTTTGTTAGTTTTTGGAAATTCTTAGCCAAAATTTCTTCAACTTTGCTCTATCCCATTGTCTCTCTCTTCTGACATTCCAGTTATATGTATGTTAGATCTTTTCTTCATGTCCTATTTACTGGTTATGTTCTTTTCTGTATTTTATATTCCTTTCTCCTCCCCCCTGCTTCAATCTGGATGTTTCTTTCTTACTGCACCAATCTTCTAGAGCTCACTAATCTTATGTTTTGCTTTGTCTAATTTGCTGTTGAACCCATACATTGATGTCTTAACTTTAGTATATTTTTGTTTGACTTTACATTTTATTCTTTTTAAAAAGATTTTATTTATTTATTTATTTATTTATTTATTTATTTATTTATTTGAGAGAGAGAGATAGAGAGCACAGGTGGTGGGATGGGGGAGAGAGAGGGGGAGAAGCAGACTCCTCACTGAGCAGAGAGCCTGATGATCATCAGGACCCTAGGATCATGATCTGAGTTGAAGGAGATGCTTAACTGACTGAGCCACCTAGGCGTCCCTACATTTTTATTCTTAAGAAAATAGATTCTAGGTGTCATGTGAAAGTCTCCATCTTTGTCTTTAATTTCTTAAACATATTAATAACAATTATTTTAAATTTAATTTATTAATACTTGTTTTCTTAATGTATATTTTTTTATTGGAGTTCGATTTGCCAACATAAAGTATAACACCCAGTGCTCATCCTGCCAAGTTCTCCCCTCAGTGCCTGTCACCCAGTCACCCCACCCCCTTGCCCACCTCCCCTTCCACTACCCCTTATTTGTTTCCCGGAGTTAGAGGAGTCTCTCATGTTTTGTCATCCTCTCTGATTTTTCCCTCTCAAACACTTATTTTTTTGTCTGCTTTTCTCTCTAGGTTTTCAGTTATTTGATCCTGTTTTTTATTTTATTTTTATCATGCCTCATTATTTTAGATTGAATAATGAGCATTTTGTGGGAAAAATTGTAAACTCTGGATGATGTTATTTTTCTCCAAATAGGGCTAACCTTTCTTCCTGTAGGTAGCTACAGTATAGGCAGACCAACTTAAATCTATTGAAGGTTGGTTTTAGATCTGTTAGGGATGTTTTATTTTAGCTCTGGCCTTTCCCCAAGGTACTTACTCGTAGAGTATGGCCCTCGCTGCTAGACATAACCTTTTGTGGGTTTTATCTGAAAGTCTAGAGTGGTTACCAAGGTGTCTCACTTCACCTTGTTGTGTCTGAACTTCACCTTCATGATCCAGCTAAAGTCTATCCCTAGATCTTTAGCCTTCCACCTGCTCTTTTCTGCTTGTTTTTGTGATATCTCTTTTGGTGCAGCGTTAGAGTTGGCAATACCTCAATGGAAAACTGCAGAGAGTCTTTTGGACTCATTTCATTAGTATTACCTCTATTTCAGATTTTGCTCAAGTATCTGGCACATTGGCATCCTTGAGTTCCAACTTTTGTCTTCAGTTCAGTAACACTCCTATTTTCTGGTTGGACCCTATTCTTTCATGCTGAAAATTGTCAAATGGCCTAAAGTTAAAAAAAAAATTAAACAAAACCAGAGTGAAATGTAGTGCTTATCTCTACACTTTTCTTCTCTCAGGGATCCTAGTCTTGTTTCCATTGATTACTCTCAAACAATGATTTCATGTATTTTATTCTTATTTTAATAGCTAATTTTATTTGTAGGGTGAGTCTGACAAACTACTCTGTTATAACTAGAATTGAAAATCCTCTTTTGTTCTTTTGACATCTCCGTATTTGTTTCTGAGCTCTTCTGTTTCTTTTCTTTTTTAAAAAATGATGTCCCATGGTCACTTGTACCTGCTCTCAAATCTGTAACCAACTGTATTTCCTTTTACTGCCTAGGGTAGTGATGTTTCAAAATCAGTATCTGAGTCCTGGGATCATCAGCTAATGTAGAAACTATTAAGTTAAAGGGATTTGGGGAATAGTATATTTACATGATGCCACAGTATCATCTATCAGAGTTATTGCTAATTGCAAAGAGGAAAACATGCCTTTACAATGGAGAGAAAGGGTGGTCATTATTGTAACCAGTCAACCAGCTTGGCAACCAGTATTGGCAACAGTAAAATAAAAAAACCTCTGACATAATGTGCCTCATGATGTAATGTAATATGAAGTGCATAGCATCTACTATGGAGTACTCTTGCCCAAAAAGTTTTACTCGCATATGGAAATGTTTTTGGACTTAAAAGAAATACAGGGGATCAAGGGATACATTAAATGATGCTATTAAGAATGAATCAGACAAATCTAGAATATAGTATATTCTATAAGACAACTGGCCTGGGCTATTCAAAAGCCATTGTTATAGAAAAAGTGGTGGTTGTGGGGGAATGACTGGTACTAGTCTTGATTAGGAAAGTGAAGAACTATAGCCAATGCAATGAGTGAATTTTGTTTAGATTTTAGTTTGGAAAAAAACAAACCCCGCTCTAAGTGACATTTTTGGGACAATTAGGAAAATTTTAATAAGGAGGTACTTGGTGAAATAGAGAATTATTTTTAATTTTCTCAGGCATAATTATGACTTGGGTTATGTAGATTAATGTCTTTGTGTTTAGAATATGTTGAAGTTTTTAGGGTTGCAAGTTTCATGGTGTTTGTAACTACTTTCAGAGTGCATACATTCACACACATTTATATATACATAGAGAGAGACAAAAATAAGTACAGCAAAATGTCAAAATTTGAAACTAGGTGGTGAGTATACAAATGTTCATTGTATTATTCTTTCTGTAGTTTATAGTTTTCACAATATGAAAGATGGAGTAAACCAATGGGGGGTGTAGGTTCAACATTAGAGAAAAAATAAGTATGTTCCATATTCTTTTACAAAATTATAGAAATTGATAGCAATGTTATTAGCATCTACTAAAAAATAAAAGGCCAAAATATGAATGTAGTAATAGAACATTCTCCAAGAAATTCCATGGTGAGTAAATATTTTCTAAAATTTCAAAATAATTTAATCTAGATTTCAAAGGAATTATTTTATCTTGGGTGGGGAAGTATGGAGGGAGGAAATGTTTAGATTAAAGCAAATAGCAGCAGACATTTTCAGTTCTTTACTGCTTTTTACTTAGTTATGTCAATTTTGGGAACATAGAATAATGATTAAGGAGAAAAATGCTAGCTAAAGAATTTGAGAATGTTGCCAGGTACTATGCAATATGCTAGGCATGTGGAATATGAGTAAGCAAAAACACATTGCTCATGGAATTGATGGTCTAGCAGGGAAGACAGTTATTAATTAAATATCGACACAAAGTACATAAACTGTGATGAGAACTACAAAGGAAAAGTGGAGTTCTCTAAATACTACTATGGGGCGGGAGTGCTGAGGCAGTTCTGGAAGACTATCTTGGGAAAGTATTGCTTGGACTGAGAACTAAAGGCTGAGATGGGGTTAAAAGCCAAAGGTTGGGGAGTGACTTTCAGGCAAAGGGAAAAGCATGTGCAACTAGCTTTAAGAGGGAGGAAGTTTGGGGACATTTGAGAAACTAACTGAAAAGTGGCCACTATGGCTGGAGTGCAGAAAACAAGGAAGTGGTACAAGTGAGGTGGGAGCAGGAAACAGAGGCTAGACCATACTGTATTTAAGTATAGTGGGGAATTACTGAAGTAAAAGAGTAACATAATCAGAGTTGCTTTATTAAAAGTTCTCTTTGGTTAAAGTATGGAGAAAAAAATGAAAGAGGTGATTATGGTAAATAAGGCAAAGCAAGAGATAATGGTAGATTGGAGAAAGGAGGCATGGCAGTGCACTTCTAGGTAAATGCATAGATTTGAGAGCTATTTAGAGAGTAAAACTGATGGGTAATGGTTTGGATATGTAAGATGAGGGAAACATTATAGATGGCCTTTCAATTTTCCTGTTTCCACACCTACATGAATGGTGGAGCCACTCCCTGAGAAAAGAAATAGTGAATGAGAAACATATTTGAGTTTTTTTCAGCATTTGAGTTGTTCTTAATATATAAGATGTTGAATAAAAGTACCTTTATATGTCTAGCTACTTCTAAAAATTATGTCCACAATAATTATAAGTAAATTTCACCACCAATGGACAGAATGTCTTCCTCAAGGAAAGAAAATTAAAAAGACATGAGCATCAAATAGTTCCATTAGTTTCCCTGATTATATAATTATGATGAACCACAGATGTTCCTTTGAAACTGCTTGTGAAAGAATTTATGTAATTATATATATTTTTTTCTGTCTTAACATGTGTTTTACCTTAGTGTTTGAAAATAGTAAATACCAAATTAATTAGGCTTTTTCCTTCCCTTTCATTTTCTAGGCATAATGAGAGGCCCACAGCTAAATATGATCAGCGTCTTTCGTCAAATTTATAAAAGCAGTGGAGTGATGAGGTTTTTCAGAGGCATGACTCCAAATTTCTTAAAGTTGCTTCCTTCAGTATGCATAAATTGTATGGTTTACGAATCAATAAAACCACTCTTGGAAATAGCATAGAAATGAAATCGTGAACTGCCATTTTATGTACATTTATTTATAAGCATAGAAATGTCTTGCCTTTCTTCTTAGCTTGCTAGAGGATTGCATGAATAGATGCTATATCCATCCTCCAAAAAGATAAACATACAAATCAGAATTAAATTCTGAATTTTAATTTTTTATAAGCCAGAATTATAGCTTATTAAGTTCTTTATGAATTAAAACTTTTAATATTCATAAAGTCTATTTAAGCTTCTCTAAAATTTAATGAATACCTACCAGAAATTTGCATTTAGATAGATTAAATTTATATTACCTAATTTATATTTTTATTTTATATTACCTAATATTACCTAATTATATTATTAACAATATATTTTTAAGTTAGAAAAATTGGAGTATTTTGGAATTTTTCAGCATTTTTTGTTTTCTATTTTAAAAACTTAACATTGTTTTGCATGCGTATTTTAAGTCCATTTGAAAACATTAAAAGAAAACGTATGCATTTAAAATTATAATTAAAAGGGAAACAGTGGTTTTCGAACCCCTTTTCTTTCTCTAAACTAAACAAAACAAAATAGTTTTGTCTTAAACAATTTCATGGCTCAGAATACCTCACTCTCCTACCGGTGCTGTTAATGGAATGCTGGTGGCTTATTGCTCGCTTCTTGGGCACTCTTATTTGTGGATGCAAACATTTTAAATTTACTTCTTAACATTGCTAAAAATTATAAGAAAATCACCAATGTGAACAAAGTAAATCAGAGAAATTGATAACTCTAGTTCTTAAATCTGTATTACAATAAGAGCTTCAAATGTTTTTATACTAATGAGTATATATATATATATATATATATATATATATATATATACATCTTTTATACTGTGCTTTTAAACTCCACTCTTTAAGAATAAAGAAAGGCTGACTAGACCTCTTCTTTGAAATCTTAAACTTATATGAAGGATAAATAGTATTCTTATTTGCCTTTAGAAGGTTGTTTTGTAGTTTGCCTCTATTTTTATTTTTTATTTATTTTTTTTCAAAGATTTTATTTATATATTCACGACAGAGAGAGAGAGAGAGAGAGAGAGAGAGAGAGGCAGAGACACAGGCAGAGGGAGAAGCAGGCTTCATGCAGGGAGCCCAATGCGGGACTTGATTCCGGGTCTCCAGGATCACGCCCTGAGCCGAAGGCAGATGCTCAACCGCTGAGCCACCGGGGCTGCCCATTTGCCTCTATTTTTAAAAAATTAATTTATTTTTTATTGAAGTATAGTTGACATACACTGTCACATTATGCTTACCACAAATGTAGCTACCATCTGTCCTCATACAATGCTACTACAATATTATTGACTATATTCCCTATGCTGTATCTTTTATTCCCATGTATCTTCTACTCCCCTTCACTCATTTGTGCCCATCCTTCCACCATCTCCCCTCTGGCAGCCATCAATTTATTCTCTGTTTTTATGGGTCTGCTTTTGCTTTTTATTTGCTTATTTATTGGTATTTTAGATTCCACATATGGAAAAATCAGATGATATTTGTCTTTCTCTGTCTGATATTTTACTTAGCATAATACCCTCTAGATCCATCCATGTTATTGCAAGTTTGCCTCTATCTTTTCAATCTACCTTAAGAGAGAATAGACCGAAGATATTTAAGATTGTGTATATATAGCTACATTTAAAAAACTGTGTTGGCTCTAAAATTGTGATTTAATGAGATATAAATATAAATTATATAATTTATCCTGAAGACTTAATGCACAGCATAGAGATTATAGTCAACAATATTGTATTATAAACTTCAAAGTTGCTAAGAGACTAGATCTTACTTGTACTCATCACAAAAAAGAAATGATAATTACATGATGCTATAGAGGTGGTAACTAATGCTATAGTGGTAATCATATTGCAATATATAAATGTATCAAATAAAAAGTGTATACCTTTAACTTATAAAATGTTATATGTAAATTATATCTCAATTAAATTTTATGAATTGTTTAATTTAAAAAAATGGAGGGACACCTGGGTGGCTCAGTGATTGAGTGACTGTCTGGCTCAGTAGTGATCCGGGGGTCAAGTCCTGCATTGGGCTCCCTGCGAGGAGCCTGCTTCTCCCCCTGCCTATGTCTCTGTCTCTCTCTGTGTTTTTCATGAATAAATAAATAAATAAATCTAACATAAATAAATAAATAAACAAACAAATAAATAAATGGAGATGTGAGATAATCAACGAGTTTGAAAATGTAAAAATAAATAAATAAATTATACAATTTATATTATAGCCAACAACTAGTAGCTGGATTGGACCAGCCCTCTTTTTAGGTGGTTTTTTAGGGCAAGATATTTCTGCCATTTGATAGATCATGTATTTTTAAGTTACTCTAATATTTGAAGTATGTCTTATTTATCAAGTTTATTAAAATTTAGTTAAAATCTGGCTCTCACTGTAAAGAGTGTTGAAATTCAAAGGAATAATCCATATAGTCTTTTTCTCTTGTTAAATGGCATGATTTAATTTGCTGTGGAATTAGATTAATTTAATTTCCTTAGGATAGGATAAGGAAAGGATTCTTGTGATACGGCACTTAATAAAATATTAATGATGGAATTAAGTTGTTAAGTTAAATTTCCTAAAAATTAAAATGAATATGAATATACAACATAAGTTTGAATGAGAAAACCAAGCCAAGTTTCTAGTTGGATTCCCATTTTTTTCTTAGTAGGATTTATTAATAGAAGGATTCTAATTAATTTATAACTCAGTTTCTAAAATTCACATAAAAGGAAGTTAAAATAAAACAAATGCTTCATGTGAAATTAGTGTATTACCATACTTTATTATTAAAAACAATGAGAAATTAAATTTTTTATCTGAACATTTATTCTACAATTGAGGGGGAAAATAAATGGCAAGCTAGACCCCTCAATAACTACAGATTATAAAGATCAAGTATTGTCTTAGGATAACTACATACTGGTGAAGTACTTTAAATGCTTCAGTGGATCTGAAACATTTTGCCAGTGGATCAGATCCAGTGAACTCATTTAAAGTATTTTGCCAATTTTTTTCTCTATTTTTTTAGAATTCAATTTCAATTTATGAATAGCAATGTGGCATTTAAATGGAACTGTTATGTGCTTTCCATACTCCTAGATTTGGAGAAATGTTCTAATCTGTGAGTTTATGTATTTTCTCTTTATTTTGTTTGTAAATAAAGACAGAAGTATTTCAGCATACAATTCAATTAATATATAAAAGTTTATGTATAGACATGAAAAGTCTAATCCCAGGGTGGCCCAAATGGGTTTGATCCCACCAAGTTGTCTTTGGGGCAAGAAGCAGTAATGGAGAAGAGTGCTTTGGTTTTTTGTTTTGCTTTGTTTTTGTTTTTTATAAATTAATTTTTTATTGGTGTTCAATTTGCCAACATATAGAATAACACTCAGTGCTCATCCCATCAAGTGCCCACCTCAGTGCCCGTCACCCAGCCACCCCCACCCCCAGGCCACCTCCCCCTCAACCACCCCTAATTCGTTGCCCAGAGTTAGGGGTCTCTCATGTTCTGTCTCCCTTTCTGAGAAGAGTGCTTTGAATTAGATTTGTGGATCTACCTTTCCTAGAATTCAGAAAATCCATATATTGGTTTCTAATAAGCTGAGAGAGTAAGAGAAAAAAAATTTTAACTCTCCTTTATGCACAATAAATGCTCAATAGGCAGGCATGTGTTTTATTACACCCAACCACAAAGTAAGACAATATTACATAGATATATGTATGTACATGTCAACATGCTATATATATACATACACATACATACGGACATATATGCATAAATATGATACATATACATACACACACACAAATAATCGCAATTTTTTTCAAGCATCAAAGTTGACAGAGGTCTAGATAGAGATGTAAAATGTTGATTGTAGTTTAAATAAGTCCCCATAATGTGATAGGTGTTATATAATATATATGCTATTTTCCTATTTAATATATAGAACATGAAATACTCCTCTTTATCCTATTACTAATAAGGTAAATTAGAAACACTTCCAAACCTGTCATTTAATTAAAGAATACCACAGCTATAAATTCCCTCAGAAATCTTGCCTTGTGTCTATGAATTTCCTTGATTTTCAGGAGGAGGTCTACGTTAAATAGAATTTTGGCTTGCTTTCTTTTCCTGGATACACGTATTCAAACATCATTTTAAATTGTGTACTATTTCTGAAAGTAATATCAAAACATGGGTATTTGGTATGTGAACAATTATTATTGACTTAGTCTCTGTCATTAAATGCTTCCTTGACCAGTTTTTGCCAGTTTGACTAAAAAAAGTAAATTGGTTCTATATATATTGTTAGTATATATATTCTAAAATTAAATTAAATTAAATATGTAGCATTTCACAAAGAAAATAATAAATGAATCATGCGCTCACCATACTCTTTGATTTCAAACACTACCTTTCTTTTTTTTTAATTTTATGATAGTCACAGAGAGAGAGAGAGAGGCAGAGACACAGGCAGAGGGAGAAGCAGGCTCCACGCACCGGGAGCCCGATATGGGATTCGATCCCGAGTCTCCAGGATCACGCCCTGGGCCACATGGAGGCGCCAAACCGCTGCGCCACCCAGGGATCCCCAAACACTACCTTTCTGCTTCAAACACTACCTTTCCTTCTCTCACCTCCTGAAAAGTAATCCTTATCCTGAAGGATTTCATTCCTATGCACATTTAAAATTTTGTCTACATATGAATGGTTCCATAAATATTTTTCATAACTATATATTGTATATATTTTGTAAAACTTGCTTTTTCACTCAGCATTGTGATATTGTGTTAATTTAAATGAGAAATAGATTATTAAACTATTTTAATAAATATTCAACCATGTTAGAGGTTTTTATACCTTTATAAGAAGGATGGAGGAAATTCCAAAGGTTTCTTCTGAATCATTAAAGAAACAAAAAACCTAGAACAAGTACTTTTACATTTCAGAAAACAGAGGAGTCAATTTAACTATTATAATTAGAGCAATAAATTGTTATTTAAGATTTACCATAACTGCAGACTTTCAAGAGTTGAAAACATAGGGCAGCCCCGGTGGCGCAGCGGTTTAGCGCCACCTGCAGCTCAGGGTATGATCCTGGAGACCCCGGATCGAGTCCCACATCAGGCTCCCTGCATGGTGCCTGCTTCTCCCTCCGCCTGTGTCTCTGCCTCTCTCTCTCTAGCTGTGTCTCTATGAATAAATAAATAAAATCTTTAAAAAAAAAAAAAGAGTTGAAAACATAGCAACAGCCTCTGGGATCCAGTTAACTTAAAAAAAAAAAACCCACCGTTGTTACACATAAATCAAGAAGCCATTGGATATTCTTTCTTGTGAAGTGCCTGTTCAAGTCTTTTTTTTCTAATTGTTAAATATTTAATTGGGTTGTTTGTCTTTTACTTATTGATCTGTAGGTGTTCTCAAAAATTCTACATAGGAGTCATTTTTTAACTATGTGTATTATAAATATCTCTTTTTCAGTCTGGAACTCGAATATCAACTATCTTACTTGCATCTTTTGATGAAGAGATGTTTTAAATGTTGATGAAGTCCAATTTCTCAGTTTCTTTTCATGGTTAGTGAAAAACAAACAAAAAATAATAAATAGAGACCATTTGTGGTCTGAAAAGCCTAAAATATTTACTGTCTAGCTCTTTGTAGAAAAAATAAAGATGATCCCCAAACTAGACTGATTAGTTGAGCATAGCTGTAATTCAGAGATGAGAAAGTTGCTATAGCTACCACCACCGCTGTCAAATCTGCCTCAAGATATGCATAAAATTGGCAAATAAGCATTGGAATACTGAGTCCAGGCACAAATACTGACCTAAACCCCAACATTCATGGTCCTGCATGATGGCTGAAACAGCAAAAGGAAGCTGTCTTACTTCCTCTTTCCAAATACTATGTAAGGTTTTTGGAGGGAATCTAATTTTCTTACAGAAAACTAGCTTCAAAGGAGTTTAGAAATACTTTTGAGCATTCTGTAGTCTTCCAACAGAAATGCAGAAGGAAGGTTGACGTACCAGTCCAAAGTATCTGCCACAACTTCCAAGTGATTTTTTTAAAAAATATATTATTTATTTGAGAGAGAGAGAGCACAAGCACACCCATGAGAGGAGGGAGAGGCAGAGGGAGAGAGAGAATCCTCAAGTAGGCTCTACGCTGAGCGTGGATCCCCAGGGCAGGGCTTGATCTCACCACCCTGAGATTATGACTGAGCCAAAACCAAGGGTTGGATGCTCAACTGACTGAGTCAGCAGGTGCCCCCCCAGTGATTCTTAAAAAACTAATTGATACTTTTACACCAAAAGAGCCCATTAAGAAATTTTCTATATTGCTTGCTATGAGATAGAGCAGGGACCAGACTCAAGCCCCTCACCCTGAAATGCTCATAAAAAAACCACAGTAGCCCTTTTACAGGTGCTGCTTGCCATCAGAAAGCCAGATGCTACCACAGCACCAAACAAGCCCCACACTCCAGCTTACAACCAGTTTGCTCCTGTGAGAACCAGACCAAACCAAGCCTGAGCCACAAGGGACCCCCAGCACTGACCTTTCACTGACTTTTCCCCTCATTATAATCTTAAAAACTTGCCTAGGGGTAGAGATTTAACATGCTATGATTAGACATGCAATGTATGAAAAAATATGATCTTTAGGTGAGCAGGCACTGTTAGGTCCCCATCTCTACATGCTTATGCCACCTCCCCACCCCACCCCCCTCACCCCTGTGATCTCTTTAAAACTGTCCCTGACCTCTCTCTAAAGAGCCAGCCTGAGGATACTTTCCCTTGTGCTGGAATATAAGTTCCAGGAAAGCTTTGCCTGGACCGGCTGTTAGGCCTCTTGTCAATTTTTATTTTTGGTGAGCTCAGTAACAAGGATAGGACTTCTAATCAAGAAAGTAGAAAAAAAAAGTAGAAACAGCAAACTTTTAAATGTTTACAATGGGCCAGTTATAAGCACTTTACACCTTGTTTTTTTAAACTTTAATAATGATCCTACAAGGTAGGTATAATTATGAAATTTGTTTTATGAGTGAGAAAACTGAGTTTTAGAAAAGTAATTTGCCTAAGGTTGCATGAGTGGTATGTGGTAGAGCTGGAATTCGAGATCAAGTGTGTCTGAGTCAACACCTTCTAGTACTTTCAGCCCTATGTTTAATCTTATGGTTGGGTGAAGTTAAGAAAGAGTCAGAGAGATGAAAAAAAATGAAACAAAATAAAACAAAAGTATGGATAAATTCTAAGTTTCCCCTCACCAAACACACCCTATATCCTAGAAGAAGTTGGGTATATATAGGTCAATGGGATTAAAATCCCTCTGGAGAGTCTAGTCTTGTTCAGATTTAATAATTACACACTTTAAACAATTACTGAAGTTTTTTTTATCTTTCTGGAACTCTGCTAAATTCTGGGGAAATTGAATAATATTCTGTTCTTGGCATCAAGTAGTAAGACAGAAACATTAATGACCATAATATGATAAATGCAATTCTTTTTCCTGGTGAACAATTTGATTACATTCTAACTACACTCTCCCTTTATATCTATAATTTACCCAAATTATAAAGAATACATACGTATGGGAAAATATTCTACAATATTTAGACAGTAATAGCTAGTTGCAAAACTTTTAAAATTCAACTTTGTGGAGGCATATTTATACCTAATAAAATGCACTCATTTTGTGTTCAGTGTGATGAATTTTGATAAAAGTATACACTTATGTATTTATGTAACTATTATCACATTCTGACTTCCATTCTTTCACATAATGTTTTTAAGTTTTATCCATGTTGTGTGCATCGGGATTTCATTCCTTTTTATTGCTAAATAATATTCCTTTGCATGGATATACCACCTTTTTGTTATCCACTTACCTTCTCTGTTTTCTGAAGGTTTACTTCTAGTTTTTGGCCATTAAAAATAAAGCTGCTGTAAACATTAGTCTTTTTCTTGGGCACATTTTTTTCATTTCATTAAAGTAAAAGCCTAGAGATAGAATTGCTAGTTTATGTTCAGTTTATGAGAAAATACTAAACTGTTTTCTGATTATACTACCCTGCATTCCTACATCAGCAATATATTAGTTTCGGTTGTTCTATACTCTCAGCAACACCTGACATCGTTAGTATTTTAAATTTTATCCATTCTAGAGGCTATGCAGTGGTATCTCGTTGTGGTTTTGATTCACATTTCTGTATTGAGTAAAGATTTCAAGTAACATTTCATGTGCTTATTGGCGGTTCAGATATTTTCTTTTGTGAAATGTCTGTTCAGAGTTTTTTGCCCATTTTTAAAAAAATGGGTTGTTTGTAACACTTTTTTTTTTAAGATTTATTTATTTATTTATTTATGATAGACACACGCAGAGAGAGGCAGAGACACAGGCAGAGGAACAAGCAGGTTCCATGACGGGAGCCCGACGCGGGACTTGATCCCGTGAGTCCAGGACTTGATCCCATGAGTCCAGGATCGCGCCCTGGGCCAAAGGCAGGCGCTAAACCGCTGAGCCACCCAGGCATCCCCTGTAACACTTTTTAAGTGTTCTTTAGTATTGTGGATACAAGTCCTTTGTCAGAGATATGTACTAAAATATTTTCTTCTTAGACTTTGTCTTGCCTGTTTTCTTTTTTTTATATAAAGATTTTATTTGAGAGAGAGAAAGAGAGAGAGAGAGTAAGCACAAGCAGGGAAGGGGCAGAGGGAGAGGTAGAAGCTGACTCCCTGCTGGGGAGGAACCTGATGTGGGGCTCAATCCCAGGAGCTGGAGATCATGACCTGAGCTGAAGGCAGATGCTTAACTGACTGAGCCACCCAGGCACCCCTGTCTTGCCTATTAACAATGTTTTTTCAAGTTTCACATTTTTTCTTATGCATATCCTACTCTTCCAGTAGGATTTGTTGAAGACTATCTTTTCCCCATTGAATTAGCCTGACATCATTGTTGAAAATCAATTGATCACATACGTGTAGGTTTATTTATCTAGTCTCTGAAACTTATTATTTTTCAAAATGGTTTTAGCTACTCATCTTTTGCATTCCTATATAAATGCAATTAATTAATTAGTTAATTAACCAATTAATTTTTAGCGCCAGAGAGTGCAGGTGCACCTGAGTGGGAGCAGGAAGGGGCAGAAGGAGAGAGAGAATCTTAGGCATGTGGCCTGATGTAGGGATGTGAAGCTCAATCTCATGACCTGAGCTAAAATCGAGAGTTGGACACTTAACTGACTGAACCACCCAGGCGCCCCTCCATTATAGAATCAGTTTGTCAGTTTGTACGGAAAAGCCTGCTGGGGTTTAGATTGGGATTACACTGCATCTTTAGATCAAATTGGAGAGAACTGATTCTTAACAATATTGAGTTCCAATCTATGAAGATGAAAAAATAAATAAAATCTTACTGGTTTGGGACTGCCATTAGACTGTGCCACTGACTTTCAAAAGATGTGACCAGAGATTGAGGACACAAAGCTTCAGTGCCACAAATCCCAGAACTAGGTTTGACATGATCCTTTGGCCCTGTCTACTACAATGCTCCAGCGCCTCAATTTTAGGTCTCCGGCTCCTCCGCGGGAGCCTGTAAACGAGGCTGAGGCCTGCAGCACCGTGTCGTGTCCTGCAGGACAAGTGTGCTCAGCGATATCTAAACAGGACCGGCATTCAGGACCAGGACCATAAAGTGTCCTTCGCGTCTTGTGCAAGGGAGTTCTGTCGGGGGAGTGGAGGCCGTGGTGAGGCCGCAGGGGATCTAGGAGACTGGGAGGCGAGGCGGGGTGCGGGCGCCCGGACACATCCCCAAGGTCCCCTGCAAGCGGCTCCGAGCGAGGGCGGAGGCCCCGGGAGGGGAGGAGGGGGCGCCGCCGCGGGAGGCTCCCTCCGCCCCGGCCGCTCACCCGCCGCGGCTGGCCGCTCCGTGCCCGGAGACCCCGGGGGCTCTTCCGCGCCGGCCCAGCGCAGGTGAGCCCCGGAGCGAGCGCCGGCGGGCCAGGGAGCGAGCGCCGGTGAGCCCGGGAACGAGCGCAGGTGGCCCGGGAGCGAGGGCCGATGGGCCCGGGAGCGAGCGCAGGTGGCCCGGGAGCGAGCTCAGGTGGGCCCGGGAGCGAGCTCCGGTGGGCCCGGGAGCGAGGGCCGGTGGGGCCCGGAGCGAGCGCCGGGGGGCCCGGGAGCGAGGGCCGGTGGGGCCGGGAGCGAGGGCTGGTGGGGCCGGGAGCGAGGGCCGGTGGGGCGGGGAGCGAGGGCCGGTGGGCCCGGGAGCGAGCGCAGGTGGGCCAGGGAGCAAGCGCCGGTGGGCCCGGGAGCGAGCGCGGGTGGGCCCGGGAGCGAGCGCGGGTGGCCCGGGAGCGAGCGTGGGTGGCCCGGGAGCGAGCGCGGGTGGCCCGGGAGCGAGCGCAGGTGGCCCGGGAGCTCCGGCGCCTCGGCTTCCAGCTGCGGAGCGCGGCGCCCGTGGCGAGGCGGGGACCCGGCTGGCACGAGGCGGGCCTTCCGAGGGCCTCCGGAGGGCGCCCGTGCCCAGCGCGCGGGCCCGCTCGCCCCAGGCCCCGTCGGGCCGTTGCGTCGGCCGCCCGGGCGCGCGGACGGTCTGACTCCAGCAGCTCCGCTAGGCGGCGGGGCGGGGGCGGGGCCTGGGGGCGGGGCGGGGCCTGAGAGGGCCCGGGGCGGGGGCGGGGCGGGGCGGGGCCGGGGCGGGGGCTGGGCGGGGCCGGGGCGGGGCTGGACCCCGCGGGCCGGCCGGACCATGCAGCGCTGGCTGCGGGGCTTCGTGCTGCCCACGGTGGCCTGCCAGGAGGACGAGGACTCCTTCGGCTACAAGACCCTCTTCCAAGACCTGGACCGCGACGGGGACGGCTTGGTGGACATTGTCGAGCTCCAGGAGGGGCTGAGAAACTGGAGCTCCTCGTTTGGTGTGAACTCTGGGGCTGTGAGTGACCGAGGGGCGCGGCCCGGGAGCGTGGGGAGCTGTGCCGAGAAGTCGTTCACAGAACCGCCTTGTAAGCGTGGCGATCTCTTCTGAGAGGCGCCGCAAAGGACAGCAGTGCACCCCAGCGAAACACGTTCTCAGCCTCCTTTTTTTTTTTTTTGACATTTTATTTATTCATGAGAGACACGCAGAGAGAGGCAGGGACACAGAGGGGGAGGCAGGCCCCCTGCGGGAGCCCCACATCCCAGGACTGGGGGTCACGACCTGAGTCAAAGGCAGCCACCCGGGCCTCCCATCCTGCCTTCTTAAAACAGTCACTTTCCACAAAGACCAGAGCCTTCTCCTCGGCTCTTTGGGAGACGCTGAGTGGGTTTCTGGAGACTCGCCATCTACTGAACCCGCTCAGAATTTCAGGGGCCATGTCAGTTGGCCTTTGTGAACTCCTGAGCGAAGAGACTTGCTCTTTTCGCGGGATGTTCGCGGCCTGGGTTCCTGCGTCAGGGTCTTGTACAGAAGACAGGCACAGAGGGATCCTCAGATGCTCTTTCTGACACGGACACCAAGGTCTAAGGGGAATCAGACCTGACGGACTGACTGATTGACTTAGTGCTTTATGTAAATTAGGGATGTCTTCCTTCTCTGGACCAGTCTTGGCTTGATTATTTAAGAACTGTTAGGTGAAAGTTTCAAGATATCAAGAAAAGCAATTATTATATTTCCCCTCTGTCAGTGCCGGACAGTCCTCAGGTCATCCCACTTGGTTCAGCTCTCTACTGGCCAGCGTGTGCAGTTAGGAATCCGTAATGTTCCCAGGGCTCAGGAAATTCCTGTACGTGGTAGGACTAGTGGAACTTCTACTTATTATACAGCCCCTTGCTCTATAGTAAGACCTTCGGCCCAACGTGATGTAATGTGTGACCTTATGTCAAAAGACCACATACTCTTTAGCTACTGGATTGTCCTGCTGGCTGAGGCCCTGCAGGCAAGTGAGGCAGACACATACCTAAGATATATGTCAAGATGAAACACTGCACCTTTCAGGGTGGGATAGTTTCAGAGTCATTAACTTGATGCTCAGTGGCTGGTGGGTTTCCTGAAGGGATGATGTTATGTCGGTGGCCCAGTATTAGTCTCTGATGCTACTAAGTTGGGCATTTGGCAGCAGCAGCAGCTCTATTAGGTCTGGGGAGCGGGAGTCCATGCTGTTTGGCCACTCCATATGATAGCACTGCGTAAGCCCGGGTGTTCATGGTGTCCACCGAGAGAGCCTGGCTGACTTCATCTGGCTGGGTCATTCCGTCTACTTGGTTGTTCCGTACCTCTGCCTTGGTAGTAACTATACAACGTAAATCTATTTTTGCTTGGTGTCCACTCCCATAGATCCCCCTTTGTACATATCCCCCATACCTCTTTGTCTCTGATTTCTAGTCTTTTTTTGCTTCCAGGCTACTGGCCATGTGACCAAGCATTACTACTAGCCATGAGCCTATTTACATTGTTATCCCTTGCCACTTCTCTTTTTCATAAAGCGAATATTCAGGTGCAGTAATTGAAATTCTTTTCACTGAGTAGATTTCCTCTCACTGCTACCTTTCAGGATTATTCCTGAGTAGTGCCAAGCAGTGCCTAACGGGCCTTTTGCAGTTTGCACTCACATACTAAGAAACGTGTCCATGAATCAAGCTCATCCCATTTAGTCCTGGTCAGCTGGTCATACCGAATCTCCATGTAGTTATAGGTGTGAGTTTGGGGAGAGATAATGGTCTAACAGTGATGGGGTGTGGAACTTTGCTTGGCTCTTTGTGTGTGGGGCTTGCTTGTGCTCAGATTCCGCTTGTGCTTGATCTCAGATATACTGTTCCATCATATGGTTTGCTGCTGCAATCACCAAAACTTATAACTTGGTGGGTTTGCCTAACTCAAGATAGGCAATCCGGCTGTATGTCATTTGATGTCCTAGGTTTCAGCACTCTGTTTCTTTCACGGCCCCCTAGCATACCAGGAACTGCCACAGTTTTCTGCGGTAGATTCTCCTTTTGAGAGAATTTGTTATAAACCCCACATCACATCTTTTCTGCCTTTGGTACTTGCAATACCACAGAATCTACTGGGTCAGGTGGCCCAAGAGGCAGGGCTGCTTGCTACATGACTTGGATCTGCTGAAGAGCTCTTTCCAACTATGTCCCTATTGAGAGGTGTTAACATTTCTTGTTCCTCAGAAATGGGTCACAAAAGTTTTCTTAATTTTGAAAAATTTTACTTCCAGAACTCGAAGAGGCCTCTTTCAGGTACGTGTTTCCTTCCTAGATGAGTATGAGATACAACCATTTGCCCTTTATTTTCAGTGGTGGTAGGGATATGTCCTGACATCCTTCAGTCTACTGGTCCTGGAAATTAATTAATTCATGTGGTAGATCCCTGAATCCTCATGGACTCTATTATCTCCCACCTTCTGGAATACATGTATTTTACCAATGCTTCCAACCTATTGCTACTTTTTTAAAATAAGAGAATTATTATTATTTTTTAAAGATTCACTTATTTATTTTTAGAGGAAGAGAGAGTGTGTGGGGGTGAGGAGCAGAGGGAGAGGGAGAGAGAGTCCCAAGCAGTCCTTGCATTCAGCTCAGAGCCCAGTGCGGGGCTTGATCTTGGGATCCCAAGATCAAAACCTGAGTGGAAAGCAAGAGTTGGACACTTAACTGATTCACCCCTCATCACCACCCCCAATTGCTATTTCTTGTTCATCTAGTCAAATTAATGTGATGTTACCAATATAGTGAATGTGTAGATGGACCAGGTCCCTCTGTGACAGAGGGCAGGAGATTTAAACATATATTATTGCCTATGCCATGGGAATGCCAACTGCTTCTGGTTCTCCTTCTTAGTAAATGGAAAACAATGCATTCATCAGATCAGTGTCCCTGAGGCTGTGTTAATCTGCTCTTATAAAGATACCACATCTGGATCCAAAGCCTGCAATTGACTCCTCTGCTGCTTGGTTGAGTTTGAATTAGTCCGCTGTCATCCTCCACTGTGATCTACCTAAGTTTTTGTAGGACTCGGCATAGTGAATTAGACAATGGACACTTCCACTTTTGAATTCTTTAGTGAGTCTATTAAGTACCAATCTGTGCTATTTATTTTAGGATGTGATTTTTCTCCAATTATTTTGTTGTGGTAAAATACATATGACATAGGGCACCTGGGTAGCTCCATTGCTGAGCGTCTGCCTTTTGTTCAGGTTGTGATTCCAGGGTCCTGGGATCAAGTCCCATAATGGGCTCCCCGCAGGGAGCCTGCTTCTTCTCCCTCTGCCTATGTCTCTGCCCCTCTCTGTCTCTCATGAGTAAGTAAAATCTTTAAAAAATGCATATAGCATAATATTTATCCTCATAATCATTTTTAAGTATAGAGTTCATTGGTATTAAACAGATTCATAATGTCGTGCAAGCATCTGTCTCCATAACTCTTTTCATCTGGTGAAATGAAAATTTTATGCCCATTAAAAACTTCTCATTCCTCCCTCCCTCTAGCCCTTGGCAACCATCTTTCTACTCTCTGTGTCTATGATTTTGACCAGGTACTTCATGTAAGTGAAATCATGTAGTATCTGTCTTTTTGTGATTAGCTTATTTCACTTGGTGTCATATCCTCAGAGTTCATCCATGTTGTAGAAGACATCAGAATCTTTACTTTTTAAGCGTGAATAACATTCCATTGTATATTTATACCACAGTTTTGGTGCTGTATTATTGCCAATGCATTGATGGCCTACAGTAACATCTATCCAATTCCATAGTACTAGTAATTGGTATTTCTCCTGAATTTATCAAAAGCTGAGGTCATCAGCCAATGCATTCTCTTCCTATAACAGTTCACCATCTACCCCCCATGATGGTGTATCATGTGGAGTCTGCTTCCTAAGACCACTTCTGGTGCCAGCTGTCAGTGTTGTGTCCCATGATAGCTGCCTGTGATACTCAGATTCATGTGCAAAAAGTTTACTGAGGAATACTTCTAGGGCTAATACCTGTGAGAGCTGGAGTGTGAGTGAGTAAGAGTGCTTGGTTTGGGTATTTGAGGTCCCGTAGAAACAGCTAGGTGGATACAGCAAGTAGCAGTCGTGTAAATCTTGGAGAGATGTCAGGTTAGAGACGTACATTGTCAACATTATATATTTAAAGCTTTTTGTTGGGCGAGGTCCCCTAGGTAGAGGGCATATAAGACCTGCTCTGGAGACTGAGTCCTGGACCATTGCAACAGTTTGAGGTCAGGAACAGGAAGAGCCAACATAGGAGACAGAAGAGAAGCAGTTAGTGATGTGGAAGGGAGGTCAGGAGAGTATTGGGAAACAATTGGGTGCAGTATCTCCAGGAGAGTTATTATATGGAACTGAGAGGTCTGTTGAGACATCTCGTAAGATGAAGACTGAATTTAACTGTGGGTTTGTCAAGGTGAGGGAAGTGTCTAACCTTGAGTAATTTCATGTATGTGTGTACCTTGTTTGCTGGTTGTGTCTCTGAGGAAAGTGAGAGGGCTAGGATCCTGAATTGCTGGCTGCCTGACCACCTTCCTGTGCTAGTGATACGCTAGTGAAAAGTGATGGTGGGTGTACAGCACAGAGGATGCTCTGAGCTGGAGTTTTGGTCCGGATCTGCATTTGATTCCTGTCTGTGATGAGGGAAGTGGTGCTGTGCTACAGGTGGGCCTTGGTCTTGCCTTCCAAACACAATCCAGGCTAGTGGGTCTCCAAACTTGAATATATAGAAAGGAAAACTATTCTTGTATTCCCAAGGATTGAGTGAAATCATTTTTATCATGTTATTTAGATAGATCTTTAAATAAAAAAAGCATAAAATATACAGGCTTATAGAGCTTGTATACAAGCTCTATACATAAAATATACAAGCTCATAGCTCTTGTATAATCATAAATCCTAACAGATATACAAATGAAACACAAACAAGACTATAAAAACCACTGAAATTCTAATTAATAACATTTATTTAATGGGATAACTAATAGCATTAGGCTGGAACTAAGTTTCTACTCTCTTATGAATATTCTACTGATTGGTAAATTTGTTTGAGTTAAGCATCCTGAAATTGTCACATGTTTGATGTTTGCTTATTTCTCCCCCACTTTCTTTTTTCTTTTGTTTGAATATTGTGAGAACTGTTATTCATGTAGCAGGCTCTGATTTCACTGGATTTTACTTGGCAAAGAATGCGTTATTGCCTATGAGGTGAACCTCTGTTCTCCTTTTCATCAGCCGTCAACAAAGTGGTATTACTTGAAAGTAGCTGGTGTGTGAACTCAAATACACAGGGGCAATGAAATCAATATTAGGCCTACTTATAAGGTGGCTATCTGGTTGTTAGTGCTATTGGTCTTCAGATTACCTTCAAAAGGAAAACACAAAATTAGCACATTTCCGTAGAAAACACTCAGACCCCGAGCAGTTTGTTGATTTCAGGCTGAGAAATACCCAGATTGTGAGCAAATTTAAGCTGCTAGTGCCTTCTTTTCCCCTGGGCTCCACCCTGTTTCCCACCTCCCCTTAGAAGGGCCTAGAAAACCAGCATAGAGTTTACTATGCAGAAAGAAATGCACAAGTCTTAGAATTCTTGTTATAATCTTTTTACTCCATCCAGTAAAACTCCCCTGTTTTAGGACCGGGCCTCATTATTTTTGATCTGCTATCGGTGCTCTTATTCCTTTAGGAAGGAGAGGAAAGTAGCAGGAAGACAGCTTTCCTTCTCTCACTACCACCCAAACCTTTCTGTGATTTCTGGAACTTTTGTTCTGTGGTTAAATAACCTCTCTCAGCACTTCAACCTCTTTGCAGAGCTTTGCCTTCCCCTGCTGTTCTGAAATGAAGCAGCTCTCCTCTGAAGAGTCCTCCTGTAGCCCTCTCAGGATTGGAGTCCCTCCTCCCCTCTCTCCTCTCTCCCCTCTAACCACCTGCTTCATGGAAGCCCATGCCACCGGCCATCTGATCTGACCATTTTATTCTTTGCTGCTCACTGAGCTTCTATATAAACTTTTTTGTCACTGAAGACTCAGCACCTGCTAACAGTCTTCATCTCCACTGCAGTTGAAGTCAGTTGGTAGAAAATCCCACCTGACGATTCTGATAAAAAAGTGTTTCAAAGGTTCCAAGGAGAAGAAAACATTTTTCTGATTACCTTACTCCCAATAATCTCTATGACCATTTAAACTCCATGGCGTACACAGTATAGCATCTTAGGAATACCTGCTTTCCAAAGGAAAAAAAATATACACCTTGGAGCTTCATTAAACAAACACTACAATAGAAAATTGTAAATTGCTTTGGAAGACTTGTTCAGCAAAGGGAATAAAGGGGAATAAGTGAAGTTGGTAGACAAGGACTAAAAATTTCAGGAAAATGAACAAATGAATGGAAAAAGTTTTTCTTTTTTTTATTTGAGAGACATGAAGTGTGTGCATGTGTAGGGGGAGGGGCAGAGAGAAGAGGAAGAGAATCTTCTTTAAAAAAAAAAAAGATTTATTTATTTTTAGAAACAGAGAGAGGAGACATGAGCAGGAAGGGCAGAGGTGAGGGAGAGGGGATTCCAAGCAGACTCCGTGCTGAGTATGAGCCCAGTGGGTTCGATCTCCCAACCCTGAGATGACAATGTGAGTCAAAACTAAGATGCTTAACCCACTCTGCCATCCAGGCACCCTAAAAGGACGAAAGAGAATCTTAAGCGGGATTCATGCTTACCACGGAGCCCGAGGCAGGGCTTCATCTTACGACCCTGAGATCATGACCTGAGAGTGGAAATCAGGAGTCAGTCACTCAACTGACTGAGACACTCAGGCACCCCTGGAAGAGGTCTTTCAATCTTATATAGTATTATTTTCATACATTTATAAAATATGGAAAAATTTAGGGAGAAACTTTAAAATTTGGCTGTGATACCCTAGGATTTATTATTTAATTAAAATTTGAGAGCTTTATAATGATAAATAATGGTAATTTTGCCAATTTATATTCATGTATTTCTAGATATTTCAGATTTCTAGTAAGTTTGCCAATATTAAAGCAAAGGAAAAATCTAGTTGAAATGTGTTTCACTTATCAGTGAATAGATGTTATGCTATATGATGATAAATAAGAGAGTGCTTCACATCTTTAAAATTAATTTTAGTATTATATAGGATGAGAAATCAATGAAAGACATTATAACTACCCTCCATCACCTCTTAAAGGTATAAAGACTTAGTTATCCTCTTACGATATGAACAAACAAAACATCATTTCAACAACTTTCCTGCAATACAAAAAATGTGCACAAGTACAATTTCTTGTTTTTGTTTGTTTTCCTTAGAATAAAATTCTAGGTGAGTAACTTCAAGCTCAAAAGGTATGAATAAGGATCTTAGTACATACTGCAAAATTAGATTGTACTCATTTATTGCCATGTATAAGAGTGCTTTTTCCTACACCCTCACCAACAGTAGGTAATTTAAAAAAATTATTACCAATTCAATATGACACCTAGCATATTAATAATTTCAAACGAGAGGGATGCCTGGGTGGCTCAGTGGTTGAGCACCTGCCTTCCGCCCAGGGTGTGATCCTGGAGTCCTGGGATTGAGTCCCACATGGGGCTCCCTGCATGGAGTCTGCTTCTCCCTCTGCCCGTGTCTCTGCCTCTCTCTCGGTGTGTCTCTCATGAATAAATAAATACAATCTTAAAAAAATAATTTCAAATGATAAATTATTTCATCATGCCATCTGGTCTTAATACAGAGGTTACTTTTTTAAAATTCATAATGTTTTTGGACCTATTTTTCCTTTTTTTTTAAAAAAAAAGATTTATTTACATATTTTACAGAGAGAGAGAGCATGAATAGAGGTGCAGAGAGAAAGGGAGAGAGAATCTGTGCCACGTGCAGAGTCTTGACGCAGGGCTTGATCTCACAACCCTGAGACTGCGGCCCCAGCTGAAACCAAGAGCTGGATGCCCAACCAATTGTGCCATACAGGCGCCCCTCCTTTCCTTTTATATATAGTCAAATATGTCAGTCTTTTGTTTTTGGTTTCTTTTGTCTGAGTTTGATTCTAAATTGTTAATATAATGTGAATAGTAATTTTTAATCTTCCTGTGTATTTTTTATTCCTCAGCGATTAGTATCCAATTTCTACCTGCATAGGTTGTTAGGTTCGGGTATGGAAATCATATTTAAGCCAGCAAACGTGAAAAAAGGTTTACTTTCATTAACAATGCAAATTGAAACAAAGATAATTTTTCTTTCCTTCCTCTTTCCCTTCTTTTCTTTTTTCCTTTCTTCCTTGTCAGTTAAGATTGGCAAACATTGGAAAAGTTTGATGATATTTGGTATTTTTCATAATTTGGGAAAGCAAGCACACTATAATATTTTTGATGAGAATATAAATTGACATTCCTTTTTAAAAATTATTTATTTTAGTATAATTGACATACTAATGTTATATCAATGTCAGGTGTGTAACACAGTGATCAAACTTTCCTATATGTCATACTGTACTTACCACAAATGTAGCTACCATCTGTCACCAAACAACTCTATTACAATGCTATTTCTGTGATTACTCATTTCATCACTAGAAGTCTTTAATCTCTCACTCTTCTCCACCCATTTTGTCCATCTTCCTAACTCTGTCCTCTATGATGACCGTGAGCTTGTTCTCTATATTTGTAGGTCTGATTATGCTTTTTGTTTATTTGTTGGTTTTGCTTTTTAGATTCCACATATAATTGGAATCGAGTGGTATTTGTCTTTCTTTGTCTGACTTACTTCCTTTTTCATAATACCCTCTAGGTTCAGCTGTGTTGTTGCAGATGGATTGATCTTGTCCTTTTTTATGGCTGAATAATGTTGTATATATCTGCCATATTTTCTTTACCTATTCATCTGTCAGTAGACACTTTGATGGCTTTTGTAAATAATACTGCAATAAACATAGAGGTATATAAATCTTTTCAAATTAGTGTTTTTATTTTTTTTTGGGGGGGGGGCAAATACCCAATAGTTGAATTATTGGATCATACAGTATTTCTGTTTTTAATTTCTGAGGAACCTCTCTCCTGTTTTCCACAGTGGCTGCAACCAATATACATTTCTACTAATAGTGCATAAAGGTTCCTTTTTCTTTACATCCTCTCCAGCACTTGTTATTTCTTGTCTTTTTTGATTCTAGCCATTCTGACAGGTGTGAAGTTTTGATTTGCATTTCCATGATAATTAATGATGTTGAACATATTTTCATGCGTCTGTTGGCATCTCTGTGTCTCCTTTGGGAAAATGTCTATTCAGTTCCTCTGCCCGTTTTTTAATCAGATTATTACTTTTTTGGCATTGAGTTGTATTAGTTTTTTATATATTTTGGACATTAACTCCTTATTGGATATATCATTTGCCAATATCTTCTCCCATTCAGTAGGTTTCCTTTTTGTTTTGTTGATGGTTTCCATTATTGTACAAAAGCTTTTTATTTTGGTGTAGTTCCAATAGTTTATTTTCCTTTCTTTTCCTTGCCCCTGAAGCTATATCTAGAAAAATATTGCTATAGTCAGTATCAGAGAAGTTACTGCCTATGTTCTTGTGTAGGAGTTTTATAGTTTCAGGTCTTTAATCCATTTTGTTTTGTTTTTTTTTCTTTCTCTTTAATCCATTTTGAGTTTGTTTTTGTGTATGGTGTAAAAAAGGGGCCAACTTTCATTCTTTGCATGTAGCTGTCCCATTTTCCTACGACCATTTATCAAAGAGATTATCTTTCCTTGATGGTACATTCGTGCCCCTTTTTGGTAGAAAATTGACCATATAAACGTGGGCTTATTTCCGGACTCTATTCTGTTCCATTGATCTATGTGTCTATTTTTTTTGTGCCAGTACCATACTGTTTTGATTACTGCAGCTTTGTAGTGGATCTTGAAATCTGGAATTGTGATACCTCCAGCTTTGTTCTTCTTTCTCAAGATTGCTTTGGCTATTTTGGGTCTTTTGAGGTTCCACAGAAACTTTAGGATTATTTGTCTGGTTCTGTGAAAATACTGTTGTTATTTTGGTAGGGATTACATTGAGTCTGTAGATTGCTTTGGGTAATATGGATATTTTAACAATATTAATTTTAACAATCCATGAGCATGGAATGTCTTTTAATTTGTTCATGTTTCTTCAATTTCTTCATCATTTTTCCCCCCTTTATCATTGTTTTATAGTTTTCAGAGTACAGGTCTTATACCTCCTTAGTTAAATCTATTCCTAGGTATCTTCAATTTCTTTCATCATTTTTCCCCCCTTTATCATTGTTTTATAGTTTTCAGAGTACAGGTCTTATACCTCCTTAGTTAAATCTATTCCTAGGTATTTTATTATTTATTGTCTACTGTAAGTGGATAAATGGTATTGTTTTCTTAATTTGTCTTTCTGCTATTTCATTATTAGTGTATAGAAAACAGTCAATTTGAAGAGACCTTTCCACTAAAAGCATCTAGATCAGCTTAAGATCTCCATCTTTGAGCAGACATGTAGGGTGGCCAAAGAAATGGATTAAAAATGGTAGGTGAAGTGGGGTGCCTGGGTAGCTTAATCAGCTAAGTGTCCGACTCTTGATTTCGGCTCAGGTCATGATTTCAGGGTTGTGAGATCGAGCCCTGCATTGGGCTCTATGCTGGATGTGGACCCTCTTTAAGATTTTTTCTCCCTCTGCCCCTCTCCTCACTCTCTCTCTCAAATAAAATAAATCTTAAAAAAAATTTCATTGTCTGATGCTTCATTTGCTTACCCCTTAGCAGTACCAGCCATTAGACGAAAGTATCTGGTAGAGATTTTTTATAAAACAGAGGCCATGCCAAGTTTGGGTAGAAAAACAACACACCACCACATCACACCAACAGTCAGGACTTCCTGCCCCTGAATTTTAACAGCCATCAATCTGGTCAGGAGATGCACATTCAAGTCATTCAAAAAGATCAAATGGATACATGCTGATTAAGAATACATTTCCTGGGGGCACTTGATTGGTTCACTCAGTTAAATGTCTGCCTTCAGCTCATGTCATGCCTTCGATCCCTGGGGTCTTGGGATCCAGCTCCTCATCGAGCTCCTTGCTCAGTGGGGAGCCTGCTTCTCCCTCTCCCTGCCGCTCCCCTTGCTTGTGTGCACTGGTGCTCTCCCTCTGTCAAATGGATAAATAAAATCTTTAAAAATATATGTTTCTTGGTGCTTGCTGCGGCAGCACATAAACTAAAATTGGAAAGAATATGTTTCCTGAAATCTTCCTAGGAAGGCAACTTAAGTGAAACTGGTTCTGATAGAAAGCATGCAAGAGAGTTAAGTGCAAGGTGGAATTTTTTTTCTTTACAGAACAGAAAATTGACTGAAAGAGCAGTGTCTTCTCAATTTTTGTACCCTAAGAAGAGTACACATATCACCTCTTCTGGAATCTAATACACTGGCTTCATTTTCAAAATGAATAATTTTATTTCCCTCGAATGCAACCATATATTTTAAATGTTAAGCATGTGATAGGTACAAGATTTCTTCAGTAACCCCAGGACTTCTACAAGCTACTCTGGAGCTTACAGCCAAATAGTCCAGGGAGTCAAATACTAAAGGTTTCTTCACAGTCATACCTTCCTTTGATATTTGGGTTATTGAATACAGACTCACTGGGTAACTTGTCCTCAGTATTGTCCATTTCTGTTTCTTAAAGTGTGAGCTGTATTTTCTTTTCTTCCTTTTGTTTTCATTTTATTTTATTTTATTTTACTTCACTTTACTTCATTTTGTTTTATTTTCAACACGATAAGTATACTCTTTAATCCTCATCTCCCCACCCGCCTCCCTTTGATAACCATCAATTTGTTCTCTATAGTAAGAGTTTGTTTCTTGGTTTCTCTCTCTCTCTTTTCTCTTGGCTCATTTTTTTTTGTTTGTTTCTTAAATTCCACATGAGTGAAATTATATGGTATTTGTCTCTCTCTGACATATTTCACTTAGCATTATACTCTCTAACTCCATCCATGCCATTACAAATGGCATGATTTCATTCTTTTTTTCCCACAAACTAAAGTTATTTTTAGTAGTGTGAGATACATAAATTGTTCACTTCATTCTGAGCATGATCAATTAATTCATACTCTGAATGGATACAGAGCAGGATATTATGAGTTTCCTTGTCTCTCATGGAGCTGTGATTTGTACTTTCCTGACAAGTTTATTTTAAAAATGATTGGATAATTTCATCCTATATTTAAGCATTATTTGAGGTAATGAATCAATCTTTAAAAGATACTTAGGGTACTGGAGAACTTGTCTTCAGAAGATGACAAAATTCACTTATAAGTGGCTTTATCCAGCACAGTGCCCTTGAAGGGACTAATCCCTACTCACGCGTAGAGGGTTTTTTTCCCCCTCTTTTTAAAATAATCCTTTTTAAAAGAATTTTAATTGATCATCCAAGGTTACATTTCAAATCACACAAGTAATTGTAACTATGGAAGGACCATATCTTCATTCTTTAACTTTTTGTTTGCTGGTTTCTTTTATTTTTATTTTTTTTTATTTTTTATTTTTTTTTAATTTTTATTTATTTATGATAGTCACAGAGAGAGAGAAAGAGAGGCAGAGACACAGGCAGAGGGAGAAGCAGGCTCCATGCACCGGGAGCCCGACGTGGGATTCGATCCCGGGTCTCCAGGATCGCGCCCTGGGCCAAAGGCAGGCGCCAAACCGCTGCGCCACCCAGGGATCCCTGGTTTCTTTTATTTTTAAACAAATTTTTATTTGTTTAATTTTATTTATTTACTTGCAGGTGGAGGAGGGGGGAGGAGCAGAAGAAGAGGGAGAGAATATCAAGCAGAATCCCTGCTGAGTGGAGAGCACCATGGGAGGGGGCATAATCTCATGAACCTGAGATCATGACCTGAGCCGAAATCAAGAGTTGGTTGCTTAACCTGCTGAGCCACCCAGGTGCCCCTGGGTTTTTTTTTTTTTGTTTGTTTAAGTTTTTATTTAAATTCCAGTTAGTTAACATGCACTATAAAATTATTTTCAGGTGTACAATATAGTGAATCAACATTTCCATACATCACCTGGTGCTCATCACAAATGCATTCCTTAAACCCATTCCCACTCCTCCTCTCACTACCACTCCCTGTCTCCCCCCCATACCCAACCTTACCATCAGTTTGTTCTCTAGAGTTAAGATTCTGTTTCTTGGTTTGCGTCTTTCTCTTTTTTTTCTCTCTGCTCATTTGTTTCTTAAATTCCACATTTGAGTAAAATCATATAATGTTTATCTTTCTCTTATTTTGCTTAGCATAATACTTTATAGCTCCACCCATGTCATTGCAAATGACAAGATTTCTTTCTTTTTTTGTGGCTGAATAATATTCTAATATATATATATATATATCACATTTTCTTTATCAATTAATGTATTGCTGGATAATTGAGCAGGTTCCATAATTTGGCTATTTTAAATAATGCTGCAATAAGTATAGGGATGCATGTATCCCTTTGAATTAGTATTTTGTATTCTTTGGGTAAATGGCCAGTAATGTGATTCCTGGATTGTAAGGTGGTTCTATTTTTAAGGAACCTCCATACTGTTTCACACAGTGGCTGCATCAGTTTTCATTCCCACCAAGGAATGAAAGGGTTCCCCTTTCTGTTCATCCTTGTGAACATCTGTTGTTTCCTGAGTTGTTAATTTTAGCCATTCTGACAGGTGCAAGTTGCTATCTCATTGTGGTTTAGACTTCTGTTTCTCTGATGAGTGATGTTGAGCATCTTTTCATGTGTCTGGTTGCCATTGTATGTCTTCTTTGGAGAAATGTCTATTCATATCTTCTGCCCATATCTTAACTGGATTATTTGTGTGTGTTGATTTTGATTAGTTCTTTATAAATTCTAGATACTAGCTCTTTATCTGCTATGTCATTTGCAAATAACTTCTCCCATTCTGTCAGTTGCCTTTTAGTTTTGTTGGCTGTTTCCTTCACTGTACAGAAGCTTTTTATCTTAATGAGGGCCCAATAATTCATTCTTACTTTTGTTTCCCTTGCCTCTGACTTGTCTAGTAAGAAGTTGTTCTGGACAAGGTCAAACTAGCTGTTTTCTCCTCTAGGATTTTGGTGGTTTCCTGTCTTATATTTAGGTCTGTCATCCATTTTGAACTTGCTTTTGTGTATGGTGTAAGAAAGTGGTCTAGTTTCATTCTTCTGCATATTGCTGTACAGTTTTCCCAACACCATTTATTGAAGAGACTCTCTTTTGTCCCCATTCGATATTCTTACCTGATTTTTTGAAGATTAGTTGACCATACAGCAGTGGATCCATTCCTGGATTCTCTATTCTGTTCCATTAATCTGTATATCTGTATTTGTGCCAGTACCATGCTGTATTGATGATTACAGCTTGAAGTCTGGAACTGTGATGCTTCCCGCTTTGCATTCCTTTTTCAACATTACTTTGGCTAGCTATTTGGGTTCTTTTCTGCTTTCTTACAAATTTTAGGATTCTTTGTTCTAGCTCTGTGAAAAATGCTGCTGTTATATTGATAGGTATAGAATTGAATGTGTGAATGTGTACTTTGGGTAGTATGGACATTTTAAGAATATTTGTTCTTTCAATCCATGAGCATGAAATGTTTTTCTGTTTCTTTGTGTCTTCCTCAGTTTCTTTCATAAGTGTTCAATGGTTTTCACCTTACAGATCTTTTACCTCTTTAGTTAGGTTTATTCCTAGGTATCTTATGGTTTTTGATGTAATTATAAATGGGATTCATTCCTTGATTTCTCTTTCTGCTACTTCATTGTTTGTGTATAGAAATGCAATAGATTTCTGTAGGTTGATTTTATTTCCTGCAACTTTGCTGAATTCATGTATCAGTTCTAGAAAATTTTTGGTGGAGTCTTTTGGGTTTTCTACATAAAGTATCATGTCATCTGTGAAGAGTGAAAGTTTGTCTTCTTCCTTTTGGATTTGGATACCTTTTTTTTTCCTTTTTGTTGTCTGGTTGCTGAGACTAGGACTTCCAGTACAATGTGGAACAACAGTGTTGAGAGTGGATCCTTGTGTATTTTTGACCTTAGGGGAAAGCTGTCAGTTTTTCCTATTGAGAATGATATTAGCTGTGGACCTTTTGTATGGCCTTTATGATGTTGAGCTATGTTCCTTCTATCCCTACTTTCTTGAGGGTTTTTATCAAGAAAAGATACCCTCATAGAATGAGTTTGGAAGTTTCCCTTCCATTTCTGTTTTTTGGAACAGCTTCAGAAGAATAGGGAATAATTCCTCCTCCTCCTCCTCCTCCTCCTTCTAAATTTTATTTATTTATTCATGAGAGATGCAGAGAGAGAGAGAGAGAGAGAGAGAGAGAGAGTCAGAGACATAGGCAGAGGGAGAAGCAGGCTACTTGTGGGGAGCCTAATATGGGACTTGATCCTAGGACCCTGGGATCACGACCTGAGCTGAAGACAGATGCTCAACCACTGAGCCACCCAGGCACCCCACTAATACTTCTTTAGATGTTTGGTAGAATTCTTCTGGGAAGCCATCTGGCCCTGGACTCTTGTTTGTTGGGAGATTTTTGATTTAATTTCTTTGCTGATTATGAGTCTGTTCAAATTTTCTATTTCTTCCTGTTTCAGTTTTTAATAGTTTATAGATTTCTAGGAATTGATCCATTTTTCCAGATTGGCATATAAATATTCTCTTATAACCATTTGTATTTATGTGGTGTTGATTGTGATTGTTCCTCTTTCATTTGTGGTTTTATTTATTTGTTTTCTTTCTCTTTTCTTTTTGATAAGTCTGGTTAGGGGTCTATCAATTTGGTTAATTATTTCAAAGAACCAGCTGCTGCTTTCTTTGATCTGGTCTATTTTTTTTAAAATTTCTATATCATTTATATCTGCTCTAATCTCAATTATTTCCCTTCTGCTGGTTTTAGGCTTTATTTGCTGTTCTTTTTCTGACTCGTTTATTTATTTATTTTTTTTAAATTTTATTTATTTATGATAGTCACAGAGAGAGAGAGGCAGAGACACAGGCAGAGGGAGAAGCAGGCTCCATGCACCGGGAGCCCGACGTGGGACTCGATCCCGGGTCTCCAGGATCGCGCCCTGGGCCAAAGGCAGGCGCTAAACCGCTGCACCACCCAGGGATCCCTTCTGACTCGTTTAGATGGAAGATTAGGTATTTGAGACTTTCCTTGTTTCCTGAGGAAGGCCTGTATAGCCATATAATTCTGTCTTATGACCACTTTTGCTGTGTCTCAAAGTTTAGACTGCCATGTTTTCATTTTCATTTGCTTCTGTGTATTTTTTCATTTCTTCTTTAATTTTCTGGTTAACCCATTCATTCTTTGGGATGATAGGTAGGAAGTTCTTTAGCCTCCATTTATTTGTGGTCTTTCCAAATTTGTTCTTGTGGTTGACTTCAAGTTTCATGGTGCTGTGGTCTGAAAACATGCATGGTATGATCTTAGTCTTTTTGTAGTAATTGAGGCCTGATTTGTCAACCAGTGTGTGATCTATTCTGGAGAATGTTCCATGTGCACTTGAAAAGAATGTGTATTCTGCTGCTTTAGGTTGAAAGAAATGTTTTGAATATGTCTGTGAAATCCCTCTGGTCAGGCGTGTCATTCAAAGCCATTGTTTCTTTGTTGATATTCTTAGGTCAGCAGTTTAAATAATCTGTCTGTTGCTGTGAGTGGGGTGTTCAAATCTTTTACTACTATTATATAATTATCAATTATTTTCTTTTTTTTTTTTTTTTTTTTTTTTTTTAATTTTTATTTATTTATGATAGTCACAGAGAGAGAGAGAGAGGCAGAGACACAGGCAGAGGGAGAAGCAGGCTCCATGCACCGGGAGCCCGATGTGGGATTCGATCCTGAGTCTTCAGGATCGCGCCCTGGGCCAAAGGCAGGCGCCAAACCGCTGCGCCACCCAGGGATCCCAATTATTTTCTTTAAGTTTGTTACTAATTTATTTATATATTTGTCTACTCCCAAGTTTGGGGCATAAATACTTATAATTGTTAGTTCTTTTTTTTTTTTTAATTGTTAGTTCTTATTGGATAGAACCCTTTAGTATGTTGTAGTGCCCTTCTTCATCTCTTACTACGTCTTTGGCTTAAAATCTAGTTTGATATAAGTATGCCTATGCCAGCTTTCTTTTAATGTCCGTTAGCATGGTTCTCCATCCCCTCACTTTCAATCTGGGGGTGTCTTTGAGTATAAGATGAGTCTCTTATAAGCAGTATAGTGATGGTCTTTACCCTATGTCTTTTGATTGGAGAATTTAGATTTTAGAGTAATTATTGATAGATACGAATTTAGTGTCATTGTATAACCTATAAAGTTGCCCTTCCTGTAAATTGTTCCTTTGTAGTCTTTGTTTCAAAAGAAAGGCACTAAAAGGTGTCTCTTCCCTGCTCATAGGGTGCCCTTTAACATTTTTGCAGATCTGGTTTAGCGTTCATGAACTTGTTTAGTTTTTCCTTGCCTTAGAAAGTTTATTTCTCTATTCTGAATGACAGCCCTGCTGGATATAGTATTCTTTGCTGCCTATTTGTCCTATTCAGGACATTGAATATATCATGCCATTCTCTTCTGGCCAAGCAAATTTCTGTGGAAAGATCTACTGCTAACTTTATGTGTCTACCCTTATAGATTAAGGACCATTTGTCCCTAGCTGCTTTCAGAATTCTCTCTTCATCTTTGTATTTTGCAAGTCTCACTATGTCTTGTTGTTGACTTGTTTTTGTTGATTTTGAGAGGAGTTCTCTGTGCCTCTTGGACTTGAATGCCTGTATCCTTCCCCAGATTAGGGAATTTCTCAGCCATAATTTGTTCAAATAAAACTTCTGCTCCTTTTTTCCACTATTCTTCTTCTGGTACTCCTATGATACTAATATTATTGTGCCTAGTGGAATCGCTAAATTCTCTGTCTATATTTATGATCTGATAATTTTCTTTCCCTCTTCTTTTTCAGCTTCATTATTTTCCATAGTTTTATCTTCTGTATCACTTATTCGGTTCTCTGCTTTTTCCATCATCTTTCATTACTGTGATTAGATCCAGTCAGTTTTGCATCTCAGTTATATCATTTTTTATTTCAGCCTGACTAGTTTTTAGGTCTTTTATCTCTGCAGCCAGTGTTTCTCTGGTATCCTCTATGCTTCTTTCAAGCCCAGCTAGTATTTTTATGACTGTTGTTCTAAATTCTTGTTCAGATATATTGCTTATATCTGTTTTGAGTAAATCCCTGTTGTGATTTCTTCTTGATCATTCTTCTGGGGAGAATTCCTCTGTCTTGTCATTATGTCCAGGTTTCTGTCTTTCACATGTTATGAAAGCTTGTTGTGTTTTCTGCTCCTGAGAGTAATACTATATTAAGAAGGAGTCCTACACTGTCCAGGGCCTGGCACTTCAGGAAGTGTTTCTGGTATATGCTTTGTGCACTCTGCTATTGTGTTTTGGCTGCTTTCCCCCACAGGTCAGTCCTCTGCAGAGTTCCTCCTTGCTTACAGTGGGGAGTGTTTAGACTTTTAACTAAGTGTGCTTTGATTTAGTTTGTTAAGATATGCTTAAAAAGGACAGGGGGAGCCTGACCCAAGAAAAGAGAAAAGGAAAAGGAGCAACAAACAAATGAACAGACAAACAAACAAAAAAGTATAAGCTTGAGTCCAAAGAAAAAAAGGAAGGAAAAGAAAAAAAAGAAGCCTGATCCAAAAAATTAGAAAAGGTAATAAAGAAACCAATAAATGAACAAAAGACTATGAGCCTCATTCCAAAGAAAAAAGAAAAGAAAAAAAGAAATAAAAAAGAGAAAAAGAAAAAGAAAGCCTGGTTCTGTTTCCACCAGGACTGAAGCTGAGTCTTTGCAGCATTCTATGACCCGTAGACTTGGTACATGAAAGGGTCCTGTGTTGGTCTTCTAGAGAAGAGGCTGGCTTACAGTTAGAACTGCACTTGTAAAGATGCTCCTGCCAGGCACAGGGGCCTCAGGTTTGGTGTAAGGAACTCCAGCCTCCACTGGAGGTGCTGTTTCTCTCTGAAGTCTGGCAGTGCTGGTGGGCACGGGGTGGAAGATGGTGTCACCTTACCCTCTCATCCTGTGAAGGAGAACTTGTGGTCACTGCTTTTTAGAAGGCCCTCACAGAAAAGTGATCAGTCTCCTCTCCTGTGTCTCAGGCTTTCATCAGATCCCTGCCCTCAACCTGTCTGTGCGTGGGCCATGATCATACCTGGTGCCACTGTTCTCCTGTATTTTATTTCTGGCTGTGGCTGGGTTTCAAAATTCCCAACCTTACAGGGTACAGCAAGGTGTGGACCTGCTCCCCTCCCCCAGAGAAGAGCCTCGCAACATTGTGCCTGTTCCTCTCTGCCCCAGAAAAGCAGAGGCCTGGCAGAGCAGGTGACTGGAGTCTATGGTGAAGTCCAGTGACAAGCTGCAAGCAGGTTATCTGCCCTCTGCCTGTGTGTCTGTCCCTGGCTGTTGAACTGCTGCTCAGTGGTGCCCTGTGAGCCTTTCATCCTTGCAGAGGCAAAAACCCTCTTCCAAATGTATCCCTAGAAAAAGAAATTTCTCTCCCTGGGCCACTCAGCGGATCTCCTTACCACAGTGTTTTGGAGAAACCCTGCGCACTGCTCTCTTTCCCTCTCTCCCTGAATTGGTTCTGTAAAAATGACTCCCTTTCCTCTGTGGCACCAAGGCTTTTCTGTCCCCCAGTTTCCGGCTCCAAACTTCATATCTGCCATGTTCTCTCCCTCCAGTTGTGCAGATTGTTTTCTTAATCCTCAGATCGATTTCCTAGGTGTTCAAAAGGATTTGATATTGATCTAGCTGTGTTCGAGGACCGAGGAGCCTACCACTCATCTGTCTTAAGTCCTCCTAGAATTTTAAGTATTTTCTCTCATTTAGTTAATAGAGTATGAGGTCTCTGATGGCAAAGACTATATATTTTAGTATCTTTCTTTTCTCAAGGTACTTGGCATTCATTGTTTACCTCTAATAAATACCTGCTTATCAGACTCAGAATTATTTGGAATGACATGGTGACTATTGACTCTAATATTGCACAAGTTTAAAAAAATCACAAATGTACTTAGTCTTGTAGCTGTGACTGAAAAACGAAGACAATAATTAATGTGAGTGAAATGTGCCACTGTTAGCATGCTATAGTGGATCTACTTGCAGTACATCTCTGCAATGAGTTTCTTCTTTCTTGTAGGAGATTTTTAAAGCTGGAAATACCAATGATGATTCAGGATTGGACTTTGGAGAATTTATGCAGTACCTTAAAGACCACGAGAAAAAAATGAGGCTGGCATTTAATAGTCTGGACAAAAATAATGATGGTATGTGTTTGTGTTTTATTCCCAGTTAGCTTAATATTAATAATTGTCAGTACCAAAGGACATTGTTTTATCAACCTTTAACTGACTTGTACCATCAATGATTTAGTTATTTTTATTACATATCTAGCGGTAATTTTTTGTTTCTGAGAATAATATATAAACTATATGTATATATTATTATATTGTTATAATTTTTGTGTTGTTACTGTTTTTTTTTTAATAAAATAATTTGTCCTCTGAATTTAGAGCTCCTTGGCTTAGGGAGTAGGCCTCTCCGCTCTTCTGCAATGTATGAGCTGAAAGTATATGGTAATTTTAAAAATAACATTGTTTACTTGCTGATTTTGAAAATATTTTGATTGCAGGAAAGTTAGATAACACAGAAAATATCTTAAAAGAAAGTTAAAGTTACTTGTAACCCTGCTGTGTGGAGATCAGTTTTAACATTTTAATGTGTTTTTATATTTCCTTCTGGACTTTCTAGTTTCCGTTTTCTTTCTTGGTTTCTCTTTCTCTCTTTAAATGAAATTGTAGTTACACTACATATCATCTGGTGTCCTACTTTTTTCTTTTAATGTTATAATGTAAGCATTTTCATTTCATTTAATATTCTTCACTTAGTTTTTAATGACTCTGAAATATTCCGTTTATGAGTAGACTTATCATTCCTATATTGTAAGACATTTGGGATGTTTCCAATCTTGTACTCTTATACATAGTGTTGCAACCAGCATCTATGCTGATTTACAGAGGAAAGGTGTACTTTGTCACAAACCCTTAAATCAGAAAGACTATTGGTAAAAGTAGAATACCATTTCTGCATCCAAATGTGGCTAAGCAACCATGGGTAATTAGAACCCAATTATACCCTATTTAGGAAACATATGTATTAATTTTTAAGTTTTCAGAAATCTAGTTTTTGTTAATTGAAAAATTCTAAGTGTACCAAGAGAGCTATACTGTGTACCAGTTCTAAGTGTACTAGCAGATAAGGGTCATACTGATGGATTCTTGGGTAAAACAAAGTGTAACCTGAATGTCGCAGGCTTTAGTGACCTGTGATACCCAAATTTCAGGGATTTCAAGCTTCCATTCACTTTCCAGAAAGAAGTTTAGGCCTTTCTGGGTCCTGCTACTGAAATAATACCCAGAAGCTTTAGTCTATTTACTAATGTTTTTCAGTTAGAACTGGTCATCAATTGCTGCTGATCTTGGCTGGATAGTTCTGCTCTTGTGCTATTCTGGAATTTCACTGTTATTGGTGATTACCACCATGATCATCATTTGGAAGCTGAAAATCCACTGTGTCAGATAACCAGTGAAATTATAATGTCCTTAGTAAAAACACAATGCTACTATTGTCTCTGGTAAAGCTGCAAATCAGTGCTTATAGCTCTTAGTAATAAAGAAAATACTTTTTCTGAGGCAAGATGGAAATCTGAAAGTAATACAGTGATTAGCAATATAAATCTTTGAATTTCTGCCTTGCCTAGTCAAACTGGAATATCACAGCTCAGTCCCCAAAGTTCTGCAGAGGTACTATTGTAGTAGAGCTACTGCCAAATTCCCATGGGCTTCATTTGTTTTGAGCTGTGACAGTTGGTATGAAGCTCTACTGTTGGCCCCAGGGCTACTGCCCACCTGATCTGCAGAGCTTAGGCACTAGCAGAGGTGCTAGGTCTGATTGAGCTGCCTTCTTTCTGTGTCATCATTGTTGCTTCAGTGACCACTTTTGTGTAGAGCTCAGCCAATTTACTTTGGCCAGCATGCTTTTTGTGTGGAAAAGGGAATATATCCTCTGTTATGTGTTGAATTGTGTGCACCCTAAAAAAGATATGTTGAGCCTCCTGTACCTCCTACTGCGACCTTATTTGGAAATAGGTCTTTACAGAAGTAATAAGTTAAAATGACATTAGTGCCCAATACGTAATATGACTGGTGTCATATAAAGGGGAAATTTGAACTCAGAAGCAGATATGCACAGAGGAAGATGATGTGAAATGTCCATTTAGTATCATGTAGTCAGGGATGAACTGATGATGCATCAACAAGCCAAGGAATACCTGCGGCTACTAGAAGCGAGGAGACAAGCACTAACAGATCCTTCTCTGGTATCTTCATAGGGAACATGGCCCTGCTGACATGACACCTTGTTTTCAGACTTCTGGCTTCCAGAACTGTAAGACATAAATTCCTGTTGTTCTAAGCTACCCAGATTGTGGTACTTTGTTATGGCGGCCCTGGGAAACTCCTCCCCTCTGTTATACTTAATCAAGTGTCTGGAATACTAGAATATTTGGGGCCTCAAGGTACAGTTTTCTCAATTCATATGAACATGCAGTCACTTTCTTCCAGAGTGCCCAATTGCTTCCATATTGGCTGAGATAGGGTAATTTCTGGTATCAGGTGTGTGTCATTGACCCTAGAGCCAACATTTCCTTCTGAGTTCTATTACTGGATCTGGCTCATTGCATCAGATCTTCCCCTGCTTTTCCTTCCTGATATCATTGTTCCTGTTGGGACTCTCCCAGCTCATTACACATTGTATTTGTTAAAAATTAATAGTAGACAAGATTCAGTTTTTACCACCTGCTTTCTGTCCCCCAGGAGGCCTTCCAGGCCTTATGCCAATCATTGGGGGCAAGAGGATGCATGTGGGCTGGTGTACTGTTAAACTCACTAGCAGGAAGTGCTCAAGCCCCAATGTGATCTGATCTGATCTATTTAACTTCTCTCAACAAGTAGTATCTGAGCTCCTGCTCCCATTCAGCCAAAATGTCCATGGAATGCAGTTATAATGATGTGAATGACGTAATTATTGAACATAATTTCATCGGTAAGATTCTTCTTTTAATGGATTTTTTTTTTTTTTGGATATTGAGGAAATGGTAGGAAAGGGACTAACTTTATTGGACTTTATTTGCTATGTTTTATTTTTGTCTTACACAAGTCATCACAGTAGCTGCATTTTTAGAGGTGAGAACAAACACTGAGGCTAAGGAAGGTTAAATAATTTTGTTTTCCATTGGCTCTCCCAGTGAATCACATCTCTCAGGATGTATGCCTTTGTTAGCCGTGAACCATACAGGCCTAGGCTTGGCCATTTGACTTACTTCAGCCATTAGTACATTAGCAAGGCTTTAAAAAGTACTTGTACACTGAAACTTGTCCTCTTGGAATTCTCTTTCTTAACATCCTGAGCCACCTGCAAAGAGATCTATCAACCCAGCTGGAGAGATCTCTCATTTAGTTTTCAATTGTTCTACATTTCCATCTGAGCTAACTAACAGACATGAGTGAAACCGTCTTGGATTTCTAGCTGTAGTTGAACAAAACTTCAGATGATTAAATTCACAGGAGGGGCTCAGGCAAGACCAGCAGAAGAACCAGTAAGTTTAATCAAGCACAGATTGCATACTCATAATCAAACACATCGTTTTTAACCACTAAATTTTGGGAGATAGTTTGTTACCTTTTTTGGATAGTTTGTTATTTAGCAATAAATTGTGGTACAGCAATGGAATATTTTGCATTTCTTCCTGGAATTGCAATGCTGGAATGGTTGCGGTCCTCCTCTCTATCTAACTACTGTTATTCTGCTGAATTCATTTCAAGTCTATCTTCTCAGTGAAAATTTGCTGCAAAAAATTAAAGTCAACTTTGAATCTTTAGTTCATAGGCCTTCATCATATTCTGGATCTCATTACCTAATTTTTTCCTACATCTTAGCTTGGAATTTTAACTTCTTTCAGGTAAAAATTGCTTGATGTATTTTAGCTCAATGAAGTAAACAGTTTTTGAGCGCTATATGTGAACTGTTGCACTTGGATTTGTGCTAACAAAAGAGTTCTGAAGTTAACAATTTTGGGTAAATTAATAATAAAGACACAAAAGGTAGACTATGATAGTTGCTGTTGAAGCAATATAGGAAGAGCTTTACTGTGCCCAGGGACAATTTAGTTTTGTGCTGAATCAATACATAAACAGAAAAAAAAAAAAGGCTGAGGGGCTTTTTTTCTTTCCTCTTTCTTCTTTAGGGGCACCTGGGTGCCTCAGTCAGTCGAATATCCAACTCTTGCTTTCGGCTCATGTCATGATCTTAGGGTTGTGGGATGGCGCCCTGTGTTGGGCTCCATGCTCAGCAGCGAGTGTACTTTAGTTTTTCTCTCTCCTCCTCTCCCATTACTCACATGCTCTCTCTCCTCTCTCTTTCTCTCAGATAAATATATAAATATTTAAAAAAAAAAAAACCCAAAGGGTTTCTTGAGCAGAGAGATCATAGTTTGAACAAAGGCAGAATTAGGAAATTGTCAAGGTGAGAACTGGTTAATATGGCATTTCAAGTTTGGCCCTAACTTACTATTTTTGGGGGAAGATTTAATTGACATATAATATATATAGCAATGTGCATAAATTCTAAGTAAAATCTCCACAAATTTTTCTGAGATAAACATACAACATGAAAACAGCATCCAGATTAAGAAGCAGAATATTACTAGCATCTCAGGAATGTCCCTTTTCCATCCCATCCAAATCACTACCACCCTTCAAAGTAGCTATTATCCTGCTTTCTAGTACCGTATGTAAATTTGCAATCAATCTTTGTTAAACAAGTAAGTGTACCTTGCTCATACTGTACCTTTTGCTGAAAAATATTTTTTGTTTCTTTGGTGATCTCTTGTTTATCCTTTATAGTACTTCATCTGTGACTTTTAACTCTTATTTATCCCTGCAGTACTTTTTATTCATAACCTTTCTGTAACATATATTTGGCAAGAGTGATATATTTTTAAAATAAGTAGTTCATCCATACAAGCTCCTCAAGAGCTGTTGTTTTATTAATCTCTGGCTTCTCTCACATTTAACATAGTGATTTTAATAGTACACTTTCAAAAATTTTTTAATTATCAAATTAATGAATATAGTGTTCAAACATTGTAATGGGATATAAAGCAGAGGATTCTGTTTCCCCAGTTGGAGAAAAATTTGATTTCTAGGTTAAGGAATAGACCAGTAAATTCTACCCTGTGGAGCTTGGAACACTAGGGGCCTTGGAGTGATCACAATTCTATGCACAAATACTAGGCTTTGTCTATGGGCTAATACATATGTATGCTATTTATAAATGTATGCAGATGCAGCCATGGTTCATAAAATAGAAAATAAAGATGTGACTGAGTTTATAGTAGTTTTTTGTTGTTATATATTTTTCAACTAGGTGACATTAGGCTGATTTTTTTTAAACATGAAAATGCCCTCATATTGTAAAACATTGAGTAGCCTCACTTATTTGTTTTACACAGGGAGGGATCAAAGATTTTTTGGACTTGGAGAGTGACACGATGATTTAAGTGTTTTGGAGTTTGAGGAGCATATGGAATGCTTAATTTTTCCTTCACAACATCCAGTAGCATGAGATTGTGATGCATAGCAGGCTTGTATTAAATATATCAGTTGATTCAAGTTATTTAACACAGGATATGGTTGTGTTAAAGTTTGCGTTGTATTGTATTTTAGGTATGTTATTTCTTTAAAAACTTACCTCTTTGGAGTTAGCTCTTTAATTTTTTTCCAAGTAGGTACAATAATCTAGATCTGTTGCAGATGTACAGTCTCTTATGAAACCCTTAGGGTAAAATGTATTTAGAAATTTAGAATTTGGGTTTTGAGAAGAGCAATATAGTGCATATATGATATATAATACTCCAAGTGGGGTTTGGAGCATCACAGTGCAATTATATACATGAACATTTCTTCAGTGAAACAAATGAATGATCACACAAAATCGGATAAATAATTGACTACCAAATAAATTTTGGTGCCAAATTTATAAAAAGTCATGTAGTTTTCAGAGCTTTTAGCCTTTGTATTGTGAATATGGGAATACAGGTAAAAAAATATGGGCTTTTAAAAGACTATTGTATTCTAAGTATATTTTGCCTTGTTATCTTTTAAGATACTTTAATTTGATATTTTTTCACTTTTTAAAGGAATAATAGAAACTTCAGAAATAATTGCTGCTTTGAAATCACTGGGTATGCATATTTCTGAAGCTCAGGCAAAAAAAATTCTACAAAGGTCAGCCCTTATCTTTATTTTTGATAGTTTTAATTTTTATTTAATATTCCATGTTAGAAAGTAATTGCTATAGGTGTAGCTCCTCCCTCTCTCCCTGCCTGCCTGTTTAGGTTTGATAATATCAGCTTTTATTGACAGTGTTATAAGAAAGATTGTTAAGAAATTTATTGAATTATGAGAATACTGTTGACTAAATCATAAAGTGTACATACTTTATAGAGTTCCTAGAATAAAATTCTCCCTGCTTTTAGTTTAAAGAATAGGTGTAATTTGCTTGAGCAATTGATTTTTAAAATTTTTAATTTTTTGATGTATAAAAAGCTGTGCATAATTAATATATGCAACTTTATGAGTTTGGAGGTAAGTATATACCTAGGAAACTATTACCACAATCTATGCCATAAACATATCCATCCCTTCCAATGTTTCCTCTCTTATTTATTACTATTATTTTTTTGTGATTAGAAACTTATCATATAAGAAACTATTTTTTTGTAGTTAAAACTTAAATTTGTTTATATTTTATTGAGGCATAATTGATGTGTAATGTTAGTTTCAGGTGTACAATGTAATATATATATTTTTATCACAGTAAGTCTAGTTAACATCTGTCACCATATGTAGTTAAAATTTTTTTCTTGTGATGAGAACCTTTAAGATTTACTCCCTTAGCAACTTTTAAAAATATGCAGTATGGCATATTACCTATAGTTACATGCTATACATTACATTCACATGACTTACTTATTTTATAACTGGAGTTTGTAACTTTCGACCTTTTTCACCCATTTCACTCATCCCCTAAACCTCTGCCTCTGGCCGCCACCCACCAATCTGTTGTCTGTATCTATGATCTTTTCTTTCTTTTTCTTTTTTTTTTTTTAAGATTTCACTTATGAGTGAGATCAAATGGTATTTGTCTTTCTCTGTGTGACTTATTTCACTTAGCAAAATGCCCTCAAGTTCCACCTATGTTGTCTTAAATGGCTAGATTTCCTTCTTTGTTGTGACTGAACAATATTCCACAGCAAGTGCACATGTGTATATGTGTGTGTGTGTGTGTGTGTGTGTGTGCATCATGCCACATTTTCTTTATCCATTCATCCATTAGTAGACACTTAGGTTGTCTCTATGTAAGAACAATTAACATAAGATATGTTTTAGAAACTTTTAAAATGTTCAACAGTAATTCTTATACTTAGTACTTATTTTTAGAGTATTTGTTATAAATGTTATAAGCACTATTTTTGTTTTAAATTCCAGCATCGATGGTGATGGAACATTGACAGTAGACTGGGATGAATGGAAGTACTACTTTTTACTTCATCCTGCAACAAATATTGATGAAATTGCTCATTTCTGGAAGCATTCTACTGTAAGATTGCTTTATATTTTGCTCTATTTTTCTTTTTGCCACAAATGTCATATCTGTTATTATGATTACATAATCTTTATAATACTTCCAGCCTCAGTGGCTAAAATAACAACACTATTCCCTCCTTATAATGTTCTACTAGTTGAGCAAAGAGTGTTAGTATTATATGTACAAACGTAGCTATTACAGTTTCTTTGTCTGCTAAAACTTAGAACTTACGGTAGATACTCATTTACTGAAAGGGTCTACTTTGTGTTGGGAATTACTCTGATATAGTTAACTGTCCTAGGAAAGTGGAAAAATAATATACTTTTCTCTTTTTCACAGAGTATATCAGGAATGATATACTCAGCTTTCTGTCCTAGGAAATGTAAAGTAAAAGATTAAGACTCAAAATTTCAGAATCAGAAAGGAATAAATGTATAATCTATCTGTTCTTGTTATGTAAGCACTTGACTCAGAGTAGTGGGGGACAGATGAGGTTTTATAATAAAACACTTTTTTCTTTTTTAGACCTCAGATGCAGAGGGTTAAGTTAATCATTTATTCATGGCTACTATTTGCATCCCTCTCATGGATACTATAGGGCAGGATGAAGAGCAGAGGTTTCAGAGTCAGATGCCTAGGGCTGAGCTTCACTTCTGCCAACCACTAGCTATATAACCCCTCTGTGCCTCAGTTTTCTCAATTATATACTGGAGATAACAATGGTAAGAGTTTTGAGAATTAGTACATTAGTGAATTTAGAAAAGAGCTGGGCAGGCAACATATATCTTCAATAAATGTTACTTATTATGATAGGTACTTATTCTAACATGTATAGTCTGTGTCTTCGATATGTATATATTCTTAGGAATCATGTAGTGTTTCGTGTGTGTGTGTTTAATTTACATAGATAGTAGTCTGCTAAAGGCCACAATTGATTTCCTGCTTTGTTCACTCGGCGTTATGATTTTAAAATTTGTCCTTGATATTATGTGTTCACCTAGTTTATTGCTTCTAACTACTACATAGGATGCATTTAGCACTCTTCTTTATCCATTCCCTAGTAATAGACATCTAGATTTTCTCCAGCTTCATCAAATAAATCAATAAATCAATAAATGCAAGCTTTCCTCTTTTGTACCTTAGAGAATTTCACCTGGATTTCTGAATCAAAAGGATATATTATGCCTTTGCAAATTTTATGAGGTTATCTGGTCTTAATCCTAAGAAAGATAGCCATGTTACCTCCCAAATGACTTTATATACCAGCTTACATTCCCACCAGCAATGCATGAAGGTTCCTGTTTCTCTACAAATTGCTTGGTATTATCCAATTTTCTATTATTTTCACTCTGTTGAGTATAAGGTGGTATTTTGTCTTAATGTTCATTCCTAACATGTCTTCATAGAAATACTAGATAGTTACATGTTCTTTTCTATGAATTGTCTGTTTTTATCTTTGTCTATTTTTTTTCAAGATTTGTTGAGATAGAATTGACATATGACATTGTGTGAGGTGTACAACATGATATTTGATACACTTATGTATTGTGAAATGGTTACCACAGTAGGGTTGTTAACACCTTCATTACCCTCATATAATTGTCATTTCTTTTTTGTGGTGAGAACATTTAAGATTTATTCTCTTAGCAACCTTCAGTACATTATGAACTGTAATCACCATGCTGTATGTTAGGTCCCCAGAATTTATTCACCGCATAACCAGAGGTGAATATGTCCTTTTGTCCTTTGACCAACACCTTCTCATTTCCCTCAATCCCCAGCTCTTGGTAACTACCATTCTACTATTTCTATGAATTTGGCTTTTTTAGATTCCATATGTAAGTGATGCCATAAAATATATTTGTCTTTCTCTGGTTGATTCATTTCATTTAGCATAATACCCTTGAGAACCATCCAAATTGTTGCAAATAGCAGGATTTTCTTCTTTCTAATGGCTGGATAATAATCCATTGTGTATATGGCAGCTTCTTTATTTATTCATCTATGGCACTTAGGTTATTTCCATAACTCGGTTATTATGAATAATGCTGCAGTGAACATGGAGGTACAGGTATCTTTTTGAGATCCTGATTTCTTTTTTTAATGCTTTATTTATTTATGAGAGAGAGAGGGAGAGTGTGCATACTTAAGCAAGCAGGGGAAGAGGCAGAGGGAGAGGGAGACAAGTAGGGAGGGACCCTGAAATCATGACCTGAGCAAAAATAAAGAGTTGGACACTTAACTGACTGATTTGTCTAATGTTTACTTTTGTTACTTATTCTCTTGGTGTCATATCCAAAAGGTCATTGCCAAGACCCACGTAAAGGTCATTTTTCCTTGTTTCCTTTAAGGAGTTTTACAGCTTCAGATCTTATGTTTGAGTTTTTAATCCATTTTGAGTTAATTTTTCTGAGGGGTTTAACGTAAGGATCCAATTTCATTCTGCTGCATGTGATTATCCAGTTTCCCCAACATCATTCTTTGAAGACACTATTCCTTGTCCATTAAATATTCTTGGCTCCTTTGTCAAATATGAGTTTACTGTATATGTAAGGGTTTATTTCTGGGCTCTCAATTCTGTTCCATTGGTTTATGTATCTATATTTGTTCTGGTATCATACTATTTTCTTTACTATATATAGCTTTGTAGTATAGCTTGAAATCAAGGAGTATATTGCCTCCAGCTTTGTTCTCTCTCAGGTTTGGTTTGGCTATTTGGAGTTTGTGTTTCCATGTGCATTCTAGGATTTTTTTTCTATTTCTGTGAAAAATGCCATTGGAATTTTGTTAGGGATTGCATTGAATGTATAGGTGGCTTTGGGCATGTGGACATTTAACAGTATTAATTCTTTCAATTCACGAGCATAGTATATATTTCCATTGATTTGTGTCATTTTCAATTTCTTTTATCAATATTACCTAGTTTTCAGTGTGCAAGTCTCTTACCTCCTTGGTTAAATTTTTTCCTAAGTATTTTATTGTTTTTGATGCTATTATAAATGAAATTGTTTTTATATTTCTTTTTCAGATATTTTGTTGTTAGTGTATAGAAATGCAGCTGATTTTTATATATTGATTTTGTATCTTGCAACCTTACTGATTTCATTGATTAGTCCAAACAGATTTTTGGTGGAGTCTTTAGGATTTTCTATATGTAATACCATATCATTTGTAACAGAGACAATTTTACTTTCCCTCTGATTTGGCTGCCTTTTTTTTTTTTTTTCCAAGAAAGAGTGTGTAGGGAAGGGCAGAGGAAGAAGGAGAGAGATTCTTAAGCAGGCTCCATGCTCAGTATGTAACCTGACACGGGGCTCAGTGTCATGACCCTGAGATCATGATCTGAGCTGAAATCAAGAGTTAGAAGCTTAATTGACTGAGCCACCCGGGTGCCCCTAAATGCGTTTTATTTCTCTTTCTTGCTCAACTGCTGTGGCTAGGACTTTCAGAATTTTGTTGAATAGGATTGGTGAGAAGAATAGTCACCAATTATCTTGTTCCTGATCTTCAAGGAAAGGCTTTCAACCTCTAATCATTGAATATTATGTTAGCTATGGGCTTGTCATATATGGCCTTTAATATGTTGAGTTATATTCATTCCATACCCAATTTTTTATAGTTTTAATCAGGGAAGGACGTTGAATTTTGTCAAATGCTTTTTCTGCGTCTATTGAGATGATCATATGATTTTTATCCTTAATTCTGTTAGTGTGATATATCACATTTTTTGATTTGTGTATGTTTAACCATCTTTGCATTCCAGGGGTAAATCCCATTTATCGTGATCCTTTTAATATGCCATTGCATTCTATTTGCTAATATTTTTGTTCATTAGGGCTATTGGTTTGTAGTTTTCTTGTAGTGTCCTTGTCTGACCTTATTATCAGAGTAATACTGGTATTACAAAAATGAGTTTGGAAGGGTTCCATTCTTTTTATTTTTTTGGTAGGGTTTGGGAATGATTGGCATTAATTCTTCTTTAAATTTTGGTAGAATTCACCAGTGATACCATCTGGTTCTGGGCTTTTCTTTGTTGGGAGATTTTTTGATTAGCGATTCAATTTGCTTTGTCATTATTGGTCTGTTCAGATTTTGTTTCTTCATGATTCAGTCTTAGTAGGTTGTATGTGCCTAGGAATTTCCCTAATTCTTCTAGATTATACAACTTATTGGCATATAATTGTTCAAAGTAGTGTCTTATGACCCATTGTATTTCTGTGGTATCAGTTGTAATGCCTCTTCTTTTGTTTTAGCTTTTATTTATTTGAGTCTTCTCTCATTTTAGTCTAGCTAAGTTTTGCCAATTTTGTTTACCTTTTCTTAAAAAACAGTACTTAGTTTTGTTGATCTTTTATTTTTGTTTGTTTTTGGTCTCTATTCCATTTATTTCTGCTCTGATCTTTATTATTTCCTTCTTTTTGCTCACTTTGGTTATCACCCAGCTATCCTATCCCTCCATCCACCCCCTCACCCCCGCAGTGACTCTCAGTTTGTTTCTGTGTTAAGAGTTTGCTTCCCTCTCTGTTTTCATCTAATTTTATTTTTCCTTCCCTTACCCTATGTTCATCTGTTTTGTTTTCTTAAATTCCACATATGAGTGAAATCATATGGTCAGTCTTTATCTGACTTATTTCATTTAGCATAATACTAGTTCTTTAAGGTTTAAATTTAGATTGAGATTTTTTTTGTTTCTTGTGGTAGGCCTGTATTGCTATGAACTTCCCTCTAAGAACTGCTTTTGCTGTGTGCCATAAGTTTTGGTATGTTGTGCTTTCATTTGTCTCAAGGTATTTTTTTCATTTCCCCTTTGATTTCATCTTTGACTCATTCAGAGGCCTTAGCCTCTGCATTATCTCCTTTATTTTTGTGTTTAAATATCCTGCACTTAAGCACAAGATTTAACATATTTAAGTCAGTACCATTTTTAAAAAGTGTAATCCTACTGAAGTCCCCTCTAGCTGCCTTATCTTTTTTCTCTCTTCACAGCTATACTTCTCATTCACTTCTCAACTAACTGGCTTTGCTTTCACTACTTTATAGAAATTCTTTTACCAAGCCAATCTCCCTACTGTTAGTTCAGTGGGTATTTTCTAGATCGTCCTGCTTTCTCTTTTCAAATGTTCTCTTCAGTTGGCTTCCTTGGCAGTGCATTCTCCTAGCTTTCTTCCCACCTCTCTGTCATTACTTTTCTGTCTCCCTTGAGGATCATCTTCCTCAGTCTGTCTCATATATTAGTTTTCTTCTATGTTCTATTTTCAACCTTCCTTGCCTCTCACTCTGTACATTTTTTTCTAGGCAATCCTAATTACTCTTCCACGTTGAGCTACCAGATACAGACCAATTGATTGCTCCAAATCTTATGTCTTTGGAGCACACCTTCATTCTACATGTGCAAGCATTTATTGGATATTAATTGGGACACCTCAAACATATACCACATCATTTGTCCCCTAGACCTTCTTTTACCATTTCACTGAATGATGTCATCACCTTCCTCGTTGCCCAAGCCAGAAATGTCAACATTATTCTAAAGTCTTTAGCCTTGCTTTACCTTCTTTCCATCCCTATAGATAGTCTTGCAGTTCTTAGAATATCTGCTGTCTTTGAACAAATTATTTTCTTTGCCTAGAACATTCCGTTGGTTAATCCCTACTTCTATAGGGAGATAGTACAGTGTGATGGACAAGAAAGCAACCTTTGGGGATCTCTGGGTGGCTCAGCGGTTTGGCGCCTGCCTTTGGCCTGGGGCGCGATCCTGGGGTCCCGGGATCGAGTCCCGCATTGGGCTCCCAGCGTGGGGCCTGCTTTTCCCTCTGCCTGTGTCTCTGCCTCTCTCTCTCTCTCTCTCTCTCTCTCTCTGTGTGTGTCTATCATGAATGAATAAATAAATAAATCTAAAAAAAAAAAAAGAAAGCAACCTTTGAAGTCAGAATACCTGGATTCATATTACTTTGCTACTTCTAAGTCACTTTACATAAAAAGTGTACCTCCACAGTTCCACTCATCTCCTCCCACCACAAAAATAAAAGAATTCTACACTCCATTAAATATCTCTGTACTGCGTTAAGACACTCTTTTTGCTACCCCTGTTACCATACTTATTCCTCTGTATTATAACTGCTTGTTTCCTTTCCTGTCTTTTGTATTATGCTGTAAGATCCCAGAGGAAAGAAACTAATTTCTGCACCATATTATGAATACACAGTCCAGCACCTGATGTGTTAATTAATTCAGCAAATATTTACTGAGCACACTTATCTCCACTGACCAAAGTGCAAGGTATACAACCACGCACGAAAAAGACCACATTGCTGCTCTTCTCAGGCTTATGTTCTAAAGGAGGAAACAAGCAAAAGATGGAAATGAATTAATTAGTATTGTACTAAGTATTAGAGAGGACTCCATGGAAAGAGCCAAGGAGAAATGTCCTAGGTAAAGGGAAAATCAAGGACGAAGTCCTGAGGTGGAATGGTACTTGTGAAGGGGACACTCAATGAATGCATAAATGAAGGTGGGAAAACTAAGAAGCAGGGAAGTGACTTGTCACTTGAAACCTAGTGATTGACAAGTGAAAAAAAACGAAACTAATCCCTGCGTCATGTGACACTCTCACCAGGGAGTCACATTGCCTCAACATTTAGTAAAAAATGGCTAATCTTAGCAAAAGTATGTATGATGACTAAAAACAAAGTGAAATGCAAACGCTGTTCAAGTCCAGAGTTTTAAAAACAAAATTGTCATTTGAGAGAAGAGTCAATGTAAATAATAGAGAAAGAAGTTAAAGCGTTTAAACTACTACTCTCGAATTCTGACAGAAGGTAAGTACATAGTGGAATTTGAGAGACTTTGAAACAAAATAGAGAAACCTAATTAAGCATTTATTCCTAAAATATTGTGTGGCAGGCATTGTGCTGTGTGACTAGGACATGATCCCTGCCTGAGAGTTTACATTTTACATGGAAAAGATGAATCTAAATAGCTTGATAATTTAAAATTAATAACTCTAATTTAATAGGAATGTATTTTACAGATTTTAAATCTATATGTGAATGTATTATTAAAAATCATTTGGTCTAGTACAAGTGGTGAGAAAATTGTCAGTATTCATTAACAGGAGGTGAGATATGAAAACAGTCTTTGGGTTTTGGTTTTTGTAAAAAAGTTATCCTTTAAAAAAATTATCCTATTAGTTTACCAAGAGTTTATACTTTTCTTTATTGTGTAATTCATGTTTACATTTCATCAGATAATTGACATAGGGGAGAGTATATCTATTCCAGATGAATTTACTGAAGAAGAAAAGCGTTCTGGAGATTGGTGGAGGCGTTTGGTGGCAGGAGGAATAGCTGGTGCAGTTGCAAGGACATGCACAGCACCTTTTGATCGCTTGAAAGTCATAATGCAGGTAGTTTGCTCACTTTACTCCTTAAGCATTAAAGTAACTTGAAAAACCCTGGATGGTTTTCAAAAAGAAAGGTTTTAGCACATTTCATACTATTTCTCTTTAAAATTTCACATTTTTCTGAAAGTGTAAATTTTCTTATTTGCAATATTAAAATATTTCTTAATTTTCTTAAGGATGCTTGTGTGCTATTTAAATTAATTTTTATTTGAAGTAATAATAGAACACTCTACTAGAAGTTTTTTCAGAACTCTAACTGAATATATCAAAGAAGTTATAAGATACAATTAGTCTTATTTATCGATTATCTATAGACCCTGGCAACTACATAATAGCATGGTTCTATTGTACTATTTAAGTATAAAGCATATTTTTAGGAATTGGAAAATAAGTTACTTAGAGTGTACTATTGATTGATATTTCACTAGAGGTAATGTTGTCTAATTATCTTTATTTTACTGAATAATGAATTGTCAATAGTTTTAAAATAGTGCATAGTTTAATCTGTGAACTGTCATAATTAAAATTTAGTATTTGCTGAATACTTTCATCACAAGGGTATAAAAATTAATAATTCACAATCTAATGAGTTTAAATTTGTAATTAAATTCATATACCTGGGTGTTTTATTGTCTTTGCTTTTTTTGGTAACCTTGGTGACGTTTGGTAATGGGTTATGAATAGGTTTTTTAATTGTTGTCTGATCTCTATTTGTTATTCTTAGAAAATCTTACTTCTGATAGACTCAGATATAGAGGTAGGAGCTCTCAGAGGTGATAGCCTACATTTCTCAACAAGCTTCCTGAAATTCTCCTTTGGCTTCCTTCCTTCTCTTGGCCAAAAGTTTAGCGTGTTCTGTGGATTCTTCCTTATTTTTCTTAGCATGTTTCTTCAGAGGCATCATTTGTGTCTCAGGACACATGGAGCAATGAGATGCTGAATGCTGGGCCCTTGGGTCCTGGGTTTCACACCTCTTTGTTCACAGGCTTTCTGACAACATAGTGGTGGGCATCACCTTCTGCAGAGATTAAAAAGTTTGCAGATCCTGCTAGCTTTTGTGGGCACCAGGTGATGAGGCACAGTAGTATCAGCCTAGAAATACCCTTTTTGTCCTTTTTTACAATTATGAAGTTGAGAACACTCAGGTCTGATCCAAAATGCAACCCTGAACAGATTTGGGCTTTCTTTGTCCAGATCTCCTGTGTCTATAGAAGGAATGCCCCTTACTTAGTAGCAGTGCTCACCTTATGAATAATTTATATATTATTTTTTGTTTTTGTGATTAACAGTATAGCATGAGCATGTTTTCATGTTATTTCAAATATTCTTCAAATATTTCAAATATTTGTGTATTCATCAGGTATAGATTTTAATGGCTGTATTTCAAGTAGATGTGTCATATTAATTTTTTTATTGTTTTTTTCCTATTCTTGGACATGTACTTGGTTTTTAAAAATTTTTAAATTATAATTCAGAATTGTTCATAATGATGAATATCATTGCTTGTAAATCTTTTTTGTATTTAAGATTACTTATTTAGAAAGAGTTCCTAGAAGTTAAGTAATGCTATGAACATTTTTAAGGCTGTGTGTGTGTACATGTGTGTATACTGTTAAATTCTATTCCAGACTTTTTCTTCACACAGGACATGAGAATGCCCATTTTACTTTGCTTTCTCATTATTATTCTCATATATTTGAGATAAGAGGGTGTTTTACTAATGTTCTAATTTTAACTTTCTTAAAAATAAATAATAATATTATTTTTATTATAAAATAATACATTAGAAAAAAATGGGAAACTACAAAAAAGTATAAAGGAAGACATTAAAAATGACCCGTAATCCTTGTGTATTGGTTTGCCAAGAATGCCCTAACAAAATATCACATACTGACTGGCTTACACAACAGAAGTTTATTGTCTCACCGTTTTGAAAGCTCTAAGTCTGAGATCAAGGTATCTGCATGGTTGGTTCCTTCTGAGGGCAGTGAGGAAAGGATCTGTTCCAGGCCTCTCCTCTTGGCTCATAGATGGCTATCTTTTCTCTATGTCTCTTCATATTGCCTTCGCCCTGTACATGTCTCTGTCCAAATTTCCCTTTTTTATAAAGACAGTAATCATATCAGATTTTAGAGCACACTTTTAGACCTTACTATAAATTGATTATCTCTATAAAGACCCTAACTTCAAATAAGATTACATTCTGAGGTAATGGGTGTTAGGACATCAACATAGAAATTTCAAGGGGACAAAGTTGAAGCCATAACAGGTTGCTACCTAAAAGTATCCACTATTGAAAATTTGATGTATTTTCCTCCATTCCTTTCTCAGTGCATATTTCAGTGTACTCTTTAATTTTAGCAGCAACAACATATTTTGTGTATGCAAAAATTCTCTGATAATTAAGTTATTCCTGTTTTCTTTAAGTTGTTCTCTTTGATATATAAGATTAAAGTGTGTATTTGGGAATAACAACAACAAAAATAATCTATCAATTTTATATGTCTCTAAAGGACAATGAAAATGGCATTGAAGTTCATAGATGTATACATTTATGTATCATCATTACTTTATTAGCAATAATAACATCAATGACATATTACCAACAAAATAAATTTTAAAATAAATTTCCTGTTCATTTGTAGGTTCATAGTACAAAGTCAAGGAGAATGAGATTGATTGGCGGTTTTGAGCAGATGTTAAAAGAAGGAGGAATTCGCTGTCTTTGGCGGGGAAATGGTGTAAATATTTTTAAAATTGCACCTGAGACAGCACTCAAGATTGGAGCCTATGAACAGGTAAAATGTTATCACCTATGGAATTATGTGATAAAGATCAAATTTTATTTTATGATTTTTAAATTTTTATTTATTTATTTCTCAGATTGAGAGAGACAGAGAGAGAGGGAGAGAGCACACAGGCAGGGGGAGGGGGAGGGGGAAAGGGAGAAGCAGGCTCCCACTGAGCAGGGAGCCTGATGCAGGACTTGATCTCAGGACCCTGGGATCATGACCTGAGTCAAAGACAGACACTTAACCCAACTGAACCACTCAGGCATCCCAAAGATCAGACTTTAAATTTAATTTAAAAAAATTAGACTTTAACGAGAGAGAAAACTGGAATGTACACAGCAGTAAATGTCACTGTAAATACAGGCATACTGAGAAGATATTGCTAGTTTGGTTCTGGATGAGCTCAATAAAGTGAGTCAAATTTTTGGTTTTCTAGTTCATATAAAAGTATGTTTACACTGTACTGTAGTCTATTCAGTGTATGATAGCATTATGTCTAAAAAATCCTATGTATATACTCTAATTAAAAGTGCCAAGCATCATCTGAGCTTTCAGCGAGTTGTGATCTTTTTGCTGGTGGAGGGTCTTGCCTGGATGTTGAGGGCTGCCAACTGAGCAGGGTGGTGGTTGCTGAAAACTGGAGTGGCTGTGGCAATTTCTTGAAATAAGACAAAATGATGTTTGCTACTAGCATAGGGGACCTTTTGAAGCTCTACATTGTTTCCTTAGTAACTCTGTTACCTTTACATTTATATCCTGGGACTGATTTTTAGCAGTCTATAAGGATCTCTTTGAATGCTGCAATGAAGGCCTTATAGGGTTCATAACATGGTTTAAGGAGATAGTTAGCCAAGTTGACATTGTCTTCCTTCAGAGTTTCTAAGACAATGAATTAGAATCAGCCAACTCCACAATCCTTATAATTATGCCCATGCTGTTCAAGTATTAGGGCAGCTGCATAATGTAATGTTTTTCTGTCTACTAGTACTTCATCCCAAGCTACTATGACTATGAACCTTAATTATCGTAATGCTACAGCATACCATAGATTATCATCATCCCACTTACCAACAAAGATCCCATTGTTTGCTAAGTGACTGGTGAGTGATCCAGTTCTAACATCAGCAGGCCATCTTTGTAGGACCACTTTCCAAAGAACCAGCTTTTGATTTTGTTGATTTTTCTCCATTAAATCTCTATTTTCAATGTCACTGATTTCTGTTCTAATTCTTATCATATTTTTTCTTCTGCTTACTTTGGATTTAATTTGCTCTTCTTTTTCTAGTTTTCTGAGGTGGAAACAGATTACTGATTTTTAGATCTTTCATATTTTTAAGTATATGTATTCAATGCTATATATTTCCCTCTATGTACTCCTTCTCACTCCTTTTGAGAAATTGTGTCATTTTAATTTAGTTAAAAATATTTTAAAATTTCTCTTGAGACTTCTTCTTTGATCTGTGTTTTATTTAGAAGTGTGTTTTTAAATCTCCACATATTCTGATATTTTAAAAGATTATCTTTCCATTATTTATTTCTAATTTTCATTGTAGTCTTAGAGCATCCATTCTTTTAAATTTGTTAAGGTGTGGGCTATGGCCCAGAATGTGGTCTTTCTTGGTGAATGTTCCATGTAAGCTTGAGAAGAATGTGAACTCTGCTACTGTTAGATGAAATAGTCTATGGATATCAGTTGATTGATGGTGATGTTGAGTTCAGCTATGTCATTACTAATTTTTTTTCCTGGATCTGTCTATTTCTAACAGAGGTTGCTGAAATCTCCAGCTTTAATAGTGGATTCATCTATTTCTCTTTGTACTTCTATCAGTTTTGACCTCATGTAGTTTGGTGCTCTGATGAAAGGCACATATGGGCTAAGGATTATTACATCTTCTTGATAATAAACCCCTTTATCATTGTTAATGCCCTTCTTTATCCCTGGTAACTTTTCTTTGTCTGAAGTCTGCTCTGTCTGAAGTTAATATAGCTACTCCCACTTTCTTTTGATTGGTGTTGACATGGTATAATTTTCTTCATTCATTTACATTTAATCTATATGTGTCTTAATATCTAAAGTGAGTTTCTTGTAGACAATATATAGTTGGGTCTTGTTTTTTGACACACTCTGACAATCTCTGACTTTTATTTGGTATATAGGCCTACTTTTGAAGTAATACCAACTGTTTTAATTTGAATTCCCCCCCCCCCCAAAGAGTCTAGGTGCAGCTAGTTTATTTGTGAGGAAGAAGGAACAGTGAGACACAGAAGGAAGAAGAGCCAATATAAGGGTATAAGTAAGGTTTCAGCTATAGGTGGTAGGGGCTTGATTCTGAGGGAACTTCTAGGAAGTGTACGGAATAGCTCCCAGAATTATCTGTCTGACGGAAGAGAGCTGAGCTATTTATCTACCAGGTTATGTCCTATATTATATGAGGATTGCTCTTAGGACTTTAAATTCCCCAGACTTCTGGGCTGGATAGGCTCCCATAGCTTCAGAGAAGGCCCTGAGGCAAAAAAGAAGAGAGATGAGAGGCTTTTGCTTTTGATGTGTTTCTGTCAGTGAAGTGAATCTGTGAGTCTGCGCAGAACTGTCCAGATGTGAGGTGGGGCTCTGGAAGTGTCTACCATGGCCAGCTAAAGCCTGCTTAGGTTTGGGGGCCTGAGAGTTGCTTCAGAGAGCAATAGAACATAGGGTTTTATAGGCTTTGCTTATGGGTTTTCTAGCATACAGTTCTTTCAAAAACTTCTTACACTTCTTCTCTGTTTCTAGTCAGTATCACATGGAGTAGCAACATCCAAAAATCTCTCCTCTGATATTTTATTTTCCAGCTCCTGTGCTTAGTCATTTCCATTCTCTCTCATTTTTATAGCAGGCTATGTTGATGTCAATGGAAACAATAGGCTGAAATCAGATGACAACACCCCTAATCTGATTTTGTCAGATAGGCAAGCTCTTTAAAACAATCTCCTTTCCTTGTGTTGGGGTACATTGTAGGTGGCTTTTCCGACTAGAAACCCACCATTGTTAACTATCAAGTCAGGCTAAGAGAACTCCCTTAGCAGAGCTCCATTTCTGCTTGAAAATTGGCTTTGGAGAAGACTCTGAGGCAGAAAAACAGAGAGCTGCATTAGCTCATGTCTTAAAAGATCTTGATAAAAGCAGCAAGGAGTGGGCAACACCGACCACCATTCTGAGATTTTACAGTTAGTTTTCCTAGAACTTTAGGCTCGAAAAGCACATGATATACCTTCCAAATTATCATAGGCAGTTTTATCATGCATTTTCACAAAGCATTAGAAAGATCATCATCTTTTTAGACTGTAATATCTGTGTCCTAACAATAAAGCCAGTGTCATATATTTTAGGTTTTATTTATGGTATTACCCCACATCTAGTAACCAATTTCTGCTCTTGTTGGGGTTCATCCTAAGCTGTTATAATGAACATATTCCAAAATACAGTAGCTTAATGAGATAGAGGCCAGGGGTCCAGGGCTAGCAGTACACCGCTCTGCCATCTTCAATACATGGCTTCAGAGGTTGCTTCCATTTTTGCCATTCCTCAGGTGGAGGAAAACATAGTCTGGGATAAGCATCTTTAATGAGATGTCAGAATTTGCATACTCAATTTCTCTTTTTACTCACTGGCCAAAATTAGTCACTCAGCCACACAACCTAGCTGCAAGAAAGAGGGAAGTGTAGTTTGCAGCTGAGTCAGCTCTATTACTAAAAGGAGGAAGATAGTGGGTACAAGGGACATACAGCAGTCTCTATTACCAACTGAATCAATCACACTTTCTTTATTTTTTTTTAAGATTTTTTATTTATTCATGATAGAGAGAGAGAGAGGCAGAGACATAGGCAGAGGGAGAAGCAGACTCCATGCCGGGAGCCCAACGCGGGACTCGATCCTGGGTCTCCAGGATCATGCCCTGGGTCAAAGGCAGCCGCTGAACCACTGAGCCACCCAGGGATCCCCAATCACACTTTCTGATGGGGAGTTACTGATTTGAGAACTAGAGTTAGTTCATAGAGAATAGCTGAATCATATTGATGATAGGCCTCTAGAAACACCAAACAGGAAAACATCTTGCCTAGGAGGTGACAAGATAATCAGTTTGCTAATGCTATTTTGGATCCTTAATGAGTTTCTAGTTTCAATCTCCAAGAAGCTTGACTTACTGTAGTTCCTGTGAAGCCTGGACCTTTATGCTATTTGTTTTCCTTATTTCTATATGTGTCATTGCAGTAACCTCCCTGCTATGTAAGTTAACTGGAGTAACCCATTATTTCTTGTAACGGAAAGAGCCTCTCACATTGTTACTATTCTTGATTATCCAGTAATCAAACAATATTAAGTACCTTGCATATGTAAGGCATAGGGCTTTAGTCTATTTAGAGATAACATACATAATCCTTTCCCCCTTTTTGTCATTTACATGCTTTTTATGAAATAGTACATTCATGAATATGCTTAAATGACTCACTCTTGCTAGCTCATTTTGTGGGGAAAAAAAATTGGAGGCCTATAGAGAAGTCTTATTTATTATCTTAGACAACTAATTGCATAAAAATTAAAATCAAGTATTCCTCTAGATGCTAATATCAGATGTCTAGAATACTTTTTCAAATAATTTTATAATACTAATTAATGTTTTAAACTTAGGAACTATATATATAGATATATATTACATTTCAGTAATTTTATACATTTCAATACTTTTATTTATACAGTATAAGAAGTGGCTTAGTTTTGATGGTGCTAAAATAGGAATTATTGAGAGGTTTATATCTGGCTCATTGGCTGGTGCAACTGCCCAGACCTGTATTTACCCCATGGAGGTATGTATTATTATAAAACTTTAAGTAAAGTAATGCTTTCAACACAAATTATAACATTTTTAAAAAGATTTATTTATCAATTTATTAGAGAGAGAGAGAGAAAGAGTGTGAGTGGGGGTCTGGGGGCAGCAAGTGAAAGGGGAGAGGGAGAAGGAGGGAGAAGGAGAGAAGCAGATTCCCCGCTGATCTCTACTCCACTTGGGGCTTGATCTCACAACCCTGCGATCATGACCTGAGCCAAAAATCAAGACTTGGATACCCAATTAATTGACTAAGCCACCCAGGTGCCTCACAAATTATAATTCTTAAAATAAATGAAAGTAGATCTGGATTTTGTACAATAAGCAGCTTAATAGCTACAGGATTCAAATCTCATACCAAGTGTTAGTTGGCCCTAGTAAATGTTTTCTTTTGTTTGCTTGTTTATTTAGGATCAAGGTGGTATTGTAGATGTATCAAGAAGATAAAAAAATCATTGCTTGCTTGCTTGATTGATAGAATCACTTAATCATTAATCAAATCTGTATTGCACAGCTACTAAGTTTAAGGTATTTTTCTAGATGCAGAGACAAATCAGACAGGCATTTTGATCATGCAAATTATAGCCTAGATGGGGAGCTAAAATATGTACATCAATAATGATGATCCCAAATAGAAAGTAAAAATCCTGGAAGGGAGATCAATATGAAGTGTTATGGAAATTCAGAGGGGAGAAATTATTTCCAGTTAGGGGTTTCATGAAAGACATGAATAGAATATGTAAGTTTGGCTTAGATTTTTGACATTCAGAGATAATGAGGAAAGGCATTTTAGGTGGAAATAATGACTTAAGCAAACGAATGGAGGCAAAAGAGCAGATATTTAGGCTTGGATTGAATATTGAATATTGGATTGAATATTGAATATCCATATCCAAATATGGATTGAGGCCAAACCAGAAAGGCTCTTGAATTCAGTGTAAGAAATATAATTTTTATTTCTTAAAAAACAAGAAGCCATTAAAGACTTTGGAGCCTGAAATATAATCCTGGTAAAGTTTTTTAGAGTAAGAGAGACTAGAGATATGGGATGACTACATGCAAGAGATTGCCACCATTCAGGAAAGTGATAGTAAAGCCTTAAAATATAGTGATATAATATAAAATAAAATAGTGATAAAATATAGTGATATATAGTGATAGTAAAGCCTTAAACTAAAGGGAACTGACTCATGTTAGAGCTGTCTTGAGAACTGACAGCCAGAGAAGTGGAAGGTAGGACAGAGAGAAAGGAAGAAGGTGATGCTTCGTCTGGGTTCTGTACCTAAGTATTTAGGAGAGCTACATCTGAGTGATGTAACAGAGTTTGAGAGTGGCGGAAGTAGTCCAGACAGTGAGAGATGATGAGTTCAGGTTTGCACATATTTTTGAGTTGTTGGTAGACAACCAGGTTTTGATTTTCAGCAGTTGCAAATGTGATACTGAGGACTTAAGAGATTTCAAGTCTTGATGTGTCATCTGCAAAGAAGTGCTAGTTTAAGCCATGAGATTATATAGAAAAAAAGCAGTGTTTTTGTTTTTTTTTTTTTTTTAATCCTGAAAAGAACATTTTTGAGAAGACCTTAATTTAAGGAGTAAGTGGGAAAAAACCTGTCAGTGAAGTAGACAGAGAAGATTTACTTAGGTAAGAAGGGAGTGAGTACACTGCCCTAGGGAGGGCAGACAGTTTTAAGAATGGGTTATTGAAAGTGTGGGGTGCTACAGAGAAGTTCTTGAAACAAAGCCTTGCAATTGATGACTCAGAGGCAGCTCCATCAAGAAACACAGTTTGCCCAATCAAGAAAAAGTTTATGCTTTTTTTTTTTTTTTTGGTCTTGGCTGTTTTGGAGAGCCTTTTCTCCCAGTATTTATAGTCCTCCCTTAAATTAAATTAATGGAAATTAAGAGGACGAGGAGTAAGTTTCTATCAGGAGAATTGCACGGGAATGTTGATCCTGTTAGGCTACTGCTTTATAAGCACATTTAATCATATTAAATGAATATACTTTATCTGCCTCACTGTTAGAATAATTTCCAGAATATGTATTTTAAGTATGTACAGAATGCATTTTTTTTCATATTGCTTCTTCACTTTAACATAACCATATTTTTTAATTTTTTTAAAATTTATTTATTTATGATAGTCACAGAGAGAGAGAGAGAGGCAGAGACATAGGCAGAGGGAGAAGCAGGCTCCATGCACCGGAAGCCCGATATGGGATTCGATCCCGGGTCTCCAGGATCGCGCCCTGAGCCAAAGGCAGGCGCCAAACCGCTGCGCCACCCAGGGATCCCACCATATATTTTTTTAACTTGGAATTTGGCTGCGGTTGCTTTATTTTGAAGCAATAATGTTACCTCAAATGAATTTGTTTTAGAGTATGTTACCTGATAGTACATTAAAGAAGGTTGAGTAGATGTTATCAACCAAAACCATAGTGATTAATTACATTTTCCTGTTTAAATAATTTTTTAAAAACTCGGTATTATATCAGCTGTTAATAGTTAAAAGCCAATTAGGGAGAAGCTAAAATTATATATAAGATTACTTTCTTTTCTGATTTCTGTAATAAATATTGTAATGTAATACAGTTACTGCATTGCTAGAGGAGTTGAGTGAATCTGATCAATATTTTTTATAATATTCTTCACATTTAGGTTCTAAAGACCAGACTGGCTCTAGGTAAAACTGGACAGTATTCAGGGATCATTGATTGTGGCAAGAAGCTTCTCAAACAAGAAGGTGTTAGAACCTTTTTCAAAGGTTATAGTCCCAACTTGCTAGGCATTCTACCTTACGCAGGTATAGATTTTGCTGTTTATGAGGTGAGTTTATTCTCATAATGTGACATTAAGTGTTAAATTTGAAAATTTGGTATAATAATAGTCTTCATTCTAAAAATCTAGTTGTAAATAGCTTTACATGAAATAGCTTCTGACCAAGAAGTTTGGTTGAGTTGAATTGTTTTATTTGGTTTTTCATTTTGTATAATAGTTGTCTAGTATTCTAATAATAACTCCTTGTTTGCTGGGTTTTGTGTGTGTGTGTGAATTAGGTTTTACTGATATTTATAGACCTAAATGCTGATACAATGGTGGTTCTTAATTCTGAATGCATATCAGAATCATTTACATGTAGATGTTTAAAAAAGAAGATTCTTGGGCTACCTCTCCCTCTGCCCCCGCCCCCTGCATGCATATTTGCGCACGTGCGTGCTCTCTCTCTCTCTCTCTCTCTCTCTCTCTGTCTCTCAAATAATAAATAAGTCTTAAAAAAAAAAGAAGAAGATTCTTGGGCTACATCCAAGAAATTCTGATTTAATTATTCTGGGAGGAGGCCTGGAATCTAGGTTTTTAACTCTCTAGAAAAATATGATGTACAGTTAAGATTGAGAAAGCTGAGATGATTGTCCAGGTGTGAAAATGAGAATTGACAGGGGGAGTCCTTGGGGCGGATGGAGGGAGAGGCAGCATGTAGATAAGGCAATAAGGCAAATCTCCTGAGTGTAGTGCTTGCTGATGAGGCAGAATTCTGAGTTATTCCTTTTCTAGCCAACCATTTCATTTTTATGACCATACACGTATGTTTTAGGCAGGCTGTTGTAATAATATATACCATTTGGTCATGAGAACCAGGTCAGAGTATGTGACTAGTATCACTTAAATTCATTCTCAGTGCAAGAAGGACAGCTCTCCAGCCACAGGCCCAGTGGTATTTTTGGCAGGTGGTACCACAATCACATGAAAGATAGCCAATTTTGTTTAGCACTTAAAAAAATGCGTATATCTTTTATAGATGTTTAAAGTATTGAATATTAGAGCATATATTTCTTTTTCTCCTTTGTTTTCTTCCTTCTGTGTTCTTATTAAAATAAATTCATTGCTCCTGTTAATGTTGGGCTCCCTCCATTCTTTTATTTCTGCAGTTCAGTATCTTTTGCCTTCTTACCAGAGTGATGTTACACATTTCTCTTTTCATTATTGCATGACTGATGAATGCACTGAGTTAAGACATTTTGAAACATATTTTTTTCAAAAGCATCAAATTACACACTTCATGGCAGTTGCCTCAGTATATAATGGTAAAGCTGTATCCTTTGATAAATGAACAGTTCTAAAGGCACTTGGTGATCTTTTAAACCTACTATTTTAAGATAATTTTTTCTTGCCACTTTTATTCAAGGAAAAGAAAATTTGAAAAGATGAATCGTTCCTAAAAGTTTAGAAAATGTGGTTTTGTTAACCTAGAGTGGATTATGCAGTCTTCTCTACATTATTCTGTTAATCCCTCTGAGAATCTCCGGAATTTTGCTTGTGTCTTTCAATGTCATTACAAACCAAAACAACGAGGCAAAATAGAACAAACAAAATCAAAATAAACAAAACACAGACATACAGATGCGAAACATAGGAGTATTCAAACTGAGGCTGTGTGAATACATTTATTTGAAAACGTCTGTGTGCCCTGCCCAGTGTGACAGTAGGGAGATAACCCCCTCTGTACACGGAGTAGAAACAATCTTTTGTAAAGATTTTGGAGAGAATAGTTATTAAGATCAAATGATTAAGCTTCACTCTTATTTATCAGCGCGTGACTTAATAACTCAGTTTCTCTGAATTAGTTTCTTATTTATAAAATGTATAACATGGAGATGACAATATTGACTTATTAAGTTTCTGTAGGGATTAAGTGAGATAACATCTATGAAAATGCTCAGTGTAATTCTCGAATCAAGAAGCTACTCAATATGCTTATTGAAATTGAATGAGCAGTGAACTTTATTCTACTTAGACTTGCATGGTGGCTAAAGGATATTTACTACTATCTTCTTTGTTAGCTTTTGAAGAATTATTGGCTAGAACATCATGCAACAGAGTCTGTAGACCCTGGGATAATGATTTTGCTGGGATGTAGTACATTGTCTCACACTTTTGCTCAGATAGCCACCTTTCCTCTGAACCTTATCAGAACTCGCATGCAGGCTCAAGGTGAGTTTTTTTTTAATGAAGTAATAAGTTAAAAAGTGATTAAGAGTATTTTTAATGAAGCATTAATACAAATTAAGTTAAAAATAGTATTAAAAAACTAGGTTGTTTTAAATGAGTAGAAATTAATGATTCAAAAAAACAAAAACTGTAGAATTGTTAAATCAAAAGCAGACTCTGATTTTTAAGGCACACATCTTGAATTTATTGTTTTATTATAGAGCCTTTTGTTAATTTAAATTTTATTTCTCCTCAATGTTCTGTTTGGGACTTTCCACATTTCCTCCAGGTACTAATGATCTCTTTAAGGAGTTTATAATTAGGAAGTACCACGATGAACAATAGAAAAGATTTCCTTTCTTCAAATTAAGTCAACAGTTACTCAATATGAACATAAAATTTCCCCCTAGTTCTGCATTGTTATATTCTGCATCAAGAACTTAATATATTTGTGGAATTGAATTTGTATTTTAATCCCTCTAGCAAGGAGATATTAACCAGAAGGGAGAGTTACCTGTTGTGTTCCTCTTGAGTGAAATGTTAGGGATTTAAACTTTAAGAAAATACTTTTATTACTTTTCAAGAAGAAAAAAATCTTACATAATTCTATTATTATCTTCCTCAGAAAATTATCTAAGGAGTCATGCAGTACGTGATTCTTTTTTACATTTGTTTTCTTTTTAGTAAGATTTTTGGATTTTATTGCATTCCAGGTGGGGAATCTCTCTACCCACCCCATCACCTTTCCATTGCCCTATCAAAGTTCATACTCAATTCCAAGTGCTCCTTTGAGGTCCCTCATGAAACTTTCAAGTCCAATAGAACTTTTTGCAATGATAGAAATATTTTTTATCTGTGTTATCCAGTATGGTATCCACTAGTGACACATGGTTATCAGACACTTGAAATATTGTTAATGTGACTAAGCAACTGAATTTTTCATTTTACTTAATTTTAATTAATTTAAATTTAAGTAGACACACATGTCTAGTGGCTACTATATTGGACAAGACTATTCTATAAGTAGAGAGAGAGGTATATTCTGAAGTCGTTTTAGCCTCTGTAAATTCTTATTAATCATTGGGCTATCTTAATGTATAAAGATTCAATATTGAATTACACTGATTTTTTTCAATTTATAGCACTGGAAGAAAAAGGAACAACAACTTCTATGATTC